>NW_027361784.1:19042500-19642500 GCF_039654945.1 Dendrobates tinctorius | reverse complement strand
ATCGCTAGTGAGCTTTCATACAGAAAGATCTCACAGCGATGCAGCAGCGACGCAGCGCACAATACTTACCATTCACACACAGCGATAATGACGTCCTCCCGCCCGCCTCCACGCGTCGCTGGACGTCACAGCAGGAAGCTGACGACGAGAAATGGAGCCGGGCATTCTCGCGCGATCAGCGATGGACAGCGGGGGAGCCGGTCGTTGGTAAGTATCACACATAGCGATATCGCTAGCAATATCGCTATAACGTCACAACACCAGTGACGTTTTAGCGATATTGCTAGCGATATCACTTAGTGTAAAACCCCCTTAAGGGTATGTGTGACACATTGGACTACACTCGGATGGATGCTCACAAAGATAATGGAGAAGATGCAAGAGAATAGTATCACACTGAGAAGACACTTCGATCAAACTGACAGATTTTGAGGCTAATTAGCTTGAATCACATTGAGAGAACATACGCCTGTGTGAGTGTACTCTTACTGTGCTGCTGTTATCTTGAGCTCCTCTCTGGATTTCAATGTGCTACTGTTGTCTTGATCTCCTCTTTGGCTCTCAATGTGTTGCTCTGTGTAAATTCTCAGCTCATACATGAATACAAAGATGAAGGGTTTCCAATTAGGGATGGTATCTCATTTGTCACTGCAGTAAGGACAGAAGAGGCGGCATGTATACTACCGGCAGACAGCTCAGGATAGTTAATCTCTCACTGAAGGAGATTGGGTGATTGGTACCTGTGCAGCAGTTTAGGGGCTCTCTAAGAAGCACCTGACCTACAAGCTTTTGCAATTATTTCATGTTTTGCAATTTGACACTAATAGTGCTATAAGAATTATAGGAGAAAGGCATGGAGAGGCAGGAAATTCGGCAGAGAGTGCTAGATTTTGAGAAGAGGGCTCCCCAAGTTTCTGCTTTATTTTGTAAGAACAGACTTTTTTTTTAAACAAAAGCATTAATTATATTCTACTTCATGGACAGATACTATACTTGACAATATTTCTTTGGTCATTTACATACCACCCCCAACTCTGGCCCTGCTCCTCCCAAGAACACTCTGACCCCTCCTGGGAATGTTTTTCTAGGCCACCTTGGAATGCCCAGATATGGTCCAGAAGTCCTGGGAAATCCCAGGAAAATTGGCATTTATGGTTAAAGGTTTCAGGCAAACTGTTTTTTCAAACCCCTAAGGAATAAAATCCAGTGCTGTTAGTGGCCTAAAATATTTTATATAAATGACTAAACATGGCAGCATGGTTATAAGGTAAGGGAGAGAAGAACTTTCACAATCCATAACAGTACCTGCTAACTACCCGACTCGAAAGCAGGAATCTCACCTTTTTATGTGTTTTTTTTCCGCCATGTAGGTAAACCTTTTCTTTGATTGACAGGTGACACTGATTTAGTAAGGAGAGATCCTAGAGAGAATACTGATTTTAAACTTTTTACAATGAAACTCCAGCTACCGATCAATACCCGGACCTGATCCGTGACCTTTTTCACATGTAGTCAGGTGACGCTAACCTTGATCTAACCTTGTTTCCCCTCAATGCTCTCATTTCTTCCTTTTCTCTTTTTAACCCTTTCTGCTGAAAGCAATGAAACCATACCATTCCTAAAGTCTACCAGAACATATCTATCTTTATAGTAAATAAAAAGCTTCATTTTTTGAAGTGAAAGTTATTTGTTATTTTTGCTGAAGCTGTAGACTACATTTTTTTAATGCATTTTTTATTGATGCACAATAAAAAAAATAGGCTGACCTTTTAACTTTTTCTCCCTTTTATATTAACTACAACTTTTTTTTTTTCATTTTAGTTTTTTATTTTTAATTTTCATCAGACTGTGTCTATTTTACTTTTTAATATATCTTTAATGTTTTTACTCACAATGAATGAATGAATTTTATAAATTGCAGATTTTCATGCATTTGTGCTGAAAATTAGTTTTGCTATGCAGTTTAAGCAAACTTATCACATGCAGATCCTGGAGCAAAAATAATATAAGGTAAGAAAAAAAAAATAATAGTAATAATACTCACTTCGCCTTCACCTTTTCCACGCAGCTCACCAGCCAGTCCTAACAGCTCGGGTCCTTTCTTCAGCTACAGAAGGTCTTTGGTCTTCTTCTTAGGTCCTGTCTGGTTTTTGGCACCATCACGGTTGAATACACCTCAAGAAGTAAGTTATGAAATGGTGTTGAGGCATAATCATTGCTGGAGGTGCCAAGGACTGAACAGAAAATGTGAGTAGACTGAAGACCTGCTGTGACTAAAGACCGGACTGTGAGGAACAGGTGTGGAGCTGTTTAGAGACAGTGAGAGACAGGGATAAGTGATTAGAAGTTTTTTTTTCTTTTTCAACCCTCTTATTGCCTTTTTGAACTGAGCAAAATGGCAGCCTGGATCCTTGTTGCTGTTGTAAATTCCAATTTTTTGGATCTGAGGCAAATTGAATTCTCTAGTTTTTACTCTTAATAATATAGATTAATAGTTTTTAAGGTTGAAGGTAGACTTAAATCTATCGAATTCAACCTATACCCTAACATGTTGGTTCAGAGGAAGAAAAAAATCCCCTTGGGAACAGACACTAACAGCTCCATATTAAGGGAAAATTCCCTATTGACTCCACATGTGACAATCAGACTAGCACCCTTTATCATATTCACTGCTAGAATTTTTTTTTCATTTTAACAAAAAATATTCATGTAAGTTATTTCCAGAATTCTTGTTCATTTTCACTATTAAATATATACTTTTGTGCTTTTATGCATATTTTTCTCTTTTATTATTCACAGTTGGCAAAACTATTAGTGTTATGAATGAGTCACCATAGGAGGCAAAAACAGAAATACTAGCTAAGTCCAGAAAACCAGAGAAGTTGTTAGCTATCGGATTGCAGACCCCTGAACCTATCAACAACAACTAGCAGTAGCCGTGGGGGGTTCCTACAGTGCCTTAGACCCCTCGATCACAGCCGGAGAACTCAATAGCCTAAAGACAGAAAGGGAAATCTAAACTGCCCCAGAGCAGACCCCAAAGCAATAGGCAGCCCCCAACATATAATGACGGTGAAGCAAGATGAAAAAACACTCACACAGATAGAAAGATAGGCTGAGCAAATGATGGGGCCCAAGCTAACTAAATAGGACAGGATAGAAAAGCTGCTGTCTGCAATCCGCCAAAACCCTATCAAAACAAGAGCCAACAGACTGATAGGGAAAAAAGCCCTGAAGACGCTAGGCTTCAAAAAGACTATATCAGTACTCAGGTATTTTCTGAAGACAGAGCAAAAAGGAATTCAGCTCACCCCAACAGGGAATGGCAGAAATCCAGAAAAACAAGGCAAAACAAAACCAAAACACAAATGCAAAAAGCAGAGCAGAAAACTTAGCTTTTGAGGAGCAGGAATCAGACTGGTCTCCTAGAATCCCTCAGAGAAATCACCAGCAAGGCAGGAGGGCGTCGGCTGCCTTATATACAGTCAGCAATTCCCATCACCCAGTCATCATCATCCAGCTCAGGTGCTTGGTAATCAGCCTCACTACCTTCCTTCACCAGAAGAGGGAGTTCATCAGACCTCAATGGTGAAGGGGAAAATGAACTCACAACATATTAGATTTTGTTTGTTTTGTTTGTTTTGCTGCCTTCTTTGCTTACAATTTCACAGTAACAGACTGTTTTTTTCCTTACCTTCTGTATTCACCACTACAAAAAAAATAGCATTTTTTGCTTTCCAAAATTCTCAAACAAATGGCATTTTCCTAATTTTCTTTACTTCCATTCCATAACGTCTAAACTGTACTTCACTATAAAATATAGACGGCTTTGGACATTGGACACTGTTTTATTTTTTTTTTTTTAGATTTGCTTTCAAAAATTCTCACGTAAAAGTTATTTGCTTAATTTTCTTTCCTTCTCAGCAGACCATGTCTATATTACACAGTAAATAACAGGCTGCCCTTTTTGTCTGTGGCGACATTTCTCGCTAATGCATAATTAACATTCTCATTACTCATTAAGCGAGCTTTTGTTGTTAACAGATTACTTTGGAATAATATACATTTGTAGCGGGATAATCAGACTAAAATGTACAGTATGTTACAAGGGGGAGTGTCTCTAATTTGCTGGCTAATTGCATAGTGAGTCAGTGCCAGCGTGACCCTGGCAGTTTGTCTTGCTTTTTGATTACGGAGCCCCGATGCGCAATAAATTTGTCTCTGGGAACAGTTTTATTTTCCAGCGTATGTATTATGCAAGAGAAATTCCATTTAACATCGGACTTGCATAATCATAACCCACAAGGGAATTCTGCCAATGCCAGGTTACGGGGTCCTTAGGAAAAAAAAACAATACTTCTGCATTATTAATATTGGCATCCGATGTTGGAAATTTCATATTTAGGGTCTCAGACCTGTCATTCATCAAGAAGAGGACAAGCATCATGGCTGTCTCCAAGTCGGAGGGGGTTATTATTTATCTAATTGCCTTCAAATCATCAGAACAGATAGAAAAACAGGACGGGGGGCCAGCTTTAGTATCTCCGCAGGGTCGCCTTACTGATTGGCATCCAGGGGTTCACCGAGTCAGGCCTATTTATATGATCTTTCTACATTATTTGCTACTGTTGTATGTAATGCGTATAGTTCCATGAATAGTGGGGTCTCTAGCACAAGAGTGGGCTGACTTTTCTAGTATCTGAGTGGCTTTTTATTTCTACCAGACACTAATGATTGTTTTTTGGGGGGAAGCCTTTGTGTACAAGTAAGCTGGTAAAGGATCATATAAAAGTCAGGCAATGCATCATGGGAAAATTATATGCAAATTAGTCCTCTACCAAGAGGGTGAAAGCTGGCTCTCTAGTGCCACCAATTGGAGGTAGCCACCTTATAAGGCACTGTCCGATTTTTTGAGGCGAATTTGGCACCACCCAAACTCAATTGATATTATTCCATTTCTTTGTTCATATATGGGACTTAGCCTCTAAAAAAAACCAGTGTAAAATCATATTGTAATGTGAATTTTGGTCATTGCCTTTTATAAAAAAACCCCCACCTTTTTATTAGATGGAGATGAGAACACGCACACGCAGACACTGCAGGAGCCCAGCGCACACTGTGTCAGTGTGTGTGCTGTCACGCCTTCAGGTGGCGCACGTGGTTTGTGTACCCACTGTGCCACACAGCCAGGCTTACCTAGAAAGGGACATAGCCAAGCGGCTACCTGGGGTTCACTGGAGCTCTTAATGGTGGAGTCAGGCTTGGGTTGCAGGTGGCCACCAAGTACCACTCCTAGACAGTCCCCGGTACTGCAGCAGTTGTTGACCTCAAGGTTCAGGTTCGCTGACACGGCCTTGGGCTCCGTTCAGACTACTCCTTGGGGAGAAAAAAACAAAGACAGAAACATAATAAGCAAATACCCTGCAGTACAAAAATAAACAGCAATAGTGCATGAACATAACTCAGGGTGCATGGTTAGCATAATTTTGATTAAAAAAAAATACAAAAGCCTTCCACCACTTCATTTTTTAAAGTTTTTTTTAGTCTGTTTGTACTATGACCATTTAAAGGTGTGGCCTACCTTTTCTTTAAGCTGGACATTACATTGATGTGGTTCTCCATGGCTGTGTGTCCAGTAGCTGGGCCCTGTCCTTCTCAGCCCTTATCCAAATGCATGTCACCTGACAAACGATGAGGTTTTAATATTAGAGTAGCACTGTGAAGTGGTGGGATGGCTTTTGAATATTTTTTAATCAAAGTTATGTTTACCAAGTACCCTGTATTTTTTAATGCACTATTGCTGTTTATATATCGTATTTACTGCAGGGTATTTACTTATTATGGTTCTGACTTTGTTTTTTTTTGTTCAGTGGCTAGTGTGAACATGCACATACATGCTACATGCACACAAGTTTGTAGTTGATTTTTTTTAGGTTTTTTACTCCTTGGGCAGGGCGGATACTGACACGGAGTCACAGACAGGACTAGATTCTGAGACTGGTTTTAGCAGTCTGGATATACAGAGTTCAGGAACTAGCCAAACACGGACCAGGGTGGAGGTTCAGACACTGGCCACACATGAACCAGGGGAGAAGGTTCAGGAAATGGCCACACACGGACCAGGGGAGCAGGTTCAGGCCACAACTGTACAAGGACTGGGGAAGCACGTTTAGAAACAGGCCACACAAGAACCAGGGGTTCGGATTCAGAGCCTAGCCAAACGAGGACCAGAGGTTCAGGTTCAGGACCTAGCCATACAAGGACCAGGGGTTTAGGTTCAGGACCTAGCCACATAAGGACCAGAGGTTTAGGTTCAGCACCAAGCCAAACAATGACCAGGGGTTCAGGTTCAGGATCTAGACACACAAGGACCAGGGGTTCAGGTTCAGGACCTAGCTACACAAGGACCAAGGGTTTAGGTTCAGGACCTTGCCACACAAGGACCAGAGGTTTAGGTTCAGCACCAAGCCAAACAATGACCAGGGGTTCAGGTTCAGGATCTAGACACACAAGGACCAGGGGTTCAGGTTCAGGACCTAGCTACACAAGGACCAAGGGTTTAGGTTCAGGAACTAGCTACACAAGGACCATAGGACCTAACAACTCACCAGTTGAATCCACGTTGCTTAGGCACACACCTCCCTATTGGGGAATGTGCCTTTTATAGAAGATGCCTCCCAGCTATTGGATGGACACATCTTAGAGGGTGCTTGAGCATGTTCTCCCTGTTCTTAAAGGACCAGCACATGCACCTGCTCAGATTCCCTCCAAGCCAATAGCTGGGGGACATCTTGTATAAAGGGCCCCCTCCTCCAATAGGCACTCCGCCAGAAGTCAGATGGGGAGGTGACCATGTGGCTGTGGCGTTGAGTGCATAGGCATCCCTGCATAGAGGGGTAAGGGGGAACCGTGCAGGGGCATACATGTGCATTCTCATCTCCCTCTACTATCTGAATTGGCCGCCGCGCTACTGTGTGATCCTGGGTGCAGCAATCCGCCACTGCAGTCAGGAGAGAGATAATAATAATAATCTTCATTTTTATATAGCGCTAACATATTCCGCAGTGCTTTACAGTTTGCACACATTGTCATCACTCTCCCTGATGGGGTGCACAATCTAAAATTCCTATCAGTATGTCTTTGGAGTGTGAGAAGAAACCGGAGTACCTGGAGGAAACCCACGCAAACACGGAGAGAACATACAAACTCTTTGCAGATGTTGTCCTTGGTGGGATTTGAACCTAGGACCCCAGCGCTGCAAGGCTACAGCGCTAACCACTGAGCCACAGTGCTGCCCCACGATGAGAATGCTTCTGGACACACTGACACTGTGTATGTGCTTGGCTCCTGCAGTGTCAGTGTGTGCAGTTATGAGAATTCAATTCTGTCAATCCTTCAAAGTGAACAATGTAAATCAACAAAAGGGGAGGAGCGGATTGAAATTGGGTTGACATTTACAAATCTAATATCTTTTTATACATTTTAAATAAAATGTGCACTACAAGTATGACCTTCATAGATGTTAGATCCCCTATATGAATGTATAGATGATTGAATTTAAGTTTTGGGAATAACAAAGTTCCTTTAACGAGCATTGCTACGTGACTTAGGATTTTCAGCCAAATCAGAGTCTTCTCCAAGAGGAAAAACATCCATCTTGTGTTTAAAAGTTTTTAACCCTTGTCACTGCAAAGTAGAATCTTGGTTGGCTTGGTGAAAGGCCTTGGCTATAAATCTGAGGAATACTGCTTCTCCTTGTGTAGATCACCAAGCTTGGAAACCGAGAATCTTTGGCAACGCTCCACATTCTTTTGTCCAAGAAGAAGAAGGTTGACTCTCCAGTGCCACCTATTGGGGGTAACTGCCCTTCAAAATCTGAGGTGTATATATATATATATATACATATATATATATATACAGTCATGGCCAAAAGTATTGACACCCCTGCAATTCTGTCAGATAATACTCAGTTTCTTCCTGAAAATGATTGCAAACACAAATTCTTTGGTATTATTATCTTCATTTAATTTGTCTTAAATGAAAAAAACACAAAAAGAATTGTCCTAAAGCCAAATTGGATTTAATTCCACACCAAACATAACAAAGAGGGTGGACAAAAGTATTGGCACTGTTCGAAAAATCATGTGATGCTTCTCTAATTTGTGTAATTAACAGCACCTATAACTTACCTGTGGCACCTAACAGGTGTTGGCAATAACTAAATCACACTTGCAGCCAGTTGACATGGATTAAAGTTGACTCAACCTCTGTCCTGTGTCCTTGTGTGTACCACATTGAGCATGGAGAAAAGAAACAAGCCCAAAGAACTGTCTGAGGACTTGAGAAACCAAATTGTGAGGAAGCATGAGCAATCTCAAGGCTGCAAGTCCATCTCCAAAGACCTGAATGTTCCTGTGTCTACCGTGCGCAGTGTCATCAAGAAGTTTAAAGCCCATGGCACTGTGGCTAACCTCCCTAGATGTGGCCGGAAAAGAAAAATTGACAAGAGATTTCAACGCAAGATTGTGCGGATGTTGGATAAAGAACCTCCACTAACATCCAAACAAGTTCAAGCTGCCCTGCAGTCCGAGGGTACAACGGTGTCAACCCGTACTATCCGTCGGCATCTGAATGAAAAGGGACTGTATGGTAGGAGTCCCAGGAAGACTCCACTTCTTACCCCGAGACATAAAAAAGCCAGGCTGGAGTTTGCCAAAACTTACCTGAAAAAGCCTAAAACATTTTGAAAGAATGTTCTTTGGTCAGATGAGACAAAAGTAGAGCTTTTAGGGCAAAAGCATCAACATAGAGTTTACAGGAGAAAAAAGAGGCATTCAAAGAAAAGTACATGGTCCCTACAGTCAAACATGGCGGAGGTTCCCTGATGTTTTGGGGTTGCTTTGCTGCCTCTGGAACTGGACTGCTTGACTGTGTGCATGGCATTATGAAGTCAGAAGACTACCAACAAATTTTGCAGCATAATTTAGGGCCCAGTGTGAGAAAGCTGGGTCTACCTCAGAGGTCATGGGTCTTCCAGCAGGACAATAACCCAAAACACACTTCAAAAAGCACTAGAAAATGGTTTGAGAGAAAGCACTGGAGACTTCTAAGGTGGCCAGCAATGAGTCCAGACCTGAATCCCATAGAACACCTGTGGAGAGATCTAAAAATGGCAGTTTGGAGAAGGCACCCTTCAAATATCAGGGACCTGGAGTAGTTTGCCAAAGAAGAATGGTCTAAAATTCCAGCAGAGCATTGTAAGAAACTCATTGATGGTTACCGGAAGCGGTTGGTCGCAGTTATTTTGGCTAAAGGTTGTGCAACCAAGTATTAGGCTGAGGGTGCCAATACTTTTGTCTTGCCCATTTTTGGAGTTTTGTGTGAAATGATCAATGTTTTGCTTTTTGCTTCATTCTCTTTTGCGTTTTTTCATTTAAGACAAATTAAATGAAGATAATAATACCAGAGAATTTGTGTTTGCAATCATTTTCAGGAAGAAACTGAATATTATCTGACAGAATTGCAGGGGTGTCAATACTTTTGGCCATGACTGTATATATATATATATACAGTACAGACCAAAAGTTTGGACACACCTCATTCAAAGAGTTTTCTTTATTTTCATGACTATGAAAATTGCAGATTCACTCTGAAGGCATCAAAACTATGAATTAACACATGTGGAATTAAATAATTAACAAAAAAGTGTGAAACAACTGAAAATATGTCTTATATTCTAGGTTCTTCAAAGTAGCCAACTTTTGCTTTGATTACTGCTTTGCACACTCTTGGCATTCTCTTGATGAGCTTCAAGAGGTAGTCACCCGAATAGATCTTCCAACAGTCTTGAAGGAGTTCCCAGAGATGCTTAGCACTTGTTGGCCCTTTTGCCTTCACTCTGCGGTCCAGCTCACTCCAAACCATCTCGATTGGGTTCAGATCTGGTGACTGTGGAGGCCAGGTCATCTGGCGTAGCACCCCATCAATCTCTTTCTTGGTCAAATAGCCCTTACACAGCCTGGAGGTGTGTTTGGGGTCATTGTCCTGTTAAAATATAAATGATGGTCAAACTAAACGCAAACCGGATAGAATAGCATGCCGCTGCAAGATGCTGTGGTAGCCATGCTGGTTCAGTATGTCTTCAATTTTGAATAAATCCCCAACAGTGTCACCAGCAAAGCATCCCCACACCATCACACCTCCTCCTCCATCCTCAACGTTCACCTTTTCTGCGTCGCACAAAGACACTGGTGGTTGGAACCAAAGATCTCAAATTTGGACTCATCAGACCAAAGTACAGATATCCACTGGTCTAATGTCCATTCCTTGTGTTCTTTAGCCCAAACAAGTCTCTTCTGCTTTTTGCCTATCCTTAGCAGTGGTTTCCTAGTAGCTATTTTACCATGGAGGCCTGCTGCACAAAGTCTCCTCTTAACAGTTGCTGTAGAGATGTGTCTGCTGCTAGAACTCTGTGTGGCATTGACCTGGTCTCTAATCTGAGCTGCTGTTAACCTGCGATTTCTGAGGCTGGTGACTCGGATGAACTTATCCTCCGCAGCAGAGGTGACTCTTGGTCTTCCTTTCCTGGGGCGGTCCTCATGTGAGCCATTTTCTTTGTAGCACTTGATGGTTTTTGCCACTGCAATTGGGGGCACTTTCAAAGTTTTCCCAATTTTTCGGACTGACTGACCTTCATTTCTTAAAGTAATGATGGCCACTCATTTTTCTTTACTTAGCTGCTTTTTTCTTGCCAAAATACAAATACTAGCAGTCTTGTATCCACCAGACTTCTGCACAACACAACTGATGGTCCCAACCTCATTTATAAAGCAAGAAATCCCACTTAATAAACCTGCCAAGGCACACCTGTGAAGTGAAAACCATTTCCGGTGACTACCTCTTGAAGCTCATCAAGAGAATGCCAAGAGTGTGCAGAGCGGTAATCAAAGCAAAAGGCGGCTACTTTGAAGAACCTAGAATATAACACATATTTTCAGTTGTTTACATTTTTTTGTTAATTATATAATTCCACATGTGTTAATTCATAGTTTTGATGCCTTCAAGTGAATCTACAATTTTCATAGTAATGAAAATAAAGAAAACTCTTTGAATGAGATGGTGTGTCCAAACTTTTGGTCTGTACTGTATATATATATATATATATATATATATATATATAGTGACAATGTCACTGGTAATGTAATAGAGGGGAGATATGCTTCACTATGGCCTAACGGCGTGTCAGTGATATAAAAGCCAGAGTGTTATTTCCTCCAGCACAGTAAGTGTTGTGAGGGTTAAGCTAACATAAGTTATGGGCTGTCTATTTGGGAGACATTCATAGGGCGGGTGGGAGAGTGTCCCACCCTATCGCCACCTACAGAGCCGGCACCGCTGTGTGCTGACAGGATGTTGGTGATGTCACAGTCATGTGGTCAGTCAAGTGGTTGAGGAGTCACATAGTCTGGGCTTAAATGGCTGAACTCCAGGGTTACTCTGGGAAGTTGAGGACCTGGAGAGGAAGATTCCAGAAGAATGTTTGTGCCTATAGTGCTTGTTTAAGGACGTTGCTAACCCTGAGTGGGGTGACCCATACTAGTGCAAGGACTGCAGGTAGTGCTACCATTTTGTTTTGCCCAAAGGACCGTGTTTATTTTTGTGCTTAAAACCTTGGTTTATACTGTACTAATAAAACAAGTGCATACTTTAAGGCTCTGTGTTCCATTGACTACCTCTTCGTGCAACCGAGTGAGCCGATCTACCACTATATCTATATAATGTAGCTGGAAATAAAGATTAAGCTTGTTTTTTTGTTGGTAAGAGTTTTTTCTTTTTAGACTAACCTGGGGAAGAAAGTTTTGGATTGAGAACCTGTACCCCAAAGGCACTGCTCCAAAGTCATCTCAACCTGCCAATATACCCTACTCTGTACTTAGGAGTAGCAGAAGCTCTTTGCTGTCTACAGATGAGTGTGTGAGACTGGGGACCTCCGGAAGTGAACCCTCAGGACCGCGACGATGAACCTCCCCTGGGCGAGCTGACCAGGTGGACCACCCCCTATACAGGGAGCGTTAGGGGCAGACCCAAGGGAGACTATCGCCGCGGAAGCTGATACCTGGGAACAGCCGGTAGAGTATGCAGGCAGGAAAGTGCAGGCGACCAGATGGGAGATGACGACGGCCACAGGGATGGCTGCAGAGACTGAGGGAACGGAGGTGGATGGCAGATGTGAATGGCAGTGGCGGGCGGCAGGAACCGGTACAGGACGAGACACAGGAGCAGGAAGTCGGAGGCAGGAACAGACTGGATCTAGGAGGGAACACAGGAAAGTCACAAACAGGGAAGTCAGCGGAGGCCACGGAGTGGTACACAGCGCAGAGACAAATAGGAACGCAGGAGCGCGTGGACCCGATACCACAAATGATAGTCAGACAGCGAGCATAGGGTGAAGCTGCCTGATATAGAGCACGCTGGTGAACTTCCGGATCAGAGTGCAGCTGTACCATGGTGCCAGGAGATAGGACGCCAGGTCTAGGGGGCGTATCTAGCTGTACGCCTGTGTGAAGGAGCAGGGGCCAGCTCAAGGAAGGATGATTGACAGGTGCCAGCTGAGGGGGCGGAGTGAGAGGATCGGATGCACCGGAGAGCCCCAGAAGGTGTGGAGGCATGGGAGGCGGCGGGGACCGAATGCGCCGCAAGCGGTGGAGCCGCGGCATCGGCAGATGGAGCGGCAGTGACAGGAGCCCGGGCAGAGGTAGCAGGGACAGCAGCGGTCAGGACAGCGGCCGCAGATGCCGCAGAGCGGACCAGAGCCGGGGAGATGAGCGTGCCAGGCGCCGGGGAGGAGGTGAGCATGACAGAGTGTTTCTGGAGCTGATGATATCCCTAGTCATATCTCAAGGCCTTTGGTTCCAGGATAGCCACCTATTGGTGACACTGGAGAGACAGCATTTTTTCTATTCCCCCTTACAATTGAATAAAGGGAGAATTGTGCCCAGGCATCTCCATGTTCTTGTAAATAAGACTCGAGTAGAAAAAAGTTGACAAGTCATGTTCTGAAGATATGTCTGTATCAGATCGCAAGGCATCTTCTCACCTTACCACTTGCCACTGTTGTCCCATCATTTTCCCCCACCAAGACCTTAACCTTCACTGGATTTACAGGAGCATGATGACAGCATTTCTGAATACCACCATATGGTCAAAAGTTCCTAAAGTGGTGGTCTGAACTAAGGATGTAATTGTATATTGTCATTGTAATCTTCTTTACAATACTTAGTAAATAGATGGTGATTTTTTTTTAGGTCTAAAAGTATAGACATTGAGCTGCATGATAAGTACAAATAAGTCTAGGGCCACCTTTATTTTTGAATTGGGTTGTGTTGATCGAGTAGTCAACAAATATACAATTGGACATATATAATATTTATGTCCTACATACACAATGTCACGGACTCACTCATCAGACTGATGCTGCAGTCATTAGAATTCAACATATTATGTTTTTATGCATCACTGAACTGTCCGTAGAGTTTTTGCTTTTCAAGGTTAATTTTGCTGCTACCATCTGGAGGCCATGGTTCCTACAGTCACATGGACGTGTGATAAACTATGTGCCTCTCTTATTACTAGTAAAAGCAGTGTGACATGAGGACTACACAAAGTCATCACACATGGTCATCAATTTACATCTTTTTTGTAGTGTGTCCTTTCTTTTAGCAATAATTTATATTAAAGTGAATATCTAACATTAGCTATATAGTGCACAAATGTAAAATCCAGTATTGTTGTAATAGATTATTACTAGCAAAGTTAATTTTCAGTTTTGAAAATTGATTTCTGTTTGCTATAAGTGAGCTGTGATCCGAATAATTATTGTTATGGATTGTGTGTCTTTACTTAGTACTTTGAGTGCAAAAGGATGTACTGGGTTTCACAATTGTTTTGGCTAATCTTTTCTTCTCCATATTTTCATTTATAGATTTTGTGAATTTTAGGACTTATAATAAAGTATAGAGTTGAGCGACTTTTGGTTTTTTAGGGTCGCGTTTCGTTTCGTGAAACCCGACTTTTCCAAAAGTCGGGTCGAGCAAGATCGTCCGATTATAGGGAAAAGTCGGGGTCGTCCCGAAACACGAAACCCAATGTAAGTCAATGGGGAATAAAAGTCGGCAGTGAGAGGAGGACAGGAAACACACCAACAGTGCCCATTTGAATGCCAAAAGCATCAATTCTTCTTACTTAAGCTTGTCAACCTTAATTAACTTCATAATACAAGTTACGCACTGAAAAATGGGGGTTATTTGGCTACAGACTGTGGGGGGGAGGGCTGGCTCCAGGTTTTCATGTGCCCTGGGCGAAAGAGCGCCCCTTTAACACATACCACAACTCATCATGCTCCGATACGGCAGAGAAATAGCGGTATAGTACAATGAAAAATACCTCACTTTTTACATCTCATGACGAGGCCCATCTATTTCTCCATACAGAATCATTGGTCCTATATAATGTTTGAAACAGTATATGATGAGCTCCACATAATGCTACAGTATATGTTGGTCCCCATGGATGAAGCTCTACTGTCTTATGGGCCCAAATAATGCTCCAAACATAATGGGCCCCATTTCTAATGCTCTAGTGTATAATGGGCCCTGTAAATGCTGCTCCAGTGTCTGATGTCCACCTTTGGAATGTTCAAGTGTATGGTGGGCCCCATCTATCATTCTCAGACGGTGTTAGGCCCAGTATGGATTGCACGTGATTGCAAAAAGGTTAGAAAGGGTACCATATCCCCAGATAACATGTATGGATAGCGTACACATTCAAAATATATGTCTCAGGAGGCAGGCTCAGACGGTGTTAGGCCCAGTATGGATTGCACGTGATTGCACAAAGGTTAGAAAGGGTACCGTATCCCCAGATAACATGTATGGATAGCGTACACATTCAAAATATATGTCTCAGGAGGCAGGCTCAGACGGTGTTAGGCCCAGTATGGATTGCACGTGATTGCACAAAGGTTAGAAAGGGTACCGTATCCCCGGATAACATGTATGGATAGCGTACACATTCAAAATATATGTCTCAGGAGGGAGGCTCAGACGGTGTTAGGCCCAGTATGGATTGCATGTGATTGCACAAAGGTTAGAAAGGGTACCGTATCCCCAGATAACATGTATGGATAGCGTACACATTCAAAATATATGTCTATACATCAGGAGGCAGGCTCAGACGGTGTTAGGCCCAGTATGGATTGCACTTGATTGCACAAAGGTTAGAAAGGGTACCGTATCCCCGGATAACATGTATGGATAGCGTACACATTCAAAATATATGTCTATACATCAGGAGGCAGGCTCAGACGGTGTTAGGCCCAGTATGGATTGCACGTGATTGCACAAAGGTTAGAAAGGGTACCGTATCCCCGGATAACATGTATGGATAGCGTACACATTCAAAATATATGTCTCAGGAGGCAGGCTCAGACGGTGTTAGGCCCAGTATGGATTGCACGTGATTGCACAAAGGTTAGAAAGGGTACCGTATCCCCGGATAACATGTATGGATAGCGTACACATTCAAAATATATGTCTCAGGAGGCAGGCTCAGAAGGTGTTAGGCCCAGTATGGATTGCACGTGATTGCACAAAGGTTAGAAAGGGTACCGTATCCCCAGTTAACATGTATGGATAGCGTACACATTCAAAATATATGTCTATACATCAGGAGGCAGGCTCAGACGGTGTTAGGCCCAGTATGGATTGCACGTGATTGCACAAAGGTTAGAAAGGGTACCGTTTCCCCGGATAACATGTATGGATAGCGTACACATTCAAAATATATGTCTCAGGAGGCAGGCTCAGACGGTGTTAGGCCAAGTATGGATTGCACGTGATTGCACAAAGGTTAGAAAGGGTACCGTATCCCCGGATAACATGTATGGATAGCGTACACATTCAAAATATATGTCTCAGGAGGCAGGCTCAGACGGTGTTAGGCCCAGTATGGATTGCACGTGATTGCACAAAGGTTAGAAAGGGTACCGTATCCCCAGATAACATGTATGGATAGCGTACACATTCAAAATATATGTCTCAGGAGGCAGGCTCAGATGGTGTTAGGCCCAGTATGGATTGCACGTGATTGCACAAAGGTTAGAAAGGGTACCGTATCCCCGGATAACATGTATGGATAGCGTACACATTCAAAATATATGTCTCAGGAGGCAGGCTCAGACGGTGTTAGGCCCAGTATGGATTGCACGTGATTGCACAAAGGTTAGAAAGGGTACCGTATCCCCGGATAACATGTATGGATAGCGTACACATTCAAAATATATGTCTCAGGAGGCAGGCTCAGACGGTGTTAGGCCCAGTATGGATTGCACGTGATTGCACAAAGGTTAGAAAGGGTACTGTATCCCCAGATAACATGTATGGATAGCGTACACATTCAAAATATATGTCTATACATCAGGAGGCAGGCTCAGACGGTGTTAGGCCCAGTATGGATTGCACGTGATTGCACAAAGGTTAGAAAGGGTACCGTATCCCCGGATAACATGTATGGATAGCGTACACATTCAAAATATATGTCTCAGGAGGCAGGCTCAGACGGTGTTAGGCCCAGTATGGATTGCACGTGATTGCACAAAGGTTAGAAAGGGTACCGTATCCCCAGATAACATGTATGGATAGCGTACACATTCAAAATATATGTCTATACATCAGGAGGCAGGCTCAGACGGTGTTAGGCCCAGTATGGATTGCACGTGATTGCACAAAGGTTAGAAAGGGTACCGTATCCCCGGATAACCTGTATGGATAGCGTACACATTCAAAATATATGTCTCAGGAGGCAGGCTCAGACGGTGTTAGGCCCAGTATGGATTGCACGTGATTGCACAAAGGTTAGAAAGGGTACCGTATCCCCAGATAACATGTATGGATAGCGTACACATTCAAAATATATGTCTATACATCAGGAGGCAGGCTCAGACGGTGTTAGGCCCAGTATGGATTGCACGTGATTGCACAAAGGTTAGAAACGGTACCGTTTCCCCAGATAACATGTATGGATAGCGTACACATTCAAAATATATGTCTCAGGAGGCAGGCTCAGACGGTGTTAGGCCCAGTATGGATTGCACGTGATTGCACAAAGGTTAGAAAGGGTACCGTATCCCCGGATAACATGTATGGATAGCGTACACATTCAAAATATATGTCTCAGGAGGCAGGCTCAGACGGTGTTAGGCCCAGTATGGATTGCACGTGATTGCACAAAGGTTAGAAAGGGTACCGTATCCCCGGATAACATGTATGGATAGCGTACACATTCAAAATATATGTCTATACATCAGGAGGCAGGTTCAGACGGTGTCAGGCACAGTATGGATTTGACGGCCCAGATTACACAGCGGAGGAGCAGGGAGAGGTAAAGATTGCAAATGCTGGGGCCCTGCCCAAGCAAGGGGGGCCCACTCGTGGGCGTCGGTACTGGCACTGGGCCCCTCATAGTACAGCGGTGTGTCTGACGGCGGGTGTGCACCACCACCGTCAGAGACACTTGATTGCACTATGAGGGACCCTGTGCCAGTGCCCGCGCCCAAGAGTCGGCCTACCCACCTGTCCAGGGCAACGGCACTCGCACGGTGTCGTGCGCTAGGTGGTGACCCCGGCCATGGGGGGGAGGCAGCACAGTTAGGGAGTTTTAGAAAGTGGCATATGTTGATGTTGGACATTCAGCTGATGCAAAAGGCGAAATAGGTGAAGTACCAGGAAGAGGTGGACCAAAGCAAGCCATTTTTCTGTCACCCTATGTGTCATCAGGGGAAGGTGGGACAAAATCCTTGGAAACCCATGCGTGGTTCATTTTAATGAAGGTTAGATCATCCACATTTTGGGTTGACAGATGGGTCCTTTTTTCTGTCAGGATTGATCCAGCTGCACTGAAGACTCTTTCCGATAGCACACTTGCAGCTGGGCAAGCGAGCTCCTGTAAGGCATATTGGGCCAATTCAGGCCAGGTGTCCAGTTTAGCAGCCCAATAGTCAAAGGGGAATGACCTGTGTGGGAGAACATCGATATGGGAGGAAAAGTAGTTTGTAACCATAGTTGACAACTGCTGTCTCCTGTCACTTTCCATCGATGCAGTATTACCAGTTGTGTGAGCGGTATTTGAAAAATCAGTCCACAACATTGTCATGAAACCCCTGTCTCCAACCCCACTTCTGCTGTGTGCACCACGAACACCTCTGCCAAGCTGCCCCCGGCCCGTACGGCTCGTGTGAGAACCATCACCGCTGCTGTGTGCTGGGAATGCCTCAAGCAACCGATTTACCAGAGTTGCTTGTTTATTAGCCAATATTAGGTCAAGGTTCTCCTGTGGCATGATGTTTTGTAATTTGCCTTTATAGCGTGGATCCAGGATGCTGGCCAACCAGTAGTCGTCATCGTTCATCATTTTGGCAATGCGGGGGTCCCTTTTTAGGATCCGCAAGGCATAATCTGACATGTGGGCCAATGTTCCCGGTGTCAATGATGCACTGCGAGTGCTGGGTGGAGGAGCACTTTCTGGCAAATCCACATCCCTCCAGTCACGCACAAACCCTGTACCAGACCTTGCCCCGCCAACATTTTCACTTGCCCCACGAGATGCATCCTCCTCCCCTAAGTAATCATCCCCATCATCATCCTCCTCCTCCTCTTCCTCCACCTCGTCCAGGAGAGGTCCCTGAGCAGACAATGGCTGAATGTCATCAAGGATTCCCTCCTCCTCTTCCTCCTCATCAACATTGGCTGCAGACGCCTGCTCCTTAAGGTGCGTCAAAGTTTGCATGAGCAGACGCATAAGTGGGATGCTCATGCTTAGGATGGCGTCGTCTGCGCTTACCAGCCGTGTGCATTCCTCAAAACACTGAAGGACTTTACAAAGGTCTTTCAGCTTCGACCACTGCACACCTGTCAACTCCATGTCTGCTCTCAAAGTGCCTGGCCATGTATCCTCCCACAAATGCATTATGGCCTGCCTCTGCTCGCACAGCCGCTCCACCATGTGCAGGGTGGAGTTCCACCTTGTTGCAATGTCGATAATGAGGCGGTGGTTGGGAAGGTGGAGCAATCGCTGCAGCTTCTGCATACGAACGGAGTGTACAGGTGACCGGCGGATGTGCGCGCACAGTCTTCGCACCTTCTGGAGCAGGGCTGTTAACTCCGGATAATTTTTGAGGAAACACTGCACCACCAGGTTCAAGGTGTGAGCCAAGCAAGGTATGTGGCTGAGTTTTGAAAGGGCTATGGCTGCCACAAAATTACGGCCGTTATCACTAACTACCTTGCCTGCCTCAAGATGTACACTGCCCAGCCATGACTCAGTTTGTCGCTTCAAGTACTCGGCCAGCACCTCGGCGGTGTGTCTGTCGCCCAAACACATCATCTGCAACACAGCCTGCTGACGCTTTCCACTAGCTGCTCGATAGGGGGACACATAGTGTGCAACAGTGGCAGCTGCAGATGGAGTGCTCGTACGACTGCGCTCTGTGGACGAGCTTTCGCTTCTGGAGGAGGAGGAGGAGGAGGAGGGTCGAACGCCTACAGCCAACTGTTTCCTATACCGTGGGCTAGGCAGCACTGTCCCACCACCGCTGTCCCCTGTGGACCCTGCATCCACCACATTAACCCAGTGCGCAGTGATGGACACGTAACGGCCCTGGCCATGCCGACTGGACCATGCATCAGTTGTGAGGTGCACCTTTCCGCTCACTGACTGCTTGAGTGCATGGACAATGCGGTCTTTCACATGATGGTGGAGGGCTGGGATGGCTTTGCGAGAGAAGAAGTGGCGACTGGGTAGGTCATAGCGTGGTACTGCATAGGCCATGAGTTCGCAGAAAGCTGTGCTTTCCACCAACCGAAAGGGCATCATCTCAAACGAGATTAGTTTGGCAATGTGGGCGTTCAAACCCAGTGTACGCGGATGAGAGACTGAGTACTTTCTTGACCTACTCATAGTGTCTGGGAGGGTGAGCTGGACTTGAGAGCTGCATATGGTGGAAGTAGCGGTGGACAGGGCGGACTGAGAGAGGGTTGATGATGGTGATGGAGTTGGTGTTCTTTCTGATGGCCTAGAATCAGTCTTTCGTTGATATAACAGTGGGATTCCCTGACTGCTGTGGTCTTGCAACGACAACTCAACATTTGCTGCTGTGCTAACCGGTGGGCTTACAGTGGGGGAAACAATGTAGCGTTGCTGACTACTTTCGTTGTGATCAGTTGCACATGTGGCACTTGAGGTTTGGTGTTGTGTCCACGCTTGCAAGTGCATGCTGGTTAAATGTCTAAGCATGCAACTGGTATTCAAATTTTTCAGATTTTTCCCTCGGCTAAAGGTCTTTGCGCACTTCTTACAGATAACCTTGGCCTGATCATGAGGATTTTGTTCAAAAAAGTGCCACACTGCACTCTTCCTACTTTGGCAGACATTTTGCGGCCTAGCACGCTGTGATCTTTTGACCCTCTGGACAAGCTGTCCAGCAACTCTTTTGATGTTTGGAACCTGTCGTTGGAGTGCTCCGGGCCTGCCAGATAACAGCTGTTGCGATGTCGATGTCTGCTGTGGATGCTCCTCATCTGAGCTATTGGAAGCAGCACCCTCTTCTCCCAATGGATGCCAATCTGGGTCAACAACTGGGTCATCCATCACCTCCTCTTCTATGTCATGTGCACCTTCCTCTTTGTCACCGTGTATGGTGGTATAGTGTGCGGGAAGGGGCACCTGAGTCTCATCAGGGTCAGAATCTGGCTCTGTACACTGCGAGGACAATGTAGTGCTCTGAGTGAATGTACCAGCAGAATCATCCATCAGCGGCTGTGCATCAGTGCACTCCATGTCAGATTCATCTTGGCCTGGGTAATTCACCATTTGACTTGATAATCCAGGCATGGTATGTGAAAACAGCTCCATGGAGTAATCAGTAGTATGGCCTGCGTCATCCTTCAATCTTGGTTGGGGTGAAGGACACAAGGAAAGGTGTGGTTCATGAACATGAGCCTCCAATGACGACTCAGTGCTTTTACTTTTTACAACTGAAGAAGAGGAGGCGATAGAGCTGGAGGCTGAGTCAGCAATGTAAGACAAAACTTTTTCCTGATGCTCTGGCTTTAAAAGCGGTTTGCCAACTCCTAGAAAACTAAGCGTTCGAGGCCTTATGTAGCCAGACGATGACGCAGGGTCAGCACCTCCTGCATTCGGTCCTATTTTGCTCTTGCCACTACCATCAGATCCACCACCAACACCATCATTACCAGCTGCCAACCCCCGCCCAATTCCACGGCCTCTTCCACCAGCCTTCCTCATTTTTGGTAGAAATGTAGACAAAATCCAACAAACTATATAGTAATGTAAAACAAGGTACAAGGTGTCTATAGGACAGGGGAGATTTTGAATTTCTGCAGACACTTGTGGACACTGGACACTTTTGGATTGTGTGAGGCCCACTGATATCTGAGCGCTATGTGACAGGCTCGATGGCACAGCTGTGACCAAAGTGACTAGAGGATAAGGGAGATTTTGAATCTCTGCACACACTTTTGGACACTGGATGGACACTTTTGGATTGTGTGAGGCCCACTGATATCTGAGTGCTATGTGACAGGCTCGATGGCACAGCTGTGACCAAAGTGACTAGAGGATAAGGGAGATTTTGAATCTCTGCACACACTTTTGGACACTGGACACTTTTGGATTGTGTGAGGCCCACTGATATCTGAGCGCTATGTGACAGGCTCGATGGCACAGCTGTGACCAAAGTGACTAGAGGATAAGGGAGATTTTGAATCTCTGCACACACTTTTGGACACTGGACACTTTTGGATTGTGTGAGGCCCAATGAATATCTGAGCGCTATGTGACAGGCTCGATGGCACAGCTGTGACAAAAGTGACTAGAGGATAAGGGAGATTTTGAATCTCTGCACACACTTTTGGACACTGGACACTTTTGGATTGTGTGAGGCCCACTGATATCTGAGCGCTATGTGACAGGCTCGATGTCACAGCTGTGACCAAAGTGACTAGAGGATAAGGGAGATTTTGAATCTCTGCGTACACTTTTGGACACTGGACACTTTTGGATTGTGTGAGGCCCACTGATATCTGAGCGCTATGTGACAGGCTCGAAGGCACAGCTGTGACCAAAGTGACTAGAGGATAAGGGAGATTTTGAATCTCTGCACACACTTTTGGACACTGGATGGACACTTTTGGATTGTGTGAGGCCCACTGATATCTGAGCGCTATGTGACAGGCTCGATGGCACAGCTGTGACCAAAGTGACTAGAGGATAAGGGAGATTTTGAATCTCTGCACACACTTTTGGACACTGGATGGACACTTTTGGATTGTGTGAGGCCCACTGATATCTGAGCGCTATGTGACAGGCTCGATGGCACAGCTGTGACCAAACTGACTAGAGGATAAGGGAGATTTTGAATCTCTGCACACACTTTTGGACACTGGACACTTTTGGATTGTGTGAGGCCCAATGAATATCTGAGCACTATGTGACAGGCTCGATGGCACAGCTGTGACAAAAGTGACTAGAGGATAAGAGAGATTTTGAATCTCTGCACACACTTTTGGACACTGGATGGACACTTTTGGATTGTGTGAGGCCCACTGATATCTGAGCGCTATGTGACAGGCTCGATGGCACAGCTGTGACCAAAGTGACTAGAGGATAAGGGAGATTTTGAATCTCTGCACACACTTTTGGACACTGGATGGACACTTTTGGATTGTGTGAGGCCCACTGATATCTGAGCGCTATGTGACAGGCTCGATGGCACAGCTGTGACCAAACTGACTAGAGGATAAGGGAGATTTTGAATCTCTGCACACACTTTTGGACACTGGACACTTTTGGATTGTGTGAGGCCCAATGAATATCTGAGCGCTATGTGACAGGCTCGATGGCACAGCTGTGACAAAAGTGACTAGAGGATAAGGGAGATTTTGAATCTCTGCACGCACTTTTGGACACTGGATGGACACTTTTGGATTGTGTGAGGCCCACTGATATCTGAGCGCTATGTGACAGGCTCGATGGCACAGCTGTGACCAAAGTGACTAGAGGATAAGGGAGATTTTGAATCTCTGCACACACTTTTGGACACTGGACACTTTTGGATTGTGTGAGGCCCACTGATATCTGAGCGCTATGTGACAGGCTCGATGGCACAGCTGTGACCAAAGTGACTAGAGGATAAGGGAGATTTTGAATCTCTGCACACACTTTTGGACACTGGATGGACACTTTTGGATTGTGTGAGGCCCACTGATATCTGAGCGCTATGTGACAGGCTCGATGGCACAGCTGTGACCAAAGTGACTAGAGGATAAGGGAGATTTTGAATCTCTGCACACACTTTTGGACACTGGACACTTTTGGATTGTGTGAGGCCCACTGATATCTGAGCGCTATGTGACAGGCTCGAAGGCACAGCTGTGACCAAAGTGACTAGAGGATAAGGGAGATTTTGAATCTCTGCACACACTTTTGGACACTGGATGGACACTTTTGGATTTTGTGAGGCCCACTGATATCTGAGCGCTATGTGACAGGCTCGATGGCACAGCTGTGACCAAAGTGACTAGAGGATAAGGGAGATTTTGAATCTCTGCACACACTTTTGGACACTGGATGGACACTTTTGGATTGTGTGAGGCCCACTGATATCTGAGCGCTATGTGACAGGCTCGATGGCACAGCTGTGACCAAAGTGACTAGAGGATAAGGGAGATTTTGAATCTCTGCACACACTTTTGGACACTGGACACTTTTGGATTGTGTGAGGCCCAATGAATATCTGAGCACTATGTGACAGGCTCGATGGCACAGCTGTGACAAAAGTGACTAGAGGATAAGAGAGATTTTGAATCTCTGCACACACTTTTGGACACTGGATGGACACTTTTGGATTGTGTGAGGCCCACTGATATCTGAGCGCTATGTGACAGGCTCGATGGCACAGCTGTGACCAAAGTGACTAGAGGATGAGGGAGATTTTGAATCTCTGCACACACTTTTGGACGCTGGATGGACACTTTTGGATTGTGTGAGGCCCACTGATATCTGAGCGCTATGTGACAGGCTCGATGGCACAGCTGTGACCAAAGTGACTAGAGGATAAGGGAGATTTTGAATCTCTGCACACACTTTTGGACACTGGACACTTTTGGATTGTGTGAGGCCCAATGAATATCTGAGCGCTATGTGACAGGCTCGATGGCACAGCTGTGACAAAAGTGACTAGAGGATAAGGGAGATTTTGAATCTCTGCACACACTTTTGGACACTGGATGGACACTTTTGGATTGTGTGAGGCCCACTGATATCTGAGCGCTATGTGACAGGCTCGATGTCACAGCTGTGACCAAAGTGACTAGAGGATAAGGGAGATTTTGAATCTCTGCACACACTTTTGGACATTGGACACTTTTGGATTGTGTGAGGCCCACTGATATCTGAGCGCTATGTGACAGGCTCGATGGCACAGCTGTGACCAAAGTGAATAAAGGATAAGGGAGATTTTGAATCTCTGCACACACTTTTGGACACTGGATGGACACTTTTGGATTGTGTGAGGCCCACTGATATCTGAGCGCTATGTGACAGGCTCGATGGCACAGCTGTGACCAAAGTGACTAGAGGATAAGGGAGATTTTGAATCTCTGCACACACTTTTGGACACTGGACACTTTTGGATTGTGTGAGGCCCAATGAATATCTGAGCGCTATGTGACAGGCTCGATGGCACAGCTGTGACAAAAGTGACTAGAGGATAAGGGAGATTGGATTGCTTTTAAAAAAGCAGTTTGCGGAGCAGTGGGTAAACAGCAATGCAGGAATGTCAGGAAGCCTTAGAAGGCAGCCCAACAACCAACACCACTGATACACCACTATATAGCCTCCCCTTGCACTGCACACACAGTGACTGGTGTGTTGTGCAGGCCAAATTGCTAGCAGCAGAAGCAGTTTTTTTGTCTTCTCAGCAGGACAAAAAAAAAAAATTGGGATTGCTTTTAAAAAAGCAGTTTGCGGAGCAGTGGGTAAACAGCAATGCAGGAATGTCAGGAAGCCTTAGAAGGCAGCCCAACAACCAACACCACTGATACACCACTATATAGCCTCCCCTTGCACTGCACACACAGTGACTGGTGTGTTGTGCAGGCCAAATCGCTAGCAGCAGAAGCAGTTTTTTTGTCTTCTTCCCTGCCTAACGCTCTCCCTACAGAATCAGCAGCATCCTCTCCCTATACTAAGATCGGCAGAAGTAAGATGGCGGTCGGCGTGCACGCCCTTTTATACCCCCTGTGACGCCCACCAAAGCAAGCCAATCACTTGCATGCCCTTCTGAAAGATGGTGGTGACCCGTGCCTATGTCATCACGTTGCCCACAGTGTCCGTGGATCCTGATTGGCTGAAAAAGAGCGCAAAACAAACTTTTGAAACGCGACTTTGGCGCGTAAGTCGCCGACCTCGTGGCCGACCTCATCCTAGGGTCGGGTTTCGTTTCATGAAACCCGACTTTTGAATTTTTTCGACTCGTTTCACTCAACTCTAATAAAGCATATTATCACATATTAGTGTAATATATATATACTCTGTATATATATATATATATATATATATATATGCAGCTCTAGCAAAAATTTAGAGACCACTGCACAGTTTTATAAAAATCAGCTTCTCTACATGTCTGACAGCCATTCCATTCCAGTGTCAGTTGAATTCCAACCAGAGTACACCTCATTCTACTTAATGTGCTTCTGATTAGGTGATCACCTGAGCCAAATCTTATTTAACGAGGGAAAGTATAAAACACCCTGCTGTGGTATTCACAATCCTCTTGCAATAGGAAAAGCTGGATGGCAAAACAAGTGCTAGTAATATCCCAAAAGTAATAGGAATGAAAAAATAACTTTTAGCCATGCCAAAGGAGTTAAAAAGAAAAGTCTTGAGTGATGGAAAAGAAGGGCTCAATTCTGGCTTTACTAGCATAGGGATACAGTGAGCGTCATGTTGCCTCCATCCTTAAAATTTCTAAGACGGCAGTCCATTACAACAAGGTCAAGCAGCAGACATTTGGGGCAACAAAGTTACAGTAGAGGGCGAAAACTATTCTCCACTGACCTGGATGGCCATCATCTTATTCGAATGTCACTGAGCAACCGCAGGATGACATCAAGTGACCTACGAAAGGAATGGCAGCTGGGGTGAAGTGCATGGCAAGAACAGTTCGTAACAGGCTCCTAGAGGCAGGGCTCAAGTCATGTAAAGCTAGGAAAAAAGCCTTTCAACAATGAGAAGCAAAGGAGAGCCAGGCTGAAGTTTGCCAAAGACCATAAGGATTAGACCATAGAGGACTGGAGTAAGGTAATCTTCTCTGATGAGTCTAATTTTCAGCTTTGCCCAACACCTGGTCATCTAATAGTTAGACGGAGACCTGGAGAGGCGTACAAGCCACAGTGTCTAGCAGACACTGTGAAATTTGGTGGAGGATCGGTGATGATCTGGGGAGGCTTCAGCAAGGCAGGAATTGGGCAGGTTAATCTTTGCGAAGGACGTATGAATCAAGCCACATACAAGGTTATCTCGGAAAAGTAGTTGAATCCTTCTGCTCAGGCAATGTTCCCCAACTCTGAGGACTGTTTTTTCCAGCAGGACAATGCACCATGCCACACAGCTAGGTCAATCAATGTGTGGATGAAGGACCACCACATCAAATCCCTGTCATGGCCAGCCCAATCTCCAGACCTGAACCCCATTGAAAACCTCTGGAATATAATCAAGAGGAAGATGGATAGTCACAAGCCATCAAACAAAGAAGAACTACTTACATTTTTGTACCAGGAGTGGCATAAGGTCACCCAAAAGCAGTGTGAAAGACTGGTGGAAAGCAGCCAAGACGCATGAAAGCTGTGATTAAAAATCATGGTTTATTCCACAAAATATTGATTTCTGAACTCTTCCTGAGTTAAAACATTAGAATTGTTGTTTCTAAATGATTATGAACTTGTTTTCTTAGCATTATTTGAGGTCTGCAAGCACAGCATTTTTTTGTTATTTTGACCATTTCTCATTTCCTGAAAATAAAAACTAAATTTATTGCTTGGAAATTCGAACACATGTTGTCAGTAGTTTATAGAAAAAAAAGAGCAATTTACATTTTGCTCAAAAATATACCTATAAAGAGAAAAATCAGACAAACTGAAAATGTTGCAGTGGTCTCTTAATTTTTGCCAGAGTTGTATAATTATATACTGTATGTTACTAATATCTGTGTTTACATTTTCTATTATTTTGTGAAGTAGCCCAAATTACAGGGGAAACCAGGAGTTAAAGCTAGGGCTCTGATTGGTTGAATTAGACCCATTAAGTTTTCGTTGTGAGTTGCATGGTATACATGTGGAAAAAGGATCTGAACTGAACAAGTACTGCATGCTGTGATTTTGCTCTGTTCAACATATAGGCACAAAATGGGAAGTAGACAGACCCCATTTTCGTGGATGGGTCCCTTCTTCTTCTGCAGTTTGCATCTGTTTTGTAACTAATCCGTTTTCCACTTGAATTCTATTCCTAAAATGGAGCACAGACACACATGTAACATCTACTGTTAATATTTTGTATATGACCAACACAGAACTCCCCAAATTTAGCTGTATCTTCTTTCTTTAAATAAATATCTCAAATGTGTAGCTATCTTAACACTAGAACTACTGATGGAGTCATTTTGACTCCTTTCGTTTTTTATTTCTCTTCTGTGACTACATTTTTCAGAATTCCGGCTTGAAACTCGGTGACTTTTCCTCAAATATGATGTGAAAAAAGATTTTGTGAGAATAAATAATTTTGGTGAAAAATTTGCGCGTTTTTTTCAAAATTTACCAAGAACTACTGAAGGGAGTCATTTTGACTCCCTACTATATTTTGAGGTCCTTTTGTCACTAAATGTTGCTATAAAGTTTTGTGCATAATTTTTTCACTCTGTCTTATTTACCCTGATGTTCATATAGATGTAGTTCAATTTACATGTCAACTTTTCACATTTTCCTTGTGTTTTACCTGCTTGTATTACTGTGTAATACTGAACAAAATAGCTTGTTTACTCTAGGCTCTTATCTTATCAGATTTGATGAGAAATCTACTCGATCGGAGAGACTGCAAAAGGACAAGTTTGCTCTATTTTCTACTGTGTGGGACAGGTTTATTGAAAATTGTATTGCGTGTTACAAACCTGGCCCATACATAACGGTGGATGAGCAACTTTTCCCAAGCAAAACTAGGTGTCCATTCACGCAGTACATGCCTTCCAAACCAGATAAATATGGCCACAAATATTGGCTAGCTGTTGATAAGGAGAGCAAATATCTGGCAAATGGCTTCCCTTATCTAGGCAAAAGATGACACACGCCGTGCTGAGGACCGTTTAGCTGACCATGTGGTAATGAAGTTATTGGACCCGTTTTTGAAAAAAGGTCGCAATGTTACAACCGATAATTATTTTACTTCAGTAGAATTAGCTAAACAACTAAAAAGCAAAGGAACAACCATCGTGGGAACACTGAACAAGATAAGGCGAGAAGTGCCTAAAGAAATAAAATCCATGAAAGAGGAATTGTACAACACTAAAGTGTTTAGAAATGAAGACAATTTTACACTTACAGTATATCAAGGAAAGCCCAACAAAAATGTTGTCATTTTGAGTTCCGTCCATCCAGATGTTGTTGTTGCGTCTGATTCCGCTAAAAAAACTCCAGAAACGGTAAAGTTTTACAATGAAACAAAATATGGAGTAGATGTAGTGGATCAGATGGCACGAAAATATACCACACGAACATGCACAAGGAGATGGCCTGTTCATGCATTTGAAAATGCCTTAGACTTTGCGGGTATAAATGCATGGATAATATTCAAGGAGATTACCCACCAAAAAATGTCACGCAAGGCATTTTTGCAAACGCTTGTGAGAGAGTTGAGTGGTCCTTTATCACAGATAGGGAAAAGGGTTCCACGTCCCAAGTTTCTACATGCTCAGAAGTGATGGTTCAAACAAAATTTTGCCAGATCAAAGAAAAGTGCAAGAAAAATAGATCTGTCGGCAATTGTAAGACTTGTGGTAAGTCTTTGTGTGGGCAATGTACTGCCATAAATCAAAGGCAATGCCTAAAATGCGAAACACCAAATGTTTAGAAGGTGAATTCTGCGCCATATTTTCATTTTTATGCTCCTCCACCTACATTTTCTCTGCTTTTTGTTCTTCAGTTGTTGTTTATATGTGTGCACTTGAATAAAAAAAAATGTTTGAAAAACGTCTATTATAATTATTGTTATTTTCTGTAGAAAAATAAGAAAAGCAGAAAAAAAACAATCAAAAGCATTACTGTTGGATCTCACAATAATAATACATTACAAAAAATATAATTATTAATAAATAACCACAAATGAAACTCTAAAAATAAACGAAAACAAGCAAGGAGTCAAAATGACTCCTTTCAGTAGTTCTAGGCGGGGTCACGAGTCCAGTAGTCCTAGTGTTAAATGTCTTTCATTAGTTTATTTTGCCCTTTCCCACCTCCAATCCTATTACATATGAAACAGAAAGTTTGGTAAAAGTGAGACAGTTCGTTTGGCTTTATCATTGCAACACAGACCAGTATTTACAAATATCTAATAATATACTGTACATTTATTTTGTAGTGTGATTGCATTATGACTTTATACTGTTACACACCTGTCTCAAATATCCCGAGTTCCGCTGCTTTCTCCTGGATTCATTGCCCTCTGTTGTGCTCAAAATATCGCTCAGAAGGTTGTCCAGCGTGGATCTATGACATAATCTGTTGACTGTCTTGTTTCAACTTGCGTCCATTCCTGCTGGGTTCCATTCCATCTGTCCATCTGTTTCTGAGTTCCAGTTATTCTTAGTTCCCATGCTTCCACATGTCCTCTGGAAGCTACACCAATACCGGGGGTCCTTGTTCCCACACAGACCAATGGCTTAATTGACCACCTAATAAGGTGAGCCTAAACATATACTTGTAGGTGGTCTTTAAGATTGTTATGCTACATGTACCTAAATGAAAGTGCTCTTTACATGTTGTTTATGGGTGCATGATTTCTTCACAGTGAACCATGTGGTTTGGCATGGTACTGCAAGTAATAAAAAAAGCATGGTTTATTTGGCATACGTTACCATTTCTAATTGTCCATTAATACTTTATTCCCCTAAAATATGAAGTTATTCTCTGTGCATGGGATAGAGGATAACTGATCTCTGAGGATCCTACTTTTAGGACCTCCTGTGATGTCCGTCTGGTGCTAGTTTGAGCTGCAAGTAAGACAGCACCCCGAGAAACCCCAAGACCCTTTACCCCTATACAGGGATCTGGAATTACAGCAGAGCCCAAGAGATAGCTGCCTATAAGAGCAGCGGACCACAGTAGGACAGTCGCCAGATAGGGATTAATAAACGGGACCGAAATCGTAGTCAGCAGTCCAAGTAAAAACCAGGTGGGCAGCAGAGGTACAAAATCAGCAGGCTGAAGTGGAGTCAAAATCCAGGCCAAGGTCAGAGTCACCAGGAGAGGAGCAGAGGTACAAAATCGGCAGGCTGAAGCGGAGTCAAATTCCAGGCCAAGGTCAGAGTCACCGGGAGAGGAGCAGAGGTACAAAATCGGTAGGCTGAAGAGGGTCAGAAATCCAGGCAAAGGTCGTAGTTAAGAATAGCAAATTAAACACTAGCAAACTGGGGAAACCAAGACTATATCTGGTGGCTTGCAGGACAGGCTTCAAAGTATTTGAAGGATAAGGCTATCCCTCACAGGCTCATAGTCTGATGACCTCATCTGGACCGCCCCCAGAACCAGGCCAGATGGCGATGCACCAACCCCTTCACCTCTGACAGAGGAACGGAGCCTGTGCCCACCAGATGCCTGCGCAGGAGCCCCTTCTCTGCCACCACCAACACGGTGACGTGACAGTCCAGCACCTCCCAGTGGCCAAGGCCACGACACCAGCCCCCGATTCCGACGGCGATGTGACAGTATCCCCCCTTGTAAGAGGGGCCTCCGGACTCTCAAAACCCAGTTTGTTGGGATGAAGGAGATGAAACTTCCTGATCAACCCCTTGGCATGAACGTTACTGGCAGGGACCCAGGACCTTTCCTCCGGACCGTAGACCTTCCAGTGCACCAGATACTGCACGGATCCTCTCACTAAGCGGGAGTCAAGGATACCCTGGACTTCGTAATCCAAGGCACCCCGACCAAAACTGGAAGAGGAGGGGACTGGACAGGATGAATTGGAGAGCGGTACAATTTGAGAAGGGACTTATTGAATACATTCGGCAGTTTGAATGATTGAGGGAGTTTCAGACGAAAGGCTACTGGGTTAATCACCTCAATAATTTCATATGGACCAATGAACCTGGGACCCAGTTTGGCAGACAGCACTTTAAGCCTAATATTCCTGGTAGAAAGCCAGACTTTGTCTCCAACTCCCAGGTGCGGCAACTTGGATCGCTGTCTGTTTGCAGAAGAAGCTTGTCTAGCATGAGCCCCTTTTAAGTTTATGTTAACTTCTGACCAGATCGTTTTTAACTGATGTATAGATCTTTCTACCCCAGGTAGCTCTGACATCTTAGCAGAGAATGAACCAAAGCGTGGGTGCAGCCCATGATTACAGAAAAAAGGGGTAGTCTCTATGGACTCCTGGTACTGATTATTCAGGGAAAACGCTGCTCATGGCACATGTTCCACCCAATCGGACTGATGCTCAGAAACATAACAATGGAGATACTGTTCAAGAGCTTGGTTGGTGCGCTCAGTTTGACCATAGGTTTCAGGGTGATAGGCAGAGGAGAAGGACAATTCAATGCCAATCCGTTTACAGAACGCCCGCCAAAATATCGAAATGAGCTGGGTACCCCTGTCGGACACAATATTCACAGGAGCACCATACAGTCGTACAACATGAGTAATGAACAATTTGCTTAGGGTTTCGGAATTAGGTAGTCCAGACAGAGGAACAAAATGACACTGCTTACTGAATCTATCCACCACCACCCAGATACACATCTTCCCTTCTGAGAGCGGTAAGTCAGTAAAAAAGTCCATGGAGATGTGAGTCCAAGGACCCTCAGGGGTGGGCAAGGACTGGAGCCAGCCAGCAGGGCGATTATGGGGAAACAGTGCGAGCACAGATTTCACAAGCCAGTACATAGTCCTTACAATCCTTTACTATAGTTGGCCACCAAAAATTCCTGGTCACAAGTCTGATGGTGTTATTGATACCTTGATGCCCTGCAAGGACAGAATCACGCGATTCCTTCAGAACTTGAAGGCGGAATGTGGCCGGAACAAACAATTTTTGGGGAGGAGTAGTGTCAGGGGCTTGTTCTGGGGATCTATGGATCTCCTCCAGAAGATCTAAAGACACAGCCGAAACAACAACCCCTTGGCCAATATTGAGTCGGTTCAGAGTCCTTGACCTGTGAGGGTCAAAAACTTTGAGAGAGGGCATCAGCCCTTACATTCTTAGTATCTGGTCGGAAAGTGATCACAAAATCAAATTTAGAGAAGAAAAAGGCCCACCTTGCCTGTCTAGGATTCAGTGATTTTGCTGACTCCAAGTAGGTCAGGTTTTTGTGATCAGTAATCACGGTGATCTTATGTTTGGCACCTTCGAGCAAGTGGCGCCATTCCTCGAAGGCCCATTTTATTGCCAATAATTCCTGATTCCCTATATCATAATTCCTCTCAGTGGAAGAGAATTTTTGGGAAAAGAGGGCACATGGTTGAAGTTGAGTGAGGGATGCAGTGCCTTGTGATAGCACTGCTCCTACTTCAACTTCAGAGGCATCTACCTCTACAATAAAGGGGCGGTCCAGATCAGGCTGAACCAATATCGGGTTAGAGGAGAAACATTCCTTTAAAATAGAAAATGCCTGAAGTGCCTCAGGCTTTCAGTTAACCACATCCGCCCCTTTCCAAGCTAAATCCGTGAGTGGTTTGGCGATTTCCGAAAAACCTTTAATAAATTTGCGATAATAGTTAGTGAAACCTAAAAATCGCTGCAGCGCTTTAAGAGACTTGGGTTGTACTCATTCCTTAATGGGCTGGATCTTGGCAGGATCCATGCGAAACCCTTTAGCTGACACAATGTATCCCAGAAACTGCACCTCCTCAGCCATGAAAACGCATTTCTCTAGTTTGGCGAATAAAGAATGCTCTCTAAGTCTCTGTCAGCAGAGTAAATCAGGATGTCATCCAAATAAACGACTACATATACCCCACAGATGTCTTTGAATATATCGTTCACAAAATTCTGAAACACTGCAGGTGTGTTACTGAGCCCGAACGGCATTACGAGGTGCTCAAAGTGGCCAAGGAGTGTGTTAAACGCGGTCTTCCACTCATCTCCCTTTCTTATACGAACAAGATTATATGCTCCTGGGAGGTCAAGCTTAGTAAACCCACGGGCTCCCAACAGCTGATAAAAAGATCAGGTATGAGTGGAAGCGGATACTGATTTTTCACAGTGATTGCGTTTAACTCACAGTAATCAATGCAAGGTCTGAGACCACCATCTTTCTTTTCCACAAAAAAGAACCCGGCCCCAACAGTTGAGGTGGATGGTCTAATAAACCCTTTTCGTAAACTGTCTGCTCTGTAGTCTTTCATGGCCTGACGCTCTGGACCAGAGAGATTAAATATTCTCCCCTTTGGGAGACGAGAATCTGGTATCAAGTCTATGGGGCAATCGTACTCTCTGTGGGGGGGTAATTTCTCTGATTCCACTATAGAAAAGACATCCTCATAATCTTTAAATGCATAAGGTACAAAGGGAGGTTTGATTTTAACTTGGTTCACTGATAGCGAAATACAGTTGTCCTGACACTGTGGGCTCCAGCGCACAATATCACCCAAGTGCCAGCCTATGACCGGATTATGTTTGCACAACCATGGTATACTCAGAATAACTGCGGCTGATAAATTATCGATAACAAAAAATGACACAAGTTCAGCATGTAATGACCCAACTGACATTGATACTTCCTTAGTAACAAACTTCACTCCACCCTGGACGATAGATGTGCCATTAATCTCAGTGGTTTTAATGGGGGCATTAAGCCTTAGCAGTGGTACACCAAGATCCCTTGCTACCAGGAAATCCATGAAGTTCCCTTCAGAACCACTATCTACATAAGCCTCCAAACACACAGATTTCTTAAGGTATGACAAAGAAATGGGTAAAAAAACTTTGGCCACATCTGTGGGCAATACCTGGGCCCCTGGGAAGGCTTGACCAGAACAACCCAGGGGCTGACGTCCCGGGAGTGAAGACTTCTGATGTCCAGCGTTTTCCCTGAGGTCTCCAGACTGTGGCCTGTGCAGCATGTTAGTGCAGGATGATGGGAGTGTTCCTCCACAGTTCTGTGCAATGAAGCAGGTAACAGGTTCTTTAGCCACAGAATCAACTCAGCGAGGCAGGAGAGAGAAAAAATAATTCAGGGAAAAAAGGTAAGAGAATGCTTTTATATATGCTGGATATATATAAAAACAATTTTGGGCCAGATATAATGTGACATCCATCTGGTGCGAGTCTGAGCTGCAAGTAAGACAGCATCCCGAGAAACCCCGAATCCCTTTACCCCTATACAGGGATCTGGAATTACAGCAGATCCCAAGAGGTAGCTGCCTATAAGAGCAGTGGACCAGAGCAGGATAGTCGCCAGATAGGGATTAATAAACGGGACCGAAATTGTAGTCAGGAGTCCAAGTAAAAGCCAGGCGGGCAGCAGAGGTATAAAATCAGCAGGCTGAAGCGGAGTCAAAATCCAGGCCAAGGTCAGAGTCACCGGGAGAGGAGCAGAGGTACAAAATCGGCAGGCTGAAGCGGAGTCAAATTCCAGGCCAAGGTCAGAGTCACCGGGAGAGGAGCAGAGGTACAAAATCGGCAGGCTGAAGAGGGGTCAGAAATCCAGACAAAGGTCGGAGTCAAGAATAGCAAATTAAACACTAGCACACTGGGGAAACCAAGACTATATCTGGCGGCCTGCAGGACAGGCTCCAAAGTATTTGAAGGATAAGGCTATCCCTCACAGGCTCATAGTCTGATGACCTCATCTGGACCGCCCCCAGAACTAGGCCAGATGGCGATGCACCAATCCCTTCACCTCTGACAGAGGAGCGGAGCCTGCACTCACCAGATGCCTGTGCAGAAGCCCCTTCTCTGTCACCACCATCACCCACGGGAGAACCACGGCGATGCCCAATGACAGAGGCATGCGTTAAAGGAGCGGACCCACATGAGGACATAGCCCTCCTATTGCCGGCACCACCAGTCGAAGGAGTCCGGTGCCTCCCAGTGGCCGAGGCAGGAACAGCAGCCCCCGAGTCTGACGGCGACGTGACAGTCCGGCGCCTCCCAGTGGCCGAGGCAGGAACAGCAGCCCCTGAGTCTGACAGCGACGTGACAGTCCGGCGCCTCCCAGTGGCTGAGGCCGCAACACCAGCCCCCGATTCCGATGGCGACGTGACACCTCCTGGAAACCTGAGAATGGAGCTTTGAAACCTGAAAAACAGGCTCTGCAGAGCCTCATCTTGAATGGGGCCCAGATCTGCACAGGGGCCCACCAGTGCATTCCCCTGTTACCCTGTGGGCCAGTCCGAGCCTGCCTGTGCACCAGACATGAAAAAAAAGCACCAGTCAGTTTATCATTTTCTGTGCTGGTATTAGGCAAGAACAGACTGTAAAGTGGGCTGGCTGACTGTTTATTTCAATAACTAAGCCAATTTCCTCCTCTGTCACGACTGATGAATACAAGGAGAAGGTGGCTGGCTTACATATTAATATGAGACAGTCAACCAGCCTCCTTCAGATGCAAGATTGGTCACATCACGACGCTGGAAAAACTCTCCTGTGTCAAAACCAAGCAAGAAGTGCAACTGTCAGCACCTGTCAGGACCCAGAACCGGTGCCGATATCTGGCACTTTTCTTAATTGAAGTATAATAGTAGCTAGTATACTTTGCAATGGTAAGCACATTTAAAGATGATTTTTTTTTTTTTTTTTTAGCTGGGCAACCCTTTTAGTGGAATAATGCACAAATGACGAAACGTACGTCGGGGTCAGAAGGAAGTTACTAGCACTGCAGCACTTTATCTACTTGTGAGCGCCACTGTTATCTAACTAAGTTAATATGCAGTATGGATTTTCATAAGCTCCTTCTATGTTAGGTAGTTGCATGGGAATTTAGCATAGGAAAAATTTTCCTTTTCCCTGTATATATGCCGTATCGGAATAGAGAGCTCTGTCCTTACATACTAATCAGGTTGGATATTTTCTCAGTGGTTTTGTGCAATATGTTTTTTCTAAATTTTGATGCTTCATTGCAATGCTTGTACATTCCTTTTTGTAGTTAGGCACCATGTATATTATTTTGTAACAATTGGTTCATTTTTCTATGAAAATAATTATATCAATAAAGCATGATTTTTTAATGGACCTTTTGGTTTTTTGGTTCTTTGTGGTGTATTGGACATTTTTATGTCCTAAAATGCACAGGTGATTTTTTCTCACGTTATAAATTGAACCTTGAATTTTGTGGACTTTTTTGATACTCATATAATAGTAACTAGTATACTTTGCAATGGTAAGTACATTTAAAGATGATTTTTTTTTTTAGCTGGGCAACCCTTTTAGTGGAATGAAGCACAAATGAGACAGATCCACAATTACTCAGAAGATACAGCCAGGTGCAATCTAAAAGCTCAGGGCATGATTGCTTTGCTGATGTCCATTTCCAGGTGGGGATTTATACTTTAGATGAATAAGAGGTGAGAAGCCACCTTCCCCGAGATACCAAAGATCCAATAAATACTTTGAGAAAAAAAAAAAAGCTCTTTGAAGCCTGAAACCTTGAGAGAGTCCTTGGTATTCTGGGGCTATTACCGGCTTTGATGACGCTCAGCTTTTTATCTAACTCTCAGGTCTGTGATTTCTTTTAATGCTTTGTGCCAAAAACCTGTATCTTACATTTTCCCTTATTTCCCCTGAGAATTGTTCTAATTTTATTTCCGAGTGCCTGATCTCTGTCCTACCTTGGAATGCCTGGAGGTCTGGCCCATCTGATCCTGGCGGATTTGCTGGTCTCATCAGTGTTCGAGGCTGAGGTGCCTCCTTGGAGGACAAAATATTTATTGAAAGGTCTTTGTAAGACTGGGATTATACTGAAAATCCAAAAATATATTACGAAAATAATGTTTATTTTTTAATTCATAATTACCTGGACAAAACCCCCCATAATTACAAAAAAACACACAAGATAAAGTTAAAAAACACCAAGAAATGGAGGAACACAGAGACAATTGATGTTATCTAAAAGTCAGATACTGAAGGCCATGATCCAAAATAATCAAATACAACCAATCACTTAGGCTAGGTTCACATTAGCGTTTCTGTGCGCAGTGTATCATCTGCATGCGGAAATGCATTCAAAAACATATGCAAACGCATGTTTACACAACGTTTTTTATCTGCATCATTCACATGACGCCAAAAAAATGCTGCGTGTGCAAGCGTTTGTATGCGTTTTGCATGCATTTGCGTTGTTTCTGCGCATGCGTTCGATATTTCCAATGCTTTTCCAGTAGAATTTCCTTGACACCAGACACCCAATGGGCCTGTCTCGTGGGATTTCTATACATAGACACACTGCACTGATGAAATCCTCATCTTTTGCTGCTGTATCCAGCTGCAAGATGGATCTTAGCCTTGGCAGCTTCATTCTTAATCTTGATTTGTATTTGAAATTGGCTGTTGCCTTTGCTGTGGCTTGTGAAAAAGAAAGAAGAGCAAGCCGGAGAAGACGTCGTCGTCGCTATTGGCAACACCCCATCGTTGAAGTCGGTGAGAGCCGTGGAGCCTACCACTCGTTGTACACCGAGCTGCGTGAAACCCAGAGAAGTTTTTCGAGTACACGAGAATGTCGGAACAGAGCTTCAATGACTTTCTGCTACGTGTCCGAGGATCCATTAGCAGGCAGGACACACAGCTACGTCGAGCAATTCTTGCTGATCTGTTGGTGACCCTCAGGTACGTAATTTTGGAAAAGAAACACCTGTCATTAATATGATTGTTCTAAAAGCCATGTACTGATTTTTTTCCCCATTTTCTGTTCGGCAGATTCCTGGCTACTGGAGAGACATTATCATATCTACATTTTCAATTCCGGATTGGAGTGTCCATGCTTTCTGGGATTGTTGGAGACACCTGCCGTGCTTTATGTGACGTTCTGCATGAAGAATTCCTCCCCCAATCCACAACTGAACTCTGGCTGGAAAATGCTGCAAAATTCCAGGACATTTGTAATTTTCCAAACTGTTTGGGGGCTGTGGACGGCAAACACATTCGGATTATGAAACCTGCTGGAAGTGGATCTGAATATTTCAATTACAAAAAGTACTTTTCGGTTGTTCTCATGGCGATTGCAGATGCTGACTGTCGATTTGTCGCTGTGGACATTTGCTCATTTGGATGAAGAAATGACTCTCAGACTTTCAAAAACTCTGACATGTGCCAACGTTTGTATGGGAAAAATTTCAATTTTCCACAGCCACGACCTCTTCCGAACACTGAAGGACTAACAATGCCGTTTGTTGTGGTTGAGGATGAGGTGTTTCAAATATGTTGCCAACCTCATAAAACTGTACTCAAGACGGGACTTGAATCACATCAAAAGGATTTACAACTACCGACTGACAAGGGCATGAAGAACTGTGGAGTGTGCCTTTGGATTGCTGGTATCTAAATGGCGCATTTTGGGAACAGCCATCAATCTACAAATTGAGACAATTAGAAATACATTTAGGAGAAGTTGGGTTATCTGATACATATTCCTTATTGAAAGGATACTCTCAAGAATACTGAATCATACAAATACGGACTATCAGAGAGTCATTTTGAGTCCTAGAGAAATTCATAATGCTCAAACATATATCATAAGAGACCAAAGTAAATAGTCAATAACTTTATTTCACAATACAAAATCACCAAAAAAATGGTTCACAAGTCATAAAATATAAATAATACAGGAACAGGCGGGCAGCTTCATAACCATATATGCAATGGTACACACAGTAATTATGGATCACAAATTGTCTATTCATGATATGCATATAGATCTCACAATGAAAGTGCATAGTGCATCATACCTAAAATAGGCAAATAGAGTGATGTCAAATATATATCCATTAAGGCACAGATAAGGGGAATAGCATTCAGAATACAAACGCTACTCCACCATAAAGCCTCAGTAGTGCTTACCCATAATATGTGTGCTACCAAAGCGCGGGTGCCCCGACCCGCATTTCGCTGTAGCTTCCTCGGGGGGCACTACTGAGGCTTTATGGTGGAATAGGGTTACTTACATTTGGACTATGCGGTTCCCTTATGGGCACACTTGGTGAGTGACGATACAAGCTGCATAATGCTCTGACTTTTGATGGTTTACATTTGAGCTTTTGTATTCTGAATGCTATTCCCCTTATCTGTGCCTTAATGGATATATATTTGACATCACTCTATTTGCCTATTTTAGGTATGATGCACTATGCACTTTCATTGTGAGATCTATATACATATGATGAATAGACAATTTGTGATCCATAATTATTGTGTGTCCCTTTGCATATATGGTTATGAAGCTGCCCGCCTGTTCCTGTATTATTTATATTTTATGACTTGTGAACCATTTTTTTGGGGATTTTGTATTGTGAAATAAAGTTATTGACTATTTACTTTGGTCTCTTATGATTTATGTTTGAGCATTATGAATTTCTCTAGGACTCAAAATGACTCTCTGATAGTCCGTATTTGTATGATTCAAATTGAGACAATTGATGAGGTTGCGAAAGCGTGTGTTGTTGTGCACAATTACATCCTGATGAAAGAGCAACACCACTTAGAACTTGAGGAACCTGTTACTACCACATTGCAGGATTACCAAGATCACCCTCTGAGGACAACAGTAGAAGGTGCCCAAATGAGGGATAAATTTGCTGCCTACTTTGTTTCGGATATTGGATGTGTGGCATGGCAAGACGAAATGGTTTAAGCCATTCCTGGACCTACTCATTCTGAAGTACACATGCGTATCAAACGCATGTGTATGCACGTCCTTGCATACCAATGCGTTCCCATAGACAGTAGTGCGTTGTTTTGACGCACTCATCCACATGCACATGACTGTGCATAATTGACGCCTCAAAAAATGCAACATGTTGCGTTCACCGGACACCGCCGAAACAACTCATGCGTATTCATCCGCATGCAAACTGATGCAAACGCATGTCCCTGTGTACACAAATTTAAATATATGTACGCGTGACGTGTGTGGATCTATGCGGATCATACGCTGAGAACAAATATGCCAATATGAAACCAGCCTTACGAAACACAATAAGGACTAGCGCAGACGACTGTATTATCAGTCTGAGTGTGATCCAACAAAATATCGGATCGCACTTGGACAAATGTTATTCTATGAGGCCATGCACATGTCCCATTTTATTCTGTCCTAGGAAAACAATTGTAGCTTGTTGATTTGCGTACAATGTTCCAATCGCACTCGACAATGCAAATCAGTGAGTCCTTGGAAAAAAACGGACTGCTTTCGGAGGACATCTGAGTGCAGTATGAGTCTCACAGACTGACAGAATAGAAAAGATAGAGACATTTTTTTTCCATCTTGTCCTCATCCGAGAAAATCATATCACACTGTGTGATTAACATAATCATCTTGATTCTCTTAGATGAGAGGAAATACGATCTTGTGACCCTAGCCTTAGTTTCCTTATTGATGTATGTCTCTCCCCCCTTCTATATAGTGTAGGTGTGACACCCCAGAGTCTGGTTGTCACAGTGACATTGCCTCCCTCTAAGTGTGAAGTCATGCTTGGAGGCAGAAAAGGGGCCCCCATGCCAGGTAATACATTAAATCACAATTCCTGCTGCAGGTCAGAAAAGGGAGCTGCCTTATAAATTCTGGCCAGCAGATGGGGTTGGTGAGTCAGCTAGAAGTCTGCTGAGGGGGTTGTCTTGGAAACGAAGCAGCTGTGAGCTGTGAGGAGAAATGACAAGACAGTAAAACGTGAGGTAAAAAGATTTTTCTAGAAGATCCTGTCAGATAAAGACAGGCAGCTGATCTGTGAAGAGGGAAAGGACAAGAGCAGAGACGGAGAGGCTCTGGGGAAGCTAAAAAAATCTGCATATAGCAGACCCCAGAGCGAAGCGCTAATAGGGACAAAAGGGACGTCAGAGTCTATGGTGGTCAGGAGCTGTATGTTCTGATTGCCGGATCTGAAAGTACAGGGAATTGTAAATTCCTGTGCGACATTGAATACCTGAGGGCACGACAGCAGATAAGGAGCCCGGGGCCGACGGTGAAAAGGACGGTACCCGTGGAATAGGCTCATGCTGACAGCCGTATAGGTTAGTGAAATCATCACGCAATTGAGGGTCGCAGCATAGTTAAAAACAGCGGAGACCCACACATAAAGCGCAGAAGGAAGGTCCTAAATCCGCACCTGGCAAGGTGGATCCCCTGAATGCCTCCAGGCGAGCCGGACTCATTCCATCACTTGTATGTGGTACTCTGGATTACAACCACTTTCAAGTAAAAGGTGAAGAAACTGCACCTCTCTGTGTCTTTCTCTCATTTCTCTGCACCCTAACGTTCACAGCCATTTTTGCTATTTATTTAACATCTTTGCCCTGGGACTATTGCTCTACCTGTGGAGAGCTATTTTCACCTCAGCTGCGACACACCAACAGTCTCAGTGGAACAACACCGCAGCGCTGGTCACCTCTGACCAGAATACCAGAGGTGGCGTCACGTATTTAACCATCAATAAACTTTATCTTCATTTTTTTACCACATAAATACCACACAACTTTCCCCTATTTTATTACTGGACGCCTCTGGGCCATGGACCGGGTCGCCGCCGCCGTGACACCGTCCCCCGTTGAAGTCGACGGGCCCGGTACCGAGTACCTCCAGGCCACACGGGGCGCTCCATAGGCATATTGCATTGGCATCTTTACCTTTTTTAATCATGGTCAGCACAGAGGCTCATTGGTTAGCAGTGTTCCTTTATAGCACTGGTGTCCTGAGCTCAAACCCCAAGGACAACATCTGCAAGGAGTTTGTATGTTCGCCCCTTGTTTAGGTGTTGATGCTCCGGGTTCTGTTATTTCCTTCCAAAGACATTTTGATAGCGAATTTAGATTGTGAGCCTCAATGGGGACAGTGATGATAATGTCTGTAAAGTGCTGAGGAATTACTGGTGCTATATAAGTGAGAAAAAAATACTTGGCGCCCATCATTTCATATTGTAGAACGCATGCACCACCATCTACTTTCCCATAAAACAGCATGGCGTCACTGCTTTATAAACACGTTACAGTGAAGATTTATCATTAGGATAATGGGGATGATTTACCTGTTTTATGCCCAATTAAGAGTCTGACATGAGCAGCGGCAGTCACTGAACCACAACCACGACTTTTATTTGTACTATAGTGGGTGATTCACATGTGGGGCTGTCCTTTATATCTTATTTTATATCATGAACAGGATAATTATTAATTTACACAAGTTACACACGTGGTCAAAATTGTTGGTACCCCTCGTTTAATTGAAGAAAAACCCACAATGGTGACACAAATAACTTGAATCTGACAAAAGTAATAATAAATAAAAAATCTATGAAAATGAACAAATGAAAGTCAGACATTGCTTTTCAACCATGCTTCCACAGAATTTAAAAAAAACAATATTACTCATGAAATAGGCCTGGACAGAAATGATGGTACCCTTAATTTAATATTTTGTTGCATAACCTTTTGAGGCAATCACTGCAATCAAACGATTCCTATAACTGTCAATGAGACTTCTGCACCTCTCGACAGGTATTTTGGCCCACTCCTCAAGTGCAAACTGCTCCAGTTGTCTTGTGTTTGAAGGTTGCCTTTTCCAGACGGCATGTTTCAGCTCTTTCTAAAGATGCTCAATAGGATTTAGGTAAGGGCTCATAGAAGGCCACTTCAGAATAGTCCAATACTTTCCTCTTAGCCATTCTTGGGTGTTTTTAGCTGTTTGTTTTGGGTCATTATCCTGTTGCAAGACCCATGACCTGCGACTGAGACCAAGCTTTCTGACATTGGGCAGCACATTTCTCTCCAGAATCCCTTGATATTCTTGAGATTTCATTGTACCCTGCACAGATTCTAGACACCCTGTGCCAGATGCAGCAAAGCAACCCCAGAACATAACAGAGCCTCCTCCATGTTTCACAGTAGGGACAGTGTTCTTTTCATAATAGGCTTAATTTTTCCATCTGTGAACATAGAGTTGATGTGCCTTGCCAAAAAGTTCCATTTTTGACTCATCTGTCCATAGGACATTCTCCCAGAAGCTTTGTGCCTTGTCAACATGTAGTTTGGCAAATTCCAGTCTTTTTTATGATTTTTTTTCAACAATGGTGTCCTCCTTCATTGTCTCCCATGAAGTCCACTTTGGCTTTTACAGCGGCGGACGGTGCGATCTGACACTGATGTTCCTTGAGCTTGAAGTTCACCTTTAATCTGTTTAGAAGTTTTTCTGGGCTCTTTTGTTACCATTCGTATTATCCTTCTCTTTGATTTGACATGAATTTTCCTCCTGTGGCCACGTCCAGAGAGGTTGGCTACAGTCCCATGGAGCTTAAATTTCTGAATAATATGTGCAACTGTACTGTAGTCACAGGAATATCACGCTGCTTGGAGATGGTCTTATAACTTTTACCTTTATCATGTTTGTCTATAATTTTCTTTCTAATTTTCTGAGACAACTCTTTCCTTCGCTACCTCTGGTCCATGTTGAGTGTGATACACACCATGTCACCAAACAGCACAGTGAGTACTGTAGCCTCTATACAGGCCACTCACTGATTCCAAGATTGTAGACACCTGTGATGCTAATTAGTGGACACACCGCGATTTAACATGTCCCTTTTGTGACATTTTATTATTATTATTATTATGCATTTATATAGCGCCATTTATTCCATGGTGCTTTACATGTGAAAAGGGGAAATATAGACAAGTATAATAAACATGTGTAAGGCAAGGGACACACAAGTACATAAGGAGAGGGGACCCTGCCCGCGAGGGCTCACAGTCTCCAGGGATGGGTGAGGATACAGTAGGAGAGGGTAGAGCAGGTTGTGCGGTGGTTCAGTAGACTGAGGATCATTGCAGGCTGTAGGCTTGTCAGAACAGGTGGGTCTTCAGGTTCTTCTTGAAGGTTTCCGTTGATGGTGAGAGTCTGATGTGTTGCGGCAGACAGTTCCAGAGTATGGGGGAAGCACGGGAGAAGTCTTGTATGTGGTTGTGGGAGGAAGAGATAAGGGGAGAGTAGAGAAGGAGATCTTGAGATGATCGAAGGTTGCGTGTGGGTAGGTACCTGGAGACCATGTCACAGATGTATGGAGGAGACAGGTTGTGGATGGCTTTGTATGTCATGGTTAGGGTTTTGAATTGGATTGGAGCCTCTGGGCAATAGGAAGCCAGTGAAGGGCCTGGCATAGGGGGGAGGCTGGGGAATAGCGATAAGACAGGTGGATTAGTCGGGCAGCAGAGTGAAGGATGGACTGGAGTGGTGCCAGAGTGCTAGAGGGGAGGCCAGAGAGTAGGAGGTTGCAGTAGTCGAGGCGGGAGATGATAATAGCATGCACTAGTGTTTTTGTGGTTTCGTGGTTGAGGAATGAGCGGATCCGGGAAATATTTTTGAGTTTGAGGCAGCAGGAGGAGGCGAGGGCTTGGATATGTGGTTTGAAAGAGAGCGCAGAGTCGAGGATCAACCCGAGGCACCGAGCGTGCGGGACTGGGGATAGAGAGCAGCCATTGACATTGATGGGTAGGTCTGGTGGAGGGGTAGAGTGAGATGGGGGAAAGATGATGAATTCTGTTTTGTCAATGTTCAGTTTGAGAAAGCGAGCAAAGAAGAATGCTGAGATAGCAGACAGACATTGTGGGATTTCAGTCAGTAAGGAGGCGAGGTTGGGTCCAGATAGGTAGATCTGCATGTCATCGGTGTAGAGGTGATACTGCAAACCATTGGATTCTATGAGCTGTCCCAAGCCGAAGGTGTAGATGGAGAATAGTAGAGGTCCTAGGACAGAGCCTTGAGGAACACCAACAGACAGGGGGTGAGGTGAGGAGGTGGTGTGTGAGAGGGAGACACTAAATGTTCAGTCTGTTAGGTATGATGAGATCCAGGATAGGGCCAAGTCTGTGATGCCAAGAGATGACAGAGTCTGTAGCAGGAGGGAATGGTCTATGGTGTCGAAGGCAGAGGACAGGTCCAGGAGAAGGAGGACAGAGTAGTGTCGCTTGCTCTTGGCGGTTAGTAAGTCGTTAGTGACCATAGTTAGGGCAGTTTCAGTTGAGTGATGCGGTCGGAAGCCAGATTGTAACCGGTCAAAGAGGGAACAGGAGGAGAGGTGGGAGGACAGTTCAAGATATACATGCTGTTCCAGTAGTTTTGAGGTGTAAGGGAGAAGAGATATCGGGCGATAGACACAGAGGATGGGTCAAGGGAGGGCTTTTTGAGGATGGGTGTGATTGAGGCATGTTTGAAGGAACAGGGATAGACACCATTTGTAAGTGAAAGGTGGAAGAGGTGTGTTAGAGATGGGATAAAGACTGTGGCCAAGTTAGGGATGAGGTGAGATGGGAGTGGGTCGAGGGCACAAGTGGTGAGGTGTGATATTGGCAGAAGGGTGGAAGGGTGAAGAGCTGATCTTCTATCATGGTAGAGAAGCTGGCTTTTGCAGAATAGGGCTGAGCGCCTAAGAGGGGCATTGGGGGCTGCGGGCCAAAGTTTTGTCTGATCGTGTCGATCTTCAGCTTAAAGAAGGAGGCAAAGTCTTCAGCAGAAATGAGAGGAGAGGGAGGAGGTGCTGTGGGATGGAGTAAAGAATTGAAAGTGTTGAAGAGCTGTTTAGGGTTGTGAGACAGGGAGGATATGAGAGATGCGAAGTAAGTTTGTTTTGCGGCAGAGAGCATGGACTTAAAGCTGGCAAGGGACTGCTTGTAAGCGCTGAAGTGCTCAGTAGAATGGGTTCTCTTCCATCTCCGCTCAGCGGCCCTGGAAACCCATCTCAGTTCTTTGGTGAGGCTGGTCAGCCAGGGCTGCCTGTTGATTGTTCGAGTTTTGCTCTGTGTGAGGGGGGCAGCCGAATCAAGTGTTGCTGTTATTGTGGTGTTATAAAAAGTGGCAGCAGCATCTGTGTCATGAAGGGAAGCTATGTCTGTAAGAGGGAGAAGGGACTCAGAGAGTGATTGTAAATTGAGGTGTTTGAGATTCCTGCGAGGGTGAGCGAGTTTATGGAGTGGGGGTTGCGCAGTAGGAGAGGAGAGGGAAGAGAATGTCAGTAGGTTGTGGTCGGACAGGGGGAGGGGTGAGTTATTGAGATTAGTGAGGGAACAGAGACGGGTGAAGATAAGGTCCAGCATATGATCATCTTTGTGAGTGGCCGCAGAGGACCATTGAGTGAGGCCGAGGGAAGCCATGAGCGATAGAAGTTTAGAGGCAGCCGGGGTGGAAGTGTCAATGGGGATGTTGAAGTCGCCCATGATGATGGTGGAGGTGTCAGCAGAAAGGAAATGGAATAGCCAGGTGGTGAAGTGGTAGAGAAAGGTGGAGATGGCTAGTTCTGGGGGGCTGTAGATGACAGCCAGTTGGAGGGGGAACAGATGCGGACGGAGTGCACCTCGAACAAGGGAAGAGTGTTATGAATGGGTCACCGAGGAGGAACAACAAAAAGCTAAGTCCCAGAAAACCAGAGAGGTTGGTAACTATGCAGATTGCAGATCCCTGATCTTAACCACACAACTAACAGTAGCAGTGGAGTGTTCCTACGATGTTCTTAGACGCCTTGTCACCCACCGCCGGAGGACTATATAAACCTAAAGCAAGAAAAGGGAAAACTAACTGCACCAGAGCAGACTCCAAAGGAATAGACAGCCCCCCACATGTATTGACGTTGAAGCAAGATAAAAACACAAACACAAGCAGGAAAATAGGCTGAGCAAACGATGGGGCCCGACTAACTAGAAAGGACAGGAAAGGAAAGCCACTGTCTGCAATCTGCCAAAAAACCCTACCAAAATAATGTCCAACACGTCTGATAGAAAAATTAACTCTGAAGTCACTAGACTTCTCCCACTATATCAGCACTCTGAAATATTCTGAAACAGAGCAAAAAGAGGCCAATCTAATAAGGGACAAAAAGGCAAATTGGCAAATACAGATAAATAGGAGTGGAAGTTCAGCATAGCCCCAGCAGGGGCAAGCTGACCACACAAGAAACTGAATTGACCAACAAGCGCAAGTGTGAACATTAGCAAAAAACAAACTTAACTTGAGAAGACTGGAAGAGAGCTGAAGTCCAAGACCTGAGAAGCAGACTGAATCACCAGCACCAGGATAGGGCGTCGGCTGTCTTATTTCCAGTCTGATACTCCAGAGATCCAATTGTTATCCTCCTCATCAGGTGGCAGATCACTACCACTTAAACCAACCTCACTACCTCCTGTCACCACCAGAGGGAGAACGGAAGGAGAACTCTCAACTGGTGGAGCAGAAAATGAGCTCATAACAGAAGAGTAGCGGAGGGTGGCAGAGGAATTGGGGTAAAGGAGCAGGTATCAGACAGGAGCAAGCCTACTCTTCCACCACGTTTGTTGCTGGGGCGAGGGGTGTGAGAGAGATGGAATCCGCCATAGGAAAGCGCAGCTGGAGAGGCTGTGTCAGAGGGAGTGAGCCAGGTTTCAGTGATGGCAAGGAAGGAGAGTTTGTTAGTGATAAAGAGGTAATGGATAAATGACAGCTTGTTGCAGACAGAGCGTGCGTTCCATAGGGCTCCAGGTAAGGGGGTTGGGGGAGTGGGGGCTGGATGAATGGGTATGAGGTTATCATGGTTACAAAAACGTGTAGAGGACCGTGGCATGGTGTTAGACATGAGTGTGGGGATTTGTTCAAGAGTGCCAGGATTTGGAGATACGTCACCAGCAGTGAGGAGTAGTAGACAGAGCATTAGAAGGTGGGAGCAGGATAGGACACGATGTGGCCGTGTGTGTCTGGAGAAAAAGGATTGTATGTGGAGGAACAGTTGTGATGAAGAGGTGAGATGGCTGGGAAGGATGGAGGGGGAAATGACAAGTTCTTTACTGGGTGGAGGGATTGCAGGAGTTAGGGAGAAATATAGTATAGGGGTGATAGTAAAAAGAAGGCGAAACATTGTTGTGGTGTTGTAGTCTGTTACCTTACAGTCAATTCCAGTCCAATTCTAGTCTAATTCAGCGTATTTTACTTAGAAATCTGTACTTTGAAATATTGATTTTGAAATAGATGGAGCCGACTACGTCTGGAGCAGACCCATGGTGCTGAATATATGTGCAGCTAAAGACAATCAGGTGTGAGTGAAAGTGGGGTGTGACTGCCCAGGCCAAATGCACAGAGTTAAGCAGAGGTCATAAAAGGGGGAAGGGGTTACACAGACCACTTAGATGTGTGGCAAAGATAACAAGGATGTAGTATAAATATGGATGCAAGAAGATGGGTAAGCAATGCATACCATATAAAATACAATGCAGTTCACATGGGGCACTCAGGAGCATGGGAGAGAAGGGTGGAATTCAGCAATGCATACCATATAAAATACAATGCAGTTCAGGGGTATCATCATTTCTGTCCAGGCCTATTTCATGAGTTTTATTTTTTTTTAAACTCTGTGGAAGCATGGTTGAAAAGCAATGTCTGACTTTCATTTGTTCATTTCCATAGATTTTGATTTATTATTACTTTTGTCAGATTCAAGTTATTTCTGTCACCACTGTAGGTTTTTCTGTCATTAAACGAGGGGTACCAACAATTTTGACCACATTTGTATATGCACTTTATTAAACTTTACACTGTTTTAATGTATATTTATGAACATATATATGATGAATAAGCTGCTACTGTATACATCATGAGTTCTGCAGTATGAATCATATAAAACAGTCACTGTCTATAGAAGGGTATTTTTAAATGACCAATTATGTAATGTTCTTCCACCATATGACAGCCTGGAAAAGGTTCCATGCAGAAAAGAAACGTTGCTGCTCTAAAGCTATAGAAGAGATAGATCGATAAATAATGATTGATAGATAGATAGATAGATAGATAGATAGATAGATAGATAATCTACAATACAACACCCATCCTCAGGCTGATAATTTTAACATTTGAGGCTAGACACCCATAGAGCAACCTGAGGCCAATTCAGAAAAGTGCAGTGCCTGCTGGAAGCCAAGAAAGGGTAAAGGCCTTTGTTGTCGCATTTTATTCAGGTTTTCTTGACTTCCACAAGGTATTCTTCTTCCCTGTAACGTTACAAGCAGAAGATATGAAACTGTGTTCTGAGATGTCAGGAGGCAAGTAAGATGAATGTGGCGCAGTGGACAGCGGTGGTAATTCACACTTGTTATTCTGTCCACATGCCGACTCTACCCTCACTGGAGTTATGTGGTGCAGCGGGCGAGGATCTGAGGGAGATGAGTCACAATAATAATGACACTGTGTTGCCATATATCATGCCTGAGGGAGAATAATGTCTCTGATGTAGCAGCCTAGAAATGTTCGAAATGACATATGTATATACCTCCTGACCTATCTATCATCTATCTAGCTATCTATCTATCTATCTATTGCATATATATCTCTATCTATCGATCTATCTATCTATCTATCTAGACAAAAAAGAACTGACCAGCACCTCCTAGTGTGAACACGTGCAAGCTGCAAAAACTGCACAATATAGACAAAAAGAATACAGCAGCACATGTGCATGAATCTAGGCCATGTGAAAACACAGAAAAACATTAAAGCATTCCATTTAGATAATAATCCTCAAAAATATTTTTTTCAAAAATTTTTTTTTTTAAACTTACAGTAAGATGAAAATGAAGGTTCTTAGTGCACAAATTGGCCAATTCATGTAAGCCCATCAACCACGGCAAGGTGACCTCCCCCTGATGGGTCCCTGCTCTACCGTACATAAGCCACTACTGGGCCACCAGCCTACAATTTTGGACAAACATGTCACTACCGGGCTAAGCCTACAATTTATGGGCAGGTAGAGCTGATTGCGGCCACCTGCAAGGCAAATGGGAGGAGTGCAAGATCAGACTGGAAGCAGCTTGCATCCAGCAACTAAATAGAGAAAAAAATAATCCTCAAAAATATTTCCTAGCTGCCTCCAGTCTGATCTTGTACCCCTCCCATTGGCCTTGCAGGTGGCCGCAATCAGCTCTACCTGCCCATAAATTGTAGGCTTAGCCCGGTAGTGACATGTTTGTCCAAAATTGTAGGCTGGTGGCCCAGAAGTGGCTTCTGTACGGTAGAGCAGGGACCCATCAGGGGGAGGTCACCTTGCTGTGGTTGATGGGCTTACATGAATTGGCCAATTTGTGCACTAAGAACCTTCATTTTCATCTTACTGTAGGTTTAAAAAAAATTTTTTTTTTTCAAAAAAAAATATTTTTGAGGATTATTATCTAAATGGAATGGTTTTAATGTTTTTCTGTGTTTTCACATGGCCTAGATTCATGTACATGTGCTGCTGTATTCTTTTTATCTATCTATCTATCTACAGTTAGGTCCATATATATATATATATATATATATATCCATATATATTTGGACAGAGACAACATTTTTCTAATTTTGGTTCTAGACATTGCCACAATGAATTTTAAAAAAAACATATCAGATGCAATTGAAGTTCAGACTTTCAGCTTCATTTGAGGGTATCCACATTAAAACTGGGTGAAGGGTTTAGGAGTTTCAGCTCCTTAACATGTGCCACCCTGTTTTTAAAGAGACCAAAAGTAATTGGACAGATTAAATAATTGTAAGTAAAATGTTCATTTCTAGTACTTGGTTGAAAACCCTTTGTTGGCAATGACTGCCTGAAGTCTTGAACTCATGGACATCACCAGACGCTGTGTTTCCTCCTTTTTGATGCTCTGCCAGGCCTTCACTGCGGTGGTTTTCAGTTGCTGTTTGTTTGTGGGCCTTTCTGTCTGAAGTTTAGTCTTTAACAAGTGAAATGCATGCTCAATTAGGTTGAGATCAGATGACTGAACTTCAACTGCATCTGAATTGTTTTGTTTAAAATTCATTGTGGTAATGTCTACAACCAGAATTAGAAAAATGTTGTCTCTGTCCAATCATATATGGACCTAACTGTATCTATCTATCTATCTATCTATCTATGATCTATCTCTCTATCTATTATCTATTATCTGTCTATCATCTATCTCATTATCTATCTCTCTATCTATAACTTATCTATTTATCTATCATCTATCTATTATCTATATCTATTATTTATCTATATAGTATCTATCTATCTATTTATCAATCTATCTACAGTGGGGAAAAAAAGTATTTAGTCAGTCAGCAATAGTGCAAGTTCCACCACTTAAAAAGATGAGAGGCGTCTGTAATTTACATCATAGGTAGACCTCAACTATGGGAGACAAACTGAGAAAAAAAAATCCAGAAAATCACATTGTCTGTTTTTTTTTTCATTTTATTTGCATATTATGGTGGAAAATAAGTATTTGGTCAGAAACAAGCAATCAAGATTTCTGGCTCTCACAGACCTGTAACTTCTTCTTTAAGAGTCTCCTCTTTCCTCCACTCATTACCTGTAGTAATGGCACCTGTTTAAACTTGTTATCAGTATAAAAAGACACCTGGGCACACTCTCAAACAGTCTGACTCCAAACTCCACTATGGTGAAGACCAAAGAGATGTCAATGGACACCAGAAACAAAATTGTAGCCCTGCACCAGGCTGGGAAGACTGAATCTGCAATAGCCAACCAGCTTGGAGTGAAGAAATCAACTGTGGGAGCAATAATTAGAAAATGGAAGACATACAAGACCACTGATAATCTCCCTCGATCTGGTGCTCCACGCAAAATCCCACCCCGTGGGGTCAGAATGATCACAAGAACGGTGAGCAAAAATCCCAGAACCACGCGGGGGGACCTAGTGAATGAACTGCAGAGAGCTGGGACCAATGTAACAAGGCCTACCATAAGTAACACACTACGCCACCATGGACTCAGATCCTGCAGTGCCAGACGTGTCCCACTGCTTAAGCCTGTAGATGTCCGGGCCCGTCTGAAGTTTGCTAGAGAGCATTTGGATGATCCAGAGGAGTTTTGGGAGAATGTCCTATGGTCTGATGAAACCAAACTGGAACTGTTTGGTAGAAACACAACTTGTCGTGTTTGGAGGAAAAAGAATACTGAGTTGCATCCATCAAACACCATACCTACTGTAAAGCATGGTGGTGGAAACATCATGCTTTGGGGCTGTTTCTCTGCAAAGGGGCCAGGACGACTGATCCGGGTACATGAAAGAATGAATGGGGCCATGTATCGTGAGATTTTGAGTGCAAACCTCCTTCCATCAGCAAGGGCATTGAAGATGAAACGTGGCTGGGTCTTTCAACATGACAATGATCCAAAGCACACCGCCAGGGCAACGAAGGAGTGGCTTCGTAAGAAGCATTTCAAGGTCCTGGAGTGGCCTAGCCAGTCTCCAGATCTCAACCCTATAGAAAACCTTTGGAGGGAGTTGAAAGTCCGTGTTGCCAAGCGAAAAGCCAAAAACATAACTGCTCTAGAGGAGATCTGCATGGAGGAATGGGCCAACATACCAACAACAGTGTGTAGCAACCTTGTGAAGACTTACAGAAAACGTTTGACCTCTGTCATTGCCAACAAAGGATATATCACAAAGTATTGAGATGAAATTTTGTTTCTGACCAAATACTTATTTTCCACCATAATATGCAAATAAAATGAAAAAAAAACAGACAATGTGATTTTCTGGATTTTTTTTTCTCAGTTTGTCTCCCATAGTTGAGGTCTACCTATGATGTAAATTACAGACGCCTCTCATCTTTTTAAGTGGTGGAACTTGCACTATTGCTGACTGACTAAATACTTTTTTTCCCCACTGTATCTATCTATCTACTGTAAATCTCTCCATCCATCTACCTATGTCATATCCAGAGGCATATCTAGGTAGGGAGGCAGCCATCAGGGAGGTGCATTCAGGCAGCCTTGCACGGTGGTCTCCCCTGGTGGTTGCATTTTTGCCGCCCCCTCGTACTGGGAGTCAACCGGTCTATGAGCCGGCTATCAAGACGTGAGTACAATTGAAGGTCTGACCGCCGGATCAAGGTGACATAAGCAGCCTTATCAGTTCATGTGATCACGCTGCTGACGTCACTTGCCAGTGAGCAGAAGTGCGAAGATCATTGATTGTAGGTGGTTCAGTGGAGGTGAAGACACCGAAGATAAAATGTAACGGGAGAGGAAATTTAGGGTTCAGGAGATTGCTGAGAGTGGGGGGGAGATTTAATGTGTGTGTGTGTGGAGATTTACTGTGTGATAGATAGAAAGATGACAGATAGATAGATAGATGGATAGATAGATGACAGATAGGGAGATGATAGTGTCCCGGGGCAGTGCTCCTTCCCTGTCCCTAACACTAGGAGGCGCCCTAGCTCGCCTAGTTCCTCAGATTACTTGTGATGATGAATACACCAGGGCCACGTACTTTGCCTTAGCTCCTGAATCGATCCTCATTCTGTACCCTTGCCCCACCCAGGGAAGAGGGACATAGTAGTGTATCCTAATACAGCAACAAGACTAACAAGGTAATACAAAAAGGGATAAAGGAAATACCAATCATACAAATATACTCACACAAACAACTAACGTAAACAGTAGGAGAAGAAGGGGAATTATCACACACACAAAACCTACCAACTGTCTCAGATAAATCCACCAAGCGCCTTTTCAAACAACAACCGCAAACCACCATCTCCTCATCATGCAGCATAAGCTATCTCTGACAATGAGTGTTAGCCAGGGCCCAGATTATATACGAGCTGGGAGTGGCTAACAGTGAACAGCCTTAATACAGGAAAGCTTCCAGGAGCTCTCAACTGAGCAGATTAACCCCTGCACTGCTAAAAGAAACCTGCACCATTTAATATGAAAGTGAATGCTTCTAACCAGTGCAAGAGTAGGAGAAATCAGACACTGTGGTCTTCTGGATCCTCTCTGTCGTGGTAAACCCATGACAGCAGAATCCTAAAAGTGTGCAGTGGATGAGCTGTGAGAATTCAGAAGCCTGCAGTCACTTAGACTGACTGCAGACTTTCATCTCAAACCTGGACAAGCCCTTTAGTTATAAAATAAAGCGCTGTAGCATACCAATCCTAACTGTGTGTAATATGCAAATAACATATGTGCTGGGGGGTGGGGAACTGAATTCTTGCCCTGGGTACCAGAAAGCCTAAATACACTTCTGCTCATATCTATCAGTCAATCAATTTGTCTGGCTATCTGAACCTGTTACATGTCTGTACATGAACCTGAATCGATCTAGTCTTAACCAGCCCCTGAACCTGTTACCCATCCAGTACCTGGGTTCCAGAACCCATCTCGTCTGAACCAGCGCCTGAACATGCTACCTGTCTTGTCAAGTATTCCAGAATCCGCACTATCTGAACCAGCACCAGTGTCCTTCCTGGTAAATGATCCAGAACCCACTTAGTCGGGGGGTGATTCTCATATACCACTAGTGGCTCCGGGCTGACTCAGTTTGACCCCCAACAAGGTCCAAAGCCATAGAAAATCCAAGATTCTGAGGCACCAGAGAAAATAGAGATAAAACATAACCTTTATTCCATCTTTAAAAATCACATGGTGAAATACAATTGAGGTAGACCAGTCAAGCAACGTTTCAGCCCAAAAGTGCCTTCTTCATGCTAGAAGTACAATAATAATTACAGCCATAAAGTGCAGAGTACTCAATTGTGGTTTCTTGTTCACCAGAGAAGATGGGCTCCATCGCTTCCTCCTATTCCAAGCCCCTCCCTGCTGTCATGAAAACTATCTATTCAGCAAAACAAAAAAGCAATAACCAACTTAAAACAATTTAAAAGCACGTGCACTCACAAAACACATAATTGCTGTATTGAAAATAAAATAAAATGGAGTTATGTTCATACCAATGTGCAAATACTTTTTCCAAAACCTGCATATTCTGAAGCAGCATCAATTTCCAGTCCGTCCTTGGACTCCGAGTCCCCACCTGAAATCATGATCCTTGGGGACAGGTGCTGGAGTACAGGGGATTGCCCTGGAGTAGTGCCTGACGGCTACCTGCGGCTCAAACCTGTCTCTACCATCAGAGGCTCTAGTGAACACCATGTCGCAACTTAGCTGTGTCCCTTCTGAGTAAGCCCGGCCCGTGGCGCAGTGGGTCCCTACCCACCAGCGAAACAGAAGTAATGACACTTTGATGTAATGTAAAGTAGCCAGTGTACAGCTTGTATAACAGAGTAAATTTAGTGTGCCCTTTATATAACTCAGCACCCAGCCATTAATGTCTAAACTGCTAGCAACAAAAGTTATTATGCCACTAAGTGAAAATGGCCAAATTGTGCCCAAAGTGTCAATATTTTGGGTGGCTAGCATTATTTTTAAGCACTGCCCTAACTCTCTTGGGCATAGCGTTCACTAGAGCTTCAACGGTGGCCATTGGAAACCTCTTCCACTCCTTCCTGATGACATCACAAAGCTGGAGGATGTTAGAGACCTTGCACTCCTCCACCTGCCATTTGACCATTTGAGGATGTCCCACAGATCTTCAATAGAGTTTATGTCTGGTGAAATGCTTTGCCAATGGCCAGTCATTTACCTTCAGTTTCTATAGCAAGGCAGTGGTCGTCTTAGAAGTGAGTTTGGGGTCATTATGTTGGAATACTGGCCTGCGGCCCAGTTTCCAAAAGGATGGGATCATGGTCTGCTTCAATATGTCACTGTACATTCATGGTTCCCTGACTGAAGTACCGAGTATAATGGAAGTCAATAGGAAACTCGAGCATTTTTTCCAGAAGACCCTAACAGAAAGGCTAGGGAGGCAGGAAAATTATTGAATGGATGGAAACAGCACTTACATGGAATGGGAAGTCAGATGGATGCATCTCTGACTCCCAGGTCGCTGCTGGGAACAATGTTGTCAGAGTATTAATCCACTTTTACAGACTGAAAATAAAACATACAAAACCTAAGATAAAATGGATTTTACAGGAAAAAATGTTAACAAACATTCTTTCCTCTATAATGACTTGTATTTAAGGCAAAATTAAAAAGAGAAAAAAAATGCCTCCTTCATCCGTTAATAGCCGGGCCATCTTTCACCAGATTTTCCAATCGCCTATGACTATAGTAGATGACATAGTAGAGTGGGAACTAAAACAACACCCACCGGTAGTGTACCATAAATGTAATTTTAACATTTTACTACCTTATCTGGGCATGTGGTGTGTGTGACATGGTCAGACACATTGTCTTTCATTTATGAAGGAGGAATTCTGAAACTCACAAAGCCTATGCAAACAATAGAAAAACCTGACAAAACTTAGAAGAGGGACTCCGATACATAAAGGAGGGTCACAACCTTGCTTCTCTGAACATCTCCTTGGAGCCAACTGATGGGTCCCAAACCTGGCTTTCCCAAATGCATCTATAGGGCTCAGGTGACCGGTGGGTCCAAATCTTGACTACCCCAAATGTATCCATTGGTTCAGTGATGGTCAATGGAGCAGATCTGTATTATTTCAGCTTGGGGCATGGTCCCCTAAGCTGGCCTCCTGAAGAATGACAAATCTGAGTCCCTTGTGATGGAGCTATGATCTGGCAGCTGTCCTGTAGAGTGTTCCTGGCTGTGGTTTTGTAAAGAGTTTCTGGTTCTTTGGATCTCTGGACCTCTTGGATGTCTTGGATGTCTTCATGCATATTGTTAAAGAGGCATATCCCCTTTTTAAAGTTAACAACTGTTCTTCAAGCCATTATTCACATGTGTAATCAACATAACAGCAAACATCATTGCTCAGTGACCCTGCATCCCTGGTTTACAAAGATAACAGTACAATAAACTGCATGAGCTGCTATAAGAGGTAAATAACAACCATTCATCAATTTACAAATAGCAATTTAACCTTCAAGAAGAGTCAACATTTCAGACTTTTGACCAACTGAAGAAAGAAACACATAAATTCAAAAGTCAACATTTAGATAACAGTCTGTGACTTCTGGCTTACTAAAAATAGACTTCTGAATAATTAAGATTAAATTCTTTACTGCCACGTACTGTAATAGCAATTAAACACTGCCTATATGCCTTCTCTAATCTAAGCTTTCCCTCCTAGATCACCTCTCCCTGAACTGCTTCCAGAGGAGATTGTACTGAGCATCACGTCACCGGATCTTATATAAGACTCGATGATGCGATGCGGCCAGCCAATCACAGTAATGCCACAACATTACGAGTATGGCAGGCAAACCCCACATGTTGATTGGCTGTCTAACAGCCGTGAAACATGCAGGACGGGGACTCGAGCATGGAGCTCGGGCACCCGCAATACTCATTCAAATAACGATCATACCCGAGCACACCAAAGCTCAATCAAGCATCGAGCATTGATGAGTACGCTCACTCATCACTATGCAAGAATAATGAGTCACACAACACCAAGGAGGAAAAATAGCTAAGTAGGCACAATTTGGATATTTTCACTATCTTTTGTTGCCAGCAGTTTAAATATTAATGGCTCTGTGTTGAGTTATTTACAGGGCACAGCAAATTTACACTTTAAGGCTATGTTTACATGTTTCCATTTTCTGCATTTTTTCTGCAAAAAAAGCAGGTTTTGATTGTTTTCTGTTGTGTTTTTTGCTGCATTTTTGTTGTGCTTTTTGTACTTTTTTTGTTGATTTTTGTCATGCTACATTTGTTTCTTGTGCAGACTGATAAAGTTTAGTGTTCTACTTAATCAGTTTTCAGCAGCACAAAAAACACAGCAAAACCTGATACATGCAATTTCTTCAGCATTTTTTTTCACCACCCATTGCTTTCAATGGGTGAAAAACGCTGAAAAAACGTTGAAAGAAGTGACATGCTCTATTCTGAAAAAACCCAAGGTTTTGCACAAAATACCTAGGACAAAAAAAAAACAAGCTGTTGCATGAAATGTCACAAATCTCATAGACATAGCTGTAAAATTTCAGCTAAAATTAGCGTAAAAAACTGTAAAAAACCCCACCAACAACGCATACATGTGAACATACCCTTATACAAGCTGTACACTGACTTCTTTACATTATATCAAAGTATCACATCTTCATTGTTGTCTCATGAAAAGATTTAATAAAATATTTACAAAAATGTGAGGGGTGTACTCACTTTTGTACTATACTGTACACATTATGCACAGCATTTATTTTTGCCAAAAACCAACCAAAAAAACCCCTATGTTTAAGTAGGCTAAAAATGATGGCTCTTAAAAGGTTACTCCCATCTCTTCTTCCTCTTTTCTCTTCTCAGTCTTTTCCCTCCACAGAGAAGTAAATTCTAAGTTGTTTCTGGTGCTGCAGTCTGTCGGGTTATCTGAATCGTGCCGTGTTTGTATATTTTATATAATTAGCAGATTTACATTCAGTAACAAAATGTCAGAGGTCGGCTATCATAACACACAAATAAATGAGACGGCTCCTGGTTGACATCTTCAGGTCATAAGTGACTTGTCTGGTGAGAAGGAAGATTATTTACTATGTGCAAGATGTAGTCAGATACTGGATGTGTTTCACTAGATGTGAACTTCACATATATATTAATGGCTCCACTAACAAATGCATGACAACAGAAAATAAATCAAAATAGGAAAGGGGTGGAAAAGATATTAAAGTCCAACAATTGTATAATCTACATAATAGTACAATTTGAATAACTTTGTTAATACATTCCAAAGTCTATCCGTTACCTACCCTAAGTTACATGCTGTACTCAACTCCAGAGCTGCACTCACTATTCTGCTGGTGCAGTCACCGTGTACATACATTACATTACTGATCCTGAGTTACATCCTGTATTATACTCCAGAGCTGCACTCACTATTCTGCTGGTGCAGTCACTGTGTACATACATTACATTACTGATCCTGAGTTACATCCTGTATTATACTCCAGAGCTGCACTCACTATTCTGCTGGTGCAGTCACTGTGTACATACATTAATAATAATAATAATAATAATAATAAATTTTATTTTTATAGCGCCGACATATTCCGCAGCACTTTACATTTCAGAGGGGATTTGTACAGACAATAGACATTACAGCATAACAATAATCACATACAGTAGATTATAACAAATAACAAGAGGAATGAGGGCCCTGCTCGCAAGCTTACAGTCTATGAGGAAAGAGGGAGACACGAAAGGTGGGTGGTAACAGTTGCCCTGATTGTATGGACCAGCCATAATGTTAAGTGTGTAACAGTACAGACACAGAGGGCTAAAGGATGCATAAAGCATGTGGGAACATGAAGCTGGGAACCTGGTTATGGTAAAACTTTTGGCTCTGCCACACAGGGACAGGTTAGGTTAATGTGTTGAGGCGATAGGCCAGTCTGAATAAATGCGTTTTCAGGACACGCTTAAAATTGTGGGGATTGGGGACTAATCGTATTGACCTGGGAAGTGCATTCTAAAGAATTGGCGCCGCACGTGTAAAGTCTTGGAGACGGGATTGGGAGGTTCTGACTATTGAGGATACTAACCTCATTACATTACTGATCCTTAACTGATCCTGAGTTACATCCTGTATTATACCCAGAGCTGCACTCACTATTCTGCTGGTGCAGTCACTGTGTATATACATTACATTACTGATCCTGAGTTACCTCCTTATACCCCAGAGCTGCACTCACTATTCTGCTAGTGCAGTCACCGTGTACATACATTACATTACTGATCCTGAACTGATCCTGAGTTACATCCTGTATATACTCCAGAGCTGCACTCACTATTCTGCTGGTGCAGTCACTGTGTACATACATTACATTACTGATCCTGAGTTACATCCTGTATTATACCCAGACCTGCACTCACTATTCTGCTGGTGCAGTCACTGTGTACATACATTACATTACTGATCCTGAGTTACATCCTGTATTATACTCCAGAGCTGCACTCACTATTCTGCTGGTGCAGTCACCGTGTACATACATTACATTACTGATCCTGAGTTACATCCTGTATTATACCCAGAGCTGCACTCACTAATATGCTGGTGCAGTCACTGTGTATATACATTACATTACTGACCCTGAGTTACCTCCTGTATTATACCCCAGAGCTGCACTCACTATTCTGCTAGTGCAGTCACTGTGTACATACATTACATTAGTGATATTGAGTTAAATCCTGTATTATACCCCAGAGCTGCACTCACTATTCTGCTAGTGCAGTCACTGTGTACATACATTACATTAGTGATCCTGAGTTAAATCCTGTATTATACTCCAGAGCTGCACTCACTATTCTGCTGGTGCAGTCACTGTGCACATACATTAGATTACTGATCCTGAGTTACATCCTGTATTATACCCCAGAGCTGCACTCACTATTCTGCTAGTGAAGGCACTGTGTACATACATTACATTACTGATTCTGAGTTACATCCTGTATTATACTCCAGAGCTGCACTCACTATTCTGCTGGTGCAGTCCCGGTGTACATACATTACATTACTGATCCTGAACTGATCCTGAGTTACATCCTGTATTATACCCCAGAGCTGCACTCACTATTCTGCTGGTGCAGTCGCTGTGTACATAAATCACATTACTGATCCTGTCCTGATCCTGAGTTACATCCTGTATTATACCCCAGAGCTGCACTCACTATTCTGCTGGTGCAGTCACTGTGTACATACATTACATTACTGATCCTGAGTTACATCCTGTATTATACCCAGAGCTGCACTCACTAATCTGCTGGTGCAGTCACTGTGTATATACATTACATTACTGATCCTGAGTTACCTCCTGTATTATACCCCAGAGCTGCACTCACTATTCTGCTAGTGCAGTCACTGTGTACATACATTACATTAGTGATCCTGAGTTAAATCCTGTATTATACCCCAGAGCTGCACTCACTATTCTGCTAGTGCAGTCACTGTGTGCATACATTACATTAGTGATCCTGAGTTAAATCCTGTATTATACTCCAGAGCTGCACTCACTGTTCTGCTAGTGCAGGCACTGTGTACATACATTACATTACTGATTCTGAGTTACATCCTGTATTATACTCCAGAGCTGCACTCACTATTCTGCTGGTGCAGTCACTGTGTACATACATTACATTACTGATCCTGAACTGATCCTGAGCTACATCCTGTATTATACCCAGAGCTGCATTCACTATTCCGCTGGTGCAGTCACTGTGTACATACATTACATTACTGATCCTGAACTGATCCTGAGATACATTCTGTATTATACTCCAGAGCTGCACTCACTATTCTGCTGGTGCAGTCACTGTGTACATACATTACATTACTGATCCTGAGTTACATACTGTATCTCTTTTATTATAAAATATCAAAAACAATACAACACAACATTCCAGAAAAGAAAACATAAACCAAATTACACATATTAATCATACACTTAGGACATACAGAAGCTTGTGCAAAACCGCAACTTGTTATAGTCCCCAAGCTTTTCAGCTTAGGGGACCCCCAGCAGGAACTTTCCAACAGAAAACTTTTCCCATAAAATAATGAAAAACAGTTTTTAATCTTTCACCCCCATTCACTCTCTTTCACTCCCCATTCACACTTCCACCCATACCTATATACAGGAAAACAAAAATAATATTATTGGCCCATGCTGCCTTAAATAAACCTAGCCAATTCTTTTTTGGCAAAATTACCTACACCAGCTTAACACCTCTATACATACATATATTTTTTTTTATTATTATTTTTCCCACCACCCACACCACAGGTCCATAAATGTCCATGGCCTTATCACGTCTAGGCCTGATGAGCACAAAAGTTTATGCCCATAAGCAAAACCCTCACCCATTTGCCCCCGATGTGCTCAAAAATGGTCCATTTTCCATAATTTCCATGGTCCATGGTATATGGTATATCCATTCACCACTTTCCCCTTGGTTTAGGGTCCTTTTACTTTTTTTTCCCGCTCTCACCCCCCCATTCACCCCCCTCCCAACCTCACTACGCCCCCATGCACCTCTGACTACGGAAAAGAATAACAACACATACTACAATACATATACTACAATACATATTACAATGCAATGTCATTACATAATTTGCTTTACCGAATAATGCCACACCACAAACCTTTACTTACAGGCCCAAGTTCAGTGCCTGCAAGCCCAATATCCATTATTTCTCTATCTCAAAACAAAAATCTAGATATGCCATGCAGTAGCCCACCACCAGGAAAAAGGAGTTCTAGAGGCCCCATCCCTCACTAACACATTCACCCTGTCCCTCAACGACTAAGACTGTCCCTACTTCTGTCCCTAAGGAAACTGTCCCTATCTGTCCTTACCTGCCCCTACTCTACCTACCTTATCATAACTAACTCTCTATCTGTCCCTCAGTGCCTGTCCCTTCCTGTCCCTATCTGCCCCTACTTCTGTCCCTCACCACCCACACCACCTTATGCTGTCCCTACCCACATTCACACAAAATCTAGCTCTCCCTAGAGTGCGTTTTTAAAAGGAAAGGCCCCTCCAAAGCCAAGAGGCCCTCCTCACACCCAACCTTTCGAACTCCAAAGAACGCACCTTCACCAGGTCACCCAGGATGTTACTAACCACCTCTTCCCTTGGGAGGGCTTTCTGCCGCGTCGAAACTAAGCACCGTGCATTCCAAATGTAGAACCTAAACACTACACTGACTAGGAATAAAGTGCCCCGGTCTCGGCCACCCAGAGTTCTGAATGCTCCATAGGCCCACTCGGCATAGGAGAGGGACGCCAGCCGCGGCCAACGTATGGAAGCCCCCACCCTGTTGTAAACCTCTGTATTAAAGGGACACTGAAGCAGGAAGTGCTCCATGCTTTCCAACAAGTTGCCACACTCCTCACGGGGACAACCCCGATCATCGGATTTCCTGCACTTCAGGTTATCCTTTACATACAGCCTCCCGTGGAAGCAGCGCCAGGTCAAGTCCTAAAACTTCGTGGGGATCCGCTTAGAATTTAAAAGCCCGAGCCCCACCTCCAGATCCCAGCCTGGGCAATCCTTAAGGGCCAGGGGCTTCTGGAAATGGGTCAACAGAACCCTCCTGTCAAGGCATTGCCATGACATGGTCCTGATTTCCCACATTCCCAGACCCCACCGGCGGATCACCTTCAGAACCGGGGTAGCATAAGCCGGGAGATGCCCATGAGGTGTGCGGAGGTCCTTCACTTGCCCTCCTGTCTCCCATTCCTGGAAGAAGGGCCGAAGCCAACCCTTGCAGGAGACTACCCACGGAGGAGCCCTCTCTAGCCAGAGGTTGGAAATGTTGGCTTTAAGAAAGGTGTTCACTAAGAACACTACCGGGTTGACCATACCCAACCCACCTAGTCTCCTTGTGCGGTATGTGACCTCTCTCTTGATTAGGTTGAGCCTATTCCCCCATAACAGCTGGAAGAACAGGCTATAGACCCGTGTCCAGAGAGGTTCTGGCAAGATGCACACGCTGCCTAGGTAAATTAACAAGGGAAGCAGAAAGCCTTTAGCCAGGGCAACCCTTTCCCTTAGGGACAAAGACCAACCCTTCCATTGGTCCACCTTTTGGGCGGCGATCTTAAGTCTGCCCTCCCAATTTTGCTGGGGGTAGTCCCCGGGGCCAAATTCGATGCCTAGAATTTTGGCGGTGGCCTGGGGCCCTGGAAGGGTGTCCGGGAGATCAAAACTAGGATCTCCCCCTCCCAGCCAGAGACTTTCACACTTATCCCGGTTGATCATGGACCCGGATGCCTCCGAGTAGCGCACTACCTCTGACATGACCCAATCCGCCTCCCCCCTCGAGGACACGAAAAGGGAAACATCATCGGCATACGCCACCACCCTCAGAGAGGACCCAGAGCCCGCCTGGTCCATCCCGACTCCCGCCAACGGCCCACGATCTACCCTCCTTAGGAAGGGATCGATCGCGAACACGTATAAAAGCGGGCTCAGCGGACAGCCCTGACGGACCCCAGAACCCACCTCAAAAGGGCGACCTGACCAACCGTTCACCAGCGGAAAAGTCTCAGCCCCTTGGTACAAGATCTCTAACCATTTTACAAACCTCCCAGGCAGACCATACCTCAAAAGGACGGACCAGAGTTACTCATGGTTGACCCGGTCAAAGGCTTTCGCTTGGTCTAACGACAGCAAGTACCCCTTCCAGTGGCCTGCCCTACCCTGCTCCACTGCCTCCCGGACACCAAGCACAGCACTAAAAGTACTGCGGCCTGGAACAGAGCAATGCTGGGCCCCTGAAAGGAGCCGGGGTGCAAACTTCACCAGCCGATTAAACAGCACTTTGGCCAGAACCTTCCGGTCCGTTTCAAGAAGCACTATGGGACGCCAATTCTCGATACGGGACGGGTCTTTACCCTTTGACAGAATAATTAGGGCTGACTTCCTCATTGAGTCGGGAAGAGTGCCCGAGGATAGACACTCATTAAAGACCCCTGTCAAGAGGGGCACCAAGGAGCCCCTAAAAGTCTTATAAAACTCGGATGTTAAGCCATCCGGACCTGGCGATTTATTGGGCCGAAGCCCATCAATGGCCAGTCTCACTTCCTCCTCCCTAATTTCTTCTGCCAAAACACCAAGAGAGGGATCACCCCCTGGCTCAGGGACGGTTTCAGCCAGGAAAGCCGACATCCTATCCCGATCCAGATCCTTCTTTTCCAAGAGGCGTGAGTAGAAGGATCTGACCACCTCCAGGATCCCTGATTTGGATCTGTTCAGGGACCCGGTACTGTCAATCAGTCCTGTCACCATCTTACAATTCACTGACATCTTACAGTTTCTGTAAGGGTCGGGCGAGCGGTACTTCCCGAAGTCCCTCTCAAAAACTAAAGATGTGTGTCTATCATACTGGCACCTCTTGAGCAAAGATTTCACTCTGGAGATTTCCTCACGGTCACCTCCAGTCGAGACAAGCTGCTCGAGTTTCCTCCCCAGAGCCTGATACAAGCGGTGCCTGTTCAGACTTCTGAGGTTCGAGAGCTGACGGAAGAACCCCGCCACCCGCTTTTTGAAGATCTCCCACCACTCTGACTTACTACTACAGAGATCCAACAGCGGTACCTGTCTCTGAAGAAAATCCTCGAAGGATTGTCTCACCTCCGCTTCTTCCAGCAGGGACGAATTGAGCTTCCACAGCCCTCTTCCCATCCGAGGAGTCTCTGCAACATTCAGAGAAAAGAAAATTAAACAGTGATCGGAGAACTCCACCTCAACGGCGGACACAGCAGAAAAGATGGCGTCCTCCTTCAAAAAAAACCTGTCTATTCTAGACCTACTGCTACCCCTATGGTAGGTGAAACCCCCGTGGCCTGGGGTGTGCCGGATGTGGACATCCACCAGGCGAGCTTCACTAGCTATCCTATTAAGCGCGACGCTGTCATAAGCCAGGCGGTCTCCGGGACCCCCCCGGTCACGGGACCTCGTAACGGTGTTGAAGTCCCCACCGAAGACCACCTGTCGGCTCGTAAAAAGAAAGGGCTTTATCCTCAGGAAGAGACATTTACGGTCCCACTTGGACTGTGGGCCGTAGATATTAATGAGCCGGAGCTCTTGTCCCCTCATGAAGACATCTAGGATCAGGCACCTCCCCATTTCCAACTCAGTAACCCGTCGGCATTCAACATCTGCAGTCTTAAAAAGGACTGCCACCCCGCTATACGGCTCAGCCGCAAGAGACCAGTATGAGGGCCCGCACCTCCACTCCCTCCGTGCTTTAAAGATGGCCCCCATGTCCGTTAGTCTGGTCTCTTGCAAAAATAAAATTTCTGCCTCAATCCGGGAGAAAAAATCAAAGGCCGTGAAGCGAGCTGCATCTGACTTAATGCTGGCGACATTAATGGACGCCAGCGTCAACGGGGCGAGTTCAGCCATCATGGGTGATCGAGTTGGATGGCCAGTTTCTTCCCTGCCCCGCTATCACCTCCTCCTGGGGAGGGGTCAGACACCTTCCTTTTTAGGAAAGCCCCCGACGTGTCCATCCCTCCCCCCAGTGTCCTCACCCCCGGGTTCCAAGCCTGTCCCCCCCTCAGGAGGAACAGTGCCCCCTGAGGGACGGACTCCACCATCCCCCGAAGGACCCTCCGGTGTTACCCCCGGCCCAGCACCCTCGTCTTGCGGATCATCATCTGAACCTCCGAGGGCGCTGAACCGGTTGGAGAGTCTGATCAGAGGGGGGTCAGCGGGCCCTTCCGTATGCACTCTTGTGGTCGGGGGCGGGGGGGACTTTGAAGACTTGTTAGCCCTCTTCCCTCCCGATTTACGGTTGGCACGCTTGTTTTTGCCACCTGATGCTGTAGGCTGCCCCCTGACATCCTCGTCGACACTTTCATAACGAGAGGCGTCGTCTGAGTCAGCCGCTTTCTCCTCTCTCTCCATCCTCCTGATCTCCTCACTCACCGCACTCTCCCCCAGGGCCTCAGAGGCTTTTGCCACGGGCCTAGAGGGAGGGGCAGGCATCACCCCAGTTTCCCGAGGCTCCACCTGCCCCTTGCCTCCATGGCGTTTTTCTTGCCTCCGCTCATACGCGGGGCCCCTTGCCTTAGCATTGCCCTTCCTCACCGGCCCCTCAGCCCTTCCCCCTCCGCCACCACCTGCCACGGCAGAAGCACCGCCAGAGGTTGCCCCCTCACGGTCTCCCCCCACGGGCCTGCAGCGGTATTGGAGAAAGAGCGAGGGCAGCGGCTGAGCGGGTGACCTAGGTCACCACACAGGTGGCACCGAATGTCTTTGCACAAGGCGGCCAGGTGGCCTACCCCACCACACAACGCACACTTCTGCACCTTGCAGCTGGCGCTAGAGTGGGTGGGGTCGCCGCACTTGTGGCAGACCTTCGGTTGCCCCTGGTAGAAGACCAGGATCCTGTCCCTCCCCAAGAACGCCGAGGAAGGGATGTGGGTGACCGTGCCGCCGGAAACCTTCAGCTTTACCATGAAGGTCCAGCCCCCCGACCAGATGCCAAATTCGTCCCTGTTCTTTTTTGGGACCTCGGTGACTTCCCCGTAACGAGAAAGCCACGTCATTATGTCCACGCCTGCGAGCGACTCGTTACAAGTCACCACGGTCACTCGCTTGACGGAATTTTGGCGAGACACCGCTTGCGCAACGAAGTCTCGCCATCCGGGCTCTTCTCGCACCAGCTCGTAGTTCGACCAGAAGAGCTCAAGCCCCTCTGGCCGCATGAAACTGACATCAAAGAAGCGGGACGCCGAAGGATGTATCAGGGCAAAGATGTCATTCACCCCGAAGCCCATCTTAAGGAGGAGCTCCACCACCTTGCTCCTGGGTGGAGAAGCTTCATTGCCCCCCCACCTAAGACGGACCACATTCCTTCTTGGCGGCCCCTGCCCGGCTGTGGGGAGAGACCAAACAGTCCCTCCCTCCCTTTGATTTTGGAAGGCAGCAAGGCCGTGTCTCTCTATCCAGAAAGACAGGTCCACTGTCCTCCCCTCTACTGTTACCGACCTTTCTCCCCTTTTAAGGGCCTCCAGGAAATGGTGGTGCAAAGCGCCGTCCCTGGAGCCCGGAGGCGAGGAGACCCCCCAGGACCACCCTGACCCCCAGCCGCGGCCCCCGCATAGTTACGTTGGGGTCTCGCGGCCGGGGGGGCAGATGGGCCAGCCCTCCCACCACCACTTGTGCCTGCACCCCCATTCGTCCTCCCACTCACTCTCCCATTCACTCTATTATTCCCACTCACACCAGCATTCACTCCAGCACTTTCAGCCACATTCACTCCCTCATCCATGTCACTCACATCCCCATTCACGTCCACAAACAACTCCTCAAAAATATCAGTCACCCCGCTCTCACATTCACTCACGCACTCCTCATACTCCTCAGCACCAATTTTATTTATATTTACATTTTTATTTACATCAGCATTAACAGTTCCTTTGCCACAATTTTCCCTCCCACCTGCTGGGGGCCCTAGCTGGCCAGGTGCTCCATGATTGCCCTTACTGGCTAAGAGTGCTGCTGCCCCTTTAAGTGCCTCAGCGCTGATGACATACTGCACATTTCCCTGGCTGTGCCTGGGAGCAGCAGCAGCTCTTGGTTTCCCCAGCACCATTTTTTTTTCTTTTTCAGAGTTTCTTTTCATTTCCTTGCTCTGGGCAGGGACGGCCTCTGGCACAGCTCCCTGCCCTGCATCCTTCTTCACTCCCTCTGCCGGCTTGCCAGGGGGCGCCAGAGTCCCCACACCCTCAGATGAAGGTAGGTGGGCTGGGGACCCCAACAACCCCCCGCCAGCTTTTGGGGGCAGCTTACTTGCACTGCTTGGGAGGGTGGGTGGGACAGAGGGCAGCGGGCCTGCCGTGGCCATGCCCCCCCGCGAGTCACGGCCACCACGGGCAGAGCAGTGACCCCTTGCGAGGCCACGCCCCCCCAGGTGACGCGGACGTAGCGAGCGGGACAGCGGCCGAGGAGGACATGCCCCCCCGCATGCCACAGCCTTTGCAGGCCGGGCAACACTCGGGGAGGCCCTGCCCCCCTCGCAGACCACCGCCACCACTCTGTGCCCACCACTTGCCACAGGCAGGGCCGGCCACTCCCCCTCGTCGCCCAGTGGCGGCGGAGCCCCCCGCACGGACCCCCTTTTGGGTCAACGTGCCGGAGACCCCGCTCTTACCACGGGCGCCGCCATGGGAGCGACCAGCTCCCTGCACCGCTTCAGTTGTTGTTTGATTTTTTGCTCGCCCTTCCTAGACTTCTGGACCCCCACTAGCGATCCAGACTTAGCGGATCCGTACGTGGGGGGCCCAGAAGCCCCAGCACTCGCCGCCGGAGGTGCGGCCCTGGCTGTACCAACTTTACCTGGTGCCAGGCCAGCCCCCCCTGCCACTGAGGGCTGAGCCTAGACACCACCACCAACACCACAACCAGCACCGACCTCCATGTCGCTGCCCTGGTCTGAACTGTCACCAGATGCGACAGTCAGGTCACAACAGTCATCTCTCTCCCCGCTCCCTCGCTGCGGACCCACCACAGGGCCCGAGCCGGGGTGGGTAGCGGGTTCCACACAGCGGGACAGAGGGGCCCCGGGAAGTGGAGCAAAAACCAGTTGTTCCTCCACGCCTTCAGAGGCCTTACGCCTGCGCCTCCTGTTTCTCCTCTTCCCGGTTGCCTCTTCCTCCGGGCAGACTTCATCCCCAAACAACAGCGTGCCAAACCGTGCTGGGGATTCCATCTGCCGCACTTGCCTGAGGATGAGGCAGCCCCCCTCGGTATTACTCCCACTCCCTCCATCCTCCCCCTCGCTCCTGCTTTCCTCCGCGTTACTGGAGTCCAGCGGGAGGGCCAATTGCTCAGGGGATATCCCGCTGCATGTTATCTGACTCCTGCTGGTGTTCGCCAGGCCTTCAGGTGGAGGTGGCCATGGTGTGGTGTGGGCGCCATCTTGCTCTTCCTTCTCCTCACTTTCCTCCACCTGGGTGGGGCCTCCTGACCCCCCAGGAAACCCACCGGCCATGGCCCTGAACCGGTCCTCGTTCCGTAGCTTCTCCTGGAAGGGGCCGCTGCCGGCCATGATGACACTTTGCCGGCCCTCCAGGGCCCGAATCTCCTCTTCCAGCCGCTGGACTGTGGCGGCAACCTCCGCTTTCTTTGAGGTACGGAGCCTGCTTTTAGATATTATCCTGGCTCCCTCCAACTCCCCCCGAAGTCTCCTCAGCTGCTTCCCGGCCTCCTCATATTCGGAGAGGTGGGCATGGATGCGGGAGGCGTAGGTGGTAGCCGGCTCTCCCGCAGCCTTGGAGCCCCAGATGTTAAGGGGGGGCCCCGCCTCACCTATGCTGGCTGCTGCACCTCCGGGGGAAGGGCCCGCCACAGCCTTCACTTCAAGGGTCCCGGACACTGGAGCCTTACGGCCCCCTGGGGTCCGCTTTTTCCCCATCCCTGGGACTGGCTGTGCCTTGGGCCTCCTGATGGTGGATGAGGCCCCCCCACCCCCAGCTGGCCTGCCAGGGGGTGGGAGCCAGGGGCCCAGCCCCGGCGCTCAGTCCCAGGTAGAGTCCTCTTTCCTGGGAAGGGGGCAGATGGAAAGTCCTTGCAGGAAAAAAAAACCTCCCTTCCCAGGAGCTTAGCAAAACCCCAGCCTGCAGACGCTCAGCTGCGACGCTCCTCCTCTTCCTGGGTGTGTCCAGAGCTGCACTCACTATTCTGCTAGTGCAGTCACTGTGTACATACATTACATTAGTGATCCTGAGTTAAATCCTGTATTATACTCCAGAGCTGCACTCACTGTTCTGCTAGTGCAGGCACTGTGTACATACATTACATTACTGATTCTGAGTTACATCCTGTATTATACTCAAGAGCTGCACTCACTATTCTGCTGGTGCAGTCACTGTGTACATACATTACATTAGTGATCCTGAACTGATCCTGAGCTACATCCTGAAATTATACCCAGAGCTGCATTCACTATTCCGATGGTGCAGTCACTGTGTACATATATTACATTACTGATCCTGAACTGATCCTGAGTTACATTCTGTATTATACTCTAGAGCTGCACTCACTATTCTGCTGGTGCAGTCACTGTGTACATACATTACATTACTGATCCTGAGTTACATCCTGTATTATACCCCAGAGCTGCACTCACTATTCTGCTGGTGCAGTCGCTGTGTACATACATTACATTACTGATCCTGAACTGATCCTGAGTTACATCCTGTATTATACCCAGAGCTGCACTCACTATTCCGCTGGTGCAGTCACTGTGTACATACATTACATTACTGATCCTGAACTGATCCTGAGTTACATTCTGTATTTCTGTATTATACTCCAGAGCTGCACTCACTATTCTGCTGGTGCAGTCACTGTGTACATACATTACATTACTGATCCTGAGTTACATCCTGTATTATACCCAGAGCTGCACTCACTAATCTGCTGGTGCAGTCACTGTGTACATACATTACATTACTGATCCTGAGTTACATCCTGTATTATACCCAGAGCTGCACTCACTAATATGCTGGTGCAGTCACTGTGTACATACATTACATTAGTGATCCTGAGTTAAATCCTGTATTATACCTCAGAGCTGCACTCACTATTCTGCTAGTGCAGTCACTCTGTACATACATTACATTAGTGATCCTGAGTTAAATCCTGTATTATACTCCAGAGCTGCACTCACTATTCTGCTGGTGCAGTCACTGTGTACATACATTAGATTACTGATCCTGAGTTACATCCTGTATTATACCCCAGAGCTGCACTCACTATTCTGCTAGTGCAGGCACTGTGTACATACATTACATTACTGATTCTGAGTTACATCCTGTATTATACTCCAGAGCTGCACTCACTATTCTGCTGGTGCAGTCCCGCTATACATTACTGATCCTGAACTGATCCTGAGTTACATCCTGTATTATACCCAGAGCTGCACTCACTATTCCGCTGGTGCAGTCACTGTGTAAATACATTACGTTACTGATCCTGAACTGATCCTGAGTTACATCCTGTATTATACCCAGAGCTGCACTCACTATTCTGCTAGTGCAGTCACTGTGTACATACATTACATTAGTGATCCTGAGTTAAATCCTGTATTATACCCCAGAGCTGCACTCACTATTCTGCTGGTGCAGTCGCTGTGTACATAAATCACATTACTGATCCTGTCCTGATCCTGAGTTACATCCTGTATTATACCCCAGAGCTGCACTCACTATTCTGCTGGTGCAGTCGCTGTGTACATACATTACATTACTGATCCTGAGTTACATCCTGTATTATACCCAGAGCTGCACTCACTAATCTGCTGGTGCAGTCACTGTGTATATACATTACATTACTGATCCTGAGTTACCTCCTGTATTATACCTCAGAGCTGCACTCACTATTCTGCTAGTGCAGTCACTGTGTACATACATTACATTAGTGATCCTGAGTTAAATCCTGTATTATACTCCAGAGCTGCACTCACTGTTCTGCTAGTGCAGGCACTGTGTACATACATTACATTACTGATTCTGAGTTACATCCTGTATTATACTCCAGAGCTGCACTCACTATTCTGCTGGTGCAGTCACTGTGTACATACATTACATTACTGATCCTGAACTGATCCTGAGTTACATCCTGTATTATACCCAGAGCTGCACTCAATAGTCTGCTGGAGCAGTCACTGTATACAAACATTACATTACTGATCCTGTACTGATCCTGAGTTACATCCCGTATTATACTCCAGAGCTGCACTCACTATTCTGCTGGTGCAGTCACTGTGTACATACATTACATTACTGATCCTGAACTGATCCTGAGTTACATTCTGTATTATACTCCAGAGCTGCACTCACTATTCTGCTGGTGCAGTTACTGTGTACATACATTACATTACTGATCCTGAGTTACATCCTGTATTATACCCCAGAGCTGCACTCACTATTCTGCTGGTGCAGTCGCTGTGTACGTACATTACATTACTGATCCTGAGTTACATCCTGTATTATACCCCAGAGCTGCACTCACTATTCAGTTGGTGGAGTCACTGTGTACATATATTACATTACTGATCCTGTACTGATCCTGAGTTACATCCTGTATTATACCCCAGAGCTGCACTCAATAGTCTGCTGGAGCAGTCACTGTATACAAACATTACATTACTGATCCTGTACTGATCCTGAGTTACATCCCGTATTATACTCCAGAGCTGCACTCACTATTCTGCTGTGCTGGTGCAGTCACTGTGTACATACATTACATTACTGATCCTGAGTTACATCCTGTATTATACCCCAGAGCTGCACTCACTATTCAGTTGGTGGAGTCACTGTGTACATACATTACATTACTGATCCTGTACTGATCCTGAGTTACATCCTGTATTATACCCCAGAGCTGCACTCACTAGTCTGCTGGAGCAGTCACTGTATACAAACATTAAATTACTGATCCTGTACTGATCCTGAGTTACATCCTGTATTATACTCCAGAGCTGCACTCACTATTCTGCTGGTGCAGTCACTGTGTACATACATTACATTACTGATCCTGAGTTACATCCTGTATTATACTCCAGAGCTGCACTCACTATTCTGATGGTGCAGTCACTGTGTACATACATTACATTACTGATCCTGTACTGATCCTGAGTTACATCCCGTATTATACTCCAGAGCTGCACTCACTATTCTGCTGGTGCAGTCACTGTGTACATACATTACATTACTGATCCTGTACTGATCCTGAGTTACATCCTGTATTATACTCCAGAGCTGCACTCACTATTCTGCTGGTGCAGTCACTGTGTACATACATTACATTACTGATCCTGAGTTACATTCTGTATTATACTCCAGAACTGCACTCGCAATTCTGCTGGTGCAGTCACTGTGTACATACATTACATTACTGATCCTGAGTTACATCCTGTATTATACCCCAGAGCTGCACTCACAATTCTGCTGGTGCAGTCACTGTGTACATACATTACATTACTGATCCTGAGTTACATTCTGTATTATACTCCAGAACTGCACTCACAATTCTGCTGGTGCAGTCACTGTGTACATACATTACATTACTGATCCTGAGTTACATCCTGTATTATACCCCAGAGCTGCACTCACTATTCTGTTCGTGCAGTCACTGTGTACATACATTACATTACTGATCCTGAGTTACATCCTGTATTATACTCCAGAGCTGCACTCACTATTCTGCTGGTGCAGTCACTGTGTACATACATTACATTACTGATCCTGAGTTACATCCTGTATTATACTCCAGAGCTGCACTCAGTATTCTGATGGTGCAGTCACTGTGTACATACATTACATTACTGATCCTGTACTGATCCTGAGTTACATCCCGTATTATACTCCAGAGCTGCACTCACTATTCTGCTGGTGCAGTCACTGTGTACATACATTACATTACTGATCCTGTACTGATCCTGAGTTACATCCTGTATTATACTCCAGAGCTGCACTCACTATTCTGCTGGTGCAGTCACTGTGTACATACATTACATTACTGATCCTGAGTTACATTCTGTATTATACTCCAGAACTGCACTCACAATTCTGCTGGTGCAGTCACTGTGTACATACATTACATTACTGATCCTGAGTTACATCCTGTATTATACTCCAGAGCTGCACTCACTATTCTGCTGGTGCAGTCACTGTGTACATACATTACATTACTGATCCTGAGTTACATTCTGTATTATACTCCAGAACTGCACTCACAATTCTGCTGGTGCAGTCACTGTGTACATACATTACATTACTGATCCTGAGTTACATCCTGTATTATACTCCAGAGCTGCACTCACTATTCTGCTGGTGCAGTCACTGTGTACATACATTACATTACTGATCCTGAGTTACATCCTGTATTATACTCCAGAGCTGCACTCACTATTCTGCTAGTGCAGTCACTGTGTACATACATTACATTAGTGATCCTGAGTTAAATCCTGTATTATACTCCAGAGCTGCACTCACTGTTCTGCTAGTGCAGGCACTGTGTACATACATTACATTACTGATTCTGAGTTACATCCTGTATTATACTCCAGAGCTGCACTCACTATTCTGCTGGTGCAGTCACTGTGTACATACATTACATTACTGATCCTGTACTGATCCTGAGTTACATCCTGTATTATACTCCAGAGCTGCACTCACTATTCTGCTGGTGCAGTCACTGTGTACATACATTACATTACTGATCCTGAGTTACATTCTGTATTATACTCCAGAACTGCACTCGCAATTCTGCTGGTGCAGTCACTGTGTACATACATTACATTACTGATCCTGAGTTACATCCTGTATTATACCTCAGAGCTGCACTCACTATTCTGCTAGTGCAGTCACTCTGTACATACATTAGATTACTGATCCTGAATTACATCCTTTATTATACCCCAGAGCTGCACTCACTATTCTGCTAGTGCAGGCACTGTGTACATACATTACATTACTGATTCTGAGTTACATCCTGTATTATACTCCAGAGCTGCACTCACTATTCTGCTGGTGCAGTCCCGCTGTACATTACTGATCCTGAACTGATCCTGAGTTACATCCTGTATTATACCCAGAGCTGCACTCACTATTCCGCTGGTGCAGTCACTGTGTAAATACATTACGTTACTGATCCTGAACTGATCCTGAGTTACATCCTGTATTATACCCAGAGCTGCACTCACTATTCTGCTAGTGCAGTCACTGTGTACATACATTACATTAGTGATCCTGAGTTAAATCCTGTATTATACCCCAGAGCTGCACTCACTATTCTGCTGGTGCAGTCGCTGTGTATATAAATCACATTACTGATCCTGTCCTGATCCTGAGTTACATCCTGTATTATACCCCAGAGCTGCACTCACTATTCTGCTGGTGCAGTCGCTGTGTACATACATTACATTACTGATCCTGAGTTACATCCTGTATTATACCCAGAGCTGCACTCACTAATGTGCTGGTGCAGTCACTGTGTATATACATTACATTACTGATCCTGAGTTACCTCCTGTATTATACCCCAGAGCTGCACTCACTATTCTGCTAGTGCAGTCACTGTGTACATACATTACATTAGTGATCCTGAGTTAAATCCTGTATTATACTCCAGAGCTGCACTCACTGTTCTGCTAGTGCAGGCACTGTGTACATACATTACATTACTGATTCTGAGTTACATCCTGTATTATACTCCAGAGCTGCACTCACTATTCTGCTGGTGCAGTCACTGTGTACATACATTACATTACTGATCCTGAACTGATCCTGAGTTACATCCTGTATTATACCCAGAGCTGCACTCAATAGTCTGCTGGAGCAGTCACTGTATACAAACATTACATTACTGATCCTGTACTGATCCTGAGTTACATCCCGTATTATACTCCAGAGCTGCACTCACTATTCTGCTGGTGCAGTCACTGTGTACATACATTACATTACTGATCCTGAACTGATCCTGAGTTACATCCTGTATTATACCCCAGAGCTGCACTCACTATTCTGCTGGTGCAGTCGCTGTGTACGTACATTACATTACTGATCCTGAGTTACATCCTGTATTATACCCCAGAGCTGCACTCACTATTCAGTTGGTGGAGTCACTGTGTACATATATTACATTACTGATCCTGTACTGATCCTGAGTTACATCCTGTATTATACCCCAGAGCTGCACTCAATAGTCTGCTGGAGCAGTCACTGTATACAAACATTACATTACTGATCCTTTACTGATCCTGAGTTACATCCCGTATTATACTCCAGAGCTGCACTCACTATTCTGCTGTGCTGGTGCAGTCACTGTGTACATACATTACATTACTGATCCTGAGTTACATCCTGTATTATACCCCAGAGCTGCACTCACTATTCAGTTGGTGGAGTCACTGTGTACATACATTACATTACTGATCCTGTACTGATCCTGAGTTACATCCTGTATTATACCCCAGAGCTGCACTCACTAGTCTGCTGGAGCAGTCACTGTATACAAACATTAAATTACTGATCCTGTACTGATCCTGAGTTACATCCTGTATTATACTCCAGAGCTGCACTCACTATTCTGCTGGTGCAGTCACTGTGTACATACATTACATTACTGATCCTGAGTTACATCCTGTATTATACTCCAGAGCTGCACTCACTATTCTGATGGTGCAGTCACTGTGTACATACATTACATTACTGATCCTGTACTGATCCTGAGTTACATCCCGTATTATACTCCAGAGCTGCACTCACTATTCTGCTGGTGCAGTCACTGTGTACATACATTACATTACTGATCCTGTACTGATCCTGAGTTACATCCTGTATTATACTCCAGAGCTGCACTCACTATTCTGCTGGTGCAGTCACTGTGTACATACATTACATTACTGATCCTGAGTTACATTCTGTATTATACTCCAGAACTGCACTCGCAATTCTGCTGGTGCAGTCACTGTGTACATACATTACATTACTGATCCTGAGTTACATCCTGTATTATACCCCAGAGCTGCACTCACAATTCTGCTGGTGCAGTCACTGTGTACATACATTACATTACTGATCCTGAGTTACATTCTGTATTATACTCCAGAACTGCACTCACAATTCTGCTGGTGCAGTCACTGTGTACATACATTACATTACTGATCCTGAGTTACATCCTGTATTATACCCCAGAGCTGCACTCACTATTCTGCTCGTGCAGTCACTGTGTACATACATTACATTACTGATCCTGAGTTACATCCTGTATTATACTCCAGAGCTCCACTCACTATTCTGCTGGTGCAGTCACTGTGTACATACATTACATTACTGATCCTGAGTTACATCCTGTATTATACTCCAGAGCTGCACTCACTATTCTGCTGGTGCAGTCACTGTGTACATACATTACATTACTGATCCTGAGTTACATTCTGTATTATACTCCAGAACTGCACTCACAATTCTGCTGGTGCAGTCACTGTGTACATACATTACATTACTGATCCTGAGTTACATCCTGTATTATACTCCAGAGCTGCACTCACTATTCTGCTGGTGCAGTCACTGTGTACATACATTACATTACTGATCCTGAGTTACATCCTGTATTATACTCCAGAGCTGCACTCACTATTCTGCTAGTGCAGTCACTGTGTACATACATTACATTAGTGATCCTGAGTTAAATCCTGTATTATACTCCAGAGCTGCACTCACTGTTCTGCTAGTGCAGGCACTGTGTACATACATTACATTACTGATTCTGAGTTACATCCTGTATTATACTCCAGAGCTGCACTCACTATTCTGCTGGTGCAGTCACTGTGTACATACATTACATTACTGATCCTGTACTGATCCTGAGTTACATCCTGTATTATACTCCAGAGCTGCACTCACTATTCTGCTGGTGCAGTCACTGTGTACATACATTACATTACTGATCCTGAGTTACATTCTGTATTATACTCCAGAACTGCACTCGCAATTCTGCTGGTGCAGTCACTGTGTACATACATTACATTACTGATCCTGAGTTACATCCTGTATTATACCTCAGAGCTGCACTCACTATTCTGCTAGTGCAGTCACTCTGTACATACATTAGATTACTGATCCTGAATTACATCCTGTATTATACCCCAGAGCTGCACTCACTATTCTGCTAGTGCAGGCACTGTGTACATACATTACATTACTGATTCTGAGTTACATCCTGTATTATACTCCAGAGCTGCACTCACTATTCTGCTGGTGCAGTCCCGCTGTACATTACTGATCCTGAACTGATCCTGAGTTACATCCTGTATTATACCCAGAGCTGCACTCACTATTCCGCTGGTGCAGTCACTGTGTAAATACATTACGTTACTGATCCTGAACTGATCCTGAGTTACATCCTGTATTATACCCAGAGCTGCACTCACTATTCTGCTAGTGCAGTCACTGTGTACATACATTACATTAGTGATCCTGAGTTAAATCCTGTATTATACCCCAGAGCTGCACTCACTATTCTGCTGGTGCAGTCGCTGTGTATATAAATCACATTACTGATCCTGTCCTGATCCTGAGTTACATCCTGTATTATACCCCAGAGCTGCACTCACTATTCTGCTGGTGCAGTCGCTGTGTACATACATTACATTACTGATCCTGAGTTACATCCTGTATTATACCCAGAGCTGCACTCACTAATCTGCTGGTGCAGTCACTGTGTATATACATTACATTACTGATCCTGAGTTACCTCCTGTATTATACCCCAGAGCTGCACTCACTATTCTGCTAGTGCAGTCACTGTGTACATACATTACATTAGTGATCCTGAGTTAAATCCTGTATTATACTCCAGAGCTGCACTCACTGTTCTGCTAGTGCAGGCACTGTGTACATACATTACATTACTGATTCTGAGTTACATCCTGTATTATACTCCAGAGCTGCACTCACTATTCTGCTGGTGCAGTCACTGTGTACATACATTACATTACTGATCCTGAACTGATCCTGAGTTACATCCTGTATTATACCCAGAGCTGCACTCAATAGTCTGCTGGAGCAGTCACTGTATACAAACATTACATTACTGATCCTGTACTGATCCTGAGTTACATCCCGTATTATACTCCAGAGCTGCACTCACTATTCTGCTGGTGCAGTCACTGTGTACATACATTACATTACTGATCCTGAACTGATCCTGAGTTACATCCTGTATTATACCCCAGAGCTGCACTCACTATTCTGCTGGTGCAGTCGCTGTGTACGTACATTACATTACTGATCCTGAGTTACATCCTGTATTATACCCCAGAGCTGCACTCACTATTCAGTTGGTGGAGTCACTGTGTACATATATTACATTACTGATCCTGTACTGATCCTGAGTTACATCCTGTATTATACCCCAGAGCTGCACTCAATAGTCTGCTGGAGCAGTCACTGTATACAAACATTACATTACTGATCCTGTACTGATCCTGAGTTACATCCCGTATTATACTCCAGAGCTGCACTCACTATTCTGCTGTGCTGGTGCAGTCACTGTGTACATACATTACATTACTGATCCTGAGTTACATCCTGTATTATACCCCAGAGCTGCACTCACTATTCAGTTGGTGGAGTCACTGTGTACCTACATTACATTACTGATCCTGTACTGATCCTGAGTTACATCCTGTATTATACCCCAGAGCTGCACTCACTAGTCTGCTGGAGCAGTCACTGTATACAAACATTAAATTACTGATCCTGTACTGATCCTGAGTTACATCCTGTATTATACTCCAGAGCTGCACTCACTATTCTGCTGGTGCAGTCACTGTGTACATACATTACATTACTGATCCTGAGTTACATCCTGTATTATACTCCAGAGCTGCACTCACTATTCTGATGGTGCAGTCACTGTGTACATACATTACATTACTGATCCTGTACTGATCCTGAGTTACATCCCGTATTATACTCCAGAGCTGCACTCACTATTCTGCTGGTGCAGTCACTGTGTACATACATTACATTACTGATCCTGTACTGATCCTGAGTTACATCCTGTATTATACTCCAGAGCTGCACTCACTATTCTGCTGGTGCAGTCACTGTGTACATACATTACATTACTGATCCTGAGTTACATTCTGTATTATACTCCAGAACTGCACTCGCAATTCTGCTGGTGCAGTCACTGTGTACATACATTACATTACTGATCCTGAGTTACATCCTGTATTATACCCCAGAGCTGCACTCACAATTCTGCTGGTGCAGTCACTGTGTACATACATTACATTACTGATCCTGAGTTACATTCTGTATTATACTCCAGAACTGCACTCACAATTCTGCTGGTGCAGTCACTGTGTACATACATTACATTACTGATCCTGAGTTACATCCTGTATTATACCCCAGAGCTGCACTCACTATTCTGCTCGTGCAGTCACTGTGTACATACATTACATTACTGATCCTGAGTTACATCCTGTATTATACTCCAGAGCTGCACTCACTATTCTGCTGGTGCAGTCACTGTGTACATACATTACATTACTGATCCTGAGTTACATCCTGTATTATACTCCAGAGCTGCACTCACTATTCTGCTGGTGCAGTCACTGTGTACATACATTACATTACTGATCCTGAGTTACATTCTGTATTATACTCCAGAACTGCACTCACAATTCTGCTGGTGCAGTCACTGTGTACATACATTACATTACTGATCCTGTACTGATCCTGAGTTACATCCCGTATTATACTCCAGAGCTGCACTCACTATTCTGCTGGTGCAGTCACTGTGTACATACATTACATTACTGATCCTGTACTGATCCTGAGTTACATCCTGTATTATACTCCAGAGCTGCACTCACTATTCTGCTGGTGCAGTCACTGTGTACATACATTACATTACTGATCCTGAGTTACATTCTGTATTATACTCCAGAACTGCACTCACAATTCTGCTGGTGCAGTCACTGTGTACATACATTACATTACTGATCCTGAGTTACATCCTGTATTATACCCCAGAGCTGCACTCACTATTCTGCTGGTGCAGTCACTGTGTACATACATTACATTACTGATCCTGAGTTACATTCTGTATTATACTCCAGAACTGCACTCACAATTCTGCTGGTGCAGTCACTGTGTACATACATTACATTACTGATCCTGAGTTACATCCTGTATTATACTCCAGAGCTGCACTCACTATTCTGCTGGTGCAGTCACTGTGTACATACATTACATTACTGATCCTGAGTTACATCCTGTATTATACTCCAGAGCTGCACTCACTATTCTGCTAGTGCAGTCACTGTGTACATACATTACATTAGTGATCCTGAGTTAAATCCTGTATTATACTCCAGAGCTGCACTCACTGTTCTGCTAGTGCAGGCACTGTGTACATACATTACATTACTGATTCTGAGTTACATCCTGTATTATACTCCAGAGCTGCACTCACTATTCTGCTGGTGCAGTCACTGTGTACATACATTACATTACTGATCCTGAACTGATCCTGAGTTACATTCTGTATTATACTCCAGAGCTGCACTCACTATTCTGCTGGTGCAGTCACTGTGTACATACATTACATTACTGATCCTGAGTTACATCCTGTATTATACCCCAGAGCTGCACTCACTATTCTGCTGGTGCAGTCGCTGTGTACATACATTACATTACTGATCCTGAACTGATCCTGAGTTACATCCTGTATTATACCGAGAGCTGCACTCAATAGTCTGCTGGAGCAGTCACTGTATACAAACATTACATTACTGATCCTGTACTGATCCTGAGTTACATCCCGTATTATACTCCAGAGCTGCACTCACTATTCTGCTGGTGCAGTCACTGTGTACATACATTACATTACTGATCCTGAACTGATCCTGAGTTACATTCTGTATTATACTCCAGAGCTGCACTCACTATTCTGCTGGTGCAGTCACTGTGTACATACATTACATTACTGATCCTGAGTTACATCCTGTATTATACCCCAGAGCTGCACTCACTATTCTGCTGGTGCAGTCGCTGTGTACGTACATTACATTACTGATTCTGAGTTACATACTGTATTATACCCCAGAGCTGCACTCACTATTCAGTTGGTGGAGTCACTGTGTACATATATTACATTACTGATCCTGTACTGATCCTGAGTTACATCCTGTATTATACCCCAGAGCTGCACTCAATAGTCTGCTGGAGCAGTCACTGTATACAAACATTACATTACTGATCCTGTACTGATCCTGAGTTACATCCCGTATTATACTCCAGAGCTGCACTCACTATTCTGCTGGTGCAGTCACTGTGTACATACATTACATTACTGATCCTGAGTTACATCCTGTATTATACCCCAGAGCTGCACTCACTATTCAGTTGGTGGAGTCACTGTGTACATACATTACATTACTGATCCTGTACTGATCCTGAGTTACATCCTGTATTATACCCCAGAGCTGCACTCACTAGTCTGCTGGAGCAGTCACTGTATACAAACATTAAATTACTGATCCTGTACTGATCCTGAGTTACATCCTGTATTATACTCCAGAGCTGCACTCACTATTCTGCTGGTGCAGTCACTGTGTACATACATTACATTACTGATCCTGAGTTACATCCTGTATTATACTCCAGAGCTGCACTCACTATTCTGATGGTGCAGTCACTGTGTACATACATTACATTACTGATCCTGTACTGATCCTGAGTTACATCCCGTATTATACTCCAGAGCTGCACTCACTATTCTGCTGGTGCAGTCACTGTGTACATACATTACATTACTGATCCTGTACTGATCCTGAGTTACATCCTGTATTATACTCCAGAGCTGCACTCACTATTCTGCTGGTGCAGTCACTGTGTACATACATTACATTACTGATCCTGAGTTACATTCTGTATTATACTCCAGAACTGCACTCACAATTCTGCTGGTGCAGTCACTGTGTACATACATTACATTACTGATCCTGAGTTACATCCTGTATTATACCCCAGAGCTGCACTCACAATTCTGCTGGTGCAGTCACTGTGTACATACATTACATTACTGATCCTGAGTTACATTCAGTATTATACTCCAGAACTGCACTCACAATTCTGCTGGTGCAGTCACTGTGTACATACATTACATTACTGATCCTGAGTTACATCCTGTATTATACCCCAGAGCTGCACTCACTATTCTGCTCGTGCAGTCACTGTGTACATACATTACATTACTGATCCTGAGTTACATCCTGTATTATACTCCAGAGCTGCACTCACTATTCTGGTGGTGCAGTCACTGTGTACATACATTACATTACTGATCCTGAGTTACATCCTGTATTATACTCCAGAGCTGCACTCACTATTCTGATGGTGCAGTCACTGTGTACATACATTACATTACTGATCCTGAGTTACATTCTGTATTATACTCCAGAACTGCACTCACAATTCTGCTGGTGCAGTCACTGTGTACATACATTACATTACTGATCCTGAGTTACATCCTGTATTATACCCCAGAGCTGCACTCACAATTCTGCTGGTGCAGTCACTGTGTACATACATTACATTACTGATCCTGAGTTACATTCTGTATTATACTCCAGAACTGCACTCACAATTCTGCTGGTGCAGTCACTGTGTACATACATTACATTACTGATCCTGAGTTACATCCTGTATTATACCCCAGAGCTGCACTCACTATTCTGCTCGTGCAGTCACTGTGTATATACATTACATTACTGATCCTGAGTTACATCCTGTATTATACTCCAGAGCTGCACTCACTATTCTGCTGGTGCAGTCACTGTGTACATACATTACATTACTGATCCTGAGTTACATCCTGTATTATACCCCAGAGCTGCACTCACTATTCTGCTGGTGCAGTCACTGTGTACATACATTACATTACTGATCCTGAGTTACATTCTGTATTATACTCCAGAACTGCACTCACAATTCTGCTGGTGCAGTCACTGTGTACATACATTACATTACTGATCCTGAGTTACATCCTGTATTATACTCCAGAGCTGCACTCACTATTCTGCTGGTGCAGTCACTGTGTACATACATTACTGATCCTGAGTTACATCCTGTATTATACCCCAGAGCTGCACTCACTATTCTGCTGGTGCAGTCACTGTGTACATACATTACTGATCCTGAGTTATATCCTGTATTATACCCCAGAGCTGCACTCACTATTCTGCTGGTGCAGTCACTGTGTACATACATTACATTACTGATCCTGAGTTACATCCTGTATTATACCCCAGAGCTGCACTCACTATTCTGCTTGTGCAGTCACTGTGTACATACATTACATTATATGTACAGGGTGGGCCATTTATATGGATACACCTAAATAAAGTGGGAATGCTTGGTGATATCAACTTCCTATTTGTGGCACCTTGGTATATTAGAGGGGGAAAACTTTTCAAGATGGGTGGTGATAATGGCGGTCCTTTTTGAAGTCAGCCATTTTGGATGCAATTTTGTAAATTGTCCACCCAGGTGTATCCATATAAATGGCCCACCCTGTATCTAGATATATATATATATATATATGCTTTAGAAAGGGAAAACTTAAAGCAACTGTCAAGGTCAATGCTGGAAAAAAGTGTCTTCTTTTGAACCCAACACAGTAGCAGTGATCTCAATTCTTATCTAACAGTAATAGTGCTTCTTTTGGTGCCCCACATGGTAATAGTGCCCTCTTTGTGCACACAAACATTATTAATATCCTCTTTGTGCCATCTTGAGAGTAATGAGAGTAATATTTATCCTTGTGTGCCCAATTATGCTCCTTATAAAGTAGTAAGTCCCCAAGTGTGCCTCTATAAAGTAATAAGGCCCCTTTTATTCTATTAACACTCGCCTTTGTGCTATCTTGAGAGTAATAATTATCCTTGTGTGCCCAACTATGATCCCTAAAAGTAGTCCGTCCCCATGTGTGCCTCTATAAAGTAATAATACCTCTTTTATTCCACTAGATATAAATATTGTCTCCTTAAACAGTAAAAATTTCCCCATGTTCACTTTTCAATATTATGATGTCCAAAGTATGTAGTCAGTGATAAATAATACCCTCTTAAAGTAACAATGCCCCCATATGTCCCCTTACAGTAAATATGCCCCCTGAACATCCACTTAAAGTAATAATGTGTTTGAGTCCTCCTATAAAAATTAATGTTGCAACTGATTTCCCCAATAAAAGGTAATAATGCCTCTGGTGTTCCCTGTGTAAAAATAATGCCCACTGAGTGCTCCCTTAAAGCTAATAACTCCCCCAGAGCTCAGCCTTTAAAAAGTTTTAAATGACTATTGATGTTCAGAGAGACGCGGCCCGCCCCACGAGGAGGAGTGATAAAGTTTAATCTACATAGCGATGAAGACAGAGAAGAGTATCAGAAACCAGGACAAAGCTCTGATCCCTCAAAGTGGGCCACTCCCGTTGAATCCAGGACAGTTGGGAGCTATGCCTTAGATTGATCTTTGGGAGTGTGACACCTAGCACTCACTCCGAACAGCAGTGCTCGGTGTTGGTGGTGGCCCGAATTGCTCAGTTATGGAGCTTCACTGAGTAGCTTCATCAACTGTATAGTGACTGTGCCAAAATGCAGCCCATCCGTCCCTATTCAAATCAATATTGGGTGGATGTGGTTGGAGCTGTGCGGTGCAGCTCCACAACTGAGCAGTTATGGTCATTGTCAACACCGGGAACAGCTGATCGGAAGGGATGCAGAGTGTCACATCCCCAACCCCACCGATCAGACATTGATATGAAAGTAGTGGAATTCATCTTTAACATTGATCACCTAGTCATATATTTAAAGTATAGGAATACATCTTTTAATATGTTAATGACACTTTTGTGCAGTTGCCCTGCAAAAAATAAATTTTGTACTCACCTAAATCGGATTCCAAGTACATGTGGGTCAAGTTTCACTATACCTAGGAGTAGAACATACTATACAGAAGAATAGAAGGGATAAAGATAAAGAAGAACATTTAAAAGAGAAAGAAGATGAAGGAGAATAATAATGGTATGAGGAAGAGGAAAATGAAACAAATTTGAGGAATTGCTAGAAGAAGAGAAAGATGTCTGAGAAAGATAAACAAGAGGAGAGAAGAGTTGGTAGAGGAACATAATTAAAAAATGCATGAGAAAAAAAAGAAAAAGTCTTCAGAATTAAATAAAGAAAATGATGAAGACCAACAAGAGGTAAAGGAGTGGGGAATTACAAGAAAAAGATTTGGATGAATAAAAGAACAAAACAGAAAAAAAGAGTATTACTAACTAAAAGAAGATGGTAATGAGTAGGCATATGATAAAAGAAGAAAATGGAAGACAGAATGAGGAATTAAAAAGAGGCATATTAAAAAGTCAAAAAGAGGAAAGTGGAAAAATAAGAGGAACATGAGGGAAAGTAAAAAAATGACAAGTTGAAGAGAAAGATGAGAAACAAAACTAGGAAGATAAGGAAAAGGGAAAAGTAGTCGAAGAGAATGAAGAGAAAAACAAGAGAAGGTTGAGGGAGAGGGCAAAGAAGAAGCAAAGAGATGGAAACAGAAAGTAAAAAAGAGCATGAAACTGGCAAAAGAAAAACAAAGAGAAGGAAATTGAAAAAGAAGAGCATCGGGGGGTAAAGAAAAAGAATTTGAAGCGAACAAGGCGGAAAAAGAGAAGTATTAGGAAGAGGACAAAAAAGTCAAAAAGAAGGAAAAGGAAGAAAAGGTGTATAAAGAAGAATATGACAAAGATGAGCACGAGATAATGAAGAAAATTAAGGAAATGAAAGCATGGAGGGATAACACTTGAAAGGAAGAGAAAGGCATGGAGAAGATGATGGAGGTAGAAGATGATATAGAGAAAACGGAAGAAGAGATATTGTCCTTTCTATATCTTTAAAAATACCCAAATAAAATCATATGACAGAACGAGTATTGCCCCAATATCTTCATGAAGTTATTATTGCTAAAATAGAAACAATATGACAAGAGCAGGAAACTCACGCAGCTTTATAGGGTCATGAAGGATTGTTTTTTTCGACTTCTGATATCAAATTGATTACCACTGGGCAGAGGGGTTGTTTTTCCCTGTACTGGATGAAATAGTTCAGTCTAAGAGAGGTTGAACTTGATGGACTTGACACTAATGGACCATGTTAGACGTGTATTTCCAGAACTGCTTTAAAGTGGAAACCCAATTATTTGAGCGCTTTCTCTAATTGTAGAAACTGTATAGACGGGTAATTTATATGTTCTGATACAAAAGAAGGCAGGAAGGTTTAGCACTGCATACATAGTGCATTACTCAGCAGGGGACACCAATGAACACTGGCAAAAGCAAAACATAGTGTCCGGAGACGTATTGGAAATGAATCACTTTTTTAACCCATTGGCACCTCATAAATTTTGATTTCAATGTAGAAATACATTTTTTTTTATGACTTTCAAATGTAAGGGATTGAAAAAAATCGAGCACAAAGATAAATGTCCTTCCTTTAAATATCATTTTTTTTATTTTAATCTAGTTTTGAAAGTTTGTGCTGATTAATTTCTTAACCCCACAGAATTTTTCTTTTTTTGACTCTTTCCTTTTTTCCGGCCCTTGTTCTAAGAGCCATAACTTTTTTCCCCACCAAGCTTGTTTTTGCCAGATGAGTTCTAGTTTTGAATGACGCCATTCATTTTACTAAGAAAATGTATTTGAAATTGGGAAAAAATTCATGTGTGGCACTAAATATCTGAAATGAAATTTGAATAAACCTTTCCCATTTTAGGTCAATTAGGATTACCATAATTCCATAATTATTAATATTTGCCAAATGCCAGCATAATGAGAGAGAAAATGCTTTAAGGCATTACTTATTACTTACTGCAAAGTCAAAAGTTTACATACACTTTATTAGTATTTGGAACCATTGCCCTTAAACTGAATGACTTGGGTCAGATGTTTGGGATATCCTTTGACAAGCTTCTCACAAAAGTGGGTGGGAATTTGGGCCCATTCCTCGTCACAAAACTGGTGTAATTGATCCAGGTTTGTAGGTCGCCTTGCTCTCACCGGCCTTTTTAGCTTTGCTCAAACATTTTCAATAGGATTGGGAGCAGGGCTTTGTGATGGCCGCTCCAAAACATTAACTTTGTTATCCTTAAGCCACTTTGTTACCACTTTGGTTATATGCTTTGGGTCATTGTCCATTTGGAAGACCTATTTCCACCCAAGCTTTAACTTCCTGGCTGAGGTCTTGAAATGTTGCTTCAGTATTGCCACATAATCTTCTATTCTCATTATACCATCTATTTTGTGAAGTGCATCAGTCCCTCCTGCAGCAAAATAACCCCACAACATGATGCTGCCACCCCCATGTTTCACAGCTGGGATGGTGTTCTTAGGCTTCCAAGCTTCTCTCTTTTCCCTCCAAACATAACAATGGTCACTATGCCCAAAAATTCAATTTTAGTTTCATTAGGCCACAGGACGTCTCCAAAAATTAAGGTCTTTGTTCCCATGTGCATTTGCAAACATTAATCTGGCTTTTTTATGTTTCTTTTGGAGTAGTGGCTTCTTCCTGGCAGAGTGGCTTTCCAGTACTCGTTTCACTGTGGATAATGACACAATCTTACCAGCTTCCGTCATCATCTTCACAAGGTCTTTTGCTTTTGTCCGTGGCTTGAAAACCACATGTCGGACCAAAGCATGTTCATCTCTGGGAACCCGTCTCCTTCCTGAGCGGTATGATGTCTGGACATTCCCATCTTGTTTGTACTTGCATATAATTGTTTGTACAGATGAATGAGGCACCTTCAGGTATTTTAAAATTGTGCCCAAGGATGAGCCAGACTTGTGCAAGTCCACAATTCTCTTCCTGATATCTTGGCTGATTTCTTTAGACTTTCCCATGATGCTACACAAAAAAGCTGTGTTTCAGGTGTGCATTAAAATACATCCACAGGTGTGTTTCTAATCAGAAGCTTCTAAACAGATGATGTCATCATATGGACAGTCCAGAATTGTTTAAAGACATAGTAGTCTTAGTGTATGTAAACTTTTGACATTGCGGTAAGTAAAAATACCTTAAAACATTATCTCTCTCGCATTATTCTGGCATTCGGCAAATATTAATAACTATGGTAATCCTAATTGACCTAAAACGGGAAAGGTTTATTCTGATTTCATGTCATACATTGAGAAAAACCTGCAGATATGTCTTTTTATATAGTGGATAAAAACTTCTAACTTCAACTGTATATATTTAAAGGATTCAATTTATTGATTTATTTATTTTACTCATTTATATAGCGCCATTAATTCCACAGCACTTTACAGACATTATCGGCGCTGTCCCCGATGGAACTCACAATCTAAATCCCCTATCATTATGCTGTTGGAATGTAGGAGGAAACCGGAGAACCCGGAGGAAACCCACACAAACATGGGGAGAACATACAAACTCCTTGCAGAGTAGGTTCAAATCGAATCCTTTCATTTTTTAATTTCCTTTTGAAGCCCCCTACCTCTTCCTACCCCCATTTTACAACCATTTTATAGCACTGAAATTCGGGTCGACACTCCTTATTTTTTGTTATTTTCACCACCTGTCACAACGGCTGTCTCACACGCTCTCCTCTGTGTGACAGTGGGGGAACTGCGATTCCCAATGCTGTGTCCGACGGTGACTTCTCTAAGGTTATAGCCGGTGATTCCTATGATGTCACACAGATGACAGCGTGGCAACCGCCGGAAGTCTGAGCCCCCCCAGTCACTTGAATGGAGTTTGGGATCAAGTTTAGATACCATTCTGGTACCATAGCCAATTTTTTTTTTAAAGTTCTGCCGAACCTGATGGACCCCAACTTCGGAGTGCCAGGTGTTGGACACTCACCAATATGATACTGATGACCTTTTTCTGAATGGATCAATATGTTAGTCCTGGACAACCCCTTTAATGTCATAAAATGTTTTTTAACCCTTTCCCAAATTTTGATAAAATCCCATATACTACATTACAACGATATGCTAGAAAAACCTTTGAAAGGTTCTAATGTAAATCACAACCATTCAGTGGGAATATACAGCATAACATTTTCCCAGTAGAGCATTGTAAAGTCATATTTTTTTCTTTTGGAGCTGACCATTTTGTCACTAATTTCAGGATACGTTGAGCGAAGAATTAAGGTAAGGAAGGACACACCTATAAATATTTTTTCAACGTCTCCTTTAAAAAAGTCTCCTACCTCATTTGGTAAAAAACCTACAAATGAGCAACACTTATTTCTAACTGTCAAGTGTTTGTTGGTAAATAACCGTTTTAACTCTTTGTGTTCCGTGTTCAACTAGGAAAAAAATGATTCTCCGAATAACGGTGTTGACGTTAGCTGATATTAATGATCATCCTGGTGCCTGATTAGACTTGGCAGGTAAAAATCTCACAATGAAGCAGTGAGAGTGGGAGCATTCAGACCCGGAGATAGCAGCTGCTATTTAGGAGCTATTACATTTATATTCTTTAAAACAAACAAGTACTTTGCATTTTGATGAGATGGAAATGGGATGTATCACAGCCTATAATTTATTAATGGCAAGCGATTTAAATGAAAATTTGTTTGCTTGCTGTGATCAATGCACATTGCTAGGGCGCAGTCAGACGGCCGTATAAATTGGACCGAGATTGGAATGCAATGTTCGGACTGGCCAGCGGCTCTCCGGACCCGAGTGTGACAGCTTCATATATTTCTTTGAAATTTGATACGTTCTGAGATACATTAGCTAATGGAAATTTTTAAAAACAGGATTTTGAAAAGATTTTAGAAAGTTTCTACTGGTGTAAAATGTTAACTACATTTTCAAGCTGAAAGAATAAAGCAGTGGTTGCATGCAATCCTATGAAGAATCCAACTAGGCAGATTGGTCACACCAGGAGGTGAGATGGTCATGATGGGTTCAACCTAATTGACCAAGGTCTTGAATCCTAGAAGACTCTACTTTGGCATTCTCAGGCTAAACCATCTTTAGTCAAGTTTTTAGTCAAGTTTTAGTCAAAGAAGGAGGCATATCTAAAGAAGAATATAATGCTGTCTGCAGAACCTGCAAGGCACAAATCAGATTATCTAAAGCTGAAAATGAATTGAGGCTTGCAAGAGATGTCAAAAGCAATAATAAAGGATTTTGGGGATATGTCAAAAGTAAAAGAAAAGTCAAAGATGCTATAGGATTTTTACAGGATGAAAATGATGAAATGGTAAGACAGGATGTTGAGAAGGCTGAACTTTTAAATTCCTATTTTGCATCTGTTTTCTCTCAGAAAGGAAATGTAACATCAACTGTTATTCACTGTCCTATTAAGGGAATAGAAGAATCCAGGATATCTATAAACAGAAAGATAGTGAGGAAACACTTAGCTAACCTAAATGTATTCAAGTCTCCAGGTCCAGATGAATTACACCCCAGAGTACTGAAGGAGATAGCAGAAGAAATTTTTGAACCCCTCTCCATAATCTTTGAAAATTCTTGGAGAACAGGAGAAGTGCCAGAAGACTGGAGAAGAGCAAATGTTGTTCCTATCTTCAAAAAGGGGAAGAAGGTGGACCCAGGCAACTATAGGCCGGTGAGTCTGACTTCTATACCAGGAAAGATCTTTGAACAAATTATTAAACAACATGTATGTCAATACCTGGATAAGAATGAAGTGATTAAACAGAGTCAGCATGGGTTTGTAACTAATAAGTCATGTCAGACTAATTTAATTTCCTTCTATGATGGTATTACTGATTGGGTGGATCAAGGAAATGCTGTAGATATAGTATATCTTGACTTCAGCAAAGCATTTGACAAAGTCTCTCATACAATCCTTATTGAAAAAATGACTAAGTATGGAATGGACAAGGCAACTGTTAGGTGGATTCATAACTGGCTTAGTGATCGGACCCAAAGAGTGGTCGTAAATGGCTGCACATCCAGTTGGAAGAATGTCTCAAGTGGGGTACCACAGGGCTCTGTCCTGGGCCCTGTATTGTTCAACATCTTTATCAACGATTTAGATGAAGGAATTGAGGGTAAACTGATTAAATTTGCTGATGACACAAAGCTAGGAGGGATAGCTAATACTAGAGAAGAGAGAGAGAGGATTCAAAAAGATTTAAATAAACTGGAGAAGTGGGCAGCAACTAACAGAATGGTTTTTAACAGGGAGAAATGCAAAGTACTACATCTGGGCAATAAAAATGAAAAAAGCATATATAGAATGGGAGGAATAGGGCTAAGTGACAGCACATGTGAAAAAGACTTGGGTATACTAATAGATCACAGACTGAATATGAGTCAACAGTGTGATGCAGCAGCAAAAAAGGCAAATGCAATTCTAGGATGTATTAACAGAAGCATACAGTCTAGATCACGTGAAGTCATTATTTCCCTCTACTCCTCTTTGGTCAGACCTCATCTGGAATATTGTGTCCAATTTTGGGCACCACATTTTAAAAAAGACATCAACAAACTGGAGCAAGTTCAGAAAAGAGCGACCAGAATGGTGACCGGTCTGCAAACCCTGTCTTATGAGGAAAGGTTGCAGGATTTGGGAATGTTTAGTTTGCAAAAGAGAAGACTGAGAGGAGACTTAATAGCTGTCTACAAATATCTAAAGGGCTGTCACATTGTAGAAGGATCAACTTTATTCTCATTTGCACAAGGAAAGACTAGAAGCAATGGGATGAAGCTGAATGGGAGGAGACACAGATTAGATATTAGAAAAAACTTTTTGACAGTTAGAGTGATCAATGAGTGGAACAGGCTGCCACGAGAAGTGGTGAGTTCTCCTTCAATGGAAGTCTTCAAACAGAGGCTGGACAGACATCTAACTGGGATGATTTAGCGAATCCTGCTTTGAGCAGGGGGTTGGACCAGATGGCCCAGGAGGTCCCTTCCAACTCTACAATTCTATGATTCTAAGTTCCATTGTGTCTTTAATATTCCAAGATCAGTATCTTGGGGAGATATCTTCTTAGCTTTGGTCAAGATGTCACTTTATGAAATGTTTTATGTTTGTGCTATGAGTAAAAAGGTAAAGAGACAGAATAGAATCCAATCCCTTCTGACATCAGTAAGTAAAGCAGACTAATAAGATTTTGGCTACTTGATTGTAATTCCATCTGAAGCCAACATGAGAAAACTGAGAATGGTAAGACAACAGTGAGCAACTGAAGACGGAGACATTTTTGGTCTTGGATCTTCTATTTTATCCTTTTACTTTTTTACTCATAGCACAAACCTAAAACATTTAATGAAGTGACCTCTTGACCAAAGCTGAGAAGTTATCTCCCAAGATACTGATCTTAGAATAATGAGTAGTGTTGAGCATTCCGATACTGCAATATTGGGTATCGGCCGATATTCGCGGTATCGGAGTTCCGATACTGAGTTCCAATACTTTTAGAATATCGAATACCGGAATCGGAAGTTCCCATAATGCAATGAGCCAGTTTGATTTTATTCAGCCAATGTGGAATCCTAACAAGTGTGAGCACATCTTCTTGTGCATGTTAGGCATGTTAACTAATGGCATAGCTGTGATTGGCTGCTGAAATGATGTCATGATGCACTATAAAAGCCGCAGCCGCCGCCATTTTGGGTTCACTCTGCTGTGAATTTACTTAGGGACAGGACACTGCTGTTCTGACTCTGAGGGACAGTTTGAGCTAGCAATTTGCTTTATTGTGCTTTACCCAGGCTACTTTAGCAACCGCTGTGTGAGAAGCTTTCTTTTGCCTTGCAGCGCTGTTCACGGCTGTCTGCGAGGTCTCTGTGTGTGAGTGCAGCTCACGCTGTAGTGTGTTCTGCAGCCACCTCCGGTTGTAGTCTGCTCAGCGTTCGTCACTGCCTCATACATTGTCCTTTTTTGCATTAGTGCAGCTCATTTTTCCTGATTTCTCCTAATAGTGTGGTTCCATCCGTATCCAGCTAGATTGCTTGAAAACACTATATAGGAGTAGATAGAGAAGCTTTTCTGCAGCCTTGCAGCGCTGTTCACGGCTGTCTGCGAGGTCTCTGTGTGTGAGTGCAGCTCATGCTGTAGTGTGTTCTGCAGCCACCTCCGGTTGTAGTCCGCTCAGCGTACGTCACTGCCTCATACATTGTCCTTTTTTGCATTAGTGCAGCTCATTTTTCCTGATTTCTCCTATTAGTGTGGTTCCATCCATATCCATCTAGTATATTTGCAAACACTATATAGGAGTAGATAGAGGAGCCTTTCTACTGGCTTGTGCCCTGCAGCCCCAGCCAGATTAGTATTAGCCTATTTTTTGGAGCCTCATCTATTGCATTGTAGGTTACCTTCCTGCATTGTAATAGCTACAAAAAGTTTGTGATACTATCGGTTTTACATCTTTGGGCACATCCAGTGTCTTTTTGTGAAAAAAAAAAGTTAATAAAGTTCACCAAACACTCCACTTTACAGTTGTGTAGGCCACATTAGCTCATATTAAAGTCTATTCCACACTTTATAAAATTAGTGTTTCTTATACCTGTTAGCAGCTGTTCAGGAATAAGCACACTAAGCCCTTAGTACTTTTCTGCCTATCTTTATCAGTCTACCAAGATGAAGAAGGCAGGGAGTAAGGCACGTGGTCATGGGCGTGGAGTTTCTGCAGGGATAGGACGTGGGGATTCTGTGCCTGCTGTCGGCACCAGTGACTCAGCATCCCCCAGTTTTACCAGGGAACAGTCCTTTATACACAGCTTTGTAGGAGCTCGCCGTACCCCACTGCTGCAGGACAAACAAATTGAAGCCGTTGTCGGATGGATGGCAGCTAACGTATCGACTTCAATTAGTTCCAGCTCCTCTCAGGTCCAGAGCACTGAAGAGCACCTGTTATGAATGAGTCAGCGTAGGAGGCAAAAGCACTTATGCAAGCTAAGTCCAGAAAACCAGAGAAGTTGGCAACTATCAGATTGCAGACCCCTGAACCTATCAACACAACTAGCAGTAGCCGTGGGGGGTTCCTACGATGCTCTAGACCCCTCGATCACAGCCGGAGAAATACATAAGCTTAAAGGGGAAAATGAACTCACAACAGTACCTCCCCCTTGAGGAGGGGTCACCGAACCCTCAACTATGCCACCGGGGCGATCAGGGTGAGCCCGATGAAAGGCACGCACCAATCGTTTGGCATGAATATCAGAGGCGGAGACCCAGGAATTATCCTCCTGACCATAACCCTTCCACTTAACCAAATACTGGAGTCTCCGTCTAGCCAGACAGGAATCCAGTACTTTCTCTACCTCATACTCCATGTTACCTTCAACCAATACAGGGTCTGGAGGTGCCACCCCCGGAACAACAGGTTCAACAAACCTCTTCAACAAAGATTTATGGAACACATTATGGATTTTAAATGTGACAGGAAGAGCCAAAAGAAAAGAGACCGGATTAATAATCTCCACAATCTTGTAAGGTCCAATAAATCTAGGCTTAAACTTAGGAGAAGCCACCTTCATAGCAATATTTTTTGATGATAACCACACCATATCACCAACCTTAAACTGGGGACCAATGGTCCTATGTCGGTTGGAAAACCGCTGGGCCTTCTCCTGGGAGAGAGATAACTTATCAACCACTTGGTCCCAGATCTGGTGCATTCTCTCCACCACAGTGTCAACACCTGGGCAGGCAGAGGGCTCCCCCTGCCCTGAAGAAAATCGAGGATGAAACCCAAAGTTATAAAAAAAAGGTGACATCAAAGTGGCAGAACTAGCTCTATTATTCAAAGCAAATTCGGCCAAGAGCAAAAATGAAACCCAATCATCCTGATCAGCAGAAATAAAACATCTCAAATATGACTCCAAGGTCTGGTTTGTTCTCTCTGTCTGCCCATTGGTCTGAGGGTGAAAAGCAGAGGAGAAGGACAACTGAATTCCCAGCCTGGAACAGAAAGTTCTCCAAAATCTAGACACAAACTGCACTCCTCTGTCAGATACAATGTTCTCAGGAATCCCGTGCAAACGAACCACCTGTTGTAAAAACAGGTGCACCAACTCAGAGGAAGACGGCAACTTAGGGAGTGGTACAAGATGAACCATCTTAGAGAACCTATCACAAATCACCCAAATAACAGTCATCCTCTGAGAGACAGGCATATCAGAGATGAAATCCATTGAAATATGGGTCCATGGCCTCTTGGGGACAGGCAAAGGCATCAACAACCCACTAGAGTGAGAACACGATTTAGACCGGGAGCACGTCCCACGGGACTGCACAAAATTCCTGACATCACGAGACAAGGAGGGCCACCAAAAAAACCGACTCACCAGATCTCTAGTACCAAAAATACCTGGATGACCAGCCAAAGCAGAGCAATGAACTTCAGACATCACTCTCTTCTTCCACTGGTCAGGAACATACAACTTTCCTCTGGGACAATGCTCAGGTTTGTCCTCCTGGAACTCTTCCAGAGCACGTCTCAAATCGGGCGAGATGGCAGAAAGAACTACCCCTTCGCCTAAGATGGTAGCAGGCTTGGTCACCACAGGAGAATCAGCAAGGAAGCTCCTAGAGAGGGCGTCTGCCTTGACATTCTTTGTTCCAGGAAGAAAAGAAACCACAAAATCAAAACGTGTAAAAAACAAGGCCCACCTAGCCTGTCTAGGGTTCAAGCGCTTAGCCGACTCTAGGTAAATCAAATTCTTGTGGTCAGTGAGGACCACGACTTGATGCTTAGCTCCCTCCAACCAATGTCTCCACTCCTCAAATGCCCATTTCATGGCCAACAGTTCCCTATTCCCCACATCATAGTTACGTTCAGATGGAGAGAACTTTCGGGAAAAGAAAGCACAGGGATTCATTTTAGATGTTACAGGATCCTTTTGGGACAAAACAGCTCCTGCACCAATCTCAGAAGCATCCACCTCTACCTGGAATGGAAGTGAGACATCAGGTTGCCGCAAAACCGGGGCAGAGGTGAATCTTCGCTTCAACTCCTGAAAGGAAGAAACAGCCTCCGGAGACCAATTTAACACATCAGCACCCTTTTTAGTCAAATCAGTCAATGGCTTGGCAATACTAGAAAATTTTGCTATAAATTTCCGATAAAAATTAGCAAAACCCAAAAACTTCTGGAGGGCCTTCAAAGAAGTGGGCTGAACCCAATCGTGAATGGCCTGTACCTTGGCCGGGTCCATTTCAATAGTTGACGGGGACAAAATAAATCCCAAAAAAGAAATCCTCTGTTCTCCAAAAAGGCATTTAGATCCCTTGACATACAGGGAATTCTCCCTCAAAATCCGGAACACAGTCCGAATATGTTCCACATGAGAATCCCAATCCTTGGAGAAGATTAAAATATCATCCAGATAGATAATCAAAAATTTATCGACAAAATCTCGGAAAATATCGTTCATGAAGCACTGGAAGACAAAAGGGGCATTAGTGAGCCCAAAAGGCATCACCAGGTACTCAAAATGTCCCTCCGGAGTACTAAACGCCGTCTTCCATTCATCCCCATGCTTAATGCGAATAAGATTATACGCCCCCCTGAGGTCAAGCTTGGTAAACCAGCAAGCACCTTTAACTCTGGAGAATAGATCAGAAATCAGGGGTAACGGATACTGATATTTAACAGTAATTTTGTTGAGGGAACGATAATCAATACAAGGTCTTGATGATCCATCCTTTTTGGCTACAAAAAAAAAAAACGGCACCCAAGGGTGACGAGGATGGTCTAATATGACCCTTCTCCAACGCCTCCTTAATATAGGATTGCATAGCCTCGTGCTCGGGTACAGATAAATTGAAGAGCTGACCCTTGGGAAATTTACACCCCGGGCTCAGTTCAATTGCACAGTCATAACTCCTATGAGGAGGCAGAGACGCAGACTCATTCTCACTAAATACATCATAAAAGTCCGCCAAATAATCAGGAACATCATGCGACTGAGGAGAGGTGGAAAACACCGGAGCCTCACTAAAGGCACACCGACAACCCCAACTCACCACAGACACAGATTTCCAATCCAAAACTGGATTATGAATCTGTAACCAGGGAAACCCCAGAACAACAGTATCATGCAGATTATGCAACACCAGAAATCTGCAATTTTCTTGATGGTCTGGGGCGACCCGCATTACCACCTGGGTCCAAAACTGGGGTTTATTTTTAGCCAAAGGAGTAGCATCAATTCCCCTCAAAGGGATAGGCGTCTGCAGAGGTGTCATCGGAAATCCACAACGTTTAGCAAAATACAAGTCCATTAGGTTTAGGGCTGCTCCCGAATCCACAAACGCCTTGGCGGAAAATGTGGACAGGGAGCAGATCAGAGTAATAGCCAGAAGAAACTTAGGTTTAACACCCCTAACAGAAAACGTGTGTGCAAAGCGTTTCTCTCGCTTGGGACAGACAGAAATAATATGCGAGGCATCTCCACAGAAAAAACACAACTTATTACGCTGCTCTCTGGAAAAAACTCTATCACATTGCATAGGTTCAGACATTTGTTCAACAGGTGGCAACACCTCTCATGCAGCTTTGCGTTCGCGCAAACGCCGATCAACCTGAATGGCTAATGACATAGAATCGTCAAGACCAGAGGGAACAGGAAATCCCACCATAGTATCTTTTACGGCTTCTGACAACCCCTTCCGAAAGAGAGCAGCCAAGGCATTATTATTCCAGGTAGTAAGTACTGCCCACTTTCGGAATTTTTGACAGTATAATTCTGCAGAATCACGACCCTGGCTCAATGCCAGCAGGGTCTTTTCAGCCCGATCAATGGCATTAGGTTCGTCATACAACAACCCCAAAGCTTGAAAGAATGCGTTCACATTAGTCAGAATAGGATCATCTGGTTTCAAAGAAAACGCCCAATCCGGGGGATCGCCACGCAGCAAAGAGATGACAATTTTAACCTGCTGCGCGGAGCTCCCTGACGAGTTAAGCTTCAAGGCAAAAAATAATTTACAATTATTTTTGAAATTCAAAAATGTAGACCGATCCCCAAAAAATACATCAGGTGTAGGAATCTTTGGTTCAGCAGCGTGTGAATGAGCAAGGTAGGCGGAAATTCCCTGCACTTCCGCAGCGAGCTGCTCCACACGATCAGACAATTGCTTTATCTCCATTGAGAGAAAAAAAAAATTCCCCCTACGGCTTCAGAGATATAGAGGAAAAAATATACACACTTTTTTTTTTTTTTTTTTACAATTTTTTCCTGCTATTGAGTACCCTAGAATCTGCGGTATGGCGGGTGATTCTGTTATGAATGAGTCACCGTAGGAGGCAAAAGCACTTATGCAAGCTAAGTCCAGAAAACCAGAGAAGTTGGCAACTATCAGATTGCAGACCCCTGAACCTATCAACACAACTAGCAGTAGCCGTGGGGGGTTCCTACGATGCCCTAGACCCCTCGATCACAGCCGGAGAAATACATAGGCCTAAAGAAAGAAAGGGGAAATCTAAACTGCCCCAGAGCAGACCCCAAAGCAATAGGCAGCCCCCAACATATAATGACGGTGAAGCAAGAAGAAAATACTAACACAGACAGAAAGATAGACTGAGCAAAGACGGGGCCCCAAAACTACCTAGATAGGAACGGACAGGAAGGCTGCTGTCTGCAATCTGCAAAAACCCTATCAAAGACATAAGCCAACCAGCTGATATGAAAAAGGCCCTGAAGCAGCTAGGCTTCAAAAACTGAATCAGCACTCAGGTATTTTCAGAAGACAGAGCTAAATGAATTCAGCACACCCCAGCAGGGAATGGCAGAAATCCAGAAAAACAAAGCCAAAACAAAGTCAAAGCACAAAAGCAAAAGGCCGAGCAGCAAACTTAGCTTTGGAGGAGCAGGAACTCAGACTGGTCTCCAAGGATCCCACAGAGAAATCACCCGCAGGGCAGAAGGGCGTCGGCAGCATTATATCCAGTCCGTAACTCCACTCAGCCAGTCACAATCATCAGCGTCAGGTGTTTGACAATCAGGCTCAATACCTTTCTTTACCAGAAGAGGGAGTTCCTCGGGCCTCAGTAATGAAGGGGAAAATGAACTCACAATAAGCACCCATCTGTCTCTTCACCACCTGCCAAATTGCCCAGGCAGTCAGAGAGCCCTGGACAGGAGCCATTTCTACTTCTGTTCTCTGAATCTGTTGGCTTGGAAAGAGGGGGCCAGCCAAGCAGCATTCGAGAATTTGAAGAAGAGGTAGTATGCAGTGATGTGCAACAGCTTTGTCTCTCTGAATCAGAAGAAGCGGGTGGGCCAGTGCCTATGGTCAGCACACCTCAGTACGCATCTGATGATGAGACTCAGGTGCCACTTTCTGGTGCGTACTGTGCTGTCGAGACTACCCAGGAGAAGCAGTCGTTTGAAGAGGGTAGTGTAGATGGTGAGGTCCTTGACCCATCATGGTGTGAGGTACAGGAAGGTGGTGGGAGCAGCTCTGAGGAAGAGATTCCCCTAACGGCAAAAAAAGGAGGGAGAGGGAGGGGGCAGACTCGGTTGCCTGTAGCCTCCACTTCCGTACCCATTAGGAGCATGCCTCTTCCAAAACGGACGCTAACAAGACTTGCAGTGCCTGGTCCTGTTTTGACACAGTTGCAGATGACATTTGCTTTGTCAAATGCAAGCTGTGTAATCAGAAAGTGAAAAGAGGGAAAAGTGTCAGCAACCTCAATACCACAAATATGTGGAAACATGTGCGGACCAAGCACGTGGTGGAGTTACAAAGACACACTGTAGACCTAGGCCAACCTACAGCGCCACCTGCCACCTCTTCAGCTCGTGTTGTAGCCTCTTCCTCCAGCTCACACACAGCTAGTTCGGCTTCCTCACAGGATCGCCATGGAAGAACCTCTGGCACTATTGTACAGAGACACAGTGTCATTCCATCCACAGCACCATGTTCCCTGTCATCCTCACACTCCCAGGCCAGTCTACAGCCATCGGTGGCACAGGCATGGGAGAAAAGGCGCCCATACTCGGCAAACCACCCCCGAGCACAGGCTCTGAATGCTGGCACTGCAAAACTACTGTCCCTTGAAATGCTCTCATTCAGGCTGGTGGAGACTGACACCTTCCGTAACTTCATGGCATTGGCAGTCCCACAATACAACGTGCCCAGCCGCTTTTATTTCAGCAGGCAAGCCGTCCCTGCCCTGCAAAAGCATGTGGAGGGAAAAATTAAACATGCTCTACTAAACGCCGTCAGTAGCAAGGTCCACCTGACCACCGATGCGTGGACCAGTAACCATGGACAGGGACGATATCTTTCCCTCACTGCCCATTGGGTAAATGTTGTGGAGTTGGGTACAGATCTTGAGAGTGGCACTGTATATGTTCTGCCAACTCCAAGGATTGCAGGAATCCAGTCTGTACACATTGACTCCTCCTCATACTCCAGTTCCTCTGAATCAGCGCTGCAGGAGCCGTCACAGTCTACCTCCACATGGACCCATGAACGCTTACCTGTTACGACCGATATGAGCACAGCCGTGGCCAAACGTCAACAGGCCGTATTGAAATTAATTTCTTTGGGGAATCGAAGCCACACAGTGCAGGAGCTCTGGAATGCCATCAAGCAGGAGAGCGACGTGTGGTTTGTGCCAGCGAATCTCCAGCCAGGCATGGTAGTGTGTGACAATGGCTGAAATCTGGTGGCAGCTCTGGGACTAGGCAAATCACTCACATCCCATGTCTGGCACATGTGCTCAACTTGGTCGTGCAGAGTTTTATGAGGGACTATCCGGATCTTGATGCACTGCTGCACAAGGTCCGCATAGAGTGCGCTCACTTGCGGCGTTCCAGCATGGCAAGATCGCGCATTGCAGCTCTGCAGTGCCGATTCCGCCTTCCGTAACATCGCATCATATGTGATCTACCCACCAGGTGGAATTCAACATTATATATGTTGGGGAGGTTGTGTGAGCAGCAGGCAGCAGTAATGGAATACCAGCTGCATCAGGCGCAAACAAGTCGCACTGCGCGCCGTTCACACTTCACCACCACTGAGTGGGCCTCTATGAAGGACATCTGCCACGTTTTGCGTGCCTTCGATGATTCCACACGGATGGCGAGTGCAGATGATGCACTAGTCAGCATGACTATCCCCCTTATCTGCCTGCTTGAAAAAACACTGCAAGCACTAAGGCAGGAGGTTGTGGAAGAGGTGGAGGATGAGGAGTCACAAATGCCATCTGCTTCTGGACAGTCTGCGCAACGTGGTTCCTCACAAAGGCCTAGGCAGGGAACACTTTGTGACTAGGTTTAGGAGGAGTCAATGAAGGAGGAAGACATCTGTCCAGAGGAGGGAGGTACACAATGCTCTAGTAGTCAGTATGTAGAGCGAGGGTGGGGTGATGCAGAGCAGGCAGAGATGATGCCTCAAGCAGGGGACAGCGTTTCTTGGCCAGTTGGCAGTCTGCAGCACATGGTTGATTTCATGCTGCAGTGCCTGAGAAACGACCGTCGCATCGCCCACATTCTCAACACGGGTGATTATTGGGTGTACACCCTCCTAGATCCTCGCTACCGGGACAACTTACAAAGCCTCATGACACCGTTGAACCGGGAGCGTAAAATGCGGGAGTACCAAGACACACTGGTGCATTCCATCATGTTCTCCATTCCACCCGAGAGCAGTGCTGCTAGTGCTTTACAAAGCAGCTCAGTGCGTCGATGCAGTGGAGGAAGCTCTGCACAAAGAGGGAGCAGAAGCAGCGCCTCAGCACAAGGCAAGACCAGCATGGCCCAAATGTGGCAAAGTTTTGTGTCCCCGCCACAAATGTCTACACCATCACAGACGGGTCCAGTCAGCAGGAGGCAACGTTTCCGTCAGATGGTGACAGACTACATGTCTTGCCCTCTCAGTGTTCTCACACACGGCTCTTTCCCCTTCAAGTTTTGGGTCTCTAAGCTGGATACATGGCCAGAGCTTAGCCAGTATGCATTGGAGGTGCTGGTAGTGTATTATCAGACCGCGTCTTTAGTGCCGCAGGTGGTGTACTAACTGACCGTCGCATGCGACTATCCTCCGATAACGTTGACCGGCTTACTTTTCTGAAAATGACCAAGGCCTGGATCTCTCATGAATTTGCCAGTCCTCTTCCACATTAAATAATTGGTTGGCAACAGTATCCAGGTCTCCTGTTGTGTTCATGTTTCTACCACCTGTTTCTCCTGTAATCCTTGGGCTCCAACACGCAAGTTGCTGCTCAGAATTGCCGTCTGCACAGTCAACTTGCTCCTGTGTTATTGGGGTTCAGTAACGTCAGCTGATCCCCTGCTGTGTGTCCGGCAATTTAGCCTGCTCTGTCCACATTCACACTACTACAGATTTTAAACTTGCTCCAATTACGCCTCTGCCTCCACTCTGTTTCTCCTGTAATCCCTGGGCTCCAACACCACCAGTTGCTGATCAGAAGTGCCATCTGCACAGTCAACACATGCTCCAGTGTTATTGGGGTTCAGCAACGTCAGCTGATCCCCTACTGTGTGTCCGGCAATTTCGCCTGCTCTGTCCACATTCACACTACTACTGATTTTAAACTTGCTCCAATTACGCCTCTGCCTCCACTCTGTTTCTAGTATTTACCCTGGGCTTCAACACCGCCAGTTGCTGCTCAGAAGTGTCTTTGGCACGGGTACTCCCTCCTGCCCAGCCTGGTTCCAGCACACCAGCTGTTTCCGAGTAGTGTAAACGTCACTTTGCCTCCAATACGTTGTCCTGTCATGTTGTGGTCGGGTTAGCTGACTCTATGGTGCCTACAGTTTAGGTGCTTCCTATGTGGGCTGCGGGATCTGGCAATGAAGGCCGGTTCCGTAGTGCCAATAGGACAAGCTCCCCCTCTAGGACTGTAGGTTTCGGTAACTCTGGCCGGCTCGCGGCCTTGCAACTTTTTTTTTCATGTGTACCTTCTGCTGCCTATCTGAGTTCCAGTACCATTAGCTGGTTCTTTGGAAGTCAATCTTGAATATGTCCCCCTGGGTTCCAGTAACGTCAGCTGGTTCCAGTCAGAGCCTTTGGCTTAGGTGCCTCCTTCTCGGTATCTGAGTTCCACCAATGTCTGCTGGTCCTTGGTAGTGCTTTCTGGCACAGGTACCTCCTGCTTAGTAACCGGGTTCCAGTACCATCAGCTGGTCCTCGATAGTTCCATTGGCTCTTGTACCTTCGGCTACCAGCCAGGTTCCAGTACCGTCAGCTGGTTCTCAGCAGTTCCTCAGCCTTCTTGTACCTTCTGCTACATTTCCAAGTTCAAGCTTTTTGAAATGGTTTTTGGTAATCACTCTGGATCTCCTTGACGACGACCCTAAAGACGACGACCCTGAAGACTACCCCGAAGAAGACGACGACCCTGAAGACCACCCAGAAGAAGACCAAGAAGATGACACTGAAGAAGATGACCAAGAGGACAAAGAACAAGAAGTCAACCACCAAGATACAGAAGAACAAGAGACAGAAGACCAAGAAGCTGCAGAACAAAAAGCAGAAGAACATTAAGCATAAGACTAAAAATCAGAGCAAAAGATATTATCTAAATTATAAGCAGAAGACCACTAAGCAGTGTATGGGGGTGAGTCCGTTTCTCCTCGTGGTGCCCCTGGAAAATACCTGCTGCTGCAGGCAAAACTGAACGCGGACAAATCCTGTTGTAAATCTTTTGTGACAGGCAGAACGGAAGGTGTAATCTTCAAACTTTTAAAGATAACAACTACAGAATTGCCTGTCACAAATAAGAATATGATGAAGAAGAAGAATATGAAGAAGATGAAGAAGTAGAATATGAAGAAGAATAATAGTTGAATAAGAAGAATATGAAGAATGTAAAAAAAAAGAATAATAGGAAGAAGGTGAAGAAGAAGATGAATAAGGTAAAGAAGAAGTTGATGAAAAAGATGCAGCTGCTGAGGATGATTAAGGAGAAAGTGTGGGAGAAGTACAAAAGAAGGTGAAGAGCATGGAAGTAGTGAAACATAAATATCTGACAAAATATAAAAAAGCTTAACATAGTCAATATCTTTGTAACTCCGAATGTAACTCGAAAATTAATTCCTGCTATTCCATTTGATTGGGCTAAACCTCTATGCCTTTAATGTCTCCTCCACCTCCCCCAATACATTCTACATTATTCTTAGTTGTTTTTCTTCATGTAGAATTAACCTACAAGGAAAGTAAGGGTTTATTTTCATTCCGATATTTGTGTCCCATTGACTTGCATTGGTTTCCGGTATCGGAATCAGCGATATCCGATATTTTTGGGGTATTGGTCCGATCCAATCCGATATTTCCCGATATCGGAAGGTATCGCTCAACACTAATAATGAGGACACAACAGGAACCTAAGTATTAAGATGGTTTCACCTGAGGATGCCAAAGTATAGACTTGACGGATTCAAGACCATGCTCAACTAGGTTGAACCCAACATGACCATCCCACCTTAGTCCTGGTGTGACGGATCAGCCTAGTTGGTTTCTTAGTTGGATTGCATGTAACCACAGCTTTATTCTTTTAACATAAAAATGAAGTTAATGTTTTACATTTTTTAAGCTATATATTTTTGGAAACTTAGCTATATTGTTTCTGGCTGCCATCAATATTCCCATATTGTATTTTGCTTTCAGACGTATTTACTTTCAAGCAATATTTCTGCAAATGTTTCAGCATCTCGGCTTTTCTCTCTGATGTTTCGAACTGTATATTGTACTACAATGATTGCAAAAGTATATAGTTATTGGGAGTGCACTGGATCTCAGGGTAAGCTGATAACAAGATATAGTTGCTCACTATTGCTCATTGTTACTGTCCTGTTTCGCCTCCCGCTCGTGCTGAGGTTGCTGGCAACTGAGCCCTAGAGATTATAGGCTTAGTTCATCGAGCAGCCTGGGCAATAAGGAAGATGGAGAAATTCTAAACACTATTGATATGATAAACAATATTTTTGTGGCAGCTCAGAACTCAATAAAAACATTACTTGTTATATTAGATCTTCAGATTGGAGGATGAAAGTCAATCCCCCGTACAGCTGAGCAGGTTAAATGATGTGTTTTCTTCCAATGCACAGCACAATAACATCGCTCATAAAAAAAGATTCTTGTTGCCGCGCAGTGGTGGAATTCAAGTCCCAAAGACTTTGGTGCAAATTCTTTGCCATACCCCAATATTGAGCATGTTGGAAGCCACGTATCTTTGTCTAAGATGGTATCCCAGATTCTAATAGCACAATACCACTTTTCATAAATTGTGATGCGAAGAGCCTGAGCACTGGTCGTCAAGACTGTTGCTAGATTCTTAAAATGCCTCCTGTTTGGCGATGAGTAGAGTTGAGCGATACCGTCCGATACTTCAAAGTATCGGATCGGAATGGATCGGCCGATCTTAAAAAAAAGTATCGGTATCGCCGATTCCGATACCGGAAGTCCCATTCAAGTCTATGGGACTTCCGGTATCGGAATAAGAAAAATCCTGTTTTTCCCTTGTACAGCCTCTCTGGGGTCTGTACGGGCCTTTCGGGGGGCTGTGCCGGCCTGCCAGGGGGTCTGTGCAGGCTCCGGTGGTCTGTGCCGGCCTGCCGGGGGGCTGTGCCGGCCTGCCAGGGGGGCTGTGCAGGCTCCGGTGGGCTGTGCCGGCCTGCCGGGGGGCTGTGCCGGCCTGCCGGGGGGCTGTGCAGGCTCCGGGGGGCTGCGCAGGCTCCGGGGGGCTGTGCCGGCCTGCCGGGGGGCTGTGCAGGCTTCGGGGGTCTGTGCAGGCATCGTCCGATGGGACTACAAGTCCCATCGGGCGATGCCTGCTACCATGACAGTGATTGACACATTAGCCAATGATTGGACAGTAGTAGTCCCATCATCCGGCTAATGTGTTGAATGTAAAAAAAAAAAAATAAAAAAAATTACATGCTACATACATACAACATGCATACTACATACATGCTACATTCATACTACATACTACATACATGCTACATTCATACTACATATATACTACATACATACTACATGCAACATACATACTACATATATACTACATGCATGCAACATGCATACTACATATATACTACATGCTACATACATACTACATATATGCTACATACATACTACATATATACTACATGCATGCTACATACATACTACATACATACTACATATATGCTACATACATACTACATGCTACATACATACTACATATATACTACATGCATGCTACATACATACTACATGCTACATACATACTACATATATACTACATACATACCACATACATACTACATACATACTACATACATACTACATGCTACATACATACTACATATATACTACATGCATGCTACATACATACTACATGCTACATACATACTACATATATACTACATACATACTACATACATACTACATGCATGCTACATACATACTACATGCTACATACATACTACATATATACTACATGCATGCTACATACATACTACATGCTACATACATACTACATATATACTACATACATACTACATACATACTACATGCATGCTACATACATACTACATATATACTACATGCATGCTACATACATACTACATGCTACATACATACTACATATATACTACATACATACTACATACATACTACATGCATGCTACATACATACTACATATATACTACATGCACGCTACATACATACTACATGCATGCTACATACATACTACATGCTACATACATACTACATATATACTACATGCATGCTACATACATACTGCATGCTACATGCATGCTACATACATACTACATACATACTACATGCTACATACATACCACATATATACTACATACATACTACATACAATACATACATAGACATACAGTACATATAACATAGAGTAACATACTTACCAATACTTGTCACATTGTTCCCCGAAGCCATTGTCTTTTACGGAATAAATATTAACATAACAAACCACAAAAATACTCACCCACGATCCGAAGCAGTCCACGAGTGTGTCCCACGACGATCTTGGGTAGAGAACTGCAGCATCAGCTGTTGCTGCCGTTCTCTACGGGCTGCAGGAATCCAATGACGGAAGGTAGGTATCCTTCCGCACTGTATTCCTCCGCCACTTAAAAAAAAAAAAAGTCCCTAGTCTCACTTTATGCCATTGCTGTGTGGGAAATTCCCACGCAGCAATGGCATAAAGTGAGACTAGGGACTTTTTTTTTTAAGTGGCGGAGGAATACAGTGCGGAAGGATACCTACCTTCCGTCATTGGATTCCTGCAGCCCGTAGAGAACGGCAGCAACAGCTGATGCTGCAGTTCTCTACCCAAGATCGTCGTGGGACACACTCGTGGACTGCTTCGGATCGTGGGTGAGTATTTTTGTGGTTTGTTATGTTAATATTTATTCCGTAAAAGACAATGGCTTCGGGGAACAATGTGACAAGTATTGGTAAGTATGTTACTCTATGTTATATGTACTGTATGTCTATGTATGTATTGTATGAATGTATTGTATGTAGTATGTATGTAGTATATATGTGGTATGTATGTAGCATGTAGTATGTATGTAGTATGTATGTAGCATGCATGTAGCATGCAGTATGTATGTAGCATGCATGTAGTATATATGTAGTATGTATGTAGCATGTAGTATGTATGTAGCATGCATGTAGTATATATGTAGTATGTATGTAGCATGTAGTATGTATGTAGCATGTAGTATGTATGTAGCATGCATGTAGTATGTATGTAGTATGTATGTAGTATATATGTAGTATGTATGTAGCATGTAGTATGTATGTAGCATGCATGTAGTATATATGTAGTATGTATGTAGCATGTAGTATGTATGTAGCATGCATGTAGTATGTATGTAGTATGTATGTAGTATATATGTATGTAGCATGTAGTATGTATGTAGCATGCATGTAGTATATATGTAGTATGTATGTAGCATGCATGTAGTATGTATGTAGTATGTATGTAGCATGTAGTATGTATGTAGCATGCATGTAGTATATATGTAGTATGTATGTAGTATGTATGTAGTATGTATGTAGTATATATGTGTTATGTATGTAGTATGTATGTAGTATATATGTGGTATGTATGTAGTATGTATGTAGTATGTATGTAGTATGTATGTAGCATGTAGTATGTATGTAGCATGCATGTAGTATGTATGTAGTATTTTTTTTTTTTTTTTTTTTTTTTTTTTTAACATTTAACACATTAGCCGGATGATGGGACTACTACTGTCCCATCATTGGCTAATGTGTCAATCACTGTCATGGTAGCAGGCATCGCCAGATAGGACTTGTAGTCCCATCGGACGATGCTTGCACAGACCCCCGGACATCAGCACAGCCCCCCGGCAGGCTGGCACAGCCCCCCGGCAGGCCGGTACAGACCCCCACAGGGTGCACAGACCACCGGCAGGCCGGCACAGCCCCCCGGCAGGCCGGTACAGACCCCCACAGGGTGCACAGACCACCGGCAGGCCGGCACAGCCCCCCGGCAGGCCGGTACAGACCCCGGGCAGTCCACACAGCCCCCCGGCAGGCCGGCACAGCCCCCCGGCAGGCCGGCAGAGACCCCCGGAAGGCCCGAAATGACGGCGCATCATGATGCGCACACACCGCGCATCATGATGACGTCAGGCTGTCAATCAACTTTGAACTTCCGATTCCGATGCCGACTTCCGATATTGAAAAAATATCGGAAGTCGGTATCGGAATTCCGATACAGCAAGTATCGGCCGATACCCGATACTTGCGGTATCGGAATGCTCAACACTAGCGATGAGTAAATATTTTAGAATCCAATTTTGCAAGCTGCAACAAACTTTGTCAGGAAACTCAATTTTGTGCATATCACAAGTTCTACAAACCCTCCATCACTCCTGAAAGGACATGTGTAAGACTCTGAGATCTCCTAGGACTGTATCCAACATGAACACATCCTTAGTAATGTCAAAGAAACCGGAACATATATGGCTATGGTAAGTGGATGCTCATGATTGTTCCGTGATACTAGAATTTCAATCAAGGTATTTTCATCCGTTCCAAGACCATTGACAATTCTTCAAACAATGGGTATCAAATTGGACAGGGGTTTTCATTAATTCACTGCTGTGCTGTAACACATTCTCTGTAGTTTATTTATTGTTTTACAGTTTTCTCTCCCTACCAGTGTGGCTAAACTGAGAGATGTGACATCCTCTCACTATCCAGATTAACCATGGATTGGATGCTGCATTCCTTTCCTCAACTTTTATACAGGCTAGGATAAACTCTCCTAATTGGCTGTGCCATACCGTGTGATCTGATAGCTGCAAGGTGTTATAGGAAAGTTCAAAAAGCTGTGCATAAACTTATGTGATCCTTCTTTTAAAGTGTGCAAAATGATGGCAGACACCTGAGGCAAGTTGCACAAAGTAAATCACATATTGTTTGCATTCGCTGGTTTGTGAATTCCTAAAACATTGTCACAAATTTGATTCACTTCGAATCGATTTACTCATCTCAACTAGTCATACTGTGTTCGGTTTCTGTGTCTTAGTTCTTGGGTGGTGTGAACAGGGTCTTATTGACCCGTTCAGTTTTTGTGCATGTGTCATGTGTTCTGAATCTATTGATTTCTTGCTTATGCAAGCTTTGGGAGATCCCTGCCTCTCTCTTTTGGGACATGCATAAAAAGCCATTTTGCCCAGCGAGCCCACACCGGGCAGCACCTTTCTGAACCCTGCTCATGAAGGTATTATTCACATGTTCAGGTTTTTAAATATATTGGATAGGACTGCTCCGAGAAGGGTATGCCTTGACGCGGCGGAGTGGCTTAGCGTACATTTTTTTGCAAAAAAACGTATCAACAAAATACCCTGGTTTTGCTAACATCTTTTACTAGCACTTGCTACTTACAGTTACGTATATTTTACAACAGAGTATTTATGCACGTTTGTCATACTGTGTTCTGTTTCTTTGTCTCATCTCAACTAGTGTAGCAAAACTTCTTAGAAATGGTGTTTACTATTACACCAGCAAAAGCAACACCCTCAAAATGCAATTAATGCAGGAAGATGTAAGACATAACATAAATAGCATACATACAGGAAAAAGACATAATGAATACCATAAATACCATGAATAGAAGAAATCATTTTTTGACATGTAAAACATTTATAAAAAATGACACCACAACGATAAGATAAAAGGGGGTAGCCCGATCCTAGCACACCATATTGAATATAAATATACATATAATCAGATTCAGGCACAGATTGCGAACACACCTAAATGGTAATGAAGTAAGTAAATAAATAATGTCCGCATCAGAAATAAATGTTACCAGAGAACTGAAGATTTGGCAACCACCCATGACCCGGCTCGAGTTTTGCATATTGCTTCATCTGTGGGATCTCTACTACTGGTTTGAATTTCAATGAAACTCAGAATACCGCAGAATATTGTCCACATTGACCAGAGCAACATGACAAAATACTTAGGTTTTCCTGTCCCCTTTACCTGATTCCACTTTTTTCCATTTTTTTTCTCCTTCTTCCACTCCTCTCATTTTCTTTTCAAGTTCCATTGTTGTGTCTCCTAAACACTTTGACACGTGTTTTGTTAAATTTATGATCCGCACCCAAAAAAAATTATCCGCACCACTGCAACACCTGTAATGAAGCACCTGTGTCCAGTTGAAGAATGATGTAGACAAGTACGCCCAGACTCTGCCGACGCACTGAAGCAAGCCAGGAGAAAATATTCCATGCAGAGAGAACTGATCAGTGGCACTCACTGTCCCATAAAATCCATTTTATTAAATTGGTTAAAACATGGCAGGCAGGGGAGCTATGCGTGGAACGTGCTGGACGACAGCTGTTTCACGCACAATGCGCTTCTATGGATCCTGCAGCAAGGAGGAAGCGGCGGGGTCATGTACCTGACACAGGTAAGGTACCTCCCCTGGTCCCGCCTACTCCCCAGTAAGGGCAAATCAAAAGGATTGCCCAACTGTGCAATAGATATACAGCAAACGAAAACAAACATTACAATAAATGACAAAATTAAAATGTGAGCACATTATAATACACATCATGATCTAACAATTGCAAAACAAAGGTCCGCAGTCCCAAAAGGTATCCTTAACTGTGGACATTGCTCTTTCTGTGCATTTCACATCACAGGTCGCTCTTTTCAAATTGGTCCTATAAAACATTGGGTCAAAGATTTTATTTCATGCAGGACGAATTATGTGGTCTATGTGTTGTTCTGCCCGTGTAATTTCTTTTACATTGGCAAAATAATCCGGCCACTTTTCGTCAGGTTTCGTGAGCACTTCAATTTCATCCACTCCAGTAAAGGGGTTCCACGTTTAATTAAGCACATGAGGGAACACCATGGGGAAAATTGAGAGGCGCTGCGTTTCGCTGAGTTAGAACGGGTAGTCTTACCATCCCAGGGAGGTGTCCGTTTTCCTGTAACTGCTTTCTTTTGCAATTGTTAGATCATGATGTGTATCATAATGTGCTCACTTTTTAATTTTGTCATTTATTGTAATATTTTTGTTTGCTGTATATCTATTGCACAGTTGGGCAATCCTTTTGATATGCCTTTACTGGGGAGTAGGCGGGACCAGGGGAAACTTCACATTAGACCTCCAGCAGCTTGTATTCTCTGCTTCTCCACTCTTCCTCCTGACTCTGGGACCTTGATTTCCAAGGTCTCATGTGAAGTCTCCACAATCAGTGATGGTTTGGGGAGCCATGTCATCTGCTGGTGTAGGTCCACTGTGTTTTATGAAGACCAAAGTCAGCGCAGCCGTCTACCAGGAAATTTTAGAGCACTTCATGTTTCCCTCTGCTGACAAGCTTTATGGAGATGGAAATGTCATTCTCCAGCAGGACTTGGCCCCTGTCCACACTGCCAAAAGTACCAATACCTGGTGTACAAACAACAGTATCACTGTGCTTGATTGGCAGCAAACTCGCCTGACTTTAAGCCCATAGAGAATCTATGGAGTATTGCCAGGAGGAATATGAGAGACACCAGACCCAACAATGCAGACAAGCTGAAGGCTACTATCAAAGCAACCTGGGCTTCCATAACCCCTCAGCAGTGCCACAGGCTGATCGCCTCCATGCCACGCCGCATTGATGCAGTAATTGATGCCAAATGAGCCCGAACAAGTATTGAGTGCATTTCCTGAACATACATTTCAGTAGGACAACATTTTGGATTTTAAAATCATTTTTTCAAGCTGGTGTTATAAAGTATTCTAATTTACTGAGATAATGACTTTTGGGTTTTCATTGGCTGTAAGCCATAATCATCAATATTAACAGAAATAAACTCGTGAAATAGATCACTCTGTTTATAGTAACTCTATATAATATAGGAGTTTCACTTTTTGTATTGAAGAACTGAAATAAATTTACTTTTTGATGATATTCTAATTTTGTGAGAAGCACCGTAAAAGTGACGAAAAGGAAGTTCCATTACCTAAAGTGCTAGTAGAATGTTATTGAATATGAATTTTCCAGCATAAGAATCCGGGTTAGTTCCTCGACATATTAGACTAGTATGTGCATGAGCACCTAGAGAATGGAGATGAGGGAAGCAAGACTATTGCTTTCTTCCGGTTTTATGTGAAAGGACAGGTATACTATAGGCTAAACCTATTAGGATTGGGAGTTTGCTTCAGTCAGTCAAGGCATATGACCAGACATGAGCTTGAGTTAGATTTTGTTCTGTTTTCCTCATCTTTAGTAAGTGTTGTACATCAAGAAGCGTCAAAGAGGAATGGTCTCATACCAAAAATCCAAATGAACCAACAATTCCGGGGCTGACATTTCCTACTTGGGCCAGAAATACATGGTTTCCATTTCTCCATTTCAAAGCTTGAGTCAATTCAGCTTTTTGCTTGGTAACAAAGCAGTCCTAGTCCAAGAGTCCTTCTCATGCACCATTGTCGTCTCCGTGCTGACTCGGTTAGACCCACCACAAGGTCCAAAGACATAGAATATCCAAGATTCTGAGGCACCAGAGAAAATAGGGATAAATCATAACCTTTATTTCATTATTCTGTCCTTAAAAATCACATGGTGACATACAATTGAGGTAGACAAGTGAAGCAACGTTTCGGCCCAAAAGGGCCTTTTTCAAGCCAGAAGTAAAATAAAAATTACAGTCTGTCCTGCAAAGGTTCTCACCATCTGTAATTGGAGCTGCTGAGCCCTGGACCATAAAGGATTACTGACGACTGAGGCTCTTTTAAGACATAAAGTATATTAGCATGTTCCATAAATTACCAATTTAAGAAATTTAAATCCATTTTTTTAGTTGAACAATCCTTCCAGCGCTCAGATTCCTGATGTCTGTTGCTCATGTCTCGAGTAGAGTTGAGTGACTTTGGTCGGATCGGGTTTCATGAAACAAAATTTGTTTCAGATGAAACTGGTCCGACTAGGGCAAAAAAAAGTCGGAGTTTTGTCCGAAACCCGACCCCAATGCAAGTCAATGGGGAATAAAAGTCGGCATTGAGTGGATGAATGTCATCCGTTCAATGCCGACTTTTATTTCCCATTGACCTGCATTGGGGTCGGGTTTCGGACAAAACGCCGACTTTTTTTGCCCTAGTCGGACCAGTTTCATCTGAAACAAATTTTGTTTCATGAAACCCGATCCGACCAAAGTCGCTCAACTCTAGTCTCGAGGCAATGGATCTTCCTGATTCAGTGATTACTTGTCCAAATATTAAATATCTTGATTGAGCAGTGATTTTAGTAATGAGCAACTTTAAGGGGAAACACAACGTAACCATATAATTAAGGGAAAAAAAACAAGATAATATAAAAATGTAACAGATAAAAAAGGCTTGATTCCAGTGGGATGGATGCTGTAAACTTGTAAAGATGCATCTATAATGCTGCCGATACATTTGTCCTCATTTTGAGGATATTTGTAAAGAATCGACTGCGGCTAATCTCGACACGTCAACTGTAAGGTTACGAACACATCTGCAAAATAGCCAGCATAAAGTGCTCCATGTATTATGTATTATCCTTTCATGATGATGGTACGAAGCTGTGAGACCTTGATGCCGATGTCCCTTTATGTTCTTTTCCGCTTGGCTGTATCCCTTACAAACACCTCTCCGCTCTCCTGGGAGCAGCCGCTGACCTATATAGTGAACTTGCTGTTTTAGGACAAAAGTAGAAAAAAAGTTATAAGGGTATGAAAAAGATTTTGTATGTGTGAAATGAGGAAAGAAACTTGCAAAAAAAAAAAGTATATAACAAATGTTATGTGACCCACTGTCTTTTTCCTGACTTTCAGTAGATGTGTATAACCAGTAGCACAATTTTTCTTATAATCAAAAATGGCAAATATTCTAAAAAGAACATGAAACAAGCGTCTGATTTAATAACAGAAAATATATATTCACACCGGGTAAACACACTGTATGTTAATGTTTAATCCTGATTTTCTGGGTCAAAAATCTGCAAATTATAACAGTAAAATGAAAATGACTGAGATCTTACCAAATATAATCGACACACTGTGGAAAAACCTAGGGAGGAATCTGCACAGAAAGTCGATTTAGGGTGCAGTTTTAAAAACGAAGATGTATTTTACATAGCAAATTGGTTGCAAATTTTACCCATTGGGTTCAATGGAGAAGTCAAAATCCTCAACAAAATCCATTTATTGCATAATATAAAGTACAACTGATATCAGGCCCGTGATATTAGCATATGTGCTGGAAGAATACTCATTTGGCAGATATAAACTGTGTGCACAATTAATAGGCAATTTGTATTTTTGATGATTACTTTTATTATTGAACATCTCCACAGCTGTCGGTCAGTCTTTAAGGTTAATAAACTTGAAATCTGAATATTTAACCACTTAGTGAAAGAGCCAATTTTGTACTTAATGACCAAGCCAATTTTTACAATTCTGACCACGGACACTTTATGAAGTTATAGCTTTAACGGATGCCACTGATTCTGAGAATGTTTTTGTCATGACATACTGTACTTCATGTTAGTGGTAAAATTTATTTGATATGACTTGATATGATGTGATAAACCCAAAAAGTGACACCATTCTAAAAACTGCACCCCTCTAAGTGCTCAAAACTACCCTCAAGAAGTTTATTAACCCTTCAGGTGCTTCACGAGACCTAAAGCAATGTGGAAGGAAAAAATGAACATTTTACTTTTTTCACAAAAAAATTACTTTAGACCCAAACTTTTTTATTTTCACAAGGGTAACCGGAGGAAAACCACTGTTTGGGTGCATGGCAGGGCTCAGAAGGGAGGGAGCATCTTTTGATTTCTTGAATGCAAAATTGGCTGGAATCAATGGTGGGTACCATGTTGCGTTTGGAGACCCCCTGATGTACTTAAACAGTGGAAACCCCTAAATTCTAACTCCATCCGTAAGACTGCTCTAACCCCAACCCAACCCCATCATACCCCTAACCCTAATCCCAAACCTAACCATAACCCTAACCACAACCCCAACACACCCCTAACCCTAATCCCAACCATAACAGTAATCCCAACCATAACCCTAACCACAACCCTAAACCCAACACAACCCTAACTCCAACCCTAGCTCCAACCCTAATTCTAGCCCAATCCTAGCACAACTCTAACCCTAGCTCTAACCCTAGCCCCAACCTTAACCATAGCCCTACCCTAACCCTAGCCCCATCACTAACCCTAATGGAAAAAAATATTTTTTAAATTTTATTATTTTTTACCTAACTAAAGGTGTGATAAGGGGGGCTTGATTTACTATTTTTTTTATTTTTTTTATCACTAGGGTCTATCACAGTGATCAAAATGAACGAATAGGAAAAATTTCCTATTGTTTCTGGATGCCGACCGGCAGATCTCGGTGGGTGCACTCCAAATGCGCCCGCCATTTTCTTCCTGGAAGAAGATGCCGAGGGCCGGGGGACAGAGCCAACAACATTTCTCTCTCCTCTGGTATGCTAGATCATATCAGAGGAGAGAGAAATAAATGGGAAATCAGACTTTTTTTTCGGTTGGCGTTATTCAGTGAACAACGGCTATCGCAACACTGGGGACGGTAAAAACCTACCCGAATCATGTTTTCCGGGGTTTCAGGTATCCCCAGTAGCCGAGACCCAGGAGATTTTCAGATGCTGGGGACGCTATACCCTTATTTCTCAGCGCTGTTAAAAAGCGGCGCTGAGGAATAGGTACCCTTAACTGCTAAAGGCATATCGGCGGTTGTTAAGGGGTTAAGAAAGTAAGAGTTTTTCTCTTTCTTAACCCCTTTACCACCTTGGGTTTTTCCAGTTTCATTTTTTGTAGACCTTCCCAGAACCATAAGTTTTTTATTTTTCCATCAATATGGCCATATGAGGGCTTACTTTTTGCAGGACGAGTTTTATTACAGGTAATGAGTGGAGGACAGAGGAGCTTCTTTAAGAAAAAGTTACAGGTCTGTGAGAGCCAGAAATCTTGCATGTTTTTAGGTGACTAAATACCATACTTTACGGATTATAAGATGCACATTTTCCCTCCAAATTTGGGAGAGAAATGGGGGGGTGTCTTAAAATGCGTGTATACCTTACCGGTACTGTTGATGCAGGCTGGGATGAGGGGGTGCCTGGCGGTGCTGCTGGGGAATCCGGCGGTGCTGCTGGGGTGTCAGCAGTGCTGCGGGGGTCTCCAGTGCTGCTGCTGGGGTCTCCGGTGCTGCGGGACTCTGCCGACATTTTGTGAAAGGCCAGAGCCCCGCAAGTTCTGTGGTTTCCTGTGCGGTTGACTCCGGAAAAATGGCAGCCGGGGGCGCAAAAATCTCCTCTCCCGAGATCTTGATGCCGAGATCTCCATCTGCACATGTGTCGCCCCCCGGCAGCCATTTTCCCAGAGTCCACTGCAAAAGAAACCACAGAGCTGCGGGGGCTCTGGCTTTTTACAAAATGTCGGCAGAACCCCCTGCAGCAGCACCGGAGACCCCCGAAGCACTGCCAAACACTCCAGCAGCACCGCCGGACACCCTCACAGCTCCGGACACTCGCAGCACCAGACACTCGCAGCGACACACTGCACATCAGAACACCTCCTCATCCCAGCCTGCGACCTGCAGCATCATCACCCCACTCCTGCTTCCTCCAGCAGTGACCCTGGGACCCCGCTTCACCGCAGCCACCGCCCCCCGGTAAGCAATAAGATGCGTGGATTATAAGAAGCAAAATTCCCATTTTTCTCCTTAAAATTTGGGGTGCGTCTTATAATCCGGAGCGTTTTATAATCTGAAAAATACAAAAAATACGAATAATTTGAAAAATAAATTTTACAAAATCAGACAAGGTGATTTTCTGGATTTGTTTTCTCATTTTGACTCTCATAGTTGTGGTCTACCTATGATGTCAATTACAGGCCTCGCTCAGCTTTTTAAAGTGGTAGAACTTGCACAATTGGTGGCTGACTAAATACTTTTTCCCCATTGTACACATCATCAGATCTGCTTCATCCAATACGTATTAATGTTTATAAGGCTTGGGGTGGGAAAATCTTCATAAAAATAATGATATGGTCCAAATACTCACTGGTCATTCTGCACTTACATAGGTAATAAAATGTACTGTGAATATCACTTTTTATTACAGCTGTAAACACTCTCACATACAGTGGCATGTAAAAGTTTGGGCACCCATTGTCAAAATTACTGTTATTGTGAACAGTTAAGCAAGTTGAAAATGAAATAATCTCTAAAAGGTCTAAAGTTAAAGATGACACATTTTCTATTTTATGGGAAAAAAATATTGTTAATTTTTACATTTAAAAATTACAAAAAGTAAAATGGGCTGATACAAAAGTTTGGGTACCCTTGGAGAGTTGTATGCTCAGATATCTGTGATCAAAGTTTCAGACATTAATTAGCCGATTATGCTTACGGCTTGTTCCATATCATCGCTAGGAAAGGCCAGGTGATGCAAATTTCTCAGCTTTATAAAAACCCATCCTCCTCTAACCATGTGCCAAAAAACAGCAGCCATTGGTTCTTCTAAGCAGCTGCCTAGCGCTCTGAAAATGAAAATGGTGGAGGCCACAAAGCAGGATAAGGCTATAAGAGGATAACAAAGCATTTTCAAGTTAAGTTGCCCTTTCCTCAGTTTGAAATGTAATTAAGAAATGGCAGCTAACAGAAGCAGTGGAGGTAACATATTCCGTCCTCAGCTAAATGCACGGGGTTCATATAGCTTATACGGGTAGCTAAACCGCTATACCGGGGGTCCAATAAGAAGACTGTAGGTTGAATCTGTGTTTATTGAACGCGATGGTATATAGATGCACGGTGAAACTACAAATAAGCACATAATACAAACAATCAGTATGGCTACATAAAATACATACATACATTACAGATTACCTGCGCTAGCAGCTAACCAGGGGAGCTGACTAAGTGTGATCTGAGACAGGGATTAGATGTGGGAGCGTGGTTACTTACAGACGATGCTGACACAAGGGGAGGTAGAAAAATGAGAAGTTCACATGAAGCAGTCTTGGCAGAAAATGGCAGACTGGGCAGAGAAAGGGGGCTGTATTAGACCATGATGCCTCGTAACTTACCCAGGATACATTGGGAATTGGAGGGAATGAATCAGGAAGTACAATGCATAACATCATGCAGTTATAACTTTTGGCCACTAGATGGAGCTGGAAACAATAAACATTAACTAAGGAAAAACTGAACATCCTGAACATACAGCAATATGGTATGTTATCAAAACAGGTAATTAATAGTCATTGCTTATGTCGGAGACAGAACATAACATAGTAGTAACATAGTTAGCAAGGCCGAAAAAAGACATTTATCCATCCAGTTCAGCCTATATTCCATCAGAATAAATCCCCAGATATACGTCCTTCTAAAGAACCTAATAACTGTAAGATACAATATTGTTACGCTCCAGGAAGACATCCAGGCCTCTCTTGAACCCCTCGACTGAGTTGGCCATCACCACCTCCTCAGGCAACCTCCTGCCCTAACAGTAAAGAATCCTCTTCTATGTTGGTGGAGAAACCTTCTCTCCTCCAGACTCAGAGAATGCCCCCTTGTGACCGTGTAGGGTCGGTGGGCCGAGCTGGGGGGTGGTCCCTCGATATACCGCGCAGAGATGTAACAGAGACACGATGGAGGCAAATGTCGGGTACAACAGGTCCAAGTTTTATTCTCTCTTGCTGCCCACTTGACAGCCTCCGCAGTACACCGCACTTCAATGCACTTCTTCACTTTACTTATCGGCCCTCTGTTCACAGAGCCGCTTATCGCACACCGTACTTTACACTGGGGACGTGTATGTATACACCGTCCCCTCTGCACTCTTCGACGCTCCTGTCAGATCCGTCATTGTGACCGCCTTAGGCCCGTAAACCAACAGTACTTCTACTGAACAGTCGTCTCTCTCAATACGGTATGCTTTACCTCAGTGCCTCGTCTTTTCTGCGGTACTTTCCTGTCAGGACCACCCCCTTGATGTTCTCTCTCCTCAGTCCCCCCTGCTTTGGTTTTCCTCAGCGTGCACAGACTGTTGTAGTCCTCCTGTCACTTGAGCTCCCCCTGGGGACTGGAACTTTCTGGAACCCTCCCTCAAATTTACACCTTTCCTGGTTCCCTGTAACTCCGCCCCCCATGACCAACGGTTTCCTAAGCCCTAAGCTGATGTCAAGTCCTTTGCTCACACTCCTCCCTGCCCTCTAATGGTCAACCCAGGTACTGCATGTCCACTACACTTTCCTAGCTGTTTCCCCACTGTAGTAACTGACAACTATCTGAACTGTGCAAACCTTTCCTTCTCTATACTGACAGGCCCGTCCGTCCGTCAGGTCACCTTCCCTACACTCTCCTTTCCTTTGTCCATTGTCATCCTCGACAATCGTCATCCCTGCCTTCGTCGTTCTGTAGCTTCACCTACACTCTGTTGTCGGACCAGCTGTTGGGCCAAACCCACTACCTGCGGGGGGCCGAACCATACTGGGAGCACCATGCTCTGAGTAGCCTACTGCTACTCACCAGCGCGCACGACACATGACAACGTCTTTCACACTGGGCTAGGTACACCCATATTCTCTCTATGGCGTGTACCTTCCCCTACTCTCCCCTTCTGTTACCTTCCCCAGTCTGGTACGCCATGATCGAGGTCTCACACCTAACAGATCATTGCCGGCGTCCATCTCTCTCCTTCAGGGGTGTCTGTGGTGTCAGGGACCTGACCTAGGATGGCTGTCATTTTCACAACTTCCACCTCTTGTACCTTTCTTTCAATTACATGTCATGGTCGGTGTCTCGGTCTCCCTCTTCACACATAGACCCCTCTTCGGATCTCACACTTAATAATAATAATAATAATAATCTTTATTTTTATATAGCGCTAACATATTCCACAGCGCTTTACAGTTTGCACACATTTTCATCACTGTCCCCGATGGGGGCTCACAATCTAAATTCCCTATTAGTATGTCTTTTGAAGTGTGGGAGGAAACCGGAGTACCCGGAGGAAACCCACGCAAACACGGGGAGAACATACAAACTCCTTGCAGATGTTGTCCTTGGTGGGATTCGAACCCAGGACCCCAGCGCTGCAAGGCTGCAGCGCTAACCACTGAGCCACCATGCTGCCCACACTTCCCATTGGTCCCTCAGACTTTCCCTTACCCGGACCGGTTGCATTTTACTTTGGCATATTATAGATTAAACAACTTTATAATAGCACAAGTACCCATTTTTAGATATTTTTTTCATTTTCTTTTGCTCATTTTCTTTAAACCAGCATTTAACAAATAAACATCACATGCTTTTTCCTTCTTCCCCCCCTTCCTTGGACATATGCACTCCCTCGCTTCTTGACACCCAAGCTTTGCCAGGCTTAATATAACCAACAACTTTAACTTCTTATATCAAACTTTTCATTAACGTACACATCAACTATCCTTATGCTTTGCACAACGGTACAACGAAATTTCGAGAGTTCAAACCACTCCCAGGCGGCCGGCAGCGAGAGGCCCCACAGCCGTGGAGTGCCCGGGGTATAGGGAGTGTCCTAGGAGTTCTTACTAAGGGGGTTCACGGTCCTCTGGCTCAGCAACCATAGCTACCGCGTAGTAGCCACGGGGGGCAGTTCTCCTTGTAGTACGACACCCAGTCCCCCTCATGTAGAGCCCGGCCATGATGAATAGATGCCACATTAATATAGACCTTTTGTCCAGTCTCATCCCGGATAAAACTGTATCCTCTATCGATGTTGGTGTATACCAGCCGTCCCCGTGATCTCTTCACCGCCATGCCAGCCTCTCCCTTTTCATGCAGCTGTTTCCAAATCGCTTGCTCCCGTGCCTTCTTCCCATTAATAACCTCCGCCACCCAAACGGAGGGTACTGCGCAGGCTCTAGAGTCCGGTGGGCTGGAGTTTTCCGAAAAAGCGCGTGGGGCAGAGGCAGCCGATGATATCTGCAGCCCAGCAGCCGCTGGGGCCGGGTGGCGGACGGGAGCAGCCGTGTTTCCGGAGGACTGAGTCACAGGGCCTGTCAAGCAGGCCGCAGCCGGTTCTAGCGCCAGCATAGCCACGGTCGCAGGGTAGGCCGCATCCAAAACCTCTAACACAGCCGGAGTGGTGGCCGGTTCTGGTAATGAAGCTGTTACCGGTCAGGGGAGCACAGCCACGTCTTCTGTAACCGAGCTCCGTGCTGATGACTCTGAGCAGGATGACTCAGGGACGGGGGCAGGGGCCTTGCTCAGCTCCGCGTACACCATAGGGCCCTCCGTGGCCAGACCTTCCAATACGCTGGAGGCTGTGTGCCGCGGCAGAATGGTGGGGGACGCTTGTGAAGCCGCCGGCAGGGCCAGGGGAACTCTCACCTTCCCCGGCGCCGCGGCCTCCGTCACGTCACCACGCGGCTCTTCCCGCAGTCTCCGCTCCTTAACTCGTTGTCCCGCGGGCCTAGCCTCCAGGCTCAGGGACTCCGTGGGGAAGTTCTCTGCCGGTATCAATGGCGGCCGCTCCTTCTGGCTCCGCTCAGGCTCCACTCCCTGCCCGTGGATATGAAGATGACGTCTTCTGGCGCAGCTCAGTCTCCCGCCGCCATTGCTACTCCAGGCGGCCAATGCCCCGACACCCGCAGCGTCTCATACCTTCCAGTGGGCAGCAATAGAATGGCGCCAAGCAGCCGCACCCAAGCTTTTCTTCGGTGTCAATCCCTCTGTGGGGTGGGGCATTGGCAGGCCTCTCCGCCCACCTGTCAGGGTCCAATATATGGAAGCGTTGGTCTCCGGGCACATACCGCTTCCCTTTGGGGTACGTTGGAGGGGGTCCCAGTCCATTCTGAACAACTATGAACACCCGGACCTCTCCTCTACGCTGAAGCAATACCGCCATACTGCACAGTACTTGGTACCGCCCCGGATCCTCTGCTGGCCACATAGATCCGCCACAGCGCTCCCCATTTGTATTCCACAGGTAGGTAATTTGTAATCCACAGGTGATTGTAATTAAAGCAGAGTAGTCCCAGTCTTTTTCCATTCTTTGAGGTAGGCCTGCCGCAGAAGATGACGTATTAGCGGTGTTGATCCTGCCAACTACGCCAAGTGTAGGGTCGGTGGGCCGAGCTGGGGGGTGGTCCCTCGATATACCGCGCAGAGATGTAACAGAGACACGATGGAGGCAAATGTCGGGTACCACAGGTCCAAGTTTTATTCTCTCTTGCCGCCCACTTGACGGCCTCCGCAGTACACCACATTTCAATGCACTTCTTCACTTTACTTATCGGCCCTCTGTTCACAGAGCCGCTTCCCGCACACCGTACTTTACACTGGGGACGTGTATGTATACACCGTCCCCTCTGCACTCTTCGACGCTCCTGTCAGATCCGTCACTGTGGCCGCCTTAGGCCCGTAAACCAACAGTACTTCTACTGAACAGTCATCTCTCTCAATACGGTATGCTTTACCTCAGTGCCTCGTCAATTCTGCAGTACTTTCCTGTCAGGACCACCCCCCTGACATTCTCTCTCCTCAGTCCCCCCTTCTTTGGTTTTCCTCAGAGTGCACATTAAAGACAATTAATAGATACATAACCATATAAAATGTATATGTGTTAACATAAAACATACAACACAGGACAAATACAGATACAATTTTAGCCCCAGACCCCACACAGATCAACTTATGGAATCATTAATGTAAACAACATCTTAGTAATATAATACCATCTTCACAGGAGGGGGTCCCAGTACGGTATCCAATCATCATATGTCCACTTGCGACTGTGTGGCTGAGGCCAAAGAAAAGGACAAATAGATCCCTACATCCAGACCAGTGCGGGCGCCGGTGACCCTGAGTCCCTGTGCCTGCGGTCGGTGCTGGGCGCGTATCTCCGTGTGTGTGAGCCGGATGACGTCACGACGCATGCGCCGCTATGGCCACTGACTATTGGTGTACTCACGTCACATGGGCAGACATGTGACTATCACCATGGATACAAAAGGTCCTGCGCCAGTACTAGACACAGTTCCTTGAGAAAGCGCTATTGGGAAGCGCGAAACGCGCGTCGGAGCGTTCTTGTCACCACCTGGGGGACTTGTGCACCATTAGGTAAGCGTTCCTGTCCCTTGGCCACTCTGCCATTAGGGCATAATGACGGACTGTGGAACGTGTTACATTTTTACCATTCTTTATGCATGCTGAGCCTTTGTGTGGGGCCCTACCGCCATCACTGATCTATTATGATCCTGATAACATTCTATAGAGACAGCGGTATTCTATTTAGGGGCCATACCTTCACAAATAGCTTCAGCATGATGGTGCCTTGTTGATTATCCCCACATATCTCTCCTGGTTTTTGACATCATATATTATGTGCAACTGTGCTATGATTATTGCATATTTCTATGTGTTTTTGTATTAATAAATTGGCAATTTGTTAAATAAATCCTTTTGGATTCAATCACTCCTTTTCTCCTGGAATATATATGTATGCATGGAGTGGAACCATATATTATGGCAGATTATCAATTTAGGTTACTGCCATTTTTTCTTTGTAAGGTACTGGGCTATTCTGCTATACTAATGGTTATTAGATCGCCACTCAGTCATCTTTTTTCTAGACTAAATAATCCTAATTTTGCTAATCCCTCAGGGTATTGTAGTTCCCCCATCCTGTTAGTAACCCCTTACCTACAATTGACGTAATATTCCGTCCATGTGACCATGGACCTAATTACCATGGATGGAATATTACGTCATCGCGATCAGCGGCGCCAACGTGGTGAGCGCCGCTGATCGCGGCCGAGTGTCAGCTAATTATCATAGCTGACACCCGGTACAATGTGTCAGGGGCGGTCACGGACCGCCCCCGACACGTTAACCCCTTGCACACCGCGACCAAACATCATTTTTTGGAAATAATAAAAAAAAAAACAATAAAAGTACACATATTTGGTATCGCCGCGTCCGTAACGACCCGCCCTATAAAACTGTCCCAATAGTTAACCCCTTAAGCGAACCCCTTAAAAAATAAAAATAAAAAACTAAGCAAAAAATAATGATTTATTATCATACCGCCGAACAAAAAGTGCAATAACGCGCGTTCAAAAAGACGCATATAAATATCCATGGTACCGCTGAAAACGTCATCTTGTCCCGCAAAAAACGAGCCACCATACAGCATCATCAGCGAAAAAATAAAAAAGTTATAGCTCGCAGAATAAAGTGATGCAAAAATAATTATTTTTTATATAAAATTGTTTTCATTGCATAAAAGCGCCAAAACATAAAAAAAGACCTAAATGAGGTATCGCTGTAACCGTACTGACCCGAAGAATAAAACCGCCTTATAAATTTTACCGCATCCGGAACGGCGTAAACGCACCACCCAAAGGAAATTCATGAAACGCTGGTTTTTGTTCATTCTGCGTCCCAAAAAACGAAATAAAAAGCGATCAAAAAATGTCACATGCCCGAACATGATGCCAATAAAAGCGTCAACTCGTCCCGCAAAAAATAAGACCTCACATGACTCGGTGGGTCAAAATATGGAAAAATTATAGCTCTCAATATGTGGTGATGCAAAAACTATTTTTACAATAAAAAGAGTCTTTTAGCGTGCGACAGCTGCCAAACATAAAAACCGCCATAAATAGTAAATCAAACTCCCCGTTATCACCCCCTTAGTTAGGGAAAAATAATAAAATTAAAAAAATGTATTTATTTCCATTTTCCCATTAGGGCTAGGGCTAGGGCTAGGGTTAGGGCTAGGGTTAGGGTTAGGGTTAGGGTTAGGGCTCGGGTTAGAATTGGGGGTTTCCACTATTTGCGCACATCAGGTGCTCTCCAAACGCAACATGGCGTCTGATCTCAATTCCAGCCAATTCTGCGTTGAAAAAGTCAAATGGTGCTCCTTCCCTTCCAAGCTCTGCCATGCACCCAAACAGTGTTTTACCCCCTCATATGGGGTATCAGCCTACTCAGGACAATTTGCAAAACAACTTTTGGGGTCCTAGTTCTCCTCACACATCTAGATAAGTTCCTTGGGGGATCTAGTTTCCAAAATGGGGTCATTTGTGGGGGGTTTCCACTGTTTTGGTACATCAGGGGCTTTCCAAACACGACATGGTGTCTGATCTCAATTCCAGCCAAAAAAGTCAAATGGCGCTGCTTGCCTTCCGAGCTCTGCCATGTGTCCAAATAGTCATTTACACCCACATGTGGGGTATCAGCGTACTCAGGACAAATTGCACAATAACTTTTAGGGTCCTGTTACCCTTGGGAAAGTAAAAATTGGGGGTGAAAAGATCATTTTGTGGAAAAAATATGATTTTTTAATTGTACCGCTGTACATTATAAACTTCTGTGAAGCCCTTATGGGTTCAAAGTTCTCACCACATATCTAGATAAGTTCCTTGGGGGTCTAGTTTCAAAAATGGGGTCACTTGTGGGGGGTTTCCACTGTTTAGGTACATCAGGGGCTCTCCAAACGCGACATGGCGTCCGATCAGAATTCCAGCCAATTTTGCATTGAAAAAGTCAAACGGCGCTCCTTCCCTTCTGAGCTCTGCCATGCGCCGCAACAGTCGTTCCCCCCCACATATCAGGTATCAGCGTGCTCAGGACAAATTGCACAATAATTTTTGCAGTCCAATTTCTCCTGTTACACTTGGTAAAATAAAAAAAATTGAACCTGAAGTAATTTTTTTTGTGAAAAAAAGTTAAATGTTATTTTTTTTTATAAATATTCAAAAAATTCCTGTGACGCACCTGAAGGGTTAATAAACTCCTTGAATGTGGTTTTAAGCACCTTAAGGGGTGCAGTTTTTAGAATGGTGTCACTTTTGGGTATTTTCTATCATATAGACCCCTCAAAGTGGCTTCAAATGTGATGTGGTCCGTAAAAATAAAATGGTGTTGCAAAAATGAGAGATCGCTGGTCAACTTTTAACCCTTATAACTTCCTAACAAATAAAAATTTTGGTTCAAAAATTGTGCTGATGTAAAGTAAACATGTGGCAAATGTTAATTATTAACTTTTTTGTGTGCCATATCTCTGTGATTTAAGGGCATAAAAATTCAAAGTTGGAAAATTGCGGAATTTTCAAAATTTTCGCCAAATTTCCGTTTTTCTCACAAATAAACGCAAGTTATATGAATGAAATTTTACCACTAACATGAAGTACAATATGTCACGAGAAAACAATGTCAGAATCACCGGGATCCATGGAAGCGTTTCAGAGTTATTACCTCATAAAGGGACAGTGGTCAGAATTGTAAAAATTGGCCCAGTAGTTAACGTGCAAACCACCCTTGGTAGTGAAGGGGTTAATTTTGCTGCCCTCCTTTGTTCTCGCTCTAGTTCCATTATATCCTTCCTGAGCACTAGTGCCCAAAACTGTGCACAGTACTCCATGTCCGGTCTAACCAGGGATTTGTACAGAGGCAGTATAATGCTCTCATCATGTGTATCCAGACCTCTTTTTATGCACTCCATGATTCTGTTTGCCTTGGCAGCCGCTGCCTGGCACCGGCTGCTCAGGGTAAGTTTATCATTAACTCGGATTCCCATGTCAGATTTACCCAGTGGTTTCCCGTTCAGTGTGTAATGGTGATATTGATTCCTTCTTCCCATGTGTATAACCTTACATTTATCATTGTTAAACTGCATCTGCCACCTTTCGGCCCAAGTTCCCAACTTATCCAGATCCATCTGTAGCAGAATACTATCTTCTCTTGTATTGACTGCTTTACATAGTTTTGTATCATCTGCAAATATCGATATTTTACTGTGTAAACCTTCCACCAGATCGTTAATAAATATGTTGAAGAGAATAGGTCCCAACACCAACCCCTGCGGTACCCCACTGGTCATAGCGACCCAGTTAGAGAATATACCATTTATAACGACCCTCTGCTTTCTATCACTAAGCCAGTTACTTACCCATTTACACACATTTTCCCTCAGACCCAGCAGTTTCATTTTGTGTACCAGCCTCTTGTGTGGCACGGTATCAAACACTTTGGAAAAATCAAGATATACCACATCCAATGACTCACCTTGGTCCAGTCTATAGCTTACCTCTTCATAAAAACTGATTAGATTGGTTTGACAAGAACTTTTCCTCAGAAACCAAGATAAGGTCCTGAAGACTAAGCAAAATTTCAAGCAAATCATAACCCCTGTTTGACTGCCAAAAGACCTTCAGAAACATTTAGCCGTCTCTAGAGTTGTGGTACATTGTTCTACTGTTCAGAGATACCTGCACAAATATAGCCTTCTTGAGAGAGTCATCAGAAGAAAAGCTCTCCTGCATCCTCACCATAAAATTCAGCATCAGAAGTATGCAAAAGAACATCTAAACAGGCCAGATGCATTTTGGAAACATGTCCTGTGGACAAATTAGGTTAAAATAGAACACTTTGGCCACAATGATCAAAGGGATGAGTGGAGAAAAAAGGTGACAGAATTTCAAGAAAAGAACATCTCGCCAACCATTAAGCATGGGGTTGGATCAATCATGTTTTGGGGTTGTATTGCAGCCAATGGCACAGGGAACATTTCACGAGTAGAGGGAAGAATGGATTCAAGGAAATTTCAACAAATTCTTGATGCAAACATAACACCATCTGTAAAAAAGCTGAAGTTGAAAGATAATGGCTTCTACAAATGGATAATGATCCTATACACAAGTCACAATCCACAATAGACGACCTCAAAAGGCACAAGCTGAAGGTTTTACAATTCCCCTCACAGTCCCCTGATCTGAACAACTTTGAAAATCTGTGGCTAGACCTCAAAATAGCAGAGGATGCAAGACGACCCAGGAATGTCACAGAACTGGAAGAATTCTCCAAGGAAGATTGGATGAAAATCCCTCAAAAAAGAAATGAAAGACTCTTGGCTATTAAAAGCATTTTCAGGCTGTGATACTTTCAAAAGGGGGTGCTACTAGGCACTACTACTAACCGCGCAGGGTGCCCAAACTTTTTCATGGGCCCATTTTCCTTTTGGTAACTTTTAAAATGTAAAAAATGAAAATATATATTTTTTGCCTAACATACAAAATGAAATGTGTCATCTTTAACTCTAGGCTTTTTAGAGATCATTTAATCTTCAACTTGCTCAACTGTTAACAATAACAGTAATTTTGACCGGGGGTGCCAAACTTTTTACAAGTCACTATTTTCATAGACTGGAATTATATTATCTTGTATTATTATTATTATTATTATTATTATTGTACTATTTTATGGCTATATTATTATAGTAATCACATATTATTGTTCTTATTATGATTATTATTATATTTGTATTTTTTTATATTATTTGATTATTATAATTTTTCACTGTTTTTGTCTTTTACATTCTGCATTATTTAAAGTGCCCCCTTTCCCCTTTGTAATTAATAATGTCAGAACTATTTCTAGAATAAACATTATTATTTTGTGCAAATCTTTTTTAGAAAGTCATAAGAGAGAAGAAAGCTGCATTGCGCACACTGGAAACATAATCTCATTTTCTCACTTTCATTCTGTAATTGGCAGATACAGATCTACTTTGACAGATGGCACCAGGCTGGATTCCCCTCAGTTAAATCATGAGTAAAGTCTAATTTATCTTTTCTTTTGCAGTCAAGTCAGGACTGGGGTCTCACAAGCCTCATCACCGGTGATCATAGTTAAAACCTAATATAAGACACGTTGCTAAGAAAAATTATGTTAGACGATATGAGAAAAATCCAATATTTTTCATTTCAGCTTAGAATCATAAACATTTATTACCGAGAAAGCTTCAGAGAATTGGATGGAAAAAAAAAGTTTCTGGAAATTTTTCCGCCCCGATGAGATTTCATTTCTTATTGTGTAGATTACACCTAATTCTGGTGACTTGTGGAGCAGTTGATGATGCTTGTTGATAGACACTGCTGCCATAAAACTCCAATAAAGAGAACATCTGCTCCAAAACATTAAAATCCAGAATTTTAAATGCTGTTTTAACTAGAATATGGAGTTATATGAATCTTAACGTAGAACATTAACCTCTTTCTACGAGTCTAATGGGTCTTCTAGGTCAATATCCAGGTCTACAGGGTCAGTGAATAATGTATTCCCTTGATACAATATATTGGATACCGGTTTGTTGAGTAGTCTTCCTAAATATAGTCTCTCAATGAAGGTGAGTATTATTTTTTATAATTATTAGTGTTAGGCGTCGGGTTCCTGCAGCGGCTCAGCAGGAATCCAGAGCCTCACATTCTGCGGTCTCTCATTTTCTATCAACCGCAAAGGAGATTGTTCAGCAGTCTCAGTGTCCCAGATGCTCTGCCCAGACCTGCTCTGTGGGTCTGGCTGTTGCTGCCACCTTTGGGTCAGCAATAGCAATGCAGGCTGCTTTGCAACAAAACGCTCCAGAGGCTAAGTCCTCTCGTCACCCTTCTGGGCATGCTCACCAGACGATCTCCCATTGGAGATCGGGAGTCACATGCTCAGGTCCTTCTCCTGATCTCATTGGTCCATCTCAGAGATCTGGAAGGGCCCAAAAGCGCACGGCTATAAAAGGTCCGCAATGCCACCTCGCCCATGCGCTAGTATAGTCTCTAGTTGCTACTGTGTGAATGATGATGGATGCATGAACCTGCGAATGACTCATTAAGATCCCCTTCCTCTGATATTACGAGTGTGTATAGGGACTTAGGTTTAGAGTCTGCGCCAGCCAATGGCAAGCTTCAAGCCACAACAGCATCCTCCACAGTGCTAGCGTCCGACAGTGCGCCTGCTATCGGGCATTCTTGATTAGTGGCAGTGTCTGTCGCTGTGCTGCAGTCTGCAGCTCCTCTTGGCGTCCACAGTTGCGACACCGCATGCACGGTAGGTCTAGACGGACGCTGACCCTCTGCCTAGGGTTCAGCTCCTGTGACCTTATACTGTGCGTGCACTTCTCTGAGACCTGTGAGTCCAACAGGCTCAGCCTTTATGTTAATACCTTAGGCATCTCTGTGAAGCTAACAGAGTATGCTCAGCGCACATCGGGTGATGTCCAACCCGCGTGCAATAATACCGCCATATTTAGTGTTCGCCATTATTTAGCAGCAGTGTTAACACCTTCTGCACGGTGGACCCCGAGCGGCGAACGCACTTTATTATTTATTTATTTAGTGCGTTCCGCCATTCCTAACATATTAGTATTTTTTTAACACTAGCCAAATTAAACAAAGTCCATGTACACAGGATATGTGTTTCACCAAATGACAGTTTAGTTAATGGTTATTCAACCATTAATCAACTTTTGTCTAGTGTCCATCTTGAAGAGGTTTTTCACTAGGTCAAAAGTGAATTTATTCCCGCTGCTCCCCTAAGTTTTCATTTTTTTTTCTTGAAATCCCCTATATGGCTCCAGGTATATGGGACCTTTATATTTAGTATTGATTTCTATGATCTTTACCAAGGTGGGCATGACTCACAGGATCCTCTAGGGCGTGTCTTTAGGCAGCTCTACATTATTTTCAAGTGGGCCAGATCTCCTTGGTAAAAAACATAAAAATTAGCACTAAATAAATAGGCTGATATCTCTGGAACCTTATGGCGGATATAACATAAAAAAGTAATACTCAGGGAAGCACTGGGAATAAAATAAGAGCAAAAAATGGCCATTTCTGTCTTGGGGACATGTCCTCTTTAAGGTCAATGTTACATGCTGCAGAGTTTGTGAATTGGTGGATATGGAGGGGGACATTGGGCTATCCCAGTTACAGGCATGGGATGAGGCTAATAGCCAGGGTGAAACTTATGATGACGACAACTCTGGTCATTACATCCTACATGGTACAGGGAGTGAACCATAGGACCCTCAGTCATGGTGGTAAGTTGTATGGTAGAATTCTTGACGGAGGACAGTAATATTGTTACCATCATGGATAGAAATTCTTTTAGACCCTCAGTATAAAAGCAATGTAGTGTAATTTTTTAGCTTATGAAAAGGAGTCAAAGTTGGCTTTTTACCAGGATATGTTGTGTATCCTTCTCTGCTAAGCTTTTGCCAAGCGGATATCTGCTGACAGCACAGCTGACAAGCCAACCCATTTCTGCTTCAGGTGGAGCCAACACTCTCTGCCTGTGCCAGCACTGAAGAAGTAGTCAATGTATCAGCAACGATTACAGTATCTTTGACATGGTGGCAAGATGTTTTATCTGCCACTAGGACAACCTGATACACATCAGAAAACAGAGATGTAGTAGCTGAACAACCAGGTTTGGTCTTACCTGGAATATGTTCTTTCTCCAGCAGATATCCTGTGCCTCAATCCCATGGACTTCTGGCTCAGCAGATTGGATCAGTGACAAGGACTGCATGGCTTGGCTTGTTATAACCAGCCTCCAGTATACTGTCCAGCCTCCAGTATACCACCCAGTGGGCATCTCCTTTTTGTCCATCATGAAATATCTATACAGCTATGCTCAAACGTTTACATACCCCGGCAGAATTTTTGCTTTCTTTGCCTTTTTTCAGAGAATATGAATGATAACGCCAAAACTTTTTCTCCTCTCATGGTTAGTGGTTGGGTGAAGCCATTTATTGTCAAACTACTGTGTTTTCTCTTTTTAAATCATAATGACAATCCAAAATATCCAAATGACCCTGATCAAAAGTTCACATACCCCATTTCTTAATACCGTGTATTGACCCCTCTAACATTAATGACAGCTTGAAGTCTTTTGTCGTAGTTGTGGATGAGGTTCTTTATTTTCTCAGATGGTAAAGCCGCCCACTCTTCTTGGCAAAAAGACTCCAGTTCCTGTAAATTCCTGGGTTGTCTAGCATGAACTGCGCGCTTGAGATATCCCCAGAGTGGGTCAATGATATTGAGGTCAGGAGACTGAGATGGCCACTTCAGAAACTTCACTTTGCTCTGCTGTAGCCAATAACAGGTCGATTTGGCCTTGTGTTTTGGATCGTTGTCACATTGGAAAATCCAAGTACATCCCATGCGTAGCTTCTGTGCTGATGATTGCAGATTTGCCTCCAGTATTTGCTGATAATGTGCTGCATTCATCTTTCCTTCAACTTTGACCTAATTTCCTGTTCCTCTGTAGCTCATACATCCCCAAAACATCAGCGATCCACCTCTGTGCTTTACAGTAGGAATGGTGTTCCTTTCATCATAGGCCTTGTTGACCTCTTTCCAAATGTAACGTTTATGGTTGTGGCCAAAAAGTTCAATTTTTCTCTCATCACTCCAAATTACCTTGTTCCAGAAGTTTTGAGGCTTGTCTCTGTGCTGTTTTGCAAATTGTAGGTGAGATACTTTGTGGCATTTGCACAGAAATGGCTTTCTTCTGATGACTGAATCATGCAGCCCATTTTTCTTCAAGTGCCTCCTATTGTAACTCTTGAAACAGCAACACCGCTAGTTTTCAGAGAGCCCAGTATTTCAGTTGATGTTATTTGTGGGTTTTTCTTTGCATCCCAAACAACTTTCTTGGAAGTTGTGGATGAAATTTTTGCTGGTCTACCTGACCAAGGTTTTGTTTTTACAGAACACCTTATTTTCCATTGGTTTATAACAGTTTGAACATTGCTTACTGGCATTATCAATTCCTTGGATATCTTTTTGTATCCCTTTCCTGTTTTATACAGTTCAACTACCTTTTCCCGTAGATCCATTGACAATTCTTTTTCTCACAATCCAGAAACATCAGTGGCTGGATGAAAGATGCAAGAGTCTGTCTGGATCCCAGAAACTCACTCAGCTTTTATACACACACGCTGATTACAAGCAAACAGGTCACAGCTGAGCATGTTACCTTTAGTAACCATTCAAACCCATTTGTGTCAACTTCTGTGCATGTTATCAGGCAAAAATCACCAGGGTATATGAACTTTTGATCAGGGTCATTTGGATGTTTTGGTCTGTCATTATGATTTAAAAAGAGAAAACACAGTAGTTTGACAATAAATGGCTTCACCCAACCACTAACCAAGAGTGGAGAAAAAGGTTTGGCGTTATCATTCATATTCTCTGAAAAAAGGCCAAGAAAGCAAAAATTCTGCCAGGATATGTAAACTTTTGAGCACAACTGCAGTTACATTATACTACTGCTGGGAAACCTACCCATCACAGGGTAAATAAACGTAAAACTGCTTCCACAAAAGGGATCATTTTTGCATAGCTTGGAACAAAGTCAATGCTTCTTAAGTTTTCAAATCGGTTGCTGATCCCAAAATAGGGATACTTTTTGGAAGACTTGTTAAAAACCTAGCACTTCATCATTTAACAAGCAGAAAACCCTACTGCTACTCCCCAAACAATGTTAATTTTTTAACTAACCCTTGCCAAAAAGGCATAGCTTCCTCCATGTATACCATATGTTTGCAAACATCGGCAAGGAAGGCATCTGCCCTAAAAAAAGGATAATTTTTGGGCCATTTTTATATTTTAAACAGCATAATAAGTCTGTTAGTGCAGTGTGTTGTGAAACAGGCTGATGATTACCAATTGCTAGCATCCGGTGTATATTCATAGCCAGATACGTTGAGATTGCTCTGACTAAAGCTGTGTTTGTAAAAAAATCTAGCAAGCTGTTTGATACATTCCTGTGAGACCTCAGAGTGTTACACAATTTTTTCTGGGTAATTAGAGGCTTTGTGCTACTTAAATTTTCTGTAAATGAAATTTTTGGAAAAAATTAAACCAAGCCGGAGAGTTGGAATTTCCAAAGATTTTTTTTTTTCTTATGAGAAGCCTACAGCTTTGGAAAAATGACTTTGAACTTAATCCACCACATACTGCAGGGATCATTTACATTTTCACCCATTTTTCAGCTTGTTTTAGCAGATTGGCCATTTCACTAGTATCATATACAGGTTATTGGAGTCATTTTTGTAGCACTTTTACAATGAAAATGATACTTCCACCAGACGCTCAATAGAACAACATCTGCCGGCTACGAGGATTGCTTTACATATTCCGTTTTATGGGTTTTTTTTGTTTTTTTTTACAATTTAGGCAATATCGTTTATCTCACTGACCACAAAAGTGGGGAGGGGAGTCCATTTTGTGAGTGTAGATATCCTTCTTTTTGGCCACTAAGATAATTCTGCTTGCAACCTCTGAAGTCAGGCATGTAATTGTCGTCTCAGGCTAGAAATATTAATGTGTAAAGAAAGGGAAACCTGAGTTTTAAAAACAGTTGTAGATGTTGTTAGAAAAAAAAAAGAGAAAAATGGGATTGAGTGTATGGGGCCTTGGAGCAATAGAAGCAGACAAGCAGAAAATGCAAGTACTACATAAGACATTCTGAGATAGCTGCTGAATACTAATAAGGAGAAGTCAGGAACGTAAGATTATTCGCAGGAACTTGCATATTTTTAGGTATCAGGTATAAGAGTTTTAAAGAGAACTATGGCAATCACCATGCGAAAAAAAACAGTTCACAATTAGCAATGCAGAGACGGTAAATAATCAAGGTGTTACAAGCTGAAATAAAGTATTGTCGCAATCAGGAAGGCGCAGGAAAACCGTCGTAGAATGTAAGGGAAGGAACGCCATAGTTTTTAGGCTGGGATCACAAAGTAGTCAATCCTTTCCTGTGAGAATCGGGCCAATTATGCTAACATCATTACAGCTTAGTACAGGTATAATATATACAGTGAAGTCATAGTACAAGTATAATATATTCAGTGATGTCATAGTACAGGTATAATACATACAGTAATGTCATAGTGCAGGTATAATATATACGGTAATGTCATAATACAGGTATAGTATATACAGCGATGTCATATTGCAGATATAATACATATAGTCATGTCATAATACAGGTAAAATATATACAGTGATGTCATAGTGCAGATATAATACATATAGTCATGTCATAGTTCAGGTATCTATATATATAAAACTGAATGTATGTATGTGTATATCACCAACCAATCACAAAGCACCTTTCATTTCACCAGAGCTGTTCAAAAGAAGCTGAGCTGTGATTGGTTGCTATGAGCAACAGTTTTCCTTGCAACCAATCACTAAGCATCTCTCATTTCGCCAGAGCTGGTAAAAAGAAGCTGAGCTGTGATTAGTTGCTATGAGCATTAAGGAAGGTGAAGAGTTCTTAGACAGAGCAGAATTATCTCTTCATGTTACAGAAAGAGAAGAAATTCGAAGTGCACCAGAAGAAACAGAGGAATGGAAACATGTGACCCAGAGAAGCAGGAGGATCGGGAGGCAGCCAGCGCCCATACTGCTCAGGAACCAGTACCAGGCTCTTACACAGGAGAACGATGAAGAAATATATCAGGATAAGACTTTGCCCACAAGCAACAACCTTGTACGCCTTCAGAATCCTCCTGGATGGAGAAAGAAAAATGTTGTGATGAAGAAACAGAGTGGTGGTCATGGGGGATTCCCTGTTGAGAGGAACAGAGGCCGCTATATGCAGACCAGATATAACCTCAAGAGAAACGTGCTGTCTTCCAGGTGCAAAAATTGTGTCTGACAGAATATCAGGACTCTTCAGACCTACTGATGACTACCCATTCCTGCTACTACATGTGGGGACAAATGACACCGCAAGAAACGACCTGGAAACCATCTGCAGAGACTTTGAAAACTTAGGAAAGAAAGTGAAAGAACTGGGAGCGCAGGTGGTCTTCACTTCCATCCTCCCAGTGGGTGGCCATGGAACAAGGAGGTGGAATAAGATTCTGCAGGTGAACAACTGGCTATGTCAATGGTGCCGTCAGCAAGGATTTGGATTTCTGGATCATGGAGTGAATTACCTATACGATGGACTACTTGCTAGAGATGGGGTGCACCTTACAAAGACTGGAAAACATGTATTTGGAAGCCGCCTTGCTGCACTCATCAGGAGAGCTTTAAACTAGAACAATGTGGGAAGGGAAGCAAAAGACCAGAAAAAGCCATACACCTGACAAATGCTACTGAGAACTCTGCTATTAGATGTGGAAAGGAAGAACAAAGACAAAACAATCTAAATAATAAAAATATTGGAGAAAGAGAAACCAAACACAAACTAAAATGTTTCTATACTAATGCACAAAGCATGGGCAACAAACAAGAAGAATTGGAACTACTAACGCAGGAAAAGAAATATGATGTCATTGGAATCACTGAAACTTGGTGGGACAATACACATGATTGGAATACAAGGCTAGAAGGATACAACTTATTTGCAAGCAACAGACTTGATAAATGAGGAGGAGGTGTCGCATTGTATGTTAGAAACGCGTTTATCTGCACAGAGATTGAAGCTTCAGAGACTGGGAGTTCTGTTGTGAATTCCCTGGCTCAGACTTCTGAGCCGAAGCTCCCCCTGCTCCCTCCGGTGGTTACTGGAGGTAGTGGAGCTGGCCAGATTGGCAGAGGTCTGCCACCTGGTGATGATGATGACGATTGGAGATCTGTGGTTACAGATTGGAGTATTTAACCCATTCATGACAAAGCCTATTTTGACCTTAATGACCAGGCCATTTTTTGCAATTCTGACCAGTGTTCCTTTATGAGGTAATAACTCAGGAACGCTTCAACGGATCCTAGCGATTCTGAGAATGTTTTTTCGTGACATATTGGGCTTCATGTCAGTGGTAAATTTAGGTTGATAATTTTTGCGTTTATTTGTGAAAAAATCAGAAATTTGGCAAAAATTTAGAAAATTTCGCAATTTTTAAATTTTGAATTTTTATTCTGTTAAACCAGATAGTTATGTGACACAAAATAGTTGATAAATAACATTTCCCACATGTCTAATTTACATCAGCAAAATTTTGGAAGCAAAATATTTTTTTGTTAGGAAGTTATAAGGGTTAAAAGTTGACCAGCGATTTCTCATTTTTACAACAAAATTTACAAAACCATTTTTTTAGGGACCACCTCACATTTGAAGACACTTTGAGGGGTCTATATGGCAGAAAATACCCAAAAATAACACCATTCTAAAACCTGCACCCCTCAAGCTACTCAAAACTACATTCAAGAAGATTATTAACCCTTCAGGTGTTTCACAGGAACTAAAGCAACGTGGAAAGAAAAAATGGACATTTTAATTTTTCCAACAAATATTTTCTTTTAGCATCAATTTTTTCATTTTCACATGAGCAACAGGATAAAATGGATCCTAAAATATGTTGGGCAATTTCTCCTGAGTACACTGATACCTCATATGTGGTCATAAACCACTGTTTGGGCGCACGGCAGGGCTCAGAAGGGAAGGAGCGCCATTTGACTTTTTGAATGGAAAATATGCTGGAATATTTAGCGGTTACCATGTCGCGTTTGGAGAGCCCCTGCGTGCCTAAACATTGGAGCTCCCCCACAAGTGACCCCATTTTGGAAACTAGACCCCCCAAGGAACTTAACTAGATGCATAATGATCACTTTGAACCCCCAGATGCTTTGCAAAGTGATCTGTAAAAAAAAAAGGACTTTTTTTCACAAAAATTTTCTTTTAGCCTCAGTTTTTTCATTTTCACATGGGTAACAGGATAAAATGGATCCTAAAATTTGTTGGCCAATTTCTCCTGAGTTCACCGATACCTCATATGTGGTCATAAATCACTGTTTGGGCGTACGGCAGGGTCCGGAAGGGAAGGAGCACCATTTGATTTTTTGAATGGAAAATTAGCTCCAATCGTTATCGGACACCATGTCACGTTTGGAGAGCCCCTCTGTGCCTAAACATTGGAGCTCCCCCACAAGTGACCCCATTTTGGAAACTAGACCCCTTATGGAACTTATCTAGATGTGTAGTGAGCACTTTGAACCCCCAAGTGCTTCACAAAAGTTTATAACACAGAGCAGTGAAAATAAAAAATAATTTTTTTCCTCAAGAATGATTTTATAGCATGCAATTTTTAATTTTCACAAGGCTAACAGGAGAAATTGGACCACAAAAGTTGTTGTCCAGTTTGTCCTGAGTATGCTGGTACCCCATATGTGGGGGGAACCACTGTTTGGGCGCACAGCAGTGCTCAGAAGGGAAGGCGCGCCATTTGACTTTTTGAATTGCAAATTACTTCTAATCGTTAGCGGACACCATGTCATGTTTGGAGAACCTCTGTGTGTCTAAACATTGGAGCTCCCCCACAAATGATGCCATTTTGGAAACTAGACCCCCTAAGGAACTTATCTAGATGCATAGTGAGCACTTTGAACCCCCAAATGCTTCAAAAAAGTTTATAACGCAGAGCAGTGAAAAAAAAATATTTTTTTCCTCAAAAAATTATATTTTAGTGCACAATTTTTTATTTTCACAAGGGTACCAGGATAAGTTGGACCCCAAAAGTTGTTGTCCAGTTTGTCCTGAGTACGCTGGTACCCCATATGTGAGGGGGGAACCATTGTTTGGGCACACGTTGGGGCTCGGAAGGGAAGTAGTGACATTTTGAAATACTGACTTTGATGGAATGGTCTGCGGGTATCATGTTACATTTGCAGAGCCCCTGATGTACCTAAACTGTGGAACCCCCCACAAGTGACCCCATTTTGGAAACTAGACCCCCCCAAGGAACTTATCTAGATGTGTGGTGAGCACCTTGAACCCCCAAGCGCTTCACAGAAGTTTATAACGCAGAGCCGTGAAAATAAAAAATTATTTTTTTTCCTCAAAAAAAATTATTTTTAGCCAGCAATTTTTTTTTCACAAGGGTAGAAGGATAAATTGGACCCCAAAAGTTGTTGTCCAGTTTGTCCTGAGTAATCTGGTACCCCATATGTGGGTGTGGACCACTGTTTGGGTACACGTCGGGGCTCGGAAGGGAAGTAGTGACATTATGAAATGCTGACTTTGATGGAATGGTCTGCGGGCATCATGTTACATTTGCAGAGCCCCTGATGTACCTAAACTGTGGAACCCCCCACAAGTGACCCCATTTTGGAAATTAGACCCCCCAAGGAACTTATTTAGATGTGTGGTGAGCACCTTGAACCCCCAAGTGCTTCACAGAAGTTTATAACGCAGAGCCGTGAAAATAAAAAATATTTTTTTTCCTCAAAAAAATTATTTTTAGCCAGCAATTTTTTTTTCACAAGGGTACCAGGATAAATTGGACCCCAAAAGCTGTTGTCCAGTTTGTCCTGAGTACGCTGGTACCCCATATATGGGGGGAACCATTGTTTGGGCACACGTAAGGGCTCGGAATGGAAGTAGTGACATTTTGAAATGCAGACTTTGCTGGAATGGTCTGCGGTCGTCGTTACGTTTGCAGAGCCCCTGATGTGCCTAAAAAATAGAAACCCCCCTCAAGTGACCCCATTTTGGAAACTAGACCCCCCAAGGATCTTATCTAGATGCCTGGTGAGCACTTTGAACCCCCAAGTGCTTCACAGAAGTTTATAACGCAGAGACATGAAAGTAAAAAAAAAAATTTTTCCACAAAAATAATTTTTTGCCCCCAATTTTTTATTTTCCCAAGGGTACCAGGAGAAATTAGACCCCCAAAATTGTTGTGCAATTTTTCCTGAGTACGCTGGTACCCCATATGTTGGGGTAAACCACTGTTTGGGCACACGTCGGGGCTTGGAAGGGAGGGAGCACCGTTTGACTTCTTGAACACAAAATTGGCTGGAATGAATGGTTGCACCATGTCGCGTTTGGAGACCCGCTGATGTGCCTAAACAGTGGAAACCCATCAATTCTAACTTCAACCCTAACCCCAACACACCCCTAACCACAGCCCTAACCCCAACACATCCCTAACCCTAATCCCAACCCTAACCATAACCCTAACCCCAACACACCCCTAACCCTAATCCCAACCCTAACCATAACCCTAATCACAAGCCTAACCCTAATTCCAACCCTAACCCTAATTCCAACCCTAGCCCTAATCCTAACCCTAATTCCAACCCTAACCCTAATTCCAACACTAACCCTAACCCTATTTCCAACCCTAACCCTATTTCCAATCCTAACCCTAACCCTCTTTCCAACCCTAACCCTCATTACAACCCTAACCATAACCCTCTTTCCAACCCTAACCCTAACCCTAATGGAAAAATAAAAATAATTTCTTTAATTGTTATACAGCACTTGCTGATTACTGTCATGTTTTTTACACCACAAGCCCATATACTAGGAGGCGCCTGTCTGTATCCTGTTCATTTAGACACTGTTCACATGTTCAGGTTTTAAATACATTAGATAGGGACTGCTTCGTGAAGGGTTACCGTGACGTGGTGAAGCGGCTTGGTATACATTTTTTGCAAAAAACGTATCGACTAAATACCCTGTATTTGTTATACAGCACTTGCTGATTACTGTCATGTTTTTTACACCACAAGCCCATATACTAGGAGGCGCCTGTCTGTATCCTGTTCATTTAGACACTGTTCACATGTTCAGGTTTTAAATACATTAGATAGGGACTGCTTCGTGAAGGGTTACCGTGACGTGGTGAAGCGGCTTGGTATACATTTTTTGCAAACAACGTATCGACTAAATACCCTGTATTTGTTATACAGCACTTGCTGATTACTGTCATGTTTTTTACTGCAGTGTATTTTTGCAAACTTGTCATTTTGTGTTCTCTTGTTGTGTTTCAGCCATTGGGTCGTGTGAGCATTGTCTTACTGACTTGTTCACACTTGTGCATGTCACATATGTTTTTAATCCATTTTTCCTTGCTAAGCATGGTTTGTGAGACCACACCCCTCTCCTGTGTGACATGCACATAAATGAGCTGTCTTATACCACAAGCCCATATACTAGGAGGCACCTGTCTGTATCCTGTTCATTTAGACACTGTTCACATGTTCAGGTTTTAAATACATTAGATAGGGACTGCTTCGTGAAGGGTTACCGTGATGTGGTGAAGCGGCTTGGTATACATTTTTTGCAAAAAACGTATCGACTAAATACCCTGTATTTGTTATACAGCACTTGCTGATTACTGTCATGTTTTTTACTGCAGAGTATTTTTGCAAACTTGTCATTTTGTGTTCTCTTGTTGTGTTTCAGCCATTGGGTGGTGTGAGCATTGTCTTACTGACTTGTTCACACTTGTGCATGTCACATATGTTTTTAATCCAATTTTTTATTCTTTATTTTATTAGTTGTTCCTGCCTATGGGGGTGATAAACGGGGGGTTTATTTACTTTTCATTCTATTTTGATCACTGTGAGAGTTTATCACAGTGATCAAAATGAATGAAAGGAAATTGCAGCTGGCGGGCGCACTGCGCATGCGCCCGCCATTTTCCAATATTGCGGCGCCCATGGTCCGGGACCGCGGGACACCGGGAGTCATGGCAGCACTCGGTGAGTACCGGGGGGTGGGAGGGGGGGCAATCGGAAGGCGGGGGGAGCAGAGGGAAGGCGGGGGGCAGATGATGACAGCGGCGGCACATCGCCGCTGTCATTCAGTGGCGGGGGGCAGATCGCCCCCATTAACCGGTGGGGGGTTGGACTTGTGTCACCAGCCATGTCCGATGCTACAGCAGCGTCGGACATGGCTGGATTGTAATATTTTCATTGATGAAATATTACTATCGCTCTGATTGGCTATTTCACTTTTAACAGCCAATCAGAGCGATCGTAGCCACGTGGGGGCGAAGCCACGCCCCCCGTGGTAAAGTACAAAGCCCCCTGTATCTGCGGGTTGGGTGACCTTTCAGTGACCTAGGTCACCCGACCCGCAGGGGGGCTTTAAAGTCATGACACCACATAGGCGTCACTGGTCAGATTGGTACCAGTTTTCATGATGCCTATGTGGCATCATTGGTCGTGAAGGGGTTAAGTCTGCAGACTTCCTGCAATCCCTGCTGGTGATTGCTTTCCTGTGCATACAGAGGTCTGATGTCTCCTGCCCTGTTCCTGCATTTTTCAGCTAAGTGATTCATTTGCTAATCGTTTGCATCTGATCTGGTTTTGTCTATCTCTGCTTGTTGTGTGGGATCAGCTTGCTCCTGCTGGGGGCTGTGCAGGACCACCGCTCCATATGTTACTGCTTGTGTCAGTGTCTAGTCAGTTTGGGCCCCATCATTTGCTCAGTCTATTTTTCTGCCTGCGTTTGTGTTTCATCTTGTCTCACCGACAATATATGTTTGGGGGCTATCTATTTCTTTGGGGTCTGCTTGGGCGCAGTTTAGAATTCCCCTTTCTTGCTTTAGGCTTAGTTAGCTCTCCGGCTGTGCCGAGGCGTCTAGGATCATCGTAGGCACGCTCCACGGCTACTGCTAGTTGTGTGGATAGGATCAGGGGTCTGCAATCCACTTAGTTACCAACCACTCTGGTTTTGTGTGGCTTAGCTTGGGCTTGCTCTCCTCCTCGGTGACCCAATCATAACAAAATCCTATTCTATCAATATAGAGAAGGGTAGGTGGCTTTTAGAAATAATCAGCCTCTGATTAGTGTCAGGAGACTAATTAATCATTACTTCTGAATGAATCATAGAATCGCAGAGTTGGAAGGGACCTCCTGGGTAGTGTTGAGCTTTCCGATACCGCAAGTATCGGGTATCGGCCGATATTTGCCGTATCGGAATTCCGATACCGAGTACCGATACTTTTTTCGTATCGGATACCGGAATCGGAAGTCCAAAATGCAATGAGCCACTTTTGTGGCTCTGATTGGCTGCCGAAATGACGTCATCATGATGCGCTGTCTGTGTGCATCATGATGCGCCGTCAGTTCGGGCCTTCGGGGGGGCTGTGCCGACTGTCCGGGGGTCTGTGCTGGCCTGCCGGTGGTCTGTGCAGGCTCCGGGGGGTCTGTGCCGGCCTGCCGGGGGGCTGTGCCGGCCTGCCGGTGGTCTGTGCAGGCTCCGGGGGTCTGTGCCGGCCTGCCGGGGGGGCTGTGCCGGCCTGCCGGTGGTCTGTGCAGGCTCCGGGGGGCCGTGCCGGCCTGCCGGGGGGCTGTGTCGGCCTGCCGGTGGTCTGTGCAGGCTCCGGTGGTCTGTGCCGGCCTGCCGGGGGGCTGTGCCGGCCTGCCGGTGGTCTGTGCAGGCTCCGGGGGGCTGTGCCGGCCTGCCGGTGGTCTGTGCAGGCTCCGGGGGGCTGTGCCGGCCTGCCGGGGGGCTGTGCAGGCTCCGGGGGGCTGTGCTGGCCTGCCGGGGGGCTGTGCCGGCCTGCCGGGGGGCTGTGCAGGCTTCGGGGGTCTGTGCAGGCATCGTCCGATGGGACTACAAGTCCCATCGGGCGATGCCTGCTACCATGACAGTGATTGACACATTAGCCAATGATGGGACAGTAGTAGTCCCATCATCCGGCTAATGTGTTGAATGTAAAAAAAAAAATAAAAAAAAAATAAAAAATTACATGCTACATACATGCTACATACATACAACATGCATACTACATATATACTACATGTAACATACATACTACATGCAACATGCATACTACATACATGCTACATACTACATGCATGCTACATACATGCTACATACATACTACATACATAATACATATATACTACATGCATGCAACATACATACAACATATATACTACATGCATGCAACATGCATACTACATATATACTATATATACTACATGCAACATGCATACTACATACATGCTACATACTACATGCATGCTACATACATGCTACATACTACATACATACTACATACATAATACATATATACTACATGCATGCAACATACATACAACATATATACTACATGCATGCAACATGCATACTACATATATACTACATGTAACATACTACATATATACTACATGCTACATACATGCAACATACATACTACATACTACATACATACTACATACATAATACATATATACTACATGCATGCAACATACATACAACATATATACTACATGCATGCAACATGCATACTACATATATACTGCATATATACTACATGTAACATACATACTCATATATACTACATGCTACATACATGCAACATACACACTACATGCTACATACATGCAACATACATACTACATACATGCTACATACTGTACATACACACTACATGCTACATACATGCAACATACATACTACATACATGCTACATACTACATACATGCTACATACATACTACATATATACCACATGCATGCAACATGCATACTACATATATACTGCATATATACTACATGCATGCAACATACATACTACATACAATACATACATATAGACATACAGTACATATAACATAGAGTACATACTCACCGTCACTTGTCACTTTGATCCCCGAAGCCATTGTCCCCTTGAGGAATAAATATCAAAATAAAAAAACACCAATATACTTACCCCGATCCGCAGAAGTCCACGAGGGTCCCACGTGCATCTTGCGTGGAGAACAGCAGCATCAGCTGATGCTACCGTTCTCTACCAGCTCCAGGAATACAATGACGGAAGGTAGGTATCCTTCCGCACTGTATTCCTCCACCACTTTAAAAAAAAAAAAAGTCCCTAGTCTCACTTTATGCCATTGCTGCGTGGGAATTTCCGGCACAAACCCCTGGAGCCTGCACAGACCACCGGCAGGCCGGCACAGCCCCCCGGCAGGCCGGCACAGACCACCGGAGCCTGCACAGACCACCGGCAGGCCGGCACAGCCCCCCCCGCAGGCCGGAACAGACCCCCGGAGCCTGCACAGACCACCGGCAGGCCGGCACAGCCCCCCGGCAGGCCGGCACAGACCACCGGAGCCTGCACAGACCACCGGCAGGCCTGCACAGACCACCGGAGCCTGCACAGACCCCCCGGCAGGCCGGCACAGCCACCCGAAAGGCCCGTACAGACCCCATAGACTTGAATGGGACTTCCGGTATCGGAATCGGCGATACCCGATATTTTTTTTAGATCGGCCGATACCATCCGATACGATACTTTTAAGTATCGGACGGTATCGCTCAACACTACTCCTGGGCCATCTGGTCCAACCACCTGCTCAAAGCGGGATTTGCTAAATCATCCCAGACAGATGTCTGTCCAGCCTCTGTTTGAAGACTTCCATTGAAGGAGAACTCATCACTTCTTGTGGCAGCCTGTTCCACTCATTGATCACTCTAACTGTCAAAAAGTTTTTTCTAATATCTAATCTGTTTCTCCTCCCATTCAGTTTCATCCCATTACTTCTAGTCTTTCCTTGTGCAAATGAGAATAAAGATGATCCTTCTACAGTGTGACAGCCCTTGAGATATTTGTAGACAGCTATTAAGTCTCCTCTCAGTCTTCTCTTTTGCAAACTAAACATTCCCAAATCATGCAACCTTTCCTCATAAGACAGGGTTTGCAGACGGTTCAACATTCTGGTCGCTCTTTTCTAAACTTGCTCCAGTTTGTTGATGTCTTTTTTAAAATGTGGTGCCCAAAACTGGACACAATATTCCAGATGAGGTCTGACCAAAGAGGAGTAGAGGGAAATAATGACTTCACGTGATCTAGACTGTATGCTTCTGTTAATACATCCTAGAATTGCATTTGCCTTTTTTCCTGCTGCATCACACTGTTGACTCATAATCAGCCTGTGATCTATTAGTATACCCAAGTCTTTTTCACATGTGCTGTTGCTTAGCCCTATTCCTCCCATTCTGTATATGCTTTTTTCATTCTTATTGCCCAGATATAGTACTTTGCATTTTTCCCTGTTAAAAACCATTAATGCTATTAAACCAGATAATAATATGCTGTACAATAAACTATATGTCAAGGTCACCCACTAAAGCATCCAAGTATAAAGGACTACCATTCTGCATTAACCAATATTATCCAGTATCCAAAAAATAAAAAAGTAAAAAGAAGATAGCCATAAACAATAAGACACAAAAATAAAGCCGAGACTTGCATGAGTATCATTGTGAAAGGACAATAGGTAAGATGATCAATTTTTTGAGGTTTCATGTGAATTCAAAAATTTTGAGATTCGATTTGCAGTTCCAAAAAAAGAAAAAACTTTTCCAGATCCATTTCCCACACTGTTGTCAGAGGGCTGTCTAACATCATTTTGTGCTGCTACACGGCCTACCCATAATGCAGTGCAGCTATGACATCTAGCGGATTATCACACCTTGTACAGTGGTGGTCAGTACTGGGCCCATCACAGATCAGTGGTTCCAAGTGGAGCAAAGTTTGTGCAGCAGAGTCATTTTCCATCTCCAGAGTCACCCGGTAAGGCTTTCTCTCCTGTGTAGTGTATGCTCCTATGGTCAGCGGGGTCCTCTCTCTCCTCCTGCAGCATGTAATATTAATAATAATGATAATCTTTATTTTTATATAGCGCTAACATACTGTATTCCGCAGCTCTTTACACATTATCATCACTGTCCCAATGGGGCTCACAATCTAAATTCCCTATCAGTATCTTTGGAAGGTGGGAGAAAACCGGAGTACCTGGAGGAAATCCACGCAAACACGGGGAGAACATACAAACTCCTTGCAGATGTTGTCCTTGGTGGGATTTGAACCCAGGACTCCAGTGTTGCAAGGCTGCAGTGCTATCTACTGAGCCACCATGCTGCCCATGTAAGCCCTTATGGTCATCAGAGTCCTCTCTCTCTTCTGTACAGTGTAAGCTCTTATGATCAGTGGGGTCCTCTCTCTCAACTTTTGAATGTAAGCTCTTATGGTCAATGGGATCCTCTCTCTTGTAGAGTGTAAGCTCTTATGGTCAATGGGATCCTCCCTCTCCTGTAGAGTGTAAGCTCTTATGGTCCATGGGATCCTCTCTCTCCTGTAGAGTGTAAGCTCTTATGGTCAGCTGGGTTCTCTCTCCTGTAGAATGTAAGGGGTCCTCCCTCTCTACTGCAGAGTGTAAGCTTTTATGGTCAGCAGGGTCCTCTTTCTCTCCTGCATTGCATAAGCTCTTATGGCCTGTGGGGTACTCTCTCTCTTTCTCCTGTAGAGTGTAAGCTCTTTTGGTCAGCTGGATTCTTTCTCCTGTAGAGTGTAAGCTTTTATGGTCAGCGGGGTCCTCTCTCTGGTAGAGTGTAAGGGGTCTTCTTCTCTTTCTCTCCTGTAGAGTGTAAGCTTTTATGGTCAGTGGGGTCCTTTCTCTCTCTCTCCTGTAGAGTGTAAGCTCTTATGGTCAGCGGGGTTCTCTCTCTGGTAGAGTGTAAGGGGTCATCTTCTCTTTCTCTCCTGTAGAGTGTAAGCTTTTATGGTCAGTGGGGTCCTTTCTCTCTCTCCTGTAGAGTGTAAGCTCTTATTGTCAGTGGGGTCCTCTCTCTCTCTCTCTCTCTCTCTCTCTCTCTCTCTCCCCTGTACAGTGTAAGATTTTATGGTTAGTGAGGTCCGCTCTCATCTTTAGAGTTTAAGCTCTTATGGTCAGTGATATCCTCACTTTCTCATGTAGAGTGCAAGCTCTTAAAGTCAGCGGATTTCTTTCTCCTGTAGAGTGTAAGCTCTTATCATTGAGGTCATCTCTCTCCTGTAGAATGTAAACTCTTACCGTCAGCTTATTGCCCTATGTTCATTATCATTAGCGGGGTCCCCCTCACTTTTTTCCTATAGAATGTAAGCTATTAGGGTTAGTGGAGTCCTCCCTCTCTCCTGTAGAGTGTATGCTCTTATGGTCAGCGGCGTCCTCTCTCTCCTGTAGAGTGGAAGCTCTTATGTTCAGCAGGGTCCTCTCTCTGTTTCCTGTAGAGTGTAAACTCTTATGGCCAGCAGGGTCCTTTCTCTCCTGTAGAGTGTAAGCTCTCATGGTCAGCGGGGTACTTTCTCTCGTGCATATTGTAAGCTCTTATGGTTAGTGGGGTTCTCTCCCCTGTAGAGTGTAAGGGGTCTTCTCCCTCTCTCCTGTAGAATGTAAGCTCTTTTGGTCAGCAGGGTTGTCTTTCTCTCCTGCATAGTATAAGCTCTTGTGGTCAGTGGGATCCTCTCTCTCTTTCTCCTGTAGAGTGTAAGCTCTTATGGTCAGCTGGGTTCTCTCTCCTGTAGAGTGTAAGCTCTTATGGTCAGTGGGGTCCTCTCTCTTTCTCCTGTAGGGTGTAAGCTCTTATGGTCAATGGGGATATCTCTCCTGTAGAGTGTAAGGGGTCTTCTCTCTCTCTCCTGTAGAGAGTAAGCTCTTATGGTCAGCGGGGTCCTCTCTCTCCTATAAAGTGTAAGCTCTTATGATCAGCCATGTTCTCTCTCTCTTCTGTAGAGTGTAAGTTCTTATCATTAACAGGGCCCTCTTCTCTCTCTTCCTTTAGAATTTAAGCTCTTAAGATTAGTGGGGTCTTCTCTCTCTCCTGTAAAGTGTAAGCTCTTATGGTCAGTCCTCTCTCTCTCTCCTGTACAGTGTAAGCTCTTATGGACAGCAGGGTTTTCTATCTCTCTCTTTTTCCTTTCCCCCACTTGTATTGTCCAAGCAATTACAAGCTTTCCAGTATTGAGATTCACACAAATTTATTTGGTGTGAAATAAAATTACAGTAAGATTCGATTAATTTGAATTTTACAGATCCGCTCATATATAGAAAGAACCCTTATCTATATAATGGAAGACCATGCCAAATATTTATGGCATATCAATAGAATATTCCACAATTGTCTAATAGTGTCACGATCCATTTTTGGATCTGTGGCAGAGTCTGGACTCTCTTATATGAGCCTTTTTCATTTCTGGAATTTCACGGTATGTCTGGTTCTGCGTGACGCGACCCGACGATCGGTCGGTCACAAAACAACAAGACAGACAAGGGGACACCGGGGAAACAATTACAATGATGGGCCCTATAATAGAGAACAGGGACGTGGACACCACTCACTTGCCAGTTCCGTAGTAAGGGATTGGTGCAGGGAAAGTGAGGGACTGAGGTATCCTGGTCGGCGACAGGTTGAAAGAACCTGTATAGGGAACATGAGAAGAGTTCAGGGCTCTTCCTTAGGAGAGTGCAGGGGGTGTCCACGTCCCCGTTCCCTATTATAGGGCTTACTGTTGTAATTGTTTCCCCGGTGTCCCCTTGTTTGTCTTGCTGTTTTGTGACCGACCGATCGTCAGGTCGCGTAACGCAGAGCCAGACATACCTTGACAAATAGATGCAGTTCCTGTAGGGAGTATGATATATTATGTTTGTTTATGCCTCTGTCTTCCTCTTTTGTCCTGGTGCCATATCTTATTAGTGTATGTATATTTGTAATACATGATGGTACTGCTACACGACTTAGTATTACCACTCTTATACAATGGTACTGCTACACTGTTAAGTTTATTACCATGTCCTATGTATATATGTATAATGTTATACTTTTATAATACTGCTATGTATAGTGTATAGGGTAAGTGCAGTTACTGGATTAGCCACTAGATGGGGCATTTTAGAGTACAGAGTTTTCAGCTAGTGTATAGTATAGGAAAGGGTTAACTATAGGAGGGCTGCTGTGTGGTAAGCTAGGAATGTTTCTTTAGGTAGTCAGAAGAGCAAGGCGCCCGAATAGTCCACATGGACTCTAGGCCCAGGACACCACAACAGTCATGTAACATTTAACAAGAGGAGCTTAACCATTCAGAGTCTATATAACAGAAGTATGGTGTCAGGCAGCAGAAATGCAGCAGTTCATAGCTGGAGAAAGGAAGCGGTCCTGGAAAGAACAGGGTGCAGATTGTTCGACATGTGGCAGATAGTTGCATGGGCTGATACTCTCAAGACTGGGGCGAAACAGGCCAGAGAATCCCCAAGCACAGGAAGTCTGAACAGGGAGAATTCTGCGGGACCGCCTAAGTCACTATTACCCCGTAATGTACTGAAGGACGTGGAACTGAGTACAGGGAAAGAACAGGATGAGAACTGCATGGAACTTGCCGTTGATGTTGTAACTGAAAAGAATGTGCTGCCAAGTTGTTCAAGTAAAGTTTCACTTGTTGCATTTGAACCAGACTGTGTCTCAATTTTTGCGAAACCAATTACAGAAAGGCTTCATCACCACAGTGGTATCCCTGATGGTGCAGTGAGAGAAGACACAGGTACGCTGGTGAGAGAATGCTGTTTTCATGTAAGAGGAGGCCAGGGCACAGATGCACCAGAGTGTTCAACCATGACTGGTCCTGGACCTCGCTTACATTTCCACCTGTTGGATTTACATCGATCTTCAGAACGTGGCCACCTGTCCATTCACAGGGGCTGCTACAACAAGCGGACCCCTGTTCTAGAAATAAGAACCTCATCCAATATATCCAATATAACCAATACTTGTTGTGCGGCCTATGGAGCCTTTACCATCAGAGGTCCCATAATTAGCACCATTTTACAAATAGCTGATGAATATGATTAATATATGATCCAAATATGCTTGATCACCTCTGAAGTCTCCTATACAGACATGAAGCCTGATGGATGGTTCCAACTAACGTTCTGAGGAACGTTAGAGAGATATTTTAATGAGCCGCTCCGGTGATTACTCTTCCAATGTAAACAGTGTGAACAGACAAATTGTTTTTAGTATAAAGAAATAAATAGAAGCAGAAGATTATAAATGGAACACATTTATCAAAATGGAGCTTTACACACGGAGTCCCACTGGGATCAGCATTAGGATTTCGGCTGTTTAATTTATGCATATATGACATTGAAAGGTGTCGAAAAACACATTTAAATAGCAACAAATTAGCAAATTCTTTAAATTTCAGCACCAGCACCACTTAGAAGAATGGCCCTGATTCAGCATTTGCAGATTTTTTAGTCACTTTTCCTTTTTGTTTAGTGGTTTTTCGTTGCCAGTTTTCACTCCAAATTATTAAGGTGGTGCACGTGCTGCACAAATTTTGAGCAAAATAAAAAAAATCTTTTTTTTACTTTTTAGTGCAAAAGTACTGCATTTTGCAAAATGTTGAAAAAATTGTGTAAGTCTGTAATACTTAATTGTAAGTTGACATTTGATGTAACATATTGTGCTCTTATCTTTGATGATTAGTGATCTTTGCTGATATGCTAATTTTACATTGTCCATGGCAGCCAGTGTGTAGGCATTCAAAACAGAGGAGGAAAATCTATGCAACAGATTACATTATCAAACAATGGATGTTGATCTTATTAGCATTACCTGTAAATACTGAATGAAGGACACTTGTTAATTATAAAAGGAGGTTACATGCCTCAGTATAGAGAGACAGAGATTCAGCTAAGGCATACAGACATAAAAACTTCCAGAGAGACTATACAGGACAGCTGCCAAGACATCATGGCTCTATCATGAAGGACACAGATTTGTCATTCTACAGGATGCCAGTTTAGGGGACCTCGGCCCTGGCTGGAAGGCTACAGATCTGCTCCATAGACTATTGTTGAAACCATGGATATGTTTGGAGAAAGCCAGGATTGAGATCTGCTGGTCACCTGGCTCCATGGAGATGTTCGGAGAAGCCAGGTTGTGACCCTCCAGTCAACTGGCCTTGTACCTGAATGCACTGTCATCTTCTAAAACGCTTTGTTACCTTCTCTCTGTGTGTAGTGTCGGTGGTGGGGTGCCGAGCTGGGAGGGGGGTGGTCCTACTTTTATACCGCGCATAGATGATAACAGAGACACGATGGAGGCAAATTCTGGGTGCAACCGGTCCAAGTTTATTTCTTCACTTGCCGTCCGACTGACGGCACACCTCGCGGCCCTCCGTTTCCAGAGCCGCTTCTCACACCGTACACTGGAGACGTGTCTGCACACACCGTCCCCTCCTTTACTGTCGACGCTCCTGACAGTTCCGTCACTGTGGCCGCCTTAGGCCCATTAACCAGCAGCGCTTCTACTGCTCAGTCGTCGTGTCACATACGGTGTCTTACACCCAGTACCTCGTCTCAACTGCGGTCCTTACCTGTCAGGACCACCCCCCTGACGTTCTCTCTCCTCAGTCCCCCTGGTCTGGATTCTCCTCAGAGTGCACAGACTGTCGTAGTCCTCCTGTCACTTGAGCTCCCCCTGGGGACTGGAACTTTCTGGAACCCTCCCTCAGTATTTATAACTCTCCCGGTTCCTTGAAACTGTCACTCTAACTGTCACCACGCCCCCCATGACCAACGGTTTCTAAAGCCCTAAGCTGCTGTCAAGTCCTTTGCTCACACTCCTCCCTGCCATCTACTGTCCTCCCAAGGTACTGCACGTCCACTACACTTTCCTAGCTGTTTTCCCACTGTCATTACTAACACCTGTCTACACTGTGCATCCCTTTCCTTCTTCTTCAGACTAGTCCGTCCGTCCGTCAGGTCACCTTCCCTACACTCTCCCTTCCTTTGTCCATTGTCGTCCTCGACAATCGTCATCCCTGCCTTCGTCGTTCTGAATCTACACCTACATTCTGTTGTCGGACCAGCTGTTGAGCCAAACCCATTATCTGCGGGGGCCGAACCATACTGGGAGCACTATGCTCTGAGCAGCCTACTGCTACTCACCAGCGCGCCCGCCACATGACAACGTCTTTCAAACTGGGCAAGGTACACCCGTATTCTCTCTACGGCGTGTATCTTTCCCCTACTCTCCCCTTCTGTTACCTTTCACTATCCGGTACGCCATGATCGAGGCCACACACCTACCAGATCATTGCCGGCGCCCGCCTTTCCTTCTTCAGGGGTGTCCGTGGTGTTGGGGACCTGACCTAGGACGGCTGTCACTTTCACATCTTCCAACTCATTTTCCCTTCTTTCAATTACATGTCATGGTCGGCGTCCCGGTCTCCCAGACCTCAACTCTTAGATCCCTACCGGATCTCACACTTTCCTTTGGTCCCGCAGACCTTCCCTTACCCGGACCTGTTGCATTTTACTTTGGCATATCATACATTACACAACTTTATAATAGCACAAGTACCCATTTTTTATAATTTTTTTTTTCATTTTCTTTTGCTTTAAAACTCAACGTTCAACAATAAACATCGCCAGTACTCCTTTTCCCTCCCCCTTCCTTGGACATGAACACTCCCTCTTGTCTTCGTATCCCCGTTCTGTCAAGTTTCCAAATCAGTAAAATAACATCCTGTAAGAGGAACATTCAAAAAAAAAAAACAGCTTAATCACATAAAACATTTTTTCTTTAAAACTAGACTCTGACAGTCCAGGCCATCTCCTGATGGCCGGTAGCAAGGGGCCCACAGCCGTGGAACTCCTGGGGTGAAGGGAGTGTCCAATACAGTCCTCTTTACGGGGGTTCGCGTTCCTCAGGTACCGCCAGTACTGCCACCGCATAATACCCGCGGGGGCAGTATTCTTTATAATAAGAGACAAAGTCCCCTATTTCCAGGGCACGGCCGTGGCGTATGGAGGCTATGTTCACGTATACCTTCTGGCCAGTCTGATCACGTATGAAACCATACCCCCGGTCCACATTGGTGTACACCAGCCGACCCCGGGATCTTTCCACCGCCATGCCAGCCTCCCCTTTTGAATGAAGCAGGCTCCATACCTCCTGCTCTCGAACCTTCTTTTGTTTTACCACCTCCGCAACCCAAACGGAGGGTACCGCGCCAGTCCCAGAGTCCGGTGGGCGGGACCTTGCCGAGAAAGGGCGCGGGGCAGAGGCGGCTGATGATATCTGTGGCCCAGCAGCCGCTGGGGCCGGGTAGTGGATGGGAGCAGCCGTGATTCCGGAGGGCTGGTCCACAGGGCCCGTTAAACAGACCCCAGCCGGTTCCAATACTGGCATTACCGCGGCCGCAGGGTAGGCCGCATCCACAACTTCCAGCAAAGCCGGAGTAACGGCCGGTTCGGGTGATGAGTCTGACACCGGCCGAGGGAGCGCAACCGCGCCTTCTGTAAATAAGCTCCGCCCTGGTGACTCCGGGCGGGAAGGCTCGGGGACGGGAGCGAGGGCCTTGCTTAATTCCGCGTATAGCTTAGGGCCCTCCGCAGCCGGGCCTTCCAATACACTGGAGGCTGCGTGTTGTGGCAAAATGATAGGGGCCGCTTGTGAAGCTGCCGGCAGGGCCGGGGGAACTCTCACCTTCCCCGGCTCCGCGGCCTCTGTCACACCACCGCATGGCTCATCCCGCAGCCTCCGCTCTCCAACTTGCTGCTCAGCGGGCCTAGCTTCCAGACTCAGGGGCTCCGCGGGGAGACTCTCCGCCGGTATCAATGGCGGCCGCTCCTTCTGGCTCCGCACGGGCTCCGCACAGACTCCTCTTCTTGCCCATGGACCCGAAGATGACGTCTTCTGTCTCAGCTCGTTCTCCTGCCGCCACTGCCATTCTAGGCGGCCAATGCCCCGACACCCGCAGCGTCTCATACCGTCCGGTGGGCAGCAATCGAATGGCGCCAAACAGCCGCTCCCAGGCTTTTCTTCGGTGTCACTCCCTCTGTGGGGTGGGGCGCTGGCAGACCTCTCCACCCACCTGTCAGGGTCCAATATATGGAAACGTCGGCCTCCGGGCACATACTGCTGTCCACGGGGGTACGTTGGAGGGGGTCCCAGTCCATTCAACACGACTGCAAACACCCGGACCTCTCCCCTGCGCTGTAGTAATGCCGCCATCTTGCGCAGCTCCTGATACCGCCCCGGATCTTCGGTCAGCACCCCGGAGTCACCACAGTGCTCCCAATTTGTAATCCACAGGTAAGCCAATTGTAATCCACAGGTATTAACAATCCAAGCAGCACAGTCCAAGTCCTTTTCCATTCTTTAAGGCAGGTCTGCCGCAGAAGATGATGTATTAGCGGCGGCGATCCTGCCGACTACGCCAAATGTAGTGTCGGTGGTGGGGTGCCGAGCTGGGGGGGTGGTCCTACTTTTATACCGCGCAGAGATGATAACAGAGACACGATGGAGGCAAATTCTGGGTGCAACAGGTCCAAGTTTATTTCTTCACTTGCCGTCCGACTGACGGCACACCTCGCGGCCCTCCATTTCCAGAGCCGCTTCTCACACCGTACACTGGAGACGTGTCTGCACACACCGTCCCCTCCTTTACTGTCGACGCTCCTGACAGTTCCGTCACTGTGGCCGCCTTAGGCCCATTAACCAACAGCGCTTCTACTGCTCAGTCGTCGTGTCACATACGGTGTCTTACACCCAGTACCTCGTCTCAACTGCGGTCCTTACCTGTCAGGACCACCCCCCTGACATTCTCTCTCCTCAGTCCCCCTGGTCTGGATTCTCCTCAGAGTGCACAGACTGTCGTAGTCCTCCTGTCACTGGAGCTCCCCCTGGGGACTGGAACCTTCTGGAACCCTCCCTCAGTATTCATAGCTCTCCCGGTCCCCTGTCACTGTAACCCCGCCCCCCATGACCAACGGTTTCTAAAGCCCTAAGCTGCTGTCAAGTCCTTTGCTCACACTCCTCCCTGCCATCTACTGTCCTCCCAAGGTACTGCACGTCCACTACACTTTCCTAGCTGTTTTCCCACTGTCATTACTAACACCTGTCTACACTGTGCATCCCTTTCCTTCTTCTTCAGACTAGTCCGTCCGTCCGTCAGGTCACCTTCCCTACATGTGCATGCCACAGGTGGCGTAGTCAGCCCTGGAAAATGAAGTCATGTTGTGACCCTCCAATCAACTGGCCCTCGTACCTGAATGGAATGTCATCTTCCTATGCTTGTCATTTCCTCCTTTCTGTGTGCGCCATAGGTGGGGTAACTGGCCCTGGAAGATCTGAAAAGAAAAAAGGATACAATAATTTGATGAATTTGCCGCAAATAAAAAATTCACTAATTAACCCGCATTCATGCCAAAAAACTAGTGGAATTGCAATGATGAATCTGGTGCAAAATGTATACTGCTAATACATTCCTCTCTTGAGTCTACAATGTTTGTTGAAGATAAGGAGCATGAAAAATTTTGTTCTGTTTATCTCCTCCCAATCCTTACTACTTTCCAATTTTTGCTAATGAAAGCTAAAAACCGATTCATCAGCTATCAAATAGAGTGGTCTTCAACTTATAGTTAAAACTCCCTGTGCAACATACAGAAAAAGCCAACTACAGAGCTGTTTCCGCATGAAAGAGATTAGAAAAGTCTGAAAGGAAAATGGAATCAGTAGTGAAGTGGACACCACCTCTTGCTCCCTGCTCGGTGTGTCAGTAGATGCCAGTAGCAGAAGAGCCATGTGGTCTTGAGAGAGCACTGGGTGTCCTTTACTCAAAAAAATAGTTAAATCTTTTTTAAAAATCTCCGTTTTTTATTGTGTCGTTCCATTGTAGAGTTTTTTTTTACACTTCTTGATTTTCAAGATTTTCGAGTGCAGTATGTGAAATCTCTGTGTTAGTGTAACTAAGTGTTTCTTCACAGAGTTGGGGGCGCATGCTTTCATCCCACCCTCCCAGGCACTGCCTTGAGTTGCCAACTTTATTTTTTATTTTTTTCTGGCCTGCTTTTCACTAAATCCAGGAAAGATAACTTTTTCTACAGACACATTAGATCACCATAACAAATAAGTCTACAGACCATAAATCTTATAAAAAGACATTAACTGCATTCACTGTGAACTGGGAAAGGGTGATAAATACAGTCATAATATTCTGTACAAGCTTTTCCAGCTTCAAGAAAATCACAAACACATGGCATTTTTTTCATGGACAGAGGAAAAATAGAGCCCTATTTTTACTGACTATCCAGGAATTTTCTTGACTGGTAAATATCAGAAACTGGTAGACTGCTAGATCACCTGCCAAAACTGTGATTATCAGCATTTAGAAGGGGGGGAAGTGCACGCACCCATAGAAGACTGTGAAGAAATGTTGCAGTACAAGCAGAGATTTCACATATTGTGCTCCAAAAGCAACAAATGGGAATATATCTGCAATGGAGCGTTGCAGCGCAAAACAGAAAAAAGTGGCATAATCAGGGGAGCTCATGGCATTTTACAAGGTGTTTAACACAATTTTTTAAGCAAGTTACAAGTCCTCTTTAAAGAATGTGCTGTTCAAGTGACATTTCGTTCAGGCAATGGTTCTAGATCTACTGAGTACCTGCCGTATTTATACATATGCAAGTATGATATCTTTATATCTTCACAATTTTATCTGAAACCTAGTAGAAAAAGAGCTAACTTGAAACTACTACTGTATGTACAGCGTTACTCGTTGGTCTAGTCAGCAGAGTAGGATATGAGCAGGACAACTGAAGGAGCTGCATCTTTTTTTAGTTCTGCTCATCCTTTGGTACCTGTTGGTTCTCTTTAATCACCCACCAAAGTTTAATGGAACTAATCTATTATTAGTTGACTGCAAAAGAAACTGGAAGTGGCAGCTGAAGCGGAAGCGTAACTTATTTTTCTTTGTAAGAATTTATGCCTAAATGAAGGAACCTTGATGATATGCCGAGATCCTTTGCTGGTTTTAAATAACAGATGTGAACTGACCTGTGTGGGTCGACTGGTGCATTCTTTTAGTTGGGACTCACTATGCTGTTGAGCATGCTCGGGTGGTCTGAGTATTTTGGCGTGCTCGGAGATTTAGTTTCTGTCGCCGCAGCTGCATGATTTGCAGCTACTTGACAGCCTGATAACATGTAGGGATTGCCTGTTTGTTAGGGAATTCCCACATGAATTCAGGCTGTCAAGTAGCCACAAATCATGCAGCTGCGGTGACAGAAATTAAATCTCCGAGCACTTCCAAATACTTGGAGATCACCCGAGCATGCTCGGGAAAACCCGAACAGCGAGCATACTCGCTCATCACTACAGTCCTTTCTATTTTTTCCTTCAATGCGATCTGTTGGGTCCTTGATGCTATGCAATTAGAGACATTCTCCGTGGGAATGCTGCCATCAGAAAGGAGATGAGAAGAAACCGGATGATGTTGAAATGTTAAGAAAAGCAAGAGGCTAGGGCTTTACAGGGTACAATTGTTGCACTCTGAGACTTGATCATCCTAGGGCTCAAGAGTTTTCTAGTTTTTAAGAATGACGGATCCAAGGATTCTAATTATTCAGCAGACTAAAGAGGCTATAACATCTGACATATGGCTAAGTCTGGTACTGCAGTTCAGCCTCACTCAATTAAACAGGACCTTTCATTTACTCAAAAATATTGAGCTGTATTACTTCTAAAAATTCCCATTCTCCCTTAATTCTGTTGCTATTTTCCATTGCATATTCATACTTGCTACTTCTGTAACGCAATATGTGAAATCTCTCCTTGTAGTCCAACTCTTCGTTTCTTCAGAGTCTTCTCTGGGGGGTGTGCTCTCACTCCTCCCTGCATAATGCTGCCAATCACAGCTTGACATTGTGTGAGACTGATAGATTGCTAGATCAGCTGCCGAGTTATGAATGACTGTTTGGGAGGGAGGGGTGAAACAGCACGCCCTCAGAGAAGACTGTGATGGAACGCAAAGATGGGCTTAAAGGCAGAGATTGCACATACTGCGCTCCAGAAGAAACTAATGTGAATAGCTCTGCAATGGAGCGACATAGAGCAAAGTGGAAAAGTGCTGCAGAATCGTGGGAGGACAGGGATTTTTACAAGATATTTAACTCAATTTTTTGGGCAAGTGGCAAGTCCTCTTTAAATAATGTTTAGAGACACTTAGATGCACATGCAATGGCATAACAATTGTGGGTGCAGTCGCACCTGGTCCTTGGGGCCTAGAGGGGCTGTGGTACAGTAAATGGTGTTTTACTGGATGGGAGATACATTTCTCCCAGCAGGATAATGTTTGGCCGGGTTTTTCCCTAAAGACAGGACCTGCGATGATGTCATGGTCACGTGATCAGCCCATGTGATGTTTACCTCACTTGTGGGAGGGGTTATGGGCTATGTAATGGAGGTGGGTGTTTGGCACATGGTGAGTGTGTGTCTGGAAGTTACAGGAACTTGGCTGGACTTAGCCTGAACTTGTATACAGGATCCCCGTGCTGCAGGACTATAGCAGCCAGACTCTCAACAACCCTGGGAATGGCACCTGGCAGATGCCGCGAACCTGGCAGCCGCTTAGTTAAGCCCGTCCCATGCAAGGGGTGAGTCTGGGACCAGTGATTCTCCAAGCTGGAGTATATTTATGTTTTTCCTTACTTTCTGTTAATCTGCTGTTTGCAACGTGACATTAAACCACTGAAATTGGACTTTAAGCCTGTGTGTTGCCTCGTTACTGCAGCCCTGCCATTACCTACCAGAGCAAATCCCTACAGGGCCCAAAAAAGTCCCTTTTTTTCCAAACGAGAAAGACAATATTTTTAAAGAACCACGATAGCGTTGGAGATTTTGCATTGGGGCCAACAAGCTTCAAGTTCCATCACTGTGCACATGGATGGCGCAATAATTGTTCATGCACCAAAAAAGGCTTTGTATTTTTTCCCTACTCTTGAGATTCCAATCTATTACATGTGACCCTTTCACTAATTCAAGACCCGTGTATAAAGTACTACTAGTCTGTCAGGTTTAGAAGTTTAGTGCACAATATTAGAAATACATTGCACTTGCTTTTAAATCAATCCATTATTTGCTAACATTCATTTCTTTCTTAACCTAAGAAACATTATTCTGCCTGAGCGCATGGAAGAGAGCATGCTATATTTTTGGAACATTGCTTTGCATTACTGACATTATAAAAACGCTGAATGGAACAATAATACATTCATAACCGTCCCATTGATGAAGATTGGAAAACGTGTTCCAGGTTTGTTTGTTTGTTAAAAAGTCGATGGAGTAAGCTGGAATACAGAAAGAGTTTTTCATCTTTTTATTCCAAAGGGCAAAGATTCTCCGTGTTTGTAAGTGCTTAGCAATTGTGTTTGGAAAGCAGGTGCCTGCGCTAGATAGTATGCTGTATAAGTGGCTCAATACCGGGAATGAATTCCAGATAAATGCAGCCATTTTCAGCCAGAGAATAAACTATTCGACTGAGTCCCGAAGCAAGCACAGGCATTAACCTTCCTTTTTATCATGGCCATTTAATAATAAGTATTTACTTAAGGCTTAAGTCTGATTTTAAGACCTTGTATGTATAGCGTACTCCTGGTCTCCTTCTCTATTATGATCAGCGTTTCGAAGACAATCACCCAAGACACCAAAACCGTCAACATGAGATCCCATAAAATAACTAACGTGAGAGACGATCTCTATTCTAACACAACTGAAAAACAACACGTCACTTGCCATAAACCTGTGTTCTTTACCTTGTGTAAATAACGCTCTTCTCCTGAATCCGACTTTGTTTTTATTTTGTTCCTACGCCTCTCCGTTCCCAAGATATGACACCATGTTCTCTGCAAGTAAATTAATATTTTTAACCAACTGGGTGTGGCCATCAACTCTTCCCTGAGTGCCTCCTTGATGACCACACCAACTTGGGTAAAGAGATGAGATTTATAAACAGGGAAGAGGAGGCCAAATTTCAGGAAAGGAGAGGTGAAAGAACAAGAGGAAAAGTAGGCCAGACTCATCAGGACAGCAGCATATACACCAACTAAAAATTATATAATTATACTGATTGACAAATCTTCTTTATAGACCTCTTTAAAGGGAACCTGTCATGTAAAAACATCTAGTAAACTGCAGATATGGAGTTAATCTGCAGATTACTGGCGTTCTGAAGCCGTGTGACCACCGCACTGAAAGCCCGGTTGCCAGGAGGAAATTAACTTTTCTTCCGGCAGCCACTGGCTTTCAGTCATAGGGGTGCGGCCAACATGGCTTCAGTCAGCGGTCAGTAAATAGTGAGTGAGCTGTAACTACACCCCATTACTGACTGACAGCCAATGCAACATTACAGCTAGCTGTCAGTCAGTACTGGGGTAATTTGGAGAAGGAGTTGTCATGATACCAGTGCTGGGTGACCGGCACTTCTGGGGTTAATGTTTTGATCTCAGTGCAGACTCTTACCTGCACACCTGGGACCTATTATGGTGGCCTCTCATTGGTTCTGGGAAAGCTTCTTATAGCCTCAGGAAGCTCCCATCCCCTGTCAGTTATACTTTCGCCCTTGGCATTGTGTGGTGACCCCTGAGTGTGTTTGTGCTGTGTTCTGGTTTCTTGATTCTCTGTGTACGACTCGGTCTGTTCTCTGGATATTGCTTTGTATTCTGCTTGGTACCTTCTATGTCTGTTTGGTTTTGACTTCTGCTTGGCCCTGACTATCCGTTCTGTCTCATCCCTGGTACTTTACTGATATCTCTGTGCATGACCTCCATTTTGCCTGACTCTGAGTATTTCTGTATAGTGTCCTGCCATCTCTGAAAGCAGGATGCTAAGCCCCGCCCCCTTGCAGTCACAAGACCGTAGGTCCTGTGACTGCTTGCTAAACTTCAGCGTCCACAGGTCCTGTGTATCTGTACTTTCCGGCTGTACCTGACCCCGGGCCCCCCTACAGTGCGGGTGAGTCCCTGCTCAGCGGAGGCTGTACGGCGCTGACAGGATCCTGACAGGAGTTTTCTGGATATGTCTGCCCATTTGAGCCATTATACCTCTACTTATTTTACTTGCATGGGGAAAATTAAGCATTGCTTAAAGTGGCACTCCAGGATAAAACTGAAAATGCAGTTTTTTCCCAAAGCAGAGAAACCCAAAGTGATAGTTTGCCAGGTTCCAGACGGGAGTTGCCATGTTCAGTCCAGAAATTGGGCCACAAAATAGACAGGCAGATGGACTAGCCATGTGCAACAGGCTCTATATTAGCAAGGATTAATAATAACATTTCCCAATTATCTCAAAGCCACCAATTCAAAATCATGTCAACATGACCATGCATCTTATATAGTTACTGGAAAACCTCTCATTTGGTTAACAGTTATTCCCCCCATGCCACTTCTCTACATACACGTACATGTACAATGCAGACAGATATCTACAATATGTGTTCTCAAAGGCAGCTTGCCCCTGCTGGACAACTATGGTTGTGACTGGTGAGAACTAAAGGATCGGGCAGCTGAATCCAATATGTAAGACTCTTCTACTGATGGCTGATTTCCAGAAGAACTGGGCATCACATACACATTTGTTGGAATATGTTTGGTGCATCAACTCCATTCCTGTCTATGAGCTTTTAGTTGCTAGACTTGTATGATGTTTATAAAGTTAGAACAGCAGCAAAAAGAAAACTCCAAGAGGCTCACACAGGGAGAGCATGTGACTGTATTTCCTGTTTTTCCTGTGTCTGTGTATGAGAGAAGCAGCCTGCTTTAGATGCTGCACAGATAGAGACACACAAATTATTTATTCCTGATCTATTAAGCTTATCATGTATTGTTCCTGTTTGTTCCTGAATACAGAAGCTCTGTTGTCACACGCTTGAAGAGTATCCTGAATTTTCCACTGCGACCAACATTAGACGGTTGTCTGTCGAAATTACTAGGTTTAGCCAACATTCATCTTTAGTGCATGAGAATCTTTAGGGTAGGTCCACATGGGACAGAACTCTGCACAGGTGGATCCCGTGGTAAAGCAGAAAAGCTAACATCCATTACTCTGTGTCTTCCAGGACACATCACGTCCCGATGCAAGTGGTGCTATAATATCACTGCATTGCAGGAAACTTGTTTGCTTGGATTAGGTAAGTATAAACTTGATTTTTTTCCCACTTGGTGGCATAAAGTTGGTATTATTATTTCTGGAAAGGGCACTTCAGTGGCATCATTACTTCTTAAGGGGACATTAATGTTTTACAATTGGGGCCATAATTTTGCAAACAGTTGGAGTGCATCATTTATGTTAGAGAGGCACTCAATTATTACTGGATTAGATTAGCAGATTTTTTGAAATGCAAATTTGATGACTTCTCCAAATTCTCTCCCAAAATTTTGATTCGCCGTGAATTTGTGTGAGTCTCAATATTGGAAAACTTGTAATTGATCAGGAGATACATATGGGGAGAGGAGAGAGAAATAGAGAGGACCCCGCTAGCCTTAATATTTTACACTCTACAGGAGAGATAGATAAGACCCCAATGACTATAAGAGTGTCATGGTCCAGTCCGGAGTTTATTTTCTGCTGTCTTCACTCCGGACTGGTCATGCGGGAGTTAATCTCCTCAGCCTCGTTCTGGAGCTAGCTGGGCTATTTCAGTCTCTCACAGCCTGCTGACCAGTGTTAGTGATAGCTCAAGCTTCCAGTTTAGAGCCTCTGACCCTTGTACCTTGGTGTTCCTCCTGCCTTTGACTGATATTCACGTGTATGACCCGGACTGATTTCTGACCCTTGGTATTCGTCTCTGCTGTTACGTTCCCTCTCTGGCATCTGACTCCCCGGCTTGTACCCCGACCACATATTTCATCTCTCATTTTGGACCCCGTGCTCATGTTCTGGCTTTCTGACTCTCGGCTTGGTATTTTGACTACGTGTATTGCTGCTCCTTCTGGTACGTCTGCTCCTGCTAGTTTCTGACTCGGTTCGTCTGACTATTCTCTCTCGTTACCTGTGGCACCTGTGCTGTTGCTCAGGGTTGCTGCTCTTAGTGTGTAACCTTTCTTCCCTCACTAGCTCCCCCTGGTGGAGGTTTCACTACAAAGAGTTTACACTCTACAGGAGAGACATAATTACCCATTAGCCACACGAGTTTACACTATAGGAGAGAGAGAGGGCCCCACTGACCATAAGTGATTACACTCTACAGGAGAGAGAGAGGGCCCCACTGACCATAAGTGATTACACTCTACAGGAGAGAGAGAGAACCCCGCTGACTATAAGAACTGACACTCTACAGGAGAAAGAAAGAGGACTCTGCTGACCATAACAGCTTACACTCTACAGGAGAGAGAGGACCTCACTGACCATAAGAGGTTACACTCTATAGAGAGAGAGAAACCCACTGACCATAAGAACTTACACGCTACAGCAGAGAGAGAGAGAGAACCCCGCTGACCATAAGAACTTACACTCTACAGGAGAGAGAGAGGACCTCACTGACCATAAGAAGTTGCACGCTACAGGAGAGAAAGAGGACCCTGCTGACCGAAAGAGCTTAAAACTCTACAGGAGAGAGAGAGGACCTCACTGACCATAAGAGATTACACCCTACAGGAGAGAGAACCCCGCTGACCATAAGAGCTTACACTCTACAGAAGAGAGAGGACCCCACTGAGCAAAAGAGATTACACTCTACCAGAGAGAGAGAGACTTACTTGGTGACCATAAGAGCTTACACTCTACAGGACAGAGAGAGAACCCCGCTGATCATAAAAACTTAAAACTCTACAGGAGAGAGAGGACCTCACTGACCATAAGAGCATACATTCTGCAGAAGAGAGAAAGATCATTGACCATAAGAGCTTACGTTCTAGAACAGAGAGCGAGGACCCCGCTGATCATAAAAGCTTACACTCTACAGAAGAGAGAGGACCCCGCTGACCATAAGAGCTTACACTCTACAGGAGAGAGAGAGGACCCCGCTGATCAGAAGAGATTACACTCTACAGGAGAGAGAGAGGACCTCCCTGACCATAAGAGCTTGCACTCTACAAGAGAGAGAGGACCCTGCTGACCATAAGAGCTTACACTCTACAGGATAGAGAGATAGGACCCCGCTGACCATAAGCGCTTACACTCTACAGGAGAGAGAGGACCCCACTGACCATAAGAGATTACACTCTACAGGAGAGAAAGAGTCCCGCTGACCATAAGAGCGTAAAACTCTACAGCAGAGTGAGAGGACCTCACTGACCTTAAGAGATTACACTCTACAGGAGAGAGAGATTCCTGCTGACCTTAAGAGATCACACTCTAAAGGAGAGAGAGGACCTATCTGACCATAAGAGGTTACACTCTACAGGAGAGAGAGAACCCTGCTGATCAAAAGAGTTTACACTCTACAGAAGAGTAATAATAAAAGAACCAACTGAGAATGGTGAGAAATACTTGGTAAAAGTCGTGAATTAGTAATAAATGTGAAAGAGATAAAATTACTAGGTAAAAATAGCCTTTATTAAAAAAAATGGCACAACAACAATTAATTATAAAATTAGTGCATAAAAAGGCAGTTTTGACCGCTGTAAATAGATTTAGCATATATTGATATTTTCATATAGGACCATACAGTCATGGCCAAAAGTTTTGAGAATGACACAAATATTAATTTTTACAAAGTCTACGGCTTCATTTTTTCTAATGGCAATTTGCATATACTCCAGAATGTTATAAAGAGTGATCAGCTTAACAGCAATTACTTGCAAAGTCAATATTTGCCTAGAAAATGAACTTTATCCCCCAAAACTCATTTCAACATCATTGCAGCCCTGCCTTAAAAGGACCAGCTAACATCGTTTCAGTGATTGCTCCATTAACACAGGTGTGGGTGTTGATGAGGACAGGGCTGGAGATCAATCTGTCATGATTAAGTAAGAATGACACCACTGGACACTTTAAAAGGAGGCTGGTGCTTGGCATCATTGTTTCTCTTCTGTTAACCATGGTTATCTCTAAAGAAACACAAGCAGTCATCATTGCACTGCACAAAAATGGCCTAACAGGGAAGAGTATCGCAGCTAGAAAGATTGCACCTCAGTCAACAATCTATCGCATCATCAAGAACTTCAAGGAGAGAGGTTCCCTTGTTGCCAAAAAGGCTCCAGGGCGCCAAAGAAAGACCAGCAAGCGCCAGGACCGTCTCTTAAAAGTGTTTCAGCTGCGGGATCGGGCTACCAGCAGTGCAGAGCTTGCTCAGGAATGGCAGCAGGCAGGTGTGAGAGCATCTGCACGCACTGTAAGGCGGAGACTCTTGGAGCAAGGCCTGGTCTCAAGGAGGGCAGCAAAGAAGCCACTTCTCTCCAGGAAAAACATCATGGACAGACTGATATTCTGCAAGAGGTACAGGGAGTGGACTGCTGAGGACTGGGGTAAAGTCATTTTCTCTGATGAATCCCCTTTTCGATTGTTTGGGACATCTGGAAAACGGCTTATTCGGAGAAGACCAGGTGAGCGCTACCACCAGTCTTGTCTCATGCCAACTGTCAAGCATCCTGAAACCATTCATGTGTGGGGTTGCTTCTCAGCCAAGGGAATGGGCTCTCTCTCAGTCTTGCCTAAAAACACAGCCACGAATAAAGAATGGTACCAGAATGTCCTCCAAGAGCAACTTCTCCCAACCGTCCAAGAGCAGTTTGGCGATCAACAATGCCTTTTTCAACATTATGGATCACCTTGCCATAAAGCAAAGGTGATAACTAAATGGCCCAGGGAACAAAACATAGAGATTTTGGGACCATGGCCTGGAAACTCTCCAGTTCTTAATCCCATTGAGAACTTGTGGTCAATCATCAAGAGACGGGTGGACAAACAAAAACCTTCAAATTCAGACAAAATAAAAGCATTGATTTTGCAAGAATGGACTGCTATCAGTCAGGATTTGATCCAGAAGTTGATTGAGAGCATGCCAGGGAGAATTGCTGAGGTCCTGAAGAAGAAGGGTCAACACTGCAAATATTGACTTGCTGCATTAACTCATTCTAACTGTCAATATAACCTTTTGCTACTCATAATATGATTGCGATTATATTTCTGTATGTGATAAAAACATCTGACAAACACATAAAAACCAGAGGCCAGCAGATCATGTGAAAATATAATATTTGTGTCATTCTCAAAACTTCTGGCCATGACTGTACAGTTGTGGCCAAAAGTATTGACACCCCTGCAATTTTGTCAGATAATACTCAGTTTCTTCCTGAAAATGATTGCAATCACAAATTCTTTGGTATTATCTTCATTTAATTTGTCTTAAATGAAAAACACAAAAGAGAATGAAGCAAAAAGCAAAACATTGATCATTTCACACAAAACTCCACAAATGGGCCAGACAAAAGTATTGGCATCCTCAGCCTAATACTTTGTTGCACAACCTTTAGCCAAAATAACTGCGACCAACCGCTTCCGGTAACCATCAATGAGTTTCTTACAATGCTCTGCTGGAATTTTAGACCATTCTTCTTTGGCAAACTGCTCCAGGTCCCTGATATTTGAAGGGTGCCTTCTCCAAACTGCCATTTTTAGATCTCTCCACAGGTGTTCTATGGGATTCAGGTCTGGACTCATTGCTGGCCACCTTAGAAGTCTCCAGTGCTTTCTCTCAAACCATTTTCTAGTGCTTTTTGAAGTGTGTTTTGGGTTATTGTCCTGCTGGAAGACCCATGACCTCTGAGGGTGACCCAGCTTTCTCACACTGGCCCTACATTATGCTGCAAAATTTGTTGGTAGTCTTCAGACTTCATAATGCCATGCACACGGTCAAGCAGTCCAGTGCCAGAGGCAGCAAAGCAACCCCAAAACATCAGGGAACCTCCACCATGTTTGACTGTAGGGACCGTGTTCTTTTTCTTTGAATGCCCTTTTTTTCTTCTGTAAACTCTATGTTGATGCCTTTGCCCAAAAAGCTCTACTTTTGTCTCATCTGACCAGAGAACATTCTTCCAAAACGTTTTAGGCTTTTTCAGGTAAGTTTTGGCAAACTCCAGCCTGGCTTTTTTATGTCTCGGGGTAAGAAGTGGGGTCTTCCTGGGTCTCCTACCAAACAGTCCCTTTTCATTCAGACGCCGACGGATAGTACGGGTTGACACTGTTGTACCCTCGGACTGCAGGGCAGCTTGAACTTGTTTGGATGTTAGTCGAGGTTCTTTATCCAACATTCACACAATCTTGCGTTGAAATCTCTTGTCAATTTTCTTTTCTGTCCACATCTAGGGAGGTTAGCCACAGTGCCATGGGCTTTAAACTTCTTGATGACACTGCGCACGGTAGACACAGGAACATTCAGGTCTTTGGAGATGGACTTGTAGCCTTGAGATTGCTCATGCTTCCTCACAATTTGGTTTCTCAAGTCCTCAGACAGTTCTTTGGTCTTCTTTCTTTTCTCCATGCTCAATGTGGTACACACAAGGACACAGGACAGAGGTTGAGTCAACTTTAATCCATGTCAACTGGCTGCAAGTGTGATTTAGTTATTGCCAACACCTGTTAGGTGCCACAGGTAAGATACAGGTGCTGTTAATTACACAAATTAGAGAAGCATCACATGATTTTTCGAACAGTGCCAATACTTTTATCCACCCTCTTTTTTATGTTTGGTGTGGAATTATATCCAATTTGGCTTTAGGACAATTCTTTTTGTGTTTTTTCATTTAAGACAAATTAAATGAAGATAATAATAACAAAGAATTTGTGTTTGCAATCATTTTCAGGAAGAAACTGAATATTATCTGACAAAATTGCAGGGGTGTCAATACTTTTGGCCACAACTGTAGTTTGCTAAATTGCCAGTTGGTGATATCAAAACAATTTGGTCACCCACGGCATAAGCCACATCAGCTCCAATAATCAGTTACAAAACCGGAGAAAGGAAGAAGCCAAGCGATGATTACAAAAAAATTCAATATTTTTATTTTTAAATATCATATGAAAAGTGCAAACAGTCATATTAAAGTGGCAATGTCAAGCAGATGAAAACACACCCAAGTCCCTCATCGTATTATCTGACAAAATTGCAGGGGTGTCAATACTTTTGGCCACAACTGTAGATAGAATAGAGTAATGGACCAAACAACAATATGCTATATATTATATATACCCAAATGCCTCAGGCCAAATTCAAAACGCCTCATGTAAACCAAAAGTTGGCTTAAAAAGTATAATGAGTGTAAAAAGTGCAAAAAATAGCGCAAACCAATATGTACACACTCAAAATTAGTGCAAAATTGCAAATAGTGCAAAAAATGCAAAAAAGTGAACCAGTGCTGTAAATATACTGACTGCAGCAATGTGTAAGAAAGAAAAAATGAATGTGCAATTTATAATTACCGTGCACATAAAATTTGTGCTGAACAACAGCATAAGTAGTAAAATAATTAGTTTAAACCATAAGGTCAATAACCTATAAATAAGGCCTTAATACCTGTGAGGGTGGGTAGTGCGGTGTGCCTGCTGAACGCGCCCCGATGCACGTTTCGGAAGATTACCTTCGTCAGAGAGGATCCTACTGATCATAAGAGGTTACACTCTACAGGAGAGAGAGAGGACCCTGCTGATCATAACAGCTTACACTCTACAGGAGAAAGAGAGGACCTCACAGACCATAAGAGCTTACATTCTGCAGAAGAGAGAAAGAACATTAACTATAAGAGCTTACACCCTACATAAAAGAGAGGACCCAACTGATCAGAAGAGATTACACTCTACAGGAGAGAGAGAGAGACTTACTTGGTGACCATAAGAGCTTACACTCTACAAGAGAGCTAGGACCCCTCTGACTATAAGTGGTTATGGAGCACCCCCAGGGCACAGTTACACACTACAGGAAAGAGAGAGGACCTCACTGACCTTAAGAGAACTCTACAGAAGAGAGAGAAGGCCCCGCTGACCATAGGAGCTAACACTCTGCAGGAAAGAGAGGAATCCACTGATCATAAGAGATTACACTCTACAGGAAAGAGAGAGGACCCCACTGACCATAAGAGCTTACACTCTAAAGCAGGAGTCACACATAGCAACTTACCAGCGATCCCGACAACGATATCAACGTGTCAGGATCGCTGGTAAGCTGTCAAACAGACAGCTTCACCAGCGATTAGCACAGCGATGCCGAGCGCGCGGCATCGCTGTGTTCGTTAGCGCTGATGCCATGGATCCATGTAAAAAATAGAATTAAAATAAAAAATATTGTTATTCTCACCTTCCGACGTCCCGCCTCTCTCCACGCTCCCGGTTCCAGTAAGCCTTTGCGAGAATGACCGCGATGATGTCCGTTCTCACGGGATCGTGAAGTCTCGCGGTCATTCTTGCAAAGGATTACTGGGACCGGAGCATGGAGAGAGGCGGGAATGCTGCGCGGGATGCCGGAAGGTGAGAATAACAATATATTTTTTTTTTATTTTACAGCTGATCGCTTGTCTCCCGCCTGTCACACACAGCGAAGCGTGCTGGCCAGCGGGAGATCAGCAACGAAAAAAATGTCCAGAGGTTTCTTGCAGCGATCAGCGATACCGGCAGGGGGGCCGATCGCTGTCACACACAGCGATCTCGCTGGTGAGATCGCTGTTGTGTCACAAAAGTTGTGACTCAGCAGCGATCTCTCTAGCGAGATTGCTATGTGTGACGGGGCCTTAAAGAAGAGAGAGAAGACCTCACTGATCATAGAAGCTATCACTCTGCAGGAGAGAGGACCCTGCTGATCATAAGAGCTTACACTCTACAGGAGAGATAGACTGATCCAGTGACTCTGGAAATAGAAAATGACTCCGATACTGACCACCACTGTACAAGGTGTGATAATCCGCTAGATAGCCACAGGACATTATGGGAAGGTCACGCGGCAACAGAAGCAAACATTAGCCACTGTCGGATGCAAATGTTGAGATTTGTGAAGTACAAATCAAATCTCAACATTTCAGAAAATTCGACTCAAACTTGATCCTTTGGGAATCGATCCGATTATCTCTTGTGTGCTATTCTTGCCTTGATCTCAAGCATCAACAGCCCATGTTGAAGAACACCCTGCACCCATATAAGTATTGAAATGAGTGTGGTCTTACGGATAGTACAAGGAAGTACGGTACTTTTCATTCCCAATATAAGTCCTCACAGCATCCAGACGTGCCCCATCCCATTTCCTATATCTAGTGAACAGCATTGCACTTTGGAAAGTTTCAGAGCAGAGATTTATTTGGAAATAAAAGGGAAAGAGTTCCATCTTGTGGCTGCAAGCACGGAGCAAAACCCAGGAGACGCTGCTTTTATGATTCACATTGTCACCAAAGGCTCTCTAAGAAAATATTTCTGAGTTTTATTACAGTTCATCTATGGAGCTATTTGCTTTTTATGAAACTATCCAGAAAAAAAAGTCCCAAATCAAGTTAGGCCTTACAAGGACATCTCAGTAAAGATGAGATTGGAGACTGGAAAAAAAAAGGAAAGAAAAAAACCTGTCTCCAGGGGACGGCTGCACAATGAAATTTTTATTTCATACACCACAACATGGCTTTTTCATCTCAGTTCTTGAAATTCCTTTAGATGTAATATATCAGTCCTGTGATTACTCGGATCTAGGCCCAAGCAGGTTAGAAAATATTTTGTTATTGATCATCTGGTAAAAATTTCCTGACATCACAAATCCTTACTGACACGTTATTTATGTAGCTATTCTGTATCAGCGATATCATGTAAAGAAAGGTCAAGGGCTGGAAGAGGAAGTTCAGAGCCACTTGAATTTTGCACTTAAAGTTGTTGGGATCAAAATTCATTATTTTTATTTTTTCCGTATTTTTTTTCATGCCTCATACACACATTTTTTTTTCTCAATATCATATTTTATGAAAATTTAGCATTTTAAAAAAATTAAGATTATATCATGAGCATTTTGCCATGAATTTGGATTTGATCCACATTTTATACTGATCCCAAGAAATCACTCTGCAGTTACAGTATCAGGTCCAATATAAAAACTATTATTATTATTATTAGTAGTAGTATTATTAGTAGTAGTATTAATAGTAGCAATGAAAATAACAGCAATAATAATACAATAATACATTTCTTATTTCTTTACTAAATTTTATGTAGATATTGTCTTTCTTGCAACACCAAAAAAGAAAATTCATAGTCATGAAGTTCTGGAAATCATAGGATGAATAGACATGTTACTGATCTGCAAATGATGAAAAATTGGAAACAAAATGTTAAAAATACCTCAATCTATTCAGTCTGGAGTATGTGTCACATGTAGAAATCCCCGCACTTACAGCGTTTGCTGCCTTCAATGAGGTTATTAAAGAGGTTGTCCACTACTTTATCATTGATGATCTATCCTTGGGATAGGTCATCAATGTCTGATCGGTTGGGGTCAGACATCCGGCACACCTGTCAATCAGCTGTTCTCTGTGTCAGCGGCGGCCGCCAATAATCACTTTCCGAGCTGCCCATCCTCTGATAGTGGCCGCCACAGGGTACTACACATCCGCTTCCTATTGATTTGAATAGTAGTCGGATGTGCAGTACCCTGCCTTGGCCATTGTCAGTAGACTGCCAGTTCAGCAAGTGAGTATTTCCGGCCAGCAGATGCCAACTCCGATAACAGTTGATCGGTGAGAGTACCAGGTGTCATACCAATCAGACTTTGATGTCATATCCTAAGGATAGTCATAGAAGAAAAACAGCTGCACTCAAACGGATTTTCTTGAATGCAATTTAAAACATTTATTAAATTCACCACAGAAAGGCATGACGAGATAATAAGGTAACGCTTCGACCCGAACACGGGTCTTTATCAAACCTCACTTAGGTAAAAAGAGGAGTAGCTGAGATGAGCCAGAAGTAGACCAGAACAAAAGTAATAGAAGTCCCAGCTGGGGCTTAATGTATTGGCATAGCAGGCACCACATCTAAGGAAAGTTTGGTCCAGGTACCAGAACAGTACATGAACCCAGACCCCATTCAGATGAATGGGTGCCCGAACATTCATTGTTTGCCACTCTGTTATCTACGTGACAGTGGGACAAGCACGGGCTCTGATAGGCGGCAAGATCATTACCGTGGGTCAGAGAACTGCGTTTTCCACGATGTCAGATGGCAGCGTGAGCCAGAAGCTGGGACCCTCGGTAAAAAGGTTACCACCAGTCACAGGCGGTGGCTGATGAGAGAGTACTACTCTCATTAGCGTACTCCTGCTGTCACTTATAACAGTGAGAGCAAGCAGTAGCTGATGGGACTATTCATCAGCTGGCACCTGTGCTATAAATAAATGTAAAAAAATGACGTGGGGCTGCTTCTATTTTTGATAATTAGATGCCTCTCTATTACTAACCTCTGGGCTTGATGTCATCGGCCATGAAACAGCTGACATCAACCCCACAAATTTTACCCCACGTGCCAACACACCAAGTCAAGTGGTTAGCCTGGCAAAGTACCAGAATTGGTGCATCTATTGGATAATACTTTTCCGGGGCAGCTGTGGGCTGCTATTTTAGGCTGGGGGCAATATCCATGGCCTCTTACCAGCCTGAGAATACCAGCCCCCAGCTGTCTGCTTTACCTTGGCTGCTCATCAAAAAAGGGGGGAACCTCAAGCAATTTTTTAAAAATTATTTAATAAATAATTTAACTAAATGGCGTGGGATCCCTCTATTCTTGATAACCAGCCATGATAAAGCTGACAGTTGAGGGCTGCGGCCCGCAGCGATTAGTTTTGCATGCACTGGTTATCAAAAATAGAATATACCACAAGTTATTTTTTTTAATTTCTTAATTTATTTATAGCACAGGCCCCAGCTGATGAATACTCCCATCAGCTGCAGCCTGCTCTCACTGTTATCAGCGACAGGAGGCGTTCATTGATGAGATTAGTGCACTCTCATCAGCCAATGCCTGTGACCGATGGTAACCTTTTTACTGCTGATCACAGCCGTTAACTCACGATATCATCTGACAGTGTAGGAACTGCAGCACTCTGACAGAAGGTAACTGACTTACCTCCAATCAGAGCCGCCGGTGTTTCTCTCGCTATTGCACAGATGACAGCATGGGAAACAGCCAATGTTCGGGGTGCCAAACCCAAACAGTAACATGGACTTCCTGAACAAGTCCACGTTTGGGGTCCGTGCACGGACACTAGGTATTCGGTATAGAACTTAATAGCAAAGCCACAAAAAGATGACTAAAATCCTTCAAAAATTCAATAATTAATACACCACAAAAGGGGCAGCGTGATGCCACCATCAGCAGCAAGGCTTGGAAGTGCCGCTAATCCTAAGCAGCAATTCAGGTTACGCTACCACTCCTCACCTAACAAAGTCATCGTACCACAAATTTGAAACCTTTAAGGGAATTCACTCCTTCTACATGACACCATAATGTCAAAACAGCAACTAAATGATTAAGACCCGGGATGGGTTGAAACGTCGTAATATTATGATATATAGTCGATTTTTTGTACCAGCTATCATCTGCTCCCAATCTTTTTATGTATGGACTTCATTAAATCTTTTTTTACAATATATACTTAAGAGTGTGCAGTGAGTTTTGTACATACAGCCTATTAGCAACACCTATACTATTCGATCAGGCGGGCTGGCCAGCACTCTCTAAATGCGTCTCCTGTGGAAACCCCAGTTTACAAGACCTAACATGCTGGACTTGGCTGCACCCTGAAAAATAAAGTGCAATATAAATATGTGAGGACTCCCCTTGATATTTTTTGTGTTTTGCTACTTCACAACCTGGAATTTACTTTTTTTTTTTTGAGGATTTGCATCAATTCATGTAAAGAACATGCCTACAACTGTGAACAATTGTTTTTTTTTATTGTGAAGCAAACAACAAATATGACAAAATAACTGAAAACTCCAGTGTGCATAACTATTCAGCCCCTAAAGTCAGTACTTTGTAGAGCCTCCTTTTGTGGTAATTACAGCGGCAAGTTGTTTGGATAAGTCTCTATGAGCTTTTCACATCACGGCAAAACGGCTCCAGCTCCTTCAAGTTAGATGGTTTCCTCTGGTGAACAGCGATCTTCAAGTCTGACCACAGGTTCTCAATTGGATTAAGGTCTGAGCTGTGACTAGGCCACTCCAAAACATTTACACGTTTTGTTGGAATGTGAACCTCTGTCCCAGTCTCAAATCACTGACAGACTAAAACACAGGTATTGCTCAAGAATGTCCCTGTATTTTGTGTGGCGCCCCCAGGAGTATGGTCGCCACACTGGCTTTGCCTTCATCCAGGGGAGGGTAATGCCAGGCTTGGAAGCAGTGATGGGTCTCTCCAGCAGTTAACCTAATGCATGCAACACAGTCCCACTCCGGGCCAGCAGGGGGAACTCTGAACCAGGATTCTGGAAAGGAGTGTCCTCTGAGGGCCAGGAGGAAGAAGGGTCAGATAGTCTGCGGAGGGTGAAGTGTGCAGACGGGAGGTGTGAAGCTGAGAGGTTGAGCTGCAGAAGGCGAGCTCCCTCAGCTTGAGAGCGCACAGAACTGGAGCCTGGTCTCTACGGTGGTACAGATACTGATGGTCCTACCACAGATACCAGAGGAGTAGGAGGCTGTAAATGCCCTGCTCCCAGCAAAGACTTGGGACACAACAGCAATTGAATAGAGAGCCAGGACTGAAGAGAGGAGTCCCCGAGAGAGGCTACAGCTGTCTGTCATACAAGTATAGTTCTAGGAACATCTGAAGAGAGGCATTCCGGAGTAACTAAGTACTGGAGTGCTTCACACTACAAAGCGCTAGGAAGGAGACTGCACAGCCCTTCTGCTGAGAGAGAATCGTGATCTGCTTCCAGGTTAAACTGCCCCAATACCATCTGTAATCAGGACTCTGGACTGCATCTACTCAGTAAAGGTACAGAAACTACAACCGCTGTGTCTTGTCTGTTCCCTACGCTTTCGGCACTGCTACATCCCCGTGCCAGCTACATCTACACTGCCCTGGGACTACAGCTCCATCTGTGGGGAGCTTTACCATCTAAGCTGCACATACCATCAGTCCCAGCAGATCTGTATGCAGCGTTGGCCTAACACCATACTTGCCAAACACCACGGGTGGCGTCACGAACTATTCTACCATTAACTACATCTCCCATTGCTTGGGCGCCCAGGGCCACGGACTGGGTCACCGCTGCTGTGACACATCCCCCTGACACCGGCCCGGTACCGAGTACTGTAAAATAATGCATATCCTGTAAAATACTCAGGACTAGTTACCAGATAAAAATATAGTGGTTTATTTGGATTCTTCCATCAAAGAAAGGTTATTACAGAAAAACAGGTGAATAAAAATAAGTGAAAGAGATATTGTCCATTGTTCATAGCAAAGCAGCATGTATTCTTCTTTCTCTCCGGGATCTCACATGGCAAATGGCGTCTGTCTCTCAGTTCGTCTTCTTCGTAGTAAAGTAACATACCAGCTGTTGAGTTATGTCATCTTGCGTCTGTGTCTCATGATGGTGAGGGAAGAAGAGCGACCTCTACAGTTAGCCATGAATTATATACGTCTCCTAAAGCACGTGGTCTCTACATATATGGAGCTGTCTTTCTACCATGAGCCAAGCTTATAAATAGCCTATGTCGTGTAAGCTAAAGCAATGTACAGAACTGAGTCTTATAAGAAATTAACGGATTATTAATATTTAACAATTCCCCCTTTTGAGGGAGACAGACATTAATTGGAACCCTCAAATATAACAAGATCTTTTTTTCTTCTTTTCTTCTTCTTTGACAAAATAATTTAATATCAATAATAATAATAATAATAATAATAATAATATCAGATTACCGTTATAAGTACTCAATGACATAATTGATGTGAATTCATGTTATGGTAAGTCGTGAACAATATTCATATAAAATATGTATAATTATACTTCCCTAAGTCTAAATTGAAGCATCTCAGGTCCAGTCATCATCATCTGATGTCATCTGGTCTTCATTTTGATGTCTTCTGTCTTCTTCTTGGTTTTTTTAAAAATACAGTTTTCTTATAGCATATAGATGTTGTAGAAATCGTGTCGTGTATCAAATCAAAGTCCATAAATTCAAATGTTAATAAGAAACAAAGTCTATAGATGAAATGCAGCTTTAATATCTGTGTAGTGTCATTTTTTAAAAAACCTGGGCTTACATTGGCTTGCCTTGGATATTCTGGAATCCTCCATCGGTACTGGTCTTTGAACAGGTGTGACGTCTTTGGTCAGCAAAGCAAGGGTTAAAATGACTCTTCCTTGCTAAACATAGCACCATAACCAGTCCTTGTCCTAATGCACAGGACATATGTCAGGGTTGTAGCTTCCTGACAATTACCTTATTGTTCACCAGCTTTACATCGAAGCTTTACAGGTGATTGAAAACCTCTGGAACTTGGTAAGAACGTGATAACACCGTTCATCTCAGCATCATAGGATCATCGTCCTCTGGTTGTCAGGTTAGACACTTTAATTGTGACTAACCTGTGGTGGATACTGCACTTGTGATTAACACAGTCTATTACTCAGTAATCATAGCTTTGTTACCTTCTGGGACTTCTGGATCGCGGCATTCTTCTTCTGAAAAGTCTTTATTAACGTAATTTCAGTATCTTGCTTGAAGTCTTCATTCCCTAGTCTATACCAAATCCGGTAATTTTCCTATCCTATAATATCACAGCGTACCATAGCAATCAGTAATATCCATATAATTATTATCAGAATTTGTACCATATATATAGATTTCAATGTTTGAAATATTAAACCAATAATAAGTGATAATACATTATTATCCATATTTTTTCATGTGATAGAACATTTTTATGTCATAGGTGTAATTACCTTTTCCAACCCATAGGTGTCACTGTGTTTTATGTAACCAGTGTTTTCATCTTTATTAATAAGGAATATATTTATTATACTAATAATATGTAGGAATGTAAAGCCATGAACCAAAATAAGAATATATGAGTGAGCGAATGAATGAATAAAAGAATTGTTACATATAACTCAGAAGTGAAACATTTCCTTAGTAATAGAACCATATAATTGCTATATTTAATGAAGCAATATTCTCAGTAGATATTACTTTACTAAAGATTGATGAAAGAATTAAAAATAATGAAAAATAAGAATAAAAATAAAAATAAGAATAAGGCCTTTATGTTGATGCAGAGTAGTTATGTCTTCAGTAACATATACCCTTAATATTTCCATGATCTGGATTATTTCATAATTGTCATAAACTTGTGTTACCAAAATATTCAAATTATGCAACTTTGCATATAATATTCCTCTTACTGTAAAGAAATGACTCTTTATAATACTTGTTATTATACCCAATACTTATACCATTGTACCTTATTAATATTTTTTCCTATTAAAATGTGTGAAGAAGAGGTATTAATCAAATGTGATGATGTAGTCAGGATAAAAAACATATTTTCCCCCTTAATACCAAAAAATATTGTTTCATGAAATAATTCATTTATCAAAACCAAAATTAAAAATAATTAATGTATAAATTATGTGAATTTATACTTGCTTATACCATTATTTGTCTGAAGATGTGTAACCATCAAAATTAATTTGAATATCATAAAATTATCCTTTGGAAAAATTAATTTAAATGTAGTTTAAGATTAACACACTTGGACAGAGAAGGAAGGTCCACTATTCCCAGATGCAGCTGGTGAATACCAGGCTCTGTGCTGGTGCCTGTTTAAAAGAGCTAAAGCTGATAAGGAAAGAATAGATTTTCTTCCTAAACTATTTTCTATTTTGTTGTGCGATTGCACTTATCCACAATTAACTAAATCAAGAAATAATTACTATAGAAATACAGAAATATATGTTGTGTAGATAATATTTCATTATGTATCTTAATATTCTAATAATTTATCTGATCTGCATATTTCTCCTAAAGATAAAAGCTTTGGGGTTTTTTTTTTTTTTCTCTCTCATTCAGGATCCTGAGGCCTCATACAAACGTATCACATTACTCGCTCAGCAGCTGCTCATACACTCAGTCACTGTCACTCAGACTGTGTCACATATTAACTTTAAACCAAATACCTCACATACGAAGGTGTGATGAATACACGTATTTTAACCCAAATTATCCTAATCATCAATGCATTGTAAACTATTTCAATTTAGTCTTAATATTTCTTTGAATATTCCCCAAATACACATGACATAAATATATGTATATGTATAGCTATACTTGACATTTAGGCCTGGAAAAAAAATTCCATTGGTTTGCAAAAGTTGAGACCCCCTTAAAAATTATTTTCCTAAAGAACAGGGACCTAGTATACTGGTCTGGTATACTGATTATTAGAACAAGGTACAAATTTCACATGCTGTGGTTGTCATTCGAACCATGCAGTGAAGGCACACATACAGAAACCATTTTGAAATGCAATTAGTTATTTCCTTTTAAGGGTTAGATATATAAAATCATGCAATTATTGCAACTTCCTGTGTAAATAAAGGCATAAATCCTTGGAAGAGAATTTTTCCCGATTAAGTCCTGCTTTGAAATGAAAATTCTAAGGAAACATAAAAAATAAGGTTAATATCATATTCATATTCTAAATATTATTACTGATGTAGATTTTAATTTTCATTAAAAAATACAGTTCTACTATTTCTACTTCTACAAACACTCTATATATACTGTATGAATATGTATATATCCACAAACCATAAAACTACAGGATTATACTCTATAAAATAATTACATATAACTCACTAATTGTATAACACTGTTACACAAAATATATTACTTTTTCTAGCCAATTCCTACACCCATACTTATTTCTCTGCAAAAAATATCCTGAAAGGTTCTTGCCATTTTAAAGCTGATAGATTCTTGGAGCAGAGTATTCAGTTTACAGGCCATGATGTCACTCACCACCTGTTTCTGTCTGTTAAATTCGGCCATCTTGGTTACAGAAAGAAAATCAGAACTCATCATTTTTCTTAATTCCATTTGTGTCTTTTTGGTGTTCTTTTGCATCATTCCATATGGCTTATAACAAACATGTGATCTCCTTTGTACTTCATATATTTGGGGAAAACTCATTTTAGAAGGTTTTGCTAATACAGGCTTCTGATAAGATTTTACTCTGCCTGTCTTTACAAAATTAGCACAATTTACTTTCCTTTCACGATTCTCGTGTTTTCTGGCAAAATCAAGGGATTGTGCACATTCAAACAATGAATCTTTTTGTGACGCAATAACACGAGATGCAGGATTTAGAAACCAAAATTTGCTTACAAAACTCCTTATGAGGGACGGTGTTTTTACATTCTCACTCAGCATTCTATACAAACGTTCATATATGGACATGAACGTAAAAATACATTCCTTCCGACCAATCCTTAATTTTTGAAGAATATCAATATCTGGATGATTTTCATTTGATGAACAAAAAATGAGAATTTTTAATCTGTCCTTATCAGTTAAATTCTCATGTGTCTCACCAGATAACTTTAAAGTCAATCTCCTAGCAAAGTTTACAGGGATCCACATTTTGAACAACTGATTCTTCTCCTCGTTAGATAAATCAAATTTATCAACACAACTTTCAAAAATCTCAGAGTTTCTACAAACATCTATTTTGTTGTCATAAGCAGGAATTATTTGGCATATCGTTAGCAAACTTTTCCTTCGGATTTGGGCCTGTGAGTCGTCTATTTTTAGTGGTACGTCTTTCCCTTGTACATCCTCTACGTCAGTTCTGAAGTCTCCTCCTACTTCTCCATCTTGTTCCACGTCTGCAAGGTCACCTTCAATGGCTGCTGCTACTTGTAACTGTTTCTCCACATTACAGTAAATCTCGGGAATATCACTATCCTCTACACAATCATTTTTAGATTTCTCTGACACAGATCTATGAAATATATCTACCATCTGTAGAATATTTTTTAATCTCTCTCTTTCTCTATTGAAAAACTTATAATCTAACCTCTGATTCTCGAGTTCACACTCGGCATATAAACTCAACCATAAAACTTCTGAATTAGAATTGTCTACAGACTTAAATTTCAATCTACTCTGCTTAGCATAAGAATTAATTACATCCATTTCTCTTACCTTGAAATTTCTCAGCTTGTTTCTTTGATAGACAACGCTGGGCTCTTGTCTTGGTTTCAGCACGTCTGGCACTTTGGCACTTGTAGTACTTCTCAATCTATCTGGCAATTCTTACTTCTAGGTTCTGTGTGATTCCTGTAAGTAGTGGAATTCCCAATAACTTGCACATATGATTTGACGTTAGCAAAGTCCAATCCCCCTTTTGGGCAAGTGGAGGGAAATCCGCAAAAAAGTACAAAAATTCAGATCTGGCTGGCTCTCCAATGTAAAATAATGCATATCCTGTAAAATACTCAGGACTAGTTACCAGATAAAAATATAGTGGTTTATTTGGATTCTTCCATCAAAGAAAGGTTATTACAGAAAAACAGGTGAATAAAAATAAGTGAAAGAGATATTGTCCATTGTTCATAGCAAAGCAGCATGTATTCTTCTTTCTCTCCGGGATCTCACATGGCAAATGGCGTCTGTCTCTCAGTTCGTCTTCTTCGTAGTAAAGTAACATACCAGCTGTTGAGTTATGTCATCTTGCGTCTGTGTCTCATGATGGTGAGGGAAGAAGAGCGACCTCTACTGTTAGCCATGAATTATATACGTCTCCTAAAGCACGTGGTCTCTACATATATGGAGCTGTCTTTCTACCATGAGCCAAGCTTAAAAATAGCCTATGTCGTGTAAGCTAAAGCAATGTACAGAACTGAGTCTTATAAGAAATTAACGGATTATTAATATTTAACAAGTACCCTACAGCCCTGGGAGGTCGACCCATTTTGCACCATCCATCTTCCCCACAACTCAGACAATTGTCCCTGTCACTGCTGCCGAAAAACAACATTTCTTGGGGTGGTATTCTTGGGGTGATAAGCTGTGTTGGTTTGGCGCCAGACATAGCGTTTACCTTGATCTCATCTGACCACAGCACCTTCCGTCATACATTTGGGGAGTCTCTCACATGTTTTTTGACAAACTCGAAACGAGCCTTACAATTTTTGTGTATAAGTATATTCTTTTTTCTGCACACTCTTCCATAACAGCCACCTCTATGGAGTGTACAGCTTATTATGGTTGTATGGACAGATACACCAGTCTGTGTTTGGGAACTCTGCAGCTCCTTCAGGGTTACCCTAGGTCTCTGTGCTGCCTGTCTGATTAATGTCCTCCTTGCCCGGTCTGAGAGTTTTGATGGCAGCCCTCTGTCAGCAGGTTTGTTGTGGTACCATGTTCTTTCCATTTGATGATAATTGAATTGATGATGCGGGGGGATCATCAGAGACTCAAGCATATATTTCCTATGACTACACACCCCAAGTCCATTCTCTGAGTGTATGGGGCACAGTCAGGACCATTACGCTGTTGGCGCACCTTATGTACTCTTAAATTATCTATGCCAAGCAGGAGTAGAATCTTGGCATCCATATCCATAACGCTGGCTAGTAGCCTTAAGTGTGGTTGGTGAAATGCAGATTCCGGGGTCAGATGTTTGATCACATTCGATCAGCGTTGGTAAATGTATTTCCTTGTCTCTATTGATAGGAGGAACATAAGGCAGACACAGTGAAGACAATTTCTGACTGTTCAGTCTCCACATAAGGCGATTGGAGGTGGAGCTGACTGATAAGATGCTGTGAGATTCAGGACCAGTGCAGACTCAGCGTCCATAGAATCGAATGTCGAACTACAGTGTGGGTATAATTCTTGGTTTATTTAAACCCGGATACAGAAGTAATACTTTTCGGTACGATTCTTTAACGTTCTCTGAAGCTGCTGATGTTGGTTGCTTCTGGTCAGAAATTGATAACTTCACAAACCCAGAACAAATGGTCCCTGTATCACTTATTGGGCTGCTTGCTGTAGTTTTGATAAAACAGGGATTCTATCAGAGCTGAGAATGCAGAGCTGTGTATAACCCCGCCCACACCACTGATTGGCTGCTTTCTAGGTTCACTGTGAGATGTCAGCAAGCTGCCAATCAGTGATGGTGGTGGAGTTACACATATTAGACTGACTGGTCTGCACTTAAGGCTCTGTCACACTAAGTGATATCGCTAGCAATATCGCTGTAACGTCACTGTGTGTGATACTTACCTCCGACCGCTCCCCCGCTGTCTGTCGCTGATCGCGCGAGAACGGCCTGGGCCGATTCTCATCGTCAGCTTCCTACTGGGCTTCCTGTGGCGCCGACGAGCGACGCGTGGACGCAGGTAGCTGGACGTCAGGATCGTCGCGTCTGACAGGTAAGTGGCGACCCCCGACCGCTGCTATGTCGCTGGTGAGATCTGCCTGTGTGGCAGCTCACTAGCGACCACTTAGCGATGCACCAGCGATCTATATCGTTGTCGGGAACGCTGGTGCATCGCTAAGTGTGACAGTACCTTTAGGATGTAGTCCTCTAGTGATAATACCCTGGTGATAAAACACGGATTGTATTGAAACTACAACACACAGATTAGATGACACATCCCAGGACTGCCCCATCCCTGTCAAGAGCCCCATAGCAGTCACATGTTTTGTCGCTATGAGAGAGCAGTGTCTCATGATGTTCCAGAAACTCCGGTGACTTAATTACTCTCCATGTGTCAATCATGTGTAAGAGCAGCTGGTTCCCTGACACACTTCATTAGCCAAGCCAGCCCCCTTCTCTGTCTCAGCCTTGACTAGGTAAAACATATTTTTAACCCTAAAAAACAAAATCTATCTTGAAATAAAAGCCCAGGTTCATAGCCTACAATATGGTTTATGATTGCAACTTCCTGTCCCCAGGTATAGCATGAAGTGCAGCTGTGTAGAACAAACTGGTGCTCTACCAAGTGAAATAATATATAAATTGAGATAAGAATAGTTATTTTACAAACTTTTCAGTTTACTTACTTAAGAACTTTTGCTTATGAGAATTGATGGACATATCTTAGTATTCTGGGTTCCGAATTATCAGACAATAATTTAACGAAAAGCACAAAACAGAACAACTATCAGCGGTAACTTCCAGATAACAGACTCAAACATGCTTTCCTTCTGCTTTGTCGGGCTTCTAATCTCACTTGTTTTTCTATGCACAATGGGGATTTCAGTCCTGAAAACACATTGTGTAATTTCCCTTCGGCAGTAGAGGTCTACAGGAGGGGAGTGTTAACTGCTACAGGAAGAAACATGTACGTGCCGAACCTTTGGGCTATCGATAGGATATCAGTAGCCCCCTACCCACAGGATGCTGGGATTTGTATTCTATGCATGATGTTCATCCTTATGTTGAGAGGCAGGTACTTTCATTGGCTTCTTTTTAAAGATAACTTAATAATTGTTAACAAGATACAAAAACTGGAAAATAGCAGGGCTAATACCTCATACCAACCTCAGGCCAATATTCATAGAATCCATGAGACATTGCCGATTGTACAACCACAGTTCCAAAAAGTTGGGGCGCTGTGTAAAATGTTAAAAAAGCAAAAATGTAATGATTTGGAAATATCATACATCCATATTTTATTCACAACAGATCATAGAGCACAGATCAGAAGGTGAACATTAGACGTATTTCCATATCATTTCAAAAAAATCAAGTCATTTAAAAATTGATGTCAGAAAAACATCTCAAAATATTTGGGACATGGTTAACAAAAGGTATCAACGACACCAGGTCATGGGACCCACCCAGCTATTAGTACCAGTTGGGTCTGTTTGTACTCTCTTCTATATCTTGGCTTCCTTCTTGAAATTTGTTGCTGAGTTATTGAATTTAAGCCCCTTTCGTTCTACTGATTAATAAGTCACATATTCTTGGCTTCCCTCTGGAAAGATGTTGCTGAGTTATTGAATTTTCACACCTTCGTTTTACTGATTGATAAGTCACAGACCCATATTATGGGCTTCCCTCTGGTAGAATGATGCTGGGTTTTTGAATTTAAGCCCCTTTGTTCTACTGATTGATAAGGTACAGACCCCCATAAACACCTTTTCAAAAAGATAACCCCTTTTATTAACATAACTTCTTTTATTTACCATTATGTAGTGTTATTATTATTATTATTATTATTATTATTTTATTTTCATTTTGTGACAATAAATTTAACTTCTCAGCCCTCAATCTTGTAATATTCCATTGTCAATCTTCAAAGCTCTAGAAGAAAAGATTTATTGTTCACACTGCTTTGTAGCTGTTTTATCCAATAGCCTGTCGGTATCTCAGGTCACAAGTGACAATGACCTAGGACGGATGAGAATAATCTTTCCCTTATGGAAATGAGCAAACAAGTAATCTGCTTGACATTATTTGGAAGTGTTGAAAATGAAGATGGGTCGGTCCCAGGAAGTCAACACAAAATAACCATATTCAACAAATCAGGACATTTAACAATTTATTTGAAATCTGGTATTTTTTTTTTTTAGTCCAAACTAATCCAAGAGAATCAATAGGACAGAACTTACAACTGCCAAATAGGAATCATAGGTGGGAAATAAGGAAAGAGGAAATGTTTCTCATTTTGCATAAGATGAGTTAAGAATAAATGTTGATTTTTCCATCAAGTGATTGGAATGATGACCGCAGCGTAGCAAGTGTGTGTTGATCTTGTAAGCAGCAGTGACCAGTACACTTAAAGGGATTATCTGGGACTTTTGTTTTTTTTTTTCCTATGGGGTAAAAGCCTACTGGCAGGTAGTTGATAATTGACTGTCTCAGTTAGGCAGTGGGAAACAGGCTGTCAATCAGCATGACATCGGCAGCAGAGCAGAGAAGAAAAGAAAGAGCGACCCTGTCGTTGTGAAGTCAAAGGATCCACAAGAATCGCAAACAGGAGCAGTCTGTGGCCTCTCTGAGCCGGAAGAGATCGTAGGGGTAGGTTAGCAACTACCTGTCCTATAGGAAAAAAACAAACAAAAGTCTTAGATAAACCCTTTAATGTAGTGAGGACAGAGACATAAGTGTCAGTGACTTGGCTTAAAAAAAAAGGGTAAGGCTACTTTCACACTAGTGTTTTTTTGCGCTGCGTTTGGTGCGCACATGAAACGCATGTCAAAAGCACATGCAAATGCTGGTAAACGCTGCGTTATTTTGTATCATTATTGTGCGCATTACAACAAAAAATCGCAGCAATTTTCATGCGTTTGCATTTTTTATGCGCAATAAACAGGAGAAAAAATCCTTGAAAAATTCTTGCAACACACTCCACCAATGGGACACTAGTGGGTGTGTCTATGGAAATTCTTTATATAGACCCTGTTTACACCTGAATTCTTCACATTTGCTTGCATTTGACTTGAGAAACATGGATCTGCGCTGGAAGAGCTTTGACTTTCACATGGATCTGGACATGAGGACGGCTCAGGCTTATGCCGCTGCTTGCCATGAACAGAGGGAGAGAGAGAGGCAGCGAAGACGGCAGCAGCGGCGTTTGTGGATACATCCCATTGTTGAACTCCGGGAGAGCCGTGGAGCGTACCACACCCTCTACAACGAGCTCCAGGCAAACCCAGAGAAATTTACGGATTATACCCAGATGACCCAAGAAACCTTTAACTATTTGCTTGGTTGGGTCAAAGAAGTCATCCGGATTCAGGACACGCAGCTCCGGCGTGCGATTACTCCTGAGGAACGGCTCCTGGTCACATTAAGGTACGTAGTTTTCATAAACCAATGGCTGCTGATTTTTCTTGCTTGTGACATGTACTCTTCCAAATCTGGCATAATTACAGTTCTGCCATGTCGGTAACTACAAGCTGCGCTAATTTTTTGATGGCATGTATTGAACCAAAGGCTGCAGAATTATTTTTTTTTTAATTTTACGTGTTAAAAAAATTATGTATACACAAATATTAATTATTGTTTTCTTTGTGTCACAGATTCATAGCTACTGGAGAGACCCTCTCGTCACTGCACTTTCAGTACCGGATTGGAATCTCCATGTTGTCTGGAATTGTAGCGGACACCTGCCGTGCTCTCTGGAACGTTCTTTGTCCCGAATTCATGCCCATGGCAACCGCAGAAAAGTGGTTGGAAATCGCTGAAAGATTCTTGGTGGTCTGCAATTTCCCTAACTGTTTGGGAGCGGTGGATGGGAAACACATCCGGATTATCAAGCCCAAAAGAACTGGATCTGAGTACTACAACTATAAAAAGAACTTTTCTACTGTACTGATGGCCATTGCAGATGCAGACTGTATGTTTATTGCAGTGGACATTGGGGCATTTGGCCGTGGGAATGACTCCCAGGCTTTTAAGACCTCGGACATGGGCAGGAGGTTGTATGGCAACAACTTCAATTTCCCCATGCCACGGCCTCTTCCCAACACCGAAGGTCCGCCACAGCCATTTGTAATGGTTGGTGATGAAGCGTTTCAGATGTGCCAAAACCTGCTGAAACCCTACTCCAGCCGGGACTTGGACCACAACAAAAGAATTTTCAATTACAGGCTGACCAGGGCCAGGAGAACAGTAGAGTGTGCATTTGATATCCTTGTATCTAGATGGCGCATTCTTGGCACAGCTATTAATCTGAAACTGGAAACCGTGGATGAGGTGGTCAAGGCCTGTGTTGTTGTACATAACTTTGTACTTTCTCGAGAGCACCCGAACTTTGATCTTGATGATGTTGATCCTAATCCATTGCCTGAATTTACACAGCACCCTCTCAGGTCATCTGTTGAAATTGGCCAAATGAGGGACCAATTTGCGGCATACTTCATCTCAGATGTAGGACGGGTGGAATAGCAAGAGCAAATGGTTTAAAAAAAATTGTATTGCATGTTCTTTGTATATTAATAAAAAAAACTGTTTTAATACCTGTACTGAGTGCATTCTCTGTTTTTACACTCCCAATACCATTAGCAAGTAGCCAGGTGTATCAGTGAATTTATGATGCTGTGTTTTGTGCATCATGATTTCACTAATACTCCAGAGTAGGTGACTATATAGATTATGTGGTTATTTACAAGGTATATCTATAGTTCTTTGCCTTTTTGTCTAATAGTTAAATGAGAACAATAGATATGCCTTGCACTCAACACCATCCTCTATAGCCATGGTTTTCAAAATGTAGTTCTAAATGTCAACCAACATATCATGTTTACTTTTTTTAAAACATTTTTTAACTCAAATTTAATTACTAAAAACATACTATGTTGGTTTGCTTTGAATACTGTAGTTGGGAAACCCTGCTCAATTCAGTGTGTGCAATACACCAGATATCTCGGTTACTGACGTTTCTTGTGTCAGTCTTGGAGATATGTTTTGTCAACGAAACCAATCTACATGACTTGTCTTTTTCACAGCACTGTCGACATTCTAGTAATATTGCACAGACAGACTGGATCCAGCAGGGTTCCCCAACTCCACTCCACAAGGTCCACCACCAGATCATGTTGTAATGAAATCCATAGCGCCGTTGATAACTGTTTCACAAGAGCCCAAAAAAAAGAGGATTCCATACAACATGATCTTTTGGTGGACCTTGAGGACTGGAGTTGGGGAACCCTGCTCGATCAAGTATGTGCAATATTACTAGAATGTAGAGACTGTTGTTGAAAAGGCAAGTATTGTAGATTTGGTTTGTTAACATCACACATATCTCCAAGAGAGACACAAGAAACATGTCTCACACAAGAAACAGAAATGGAGATATATGTTGTTGCAAAAACGCTAAGTGTACGGCGCAGTGTGTGTACGGCGCTGTGTGTGTACGGCGCAGTGTGTGTAGTCGGCGATAGACACAGTAACCATTCCAAATTTTTTGAAAGCACAAGTGCACATTTATTTTGTAACAAAAAAGAACCAAAAAAAAAATTATTAGGAATGATGTTTTGGGGAAGATTGGGAGACTTTGGGTGTGTGGAGAGACGAGGAACGACTGGAGGTAGAGGAAGGGGTTCTAGGAGAAGGGGCGACAAAAGTACTGGGGGAAGGGAGCTCTGGAATGGACATTGAGCCAGCTTGAGACACATTAGGAGGAGACGGTGGATGGACAAACAAAGTTTTTTTTTCTTCTTCTTTGGCGCAGGAATATCCTGCCCAGACCGACTTGCAGCCTGTGACCGCCTTACATTTGTTGACCGCCTGGTGACAGTGGACTGTGGCGTTGCCCTGTAAAATAGGGAATGCGGATCACCCCTTTGCTGCTCTGTGGAGGTGCTGCTAGAAGTGGCGGAGCTCCTAGGAGAGAAATTTGGGTCGGTGCTCTGAGCAGGAGGCTGCCTGTCTGGGATCTCATCCAAAGTTCTTGCGGGACTCAGAGGAGGAGATTTGGTGGTGGTTATGTTGACATGAGGAGTGGTGGTGGTGCTCCTTTGCTGCGGAGTGCTGGCGGTGCTCCTTTGCTGCGGAGTGCTGGCGGTGCTCCTTTGCTGATGAGTGGTGGTGGTGCTCTTTGCTGCGGAGTGCTAGTGGTGCTCCTTTGCTGAGGAGTGCTGGCGGTGCTCTGTAGCTGTGGAGTGCTGGCGGTGCTCCTTTGCTGATGAGTGCTGGCGGTGCTCTGTTGCTGCGGAGTGCTGGCGGTGCTCCTTTGCTGATGAGTGCTGGCGGTGCTCTGTAGCTGTGGAGTGCTGGCGGTGCTCCTTTGCTGATGAGTGCTGGCGGTGCTCTGTTGCTGCGGAGTGCTGGCGGTGCTCCTTTGCTGATGAGTGCTGGCGGTGCTCTGTTGCTGCGGAGTGCTGGCGGTGCTCCTTTGGTGTTGAGTGTTGGTGTCGGTGGCCCAAGCAGGTTCTGTGGTGGTTTGGCTCCAAGCTGGTGGTGCTGTGGCGGTGGTGGTGCTCCATACAGGAGCAGCACTTGCCATAGTGGTGGTGGCGGAGGAGTGTCCAGCAGCACTCAGACTTGAGGTGGTGTAGTGATGTCCGACTTTGCTGGGAATGCAGGTGGCCGTGCAGTGGTATGCAGCAGAGGTCGGTAGTGTGATAAAGCGAGTCAGCGGTGGAACTGTTGGAAATGACACCACTGACTGCTGAACATACCGATTCTGCTGCATAGCCTGCAAGTAAGCAGTGTTGCAGGCCTATAACACACTCAGCTGTTGCTCAGGACTAAGGTGTTTCGCCATGCCCTGTTCAATTTTACAGAAAAAATGGTGCGCTGGTCTGTTGAGGTCGGCCTCCAGACGGTTAAGGCGCTGGTGAACAGAGTGGAAGCGGTGTTCCATGTGGTTAAAACTACGTTCCATCAGGGAAAAACCGCTTCCCATTCTGGCGGACAGTGCCTTGAGGCTGGCCTTAAAGGCCTCGCTCAAGTGCATGAACTCGGGCATGACATTCCTGTCCGAGGCCCTCTGCCGCTGGCGGGTAGTGCCTGCATATCCAGTGACAGAGACATGGGACAGGGGAACACCTGATGGACCAGTTTCCTGGTCACCAGCTGTCTGTGTTGCTGACCTGCAAGATGCTTCCTGGCTGTCGGATGGCTGGGACGGGTCTGAGGTCGATCGATGAAGAACTGCTCCCTGGACAGGTTGCAGGGTGCTGCACAAAGTACTGTGGAAAGAAAGGGAAAACATGAGTATCATGCATTTACAAGAAGCATCACCTGTGGAATAGAAAAGCACAGAGTAATATCAAACCAAAAAAAACCCACTTACGCTCTGCTGGCAAGGACCGGTCTCAGGAAAGCCAACTCGCGATGATAGCGGTACTTTCTTCTGCGCCTTGCCGCAGAACCAGACCAAACCTGTCCCTCAGCACGAACATCAGTGTTGAAGCGGTCCTTCATCGAGCGCCAACGTGTGCGGATTTTGTTCACTGTTGGGAAAAAAAAAAAAAAAATTAGAAAAAGCACTTAAGGCAACTTAATTATCAGCACACACACCGGATAGAACTTTGCAAACAGTCAATGCTGCAGCAAAAATAAAATTCTAGACACAATGCAGTCACTGTTGATACTGAGGACACTTATGTTTCCTGTTAGAATACATGTATCAGCGAAAACAACAGTATCATCAGGAGCAAGAGTGAAAACAGGATCAAGACAGCAGTTGAAAAAACAATCACAGTTTTCCACAAGGCATTGTTGTTTTAAATGCAAGAATATATCTTGCCAAAAAACACCAGCACCATCAGGACCATAAACCAATGCAGCAGTTGAAGACCAAAATCAATCACAGTTTTCCACAAGGCATTGGTGCTTTTCATGCAAGAATATATCTTGCCAAAAAAACCCAGCACCATCAGGACCATAAATCAATGCAGCAGTTGAAGACCAAAATCAATCACAGTTTTCCACAAGGCATTGTTGTTTTAAATGCAAGAATATATCTTGCCAAAAAAACACCAGCACCATCAGGACCATAAACCAATGCAGCAGTTGAAGACCAAAATCAATCACAGTTTTCCACAAGGCATTGTTGTTTTAAATTCAAGAATATATCTTGCCAAAAAAACACCAGCAGCATCAGGACCATAAATCAATGCAGCAGTTGAAGACCAAAAAAAAAATAAATAAAAAAAAAAAATATATATATATATATATATATATATACACACTCACATTGCGTCTCCTCGCCACGACTTGACTATGCTGCTCCCGCTCAGAATCCTCAGACGGCTCCCGCTCAGACCGCTCCCACTCAGACCGCTCCCGCACTTCTTCTTCAGTGCCCGTGTCCGATGTCTGTAAAGAAAGAAAAAATTAAAACACATTTCTAGATGCAGCTATACAGTTGTGGCCAAAAGTATTGACACCCCTGCAATTTTGTCAGATAATACTCCGTTTCTTCCTGAAAATGACTGCGAACACAAATTCTTTGGTATTATTATCTTCATTTAATTTGTCTTAAATGAAAAACCACAAAAGAGAATGAAGCAAAAAGCAAAACATTGATCATTTCACACAAAACTCCAAAAATGGGCCAGACAAAAGTATTGGCACCCTCAGCCTAATACTTGGTTGCACAACCTTTAGCCAAACTGCGACCAACCGCTTCCGGTAACCATCAATGAGTTTCTTACAATGCTCTGCTGGAATTTTAGACCATTCTTCTTTGGCAAACTGCTCCAGGTCCCTGATATTTGAAGGGTGCCTTCTCCAAACTGCCATTTTTAGATCTCTCCACAGGTGTTCTATGGGATTCAGGTCTGGACTCATTGCTGGCCACCTTAGAAGTCTCCAGTGCTTTCTCTCAAACCATTTTCTAGTGCTTTTTGAAGTGTGTTTTGGGTCATTGTCCTGCTGGAAGACCCATGACCTCTGAGGGAGACTCAGCTTTCTCACACTGGGCCCTACATTATGCTGCAAAATTTGTTGGTAGTCTTCAGACTTCATAATGCCATGCACACGGTCAAGCAGTCCAGTGCCAGAGGCAGTAAAGCAACTCCAAAACATCAGGGAACCTCCGCCATGTTTGACTGTAGGGACCGTGTTTTCTTCTTTGAATGCCTCTTTTTTTCTCCTGTAAAGTCTATGTTGATGCCTTTGCCCAAAAAGCTCTACTTTTGTCTCATCTGACCAGAGAACATTCTTCCAAACGTTTTAGGCTTTTTCAGGTAAGTTTTGGCAAACTCCAGCCTGGCTTTTTTATGTCTCGGGGTAAGAATTGGGGTCTTCCTGGGTCTCCTACCAAACAGTCCCTTTTCATTCAGACGCCGATGGATAGTACGGGTTGACACTGTTGTACCCTCGGACTGCAGGGCATCTTGAACTTGTTTGGATGTTAGTCGAGGTTCTTTATCCAACATCCGCACAATCTTGCGTTGAAATCTCTTGTCAATTTTTCTTTTCCGTCCAAATCTAGGGAGGTTAGCCACAGTGCCATGGGCTTTATACTTCTTGATGACACTGTGCACGGTAGACACAGGAACATTCAGGTCTTTGGAGATGGACTTGTAGCCTTAAGATTGCTCATGCTTCCTCACAATTTGGTTTCTCAAGTCCTCAGACAGTTCTTTGGTCTTCCTTCTTTTCTCCATGCTCAATGTGGTACACACAAGGACACAGGACAGAGGTTGAGTCAACTTTAATCCATGTCAACTGGCTGCAAGTGTGATTTAGTTATTGCCAACACCTGTTAGGTGCCACAGGTAAGTTACAGGTGCTGTTAATTACACAAATTAGAGAAGCATCACATGATTTTTCGAACAGTGCCAATACTTTTGTCCACCCTCTTTTTTATGTTTGGTGTGGAATTATATCCAATTTGGCTTTAGTACAATTCTTTTTGTGTTTTTTCATTTAAGACAAATTAAATGAAGACAATAATAACAAAGAATTTGTGTTTGCAATCATTTTCAGGAAGAAACTGAGTATTATCTGACAAAATTGTATGGGTGTCAATACTTTTGGCCACAACTGTACTTACCAAAAGGCAGCAAGATTCTCACCTCACGATCAGCTTGGGCCAGTTCTTGCCATGTTGGAGAATACATTGAGCCAAAGGAAGACATGCTGAAAAGAAAAACAAAAAATACATTAGTACATTATAAAATTGTACAGGACACACAGACATTATGTTGAAGAATACTCACATTTTGGCTCCTGAAGCTTGAATCCACACTTGTAGGCTCTTGTCTGCTTTCTGCAAGGCTGTCTGTAGAGTAATTGTCTGACCCTGAAGACACCTTCTTTTATTTACACTCCTCCAAAACAATGTTGCTTGTTTAGGGGGAGTTCTAGACCAGTGTCTAGACATTGTTTACTCAAATCACGTGCGCATAAGGCGCTGACGTGCGCAGTGCCAAGCGCTCATCAGCGACCACATAGACTGTAATGCTATTTTTGTGCGCACACCGAGCACACACGTGCGCTCGCGATTTTTGTTAACGATGTCGCCGGAAAAAAAACAACATGCAGCGTACGGCGCGTCTGGGCACACACCAGTAAAATGCGCAGCGCATGCTAAACGCTGAAGAGCGCGCACATTCGCAAGACCCTGCGATCACCGTGTTAAACATAGGGGAACATTGCGCGTGCGCCCGATAGCGCACGATGCGCTGCACGATCAAACGCTAGTGTGAAACCAGCCTAAGAGTCTGTTGATCTTGTAGGCGTCAGTGACCTATACATTCATGATATGTTGAAGTGGAACTTTATCATATGGAACATGCCATAAATAATGATTTTTTACCTGATATAAATGCTGCTCATCTCAGATTGGTGATGGCAGGTTGATATTCGTATCCACCCTGTCCTCTTGTGTTATGGTTTTCCTTATACCGCTGTTCTCCTAAATCCAGCGTTGTTGATTTTTTTGTTCCTTGTCTCTGTTTCTGAGATTTGGCCTTGCATGTAAAGCTAATATTGCCGCCAAGTGGGTGTGGCACTGAACTCTCTTCTATTGGCGTATTCTTTTTTTTTTTTTATAATTTTTTATTTAAAGACTTACAATGAAATCCAGGTTAACGTGATAATTGAAACCAGACAAGTAGACAAATACAAGCAATACAACTTAACTCCCGACCAAGACAATCGTCCATGAGTCCTTAACATCTGGGGAGCCGGTAGTAGAGGTCAATTCGGAGGGTCTTTCATTTTTAAACTTTTAACAAACAGTATAGGAAAGAAAAGACAGCGCAGAGGAAGAAGGAGAGCAGTTGAAGCGAAAAAAGAGAGTGGGGGGAAATAAGTAATGGAGCCAAGAGAGGCAAAAAAAAGGGGGGAGGGAAGGAAAAATCGAGGGGGTAAGGGAAGGGGCACCCACCCGACCAAGTCCACCACTCAAACTGATGTTTTTAGTTAACCTCAGGGGGGTTTGCCTCCAGCATTAGATCACAATACTCACTAGAGCTTCGAAAATCCATCCATCCAAGCCAAGTAGCCCAAAACTTTGGCTATGATTCATGTATGGATGAGGTGAGGTCCTCCATATACATAATTTCATTAACTTTTGCTATCCACTGAGTTATGGTTGGAGGAGCGGAAGAGGATTTATAGATCCAGAGAGGGATTTCATTATGTTGGAGTAGTATCAGAGCCAGAGTCAACTTTTCGGAACAGCCTGTAACCCGACAAATAATTTCCCACACCTCTGTCCAAAATGATTGCAAAACAACACATTGCCAGAAAATTTGAAAAATCGTGCCCTCTGCCCTTCCACACCACCATTTGATTTGCTCTGGGGCCGAAAGTAAAACCCATGGGAGGTCTTCAAAGGGGTCGGGCAAAACCTTTGTTCTATTTGAACCCATGCCTTATGGTGACTGCAGTGTTATTCTCTTCCTGTTTTCGTTTCATTTTCCCTCCAACTCCCACTGTGTCATGGGTAAATTTGCAAGGGATTATGGTCTACTCCAGCCCCATTTCCCTGTCCATAATAAAGTAACTTGGCACTCAACTGAATAATCCTTTGCAAATTAGATTAGAATACCGCGTCCCACCTGTGTATGCCACCTCCATATCTAAACAAGCTTCATATGGACCCATTTACCTCCTGGACTATACAGCACTAGTTTCAAACAGATTAAGCGTCCATGATACCTCCAAGGAGATTTATACATTTCTCTATGTATGGTTATATATTCCTTTTTGCAAGACATTTAAATCAGTATATCCACTCTTATAATAATAGGAGATACCATTTAGATCAACATGACATTCTGAAGTAGATCTCCATAGGAATCCTTACTTGGGTACCGGATTAGTATTTCGCGATAGCAGTCGGCAGACTGAGGAAGGCCGATAATAGGCCGAAACGTTTCCAGGACTGCAATAAATTATAAAATAAATCTAATTTGCAAAGGATTATTCAGTTGAGTGCCAAGTTACTTTATTATTAACTTTGGTCTGGGTAACCTACTTGCGCACCCTGCGGTAGTGCCACGCTATATTTGACACCATTTCCCTGTCCAGTCCTCCATTTTCAATCTGCTTGCATACTGGAAGCTCCTCATCGCTCTGTTTCCCCTTGTGTTAGCATCGGTGGTATGTAATCATTCTCTCTGTATATTCTGCCTTATATTAGCTAGCTTAGTTACAACCCCTGCTCACAATGGCGGATCTTAATAGGGGCGGATGGGGCGGTCGCCCCGGGCCCAAGGTTTTTTGGGGGCCCAGGGGCAGGGGCGGGCTGGGCCAGGTGGCAGAGAGGCAAATGCCCCCCGGACCGCTCCCCCAGCACCTGTACAGGGCCGGCCGTGCCTTGTGCTGTGATGCCGCCGGCAGCAGACAGCCGCCCGCGTCACATTCTATGAGGGGCCGGGAGCTGTGCACAGCCGTCACCTTGACGGCTGCTCAGCTCCGGCTGTACTTCCGGGTCAGATGTCGGGCGTGCGCGATGACGTCATCGTGCACGCGCCGACATGTCCCGGAGGATGCTGAAAGCAGAGGCGCTGCTGGGGAGCGAGCCGGCTGTGAGGTAAGTATGGGGAACTTTTTTTATTTTTTTTTATTTATAAAATGAATTAAATGGGGGAGGGGGTGAGTGGGGGCTGTACACAATGAAGGGGGGGTGACTGGGGCCTGTATATGATGAAGGGGGGGTGACTGGGGCCTGTATATGATGAAGGGGGGGTGACTGGGGCCTGTATATGATGAAGGGGGGGTGACTGGGGGCTGTATATGATGAAGGGGGGTGACTGGGGGCTGTATATGATGAAGGGGGGTGACTGGGGGCTGTATATGATGAAGGGGGGGTGACTGGGGGCTGTATATGATGAAGGGGGGGTGACTGGGGGCTGTATATGATGAAGGGGGGTGACTGGGGTTGTACAGGATGAAGGGGGTGAGTGGGGGCTTCACAGGATGAAGGGGGGATGAGTGGGGGCTTCATATGATGAAGGGGGGTGAGTGGGGCTGCACATGATGAAGGGGGGTGAGTGGGGCTGCATATGATGAAGGGGGGTGAGTGGGGCTGCACATGATGAAGGGGGGTGAGTGGGGCTGCACATGATGAAGGGGGGGTGAGTGGGGCTGCACATGATGAAGGGGGGGTGAGTGGGGCTGCATATGATGAAGTGGGGGTGAGTGGGGCTGCACATGATGAAGTGGGGGATAAGGGGGACTGCACATGATGAAGTGGGGGATAAGGGGGACTGCACATGATGAATTAAGGGGTAAGTGGGACTGCACATGATGAATTAAGGGGTAAGTGGGACTGCACATGATGAATTAAGGGGTAAGTGGGACTGAACATGATGAATTGGGGGTAAGAGGGACTGCACATGATGAATTGGGGGTAAGGGGGACTGCACATGATGAATTGGGGGTAAGGGGGACTGCACATGATGTGGGGGTAAAATTAACTGCACATGATGATGGGGGAGTGGGGCTGCACATGAAGTTGGGGGGGAAGGGGACTGCACATGATAAAATGGAAGGGGAGATAAGGGGCTGCAAATGATGAAGCGGCACTGCAAATGAAGTGAGTGGGTGATAGGGGACTGCAATGGATGAAGTAAGGGGACTTCAAATTAAAGTGGGGACATTAAAGTGGATCCCCTATGGCCAGGATCACGTTGGGCGATTTTGTGCGTATTGGCTGTAGGCCTACAGCTTATGTGCAACGTCTTTTTAGGCCATGTCCACACGTGGTGGAATGGTGGCGGGTTTTCCGTATGGACCCGCAGCAAACCAAGTGCTGCGGTCCGTACGGCTGTCAATTCCCGCACGGGGACCGCAGCGCTCAGGTGGGAAGGGGGGTATAGGGGCCCAGGTTTTATGAACAGCCCCGGGCCCATAGTCCACTTAATCCGCCACTGCCTGCTCAGCTAGTAGTTCAGATTGTATGTTATGTATAATGTATATTTCCATGAACCCAATACTGATCCTACAGTATGTATCTGTTTCTGTTTGTAGTTTTACCATACACATCTATATCTACGTTCAATAAACCACAGATTCAACTACAGTCTCCCTTATTGGACCCCAGTATAGTGGTTTAGCTGCTTGTTAAACTATATGAATCCCGTTCATTTAGTGAGGACATGACATTAAAACACCGGCTCTCCAGCTTGTGGAATATAGAGAGAAGAACCTTCCATCCTGCAGAGGCCAGTTACACAGCGCTACCCAGCTAGTGCAATTCAGAGAAAAGACATCCCTTCATCCAGCTGCAGAAATCCATCTAGTGAGATTCAAGTCACCGGCTACACAGAGACTAACACAGCTACAGCAATCTCTGCACAGCCAAGCATCCCTCTAAGTCACCATGTCCCACAAATCACACAGGACAAAATCTGCTACATCCGTCTCCTCAGAGACTGTATCTATCAGCAGCGCGGTCGCCATTGCCCGCGCAAATGCAGAAGCCGCCAAAATGCGAGCAAGGTATGCTGAAGAAGAGACGGAACTTAAATTAGAGAAAGCACGCCTAGAAGACCAAGAGAGATAGTCACTCACACAGTTACGCTTAGAGAGAGATGAGCAAGAGAGAAAGATGCAGTTAGAAAAGGCGCGTGTGGATGCTGCCTTAGAGAGCCTAGCTGCAAGAAAGGAAGCAGCGGCAGCACTAGCAGAGGCAGAAGCACTGGAAGCCGCACACAACCCTGAGCTGCATAGTCGCAGCAGTACGTCAAGTCTGAAGTTGCCGCTGCAAGATTCACCACAACGCACATCTCAATATGTTAATGAACTTCCTGATCCAAACTATAACCAAGATCACGACACATCCAGTGAAACGAGTGAGAGTCATCATGAGGCTCAGCACCAGGAAAACGTGAAGCAAAGCAACTCTCCTGTCTTCCTTGCCCCTCACCAGGTAACCAACGTGAATCACCTTGCTGACACACCGCATGTCAGACCAAAGCAATATGACACCGGCTGGCGCCACCCTGAGGATACTAACAGGTATGAACGCACCTCACATCACTATCAGGGTGACCCATCACCAGTATACTCTGCTGACAACCGGTTCACATCAGAACTTGCTAGGATCTTCACATGACGTGATCTAGTTGCCAAGGGACTCACGAAATTCACTGACCACGCTGAAGGTTACAGAGCTTGGAAAGCTTCCTTCCAAAATGTTACCCGAAACTTGGGGCTAAAAAACAGGGAAGAGATAGACCTCTTAGTCAAATACCTGGGAGAAGACTCAGTCAAACACGCAGTAAGGATCAGAGACATTAATATAAACCACCCTCAAATAGGCCTTAAAGAGATCTGGAAGAGGCTAGATGAGTGTTACGGCTCTGTAGAGGTAATAGAGAGAGCCTTGTTCAAAAGAATCGATGACTTTCCTAAAATATCTAACAAAGGTCTCCCAAAACTTAGAGAGCTAAATGACCTGCTACAAGAGGTCCTAGTTGCCAAATGTGAAGGTGACCTACCAGGACTTGCATACCTCGACACAGTCAAAGGTGTTAACCCTATAGTCCAAAAGTTGCCCTACAATCTACAGGAGAGGTGGCTCACACGTGGCTCCACGTACAAGTGCAAACACAGTGTTTCATTCCCTCCCTTCTCTGTTTTTGTAGACTTTATACATGAACAAGCAGCAATCAGAAATGATCCCAGCTTTGACTTTACAACGTCATATGCCGCACCACCACCAGCTGCAAACCCACGCAGAACATCTGTGGCAGTGCACAAGACTAATGTTTCTTCTCCAAGTTCCAATTACAGGTCCGCCCGCTGCTCTCAATCAGAGACAAAGGTAGGAGAACCTGACAAGCAGTGCCCGCTTCATCAGAAGCCTCATCCTCTCCAGAATTGCAGAGCCTTTAGAGGAAAGTCTATGCCGGATCGCAGAAGCTTCCTGAAAGAGAACGGTATCTGCTACAAGTGCTGCTCATCCACCACTCATCTCGCCAAGGATTGTAAGGTCAGTGTAAAATGCACAGAATGTGGCACCACGGATTATAACACTGCACTACGCCATGGCTCATCTCCATGGAGTGCATAAAACACGCCAGCTGACAGTGAGCATGGCGGGGAGGAAAATAGCACTGATGCAGCTACGCCAGAGATCACTTCACAATGTACTGAAGTCTGTAAAGGGACAATAGACAGTAGGTCTTGTTCAAAAATATGCCTCGTCAGAGTGTACCCAGAGGGCCATAGAGGCAAAGCTGTGAGACTGTATGCTATCTTGGATAATCAAAGTAAATCGATCCCTGGCTAGATCAACATTCTTTGACCTATTCAACATTAAAGGACCAAGCACTCCTTACTCATTAAAGACATGTGCAGGTACTGTGACAACAGCGGGCAGGAAAGCCACTGACTACCAAATTGAGCCCTTAGACGGACAATTCTGCCTGCCACTACCTACAATCATCGAGTGTAATCAGATCCCAGACAACAGGTCTGAAATCCTTACACCAGATGTGGCAATCCATCATGCTCACTTGAAACGCATAGCACACCTCATACCGGAACTCGACCCTCAGGCACAGATAATACTGCGGTTGGGAAGAGACATCCTGCAGGTTCATAAAGTAAGAAGTCATATCAATGGACTCAACAATGCTCCCTATGCCCAAAGGCTAGACCTAGGATGGGTCATAATAGGAAACGTATGCTTGGGACACATGCACGCCCCATCTAGCAAATACACTGGAGAAAGGGCGCCCATCTCTGTTTCAACCTTGCAACAACGAGTTCCATGTCAAGGAACTACCACACAGCATCCAACTACCCAGTCACTTAATAGACTTTACTCATGACAGCAGTATGGTGTCAGGAAGCTATGAGGATAAGCTTGGGTGCACAGTCTTCCAGAGAACTAAGCAAGACAACCAGGTAGCAATGTCAGTAGAAGATAAGTTGTTCCTGGAGGTAATGGACAATGGACTCGTAAAAGATAAGACCAACAGCTGGGTCGCACCTCTTCCCTTCAGAACCCACAGACCACGTCTACCAAACAACAGATATCAGGCATTCAAACGTTTCTCCTCTCTCAAACACAATCTGCAAAAGAAGCCAGAGATGAGAGATCACTTCTCCTTCATGTCAAAGATATTTGAGAACTGCCATGCAGAACTAACTCCCACTCTCAAAGACTCTGAAGAATGCTGGTCCTACCCATGTTTGGAGTATACCACCCTAAGAAACCAGGGCAGATTAGAGTGATGTTCGACTCCAGTGCTAAGTTTGCTGATGTCTCTCTGAATGATGTTCTACTGACAGGACCAGATCTCAATAACAAACTACTGGGAGTACTTATGCGCTTTCGTAAGGATTCCATTGCCTTCATCGCTGACATCCAGCAAATGTTCCATTGTTTCCTTGTGAGAGAGAGAGAGAGAGAGACAGGAACTTCCTAAGATTCTTCTGGTACAGAGACAATGATCCTACTAAAGAAGTCACAGAGTACCGCATGAGAGTACACATCTTTGGCAATAGCCCTTTTCCTCCAGTCGCCATCTATGGACTCAAAAGGTCAGCTCTAGAAGGAGAAACAGAATACGGGTCAGATGTCAGACAATTCACAGAGAAAGACTTTTATGTTGATGACTGAAAGCCATGCCTTCAAATGAGACTGCCATCAGTCTTCTCAGGAGATGCTTGCTTGCTCTAACCTCAGGCTTCACAAAATAGCCTCAAACAGCCAAGAACTCATGAAAGCATTCCCTTCACAAGACTTGTGTAACGGTCTCAGAGACCTAGACCTAGGGTCAGACTCCACACCAATGCAACGCAGCCTCGGGCTTCTCTGGAATCTACAATCAGACACTTTCACCTTTCAGGTCAGCCAGGAAGAAAAGCCTTTCACACGCAGAGGTGTCCTGTCTACTATCAACAGCCTGTACGATCCCTTAGGTTTTGCAGCTCCTGTTACTATACAAGGCAAAGCCATACTAAGAGACTTAACCAAGGAGTGCACCTCTGCACTTAACCAAGGACTGGGATGCACCTCTGCCACCTGACAAGAGAATCCAGTGGGAAGCATGGAAGAACTCTTTAGCAGCTCTCTCCAACCTGAATGTGTCAAGGCCATACACCCCTGTGCCGTCTACAGAGATACAGAGCCAAAGACTGTATGTATTTGCAGATGCTTCTGTCAAAGCAATTGCTGCTGTTGCTTATCTTAAAACTGTGGACTCCAAATGTCAAAGCCACATTGGATTTGTCATGGGGAAAGCCAAACTTGCTCCACAACCAGAGCACACCATATCAAGGTTAGAACTTTGTGCTGCAGTCTTAGCCATCGAGTTGGCAGAGTTCATCACATCCGAGATGGATGTCGACCTGTTACAAACCAAGTTCTACTCAGACAGCAAGGTAGTCCTGGGATACATCCACAATGAAACCAGGCGATTCTATGCTTATGTCAACAACAGAGTGCTACGGATTAGGATATCAGATCATCCAAAACAGTGGCATTACGTCCCCACGGACCAAAACCCTGCGGATCATGCAACTAGAGCAGATGACGCAAGTCGACTAGAGAGCACAACATGGCTCTCAGGACCAAAACTATTGTACACTGAGGAGCATTGCCCAGACACCTTTGAACTGATAGGAGAGGACTCAGATGCTCAAATCTGCCCTCAGGTGTCCACACTTCATACAAAGACTTCTGATATTCAGCTTGGTTCCCACAGATTTGACAAATTTTCAAGTTGGAAATCACTTATTCGAGCCATTACCTGCCTGACTCATATAGATCGCTCATTCAAGACCACCATAGTTTGTGACACAAGAAAATGTAAAGGTTGGCATCTCTGCAAAAGCACCTATGTTACCTCCGACTGGGAATCTTCCAGAAACCACATCATCTCTATAGTTCAGAGAGCAACCTACTCTATGGAAATCCAGTGTCTCATTAACAAAGCTCCAATACCAGCGAGTAGAGTTGAGCGAAACGGGTCGAAAAATTTCAAAAGTCGCCGACTTTTGGCAAAGTCGGGTTTCATGAAACGAAACCCGACCCTAGGATGAGGTCGGCCACGAGGTCGGCGACTTACGCGCCAAAGTCGCGTTTCAAAAGTTTGTTTTGCGCTCTTTTTCAGCCAATCAGGATCCACAGACACTGTGGGCAACGTGATGACATAGGCACGGGTCACCACCATCTTTCAGAAGGGCATGCAAGTGATTGGCTTGCTTTGGTGGGCGTCACAGGGTGTATAAAAGGGCGTGCACGCCGACCACCATCTTACTTCTGCCGATCTTAGCATAGGGAGAGGTTGCTGCTGATTCTGTAGGGAGAGTGTTAGGCAGGGAAGAAGAAAAAAAAAACTGCTTCTGCTGCTAGCGATTGTGCCTGTACAGCACACCAGTCACTGTGTGTGCAGTGCAAGGGGAGGCTATATTGTGGTGTATCAGTGGTGTTGGTTGTTGGGCTGCCTTCTAAGGCTTCCTGACAGCTGCATTGCTGTTTACCCACTGCTCTGCAAACTGCTTTTTTAAAAGCAATCCCAATTATTTTTTTTTGTCCTGCTGAGGTACTGAGCTGCAAACTGCTTTTTTAAAAGCAATCCCAATTTTTTTTTTTGTCCTGCTGAGGTACTGAGCGTGCATTTTTTCACACCATACAGCGGTGTATGCTCCTCACACAGTACCGTGTAACGGCTGTTATCACAGCCACAGTGAAGCTATCTGTGTCACTCTGTGAGAATAAGTCGAGGACATGTTCCGTTCTTACAGACCTGCACTCTAGGGAGATTCCTACTCTGCCCAATTCTACATACACCTTGTAGTTTGTGATACACTAGCCAATTTCTGCCTGTGACATAGCGCTGTGATATTCAGTGGGCCTCACACAATCCAAAAGTGTCCAGTGTCCACAAGTATCTGCAGAAATTCAAAATCTCCCTTATCCTCTAGTCACTTTGGTCACAGCTGTGCCATCGAGCCTGTGACATAGCGCTCAGATATTCAGTGGGCCTCACACAATCCAAAAGTGTCCAGTGTCCACAAGTGTCTGCAGAAATTCAAAATCTCACTTATCCTCTAGTCACTTTGGTCACAGCTGTGCCATCGAGCCTGTGACATAGCGCTCAGATATTCAGTGGGCCTCACACAATCCAAAAGTGTCCAGTGTCCACTAGTGTGAGCAGAAATTCAAAATCTCACTTATCCTCTAGTCACTTTGGTCACAGCTGTGCCATCGAGCCTGTGACATAGCGCTCAGATATTTAGTGGGCCTCACACAATCCAAAAGTGTCCAGTGTCCACTAGTGTGAGCAGAAATTCAAAATCTCACTTATCCTCTAGTCACTTTGGTCACAGCTGTGCCATCGAGCCTGTGACATAGCGCTCAGATATTCAGTGGGCCTCACACAATCCAAAAGTGTCCAGTGTCCACTAGTGTGAGCAGAAATTCAAAATCTCCCCTGTCCTATAGACACCTTGTACCTTGTTTTACATTACTATATAGTTTGTTGGATTTTGTCTACATTTCTACCAAAAATGAGGAAGGCTGGTGGAAGAGGCCGTGGAATTGGGCGGGGGTTGGCAGCTGGTAATGATGGTGTTGGTGGTGGATCTGATGGTAGTGGCAAGAGCAAAATAGGACCGAATGCAGGAGTTGTTGAGCCTGTGTCATCGTCTGGCTCCATAAGGCTTCGAAGGCTTAGTTTTCTAGGAGTTGGCAAACCGCTTTTAAAGCCAGAGCATCAGGAAAAAGTTTTGTCTTACATTGCTGACTCAGCCTCCAGCTCTATCGCCTCCTCTTCTTCAGTTGTAAAAAGTAAAAGCACTGAGTCGTCATTGGAGGCTCATGTTCATGAACCACACCTTTCCTTGTGTCCTTCACCCCAACCAAGATTGAAGGATGACGCAGGCCATACTACTGATTACTCCATGGAGCTGTTTTCACATACCATGCCTGGATTATCAAGTCAAATGGTGAATTACCCAGGCCAAGATGAATCTGACATGGAGTGCACTGATGCACAGCCGCTGATGGATGATTCTGCTGGTACATTCACTCAGAGCACTACATTGTCCTCGCAGTGTACAGAGCCAGATTCTGACCCTGATGAGACTCAGGTGCCCCTTCCCGCACACTATACAACCATACACGGTGACACAGAGGAAGGTGCACATGACATTGAAGAGGAGGTGATGGATGACCCAGTTGTTGACCCAGATTGGCATCCAATGGGGGAAGAGGGTGCTGCTTCCAATAGCTCAGATGAGGAGCATCCACAGCAGACATCGACATCGCAACAGCTGTTATCTGGCAGGCCCGGAGCACTCCAAAGACAGGTTCCAAAAATCAAAAGAGTTGCTGGACAGCTTGTCCAGAGGGTCAAAAGATCACAGCGTGCTAGGCCGCAAAATGTCTGCCAAAGTAGGAAGAGTGCAGTGTGGCACTTTTTTGAACAAAATCCTCATGATCAGGCCAAGGTTATCTGTAAGAAGTGCGCAAAGACCTTTAGCCGAGGGAAAAATCTGAAAAATTTGAATACCAGTTGCATGCTTAGACATTTAACCAGCATGCACTTGCAAGCGTGGACACAACACCAAACCTCAAGTGCCACATGTGCAACTGATCACAACGAAGGTAGTCAGCAACGCTACATTGTTTCCCCCACTGTAAGCCCACCGGTTAGCACAGCAGCAAATGTTGAGGTGTCGTTGCAAGGCCACAGCAGTCAGGGAATCCCACTGTTATATCAACGAAAGACTGATTCTAGGCCATCAGAAAGAACACCAACTCCATCACCATCATCAACCCTCTCTCAGTCCGCCCTGTCCACCGCTACTTCCACCATATGCAGCTCTCAAGTCCAGCTCACCCTCCCAGACACTATGAGTAGGTCAAGAAAGTACTCAGTCTCTCATCCGCGTACACTGGGTTTGAACGCCCACATTGCCAAACTAATCTCGTTTGAGATGATGCCCTTTCGGTTGGTGGAAAGCACAGCTTTCCGCGAACTCATGGCCTATGCAGTACCACGCTATGACCTACCCAGTCGCCACTTCTTCTCTCGCAAAGCCATCCCAGCCCTCCACCATCATGTGAAAGACCGCATTGTCCATGCACTCAAGCAGTCAGTGAGCGGAAAGGTGCACCTCACAACTGATGCATGGTCCAGTCGGCATGGCCAGGGCCGTTACGTGTCCATCACTGCGCACTGGGTTAATGTGGTGGATGCAGGGTCCACAGGGGACAGCGGTGGTGGGACAGTGCTGCCTAGCCCACGGTATAGGACACAGTTGGCTGTAGGCGTTCGACCCTCCTCCTCCTCCTCCAGAAGTGAAAGCTCGTCCACAGAGCGCAGTCGTACGAGCACTCCATCTGCAGCTGCCACTGTTGCACACGAGGTGTCCCCCTATCGAGCAGCTAGTGGAAAGCGTCAGCAGGCTGTGTTGCAGATGATGTGTTTGGGCGACAGACACACCGCCGAGGTGCTGGCCGAGTACTTGAAGCGACAAACTGAGTCATGGCTGGGCAGTGTACATCTTGAGGCAGGCAAGGTAGTTAGTGATAACGGCCGTAATTTTGTGGCAGCCATAGCCCTTTCAAAACTCAGCCACATACCTTGCTTGGCTCACACCTTGAACCTGGTGGTGCAGTGCTTCCTCAAAAATTTTCCGGAGTTAACAGTCCTGCTCCAGAAGGTGCGAAGACTGTGCGCGCACATCCGCCGGTCGCCTGTACACTCCGTTCGTATGCAGAAGCTGCAGCGATTGCTCCACCTTCCCAACCACCGCCTCATTATCGACATTGCAACAAGGTGGAACTCCACCCTGCACATGGTGGAGCGGCTGTGCGAGCAGAGGCAGGCCATAATGCATTTGTGGGAGGATACACGGCCAGGCACTTTGAGAGCAGACATGGAGTTGACAGGTGTGCAGTGGTCAAAGCTGAAAGACCTCTGTAAAGTCCTTCAGTGTTTTGAGGAATGCACACGGCTGGTAAGCGCAGACGACGCCATCCTAAGCATGAGCATCCCACTTATGCGTCTGCTCATGCAAACTTTGACGCACCTTAAGGAGCAGGCTTCTGCAGCCAATGTTGATGAGGAGGAAGAGGAGGAGGGAATCCTTGATGACATTCAGCCATTGTCTGCTCAGGGACCTCTCCTGGACGAGGTGGAGGAAGAAGAGGAGGAGGAGGATGATGATGGGGATGATTACTTAGGGGAGGAGGATGCATCTCGTGGGGCAACTGAAAATGTTGGCGTGGCAAGGTCTGGTACAGGGTTTGTGCGTGACTGGAGGGATGTGGATTTGCCAGAAAGTGCTCCTCCAACCAGCACTCGCAGTGCATCATTGACACCGGGAACATTGGCCCACATGTCAGATTATGCCTTGCAGATCCTAAAAAGGGACCCCCGCATTGCCAAAATGATGAACGATGACGACTACTGGTTGGCCAGCATCCTGGATCCACGCTATAAAGGCAAATTACAAAACATCATGCCACAGGAGAACCTTGACCTAATATTGGCTAATAAACAAGCAACTCTGGTAAATCGGTTGCTTGAGGCATTCCCAGCACACAGCAGCGGTGATGGTTCTCACACGAGCCGTACGGGCCGGGGTCAGCTTGGCAGAGGTGTTCGTGGTGCACACAGCAGAAGTGGCGTTGGAGACAGGGGTTTCATGACAATGTTGTGGACTGATTTTTCAAGTACCGCTCACACAACTGGTAATACTGCATCGATGGAAAGTGACAGGAGACAGCAGTTGTCAACTATGGTTACAAACTACTTTTCCTCCCATATCGATGTTCTCCCACACCGGTCATTCCCCTTTGACTATTGGGCCGCTAAACTGGACACCTGGCCTGAATTGGCACAATATGCCTTACAGGAGCTCGCTTGCCCAGCTGCAAGTGTGCTATCGGAAAGAGTCTTCAGTGCAGCTGGATCAATCCTGACAGAAAAAAGGACCTGTCTGTCAACCCAAAATGTGGATGATCTAACCTTCATTAAAATGAACCACGCATGGGTTTCCAAGGATTTTGTCCCACCTTCCCCTGATGACATATAAGGTGACAGAAAAATGGCTTGCTTTGGTCCACCTCTTCCTGGGACTTGACCTATTTCACCTTTTGCATCAGCTGAATGTCCAACATCAACATATGCCACTTTCTAAAACTCCCTAACTGTGCTGCCTCCCCCCCCCCCATGGCCGGGGTCACCACCTAGCGCACGACACCGTGCGAGTGCCGTTGCCCTGGACAGGTGGGTAGGCCGACTCTTGGGCACGGGCACTGGCACAGGATCCCTCATAGTGCAATCAAGTGTCTCTGACGGTGGTGGTGCACACCCGCCGTCAGACACACCGCCGTACTATGAGGGGCCCAGTGCCAGTACCGACGCCCACGAGTGGGCCCCCCTTGCTTGGGCAGGGCCCCAGCATTTGCAATCTTTACCTATCCCTGCTCCTCCGCTGTGTAGTCTGGGCCGTCAAATCCTTACTGTGCCTGACACCGTTTGAGCCTGCCTCCTGATGTATAGACATATATTTTGAATGTGTACACTATCCATACATGTTATCTGGGGATACAGTACCCTTTCTCACCTTTGTGCAATCACGTGCAATCCATACTGGGCCTAACACTGTCTGAGCCTGCCTCCTGATGTATAGACATATATTTTCAATGTGTACACTATCCGTACATGTTATCTGGGGATACAGTACCCTTTCTCACCTTTGTGCAATCACGTGCAATCCATACTGGGCCTAACACCGTCTGAGCCTGCCTCCTGATGTATAGACATATATTTTGAATGTGTACGCTATCCATACATGTTATCTGGGGATACGGTACCCTTTCTCACCTTTGTGCAATCACGTGCAATCCATACTGGGCCTAACACTGTCTGAGCCTGCCTCCTGATGTATAGACATATATTTTGAATGTGTACGCTATCCATACATGTTATCTGGGGATACGGTACCCTTTCTAACCTTTGTGCAATCACGTGCAATCCATACTGGGCCTAACACCGTCTGAGCCTGCCTCCTGATGTATAGACATATATTTTGAATGTGTACGCTATCCATACATGTTATCTGGGGATACGGTACCCTTTCTAACCTTTGTGTAATCACGTGCAATCAATACTGGGCCTAACACCGTCTGAGCCTGCCTCCTGACGTATAGACATATATTTTGAATGTGTACGCTATCCATACATGTTATCTGGGGATATGGTACCCTTTCTCACCTTTGTGCAATCACGTGTAATCCATACTGGGCGTGAGAACGGCTGGCGAGCTGTTGAGCAAGCTACAGCACCTGTGGTTTGCACACGTAAGTTTTTCATTTTTTCAGGAATGACGGTTAGGCCTAATTCCGGAACTGCGGTTGACCTGCACTTACTGGGAAATCATTGTTCGCCGGTAATAATTGTAATCAGTGATCCCCATCACTAACGTTGTTCTGCGGGTTATCTGCACCTGTAAGCGACAAACGCTGGCCTTTGCAGTGTAGCGCACATGCAGCCACGGACATGTAAGGGCATGACACACCAGTTATTGGCCAATCTCATGTGCCAGAGCCTCACGTGTCCCTCTAGTAAGCCGGACTCGGACCGCGGGGCATGACGGAGTCTCGTTCGTTAACGGAATTAAGCTTGCAATGTGTTCATCTGTTCTGTAGCTGGCATGGTTGAGGTTTCCCAGGTGGAGTCGAATTTAACCGTAGGCTCCAATCCTGGTGGTGCCCTTCTGGACATTCATTTAAGGTTCAGCTTTGCAACCATACTGCCCACGTAAAACAAACACTTTGCCTTCATGAACGCTGTTTGGAGGGTCATGACTCGTGGGAATAACGCCGCCCAATCAGTTAACCTGCTAGAGAGATCGTTCGTTGCTCCCAAGCATGACATCACACTCCCTAGGAAGAAGGTAATGCCACTGTGGCGACCGTACTCCTGGGGGCGACACAAGTGCACTGATGCCCAGCCACTGCTCGATGAATCTGCTGGTACATTGACCCAGACCACTACATTCCCCTCGCATGCTACACGGCCTGAATCTGACCCTGATGAAACTCAGGTTACCCTTCCCATATACAGTTCCATCTTACACGGTGACAAAGAGGAAGCTGCAGATGAAAGTGCAGGTTCGGCCCACCCGCCATCAGACACACCACCGTACTATCAGGGGCCCTGTGCCAGTGCCGTCGCCAACGAGTGGGCCCCCCCCTGCTTGCTCAGGATCACAGCACTTGCAAAGTTGAAATACTGTGCAGTGAAATGGAAGATGGGGACGACGAGGAGTCCAGACAAGTACAGGGATTCCCTAGCGAGGAGACTTATTTGATTGTTTTCAATGTTGGGACAGCAATTTTTGGGGAGCACTATACTCTGGAGAATGATAGATGGGGCCCACCAAACACTGGAACATTCCAAAGGTGGACATCAGACACTGGAGCAGCATTTACAGGGCCCATTATACACTAGAGCATTAGAAATGGGGCCCATTATGTTTGGAGCATTATTTGGGCCCATAAGACAGTGGAGCTTCATCCATGGGGACCAACATATACTGTAGCATTATGTGGAGCTCATCATATACTGTTTCAAACATTATATGGGACCAATGATTCTGTATGGAGAAATAGATGGGCCTCGTCATGAGATGTAAAAAGTGAGGTATTTTTCATTGTACTATACCGCTATTTCTCTGCCGTATCGGAGCATGATGAGTTGTGGTATGTCTTAAAGGGGCGCTCTTTCGCCCAGGGCACATGAAAACCTGGAGCCAGCCCTCCCCCCCACAACTGTAGCCAAATAACCCCCATTTTTCAGTGCGTAACTTGTATTATGAAGTTAATTAAGGTTGACAAGCTTAAGTAAGAAGAATTGATGCTTTTGGCATTCAAATGGGCACTGTTGGTGTGTTTCCTGTCCTCCTCTCACTGGCGACTTTTATTCCCCATTGACTTACATTGGGTTTCGTGTTTCGGGACGACCCCGACTTTTCCCTATAATCGGACGATCTTGCTCGACCCGACTTTTGGAAAAGTCGGGTTTCACGAAACGAAACTCGACCCTAAAAAAACAAGTCGCTCAACTCTACCAGCGAGTAGCTCATTGAGAAAACTCGACCCATTCATCGACAACAACGGCCTGCTGAGAGTAGGAGGTCGCCTCAAAAAAGCTAAAATGGAATTTGAAAAGAAATTCCCTCTTATCATTCCTGGAAAATGTCATGTTGCTTACCTAATCGTGCAACACTACCACAATCTGGTCAAACACCAAGGAAGACTATTTACAGAAGGTGCCATCAGAACTGCTGGTCTGTGGATTGTCGGTGCAAAGAAACTCATCTGTAGTGTCATCTACAAATGTATTACCTGCCGTAAGCTTTGTGGTTCCACTCAAACCCAAAAGATGGCTGGCCTACCAGCAGATAGACTCAGCCCAGACGCTCCTTTTACCAACGTTGGTCTCGATGTGTTTGGACCTTGGTCAGTTGTTACTCATCACACTAGAGGCGGACAAGCCAATAGTAAACATTGGACCGTCATGTTTACCTGTCTGTCAATCAGAGCCATCCACATAGAGCTCATTGAGTCACTTGACACCTCAAGCTTCATCAACGCTTTGAGATGTTTCATTGCCGTCCGTGGCCCTATCAAGCATATACGTTCAGACAGAGGTACCAACTTCATTGGTGCACAAAGGAATTGGGCATAAGTTCAAATTTAGACCATAAGACTCTCGAGAAGTTCATCACTGACCAAAGTTGCACATGGTCATTTAACCCACCTCACTCCTCACACATGCGTGGATCTTGGGAACGAATGATTGGTCTAGTACGAAGAATTCTTGACTCTCCTCTTCTTCAGGAAGGAGCAGCGAGACTTACCCACAAAAGTCTAACCACCTTCATTGCAGAAGCCGCAGCTATAATCAACGCAAGGCACTTGGTTCCAGTTCCTAATGACCCTGAGGAGCCCTTGTTATTGACTCCAGCTACTCTTCTAACCCAGAATATAGGACTATCCAGTACCCCTACAGGAGGATTAGACACTAAGGACCTCTACAAGCGACAATGGAGGCAGGTACAAAGTCTTGCCAATACATTCTGGGACAGATGGCGCAAACAATATTTGTCTACCTTGCAGCCACGGACAAAGTGGCAATCATCCAGGCCTAATCTTTGGATTGGTGACCTCGTCCTTGTTAAAAGACTGCCAGGCCCATCGGAACCAGTGGCCACTTGGACTAGTAACTGCTACGTTCCTGAGTAAAGATGGCCATGTCCGCAAAGTCGAACTCAGGATGGCCAAAGGAGATGGACCTAAGATATTCTCCAGACCAGTGAATGAGCTGGTTCTGTTATTATCTTCGGAGGATAAGAATGGTGGCATCTGTTCAATGCCAGACGGGGAGTATTCTGTCTCCGACATAAATAATGACTCTTAAATGTTCATTTCCATTACATAAATTCAGTGATAATGCTCAGTTTGCCATACAGTTTGATGTGCATTGTTTCCAGCTCCATCTAGTGGCCAAAAATAATAACAGCAGTGTTATTCTCTTCCTGTTTTTGTTTCATTTTCCCTCCAACTCCCACTGTGTCATGGGTAAATTTGCAAGGGATTATGGTCTAGTCCAGCCCCATTTCCCTGTCCAGTCCTCCATTTTCAATCTGCTAGCATACTGGAAGCTCCTCATCGCTCTGTTTCCCCTTGTGCTAGCATCGGTGGTATGTAATCATTCTCTCTGTATATTCTGCCTTATATTAGCTAGCTTAGTTACAACCCCTGCTCAGCTAGTAGTTCAGATTGTATGTTATGTATAATGTATATTTCCATGAACCCAATACTGATCCTATGTATCTGTTTCTGTTTGTAGTTTTACCATACACATCTATATCTACGTTCAATAAACCACAGCTTCAACTACAGTCTCCCTTATTGGACCCCGGTATAGCGGTTTAGCTGCTTGTTAAACTATATGAATCCCGTTCATTTAGTGAGGACATGACAGTGACCATTTCTGCACCAGTCTATCATTCTAGCTAGGAGGCCTGCCAAGTGATACATTTTTAGGTCTGGAAGCCCCACTCCCCCCAACCTCTTGGGTCTGCAGAGAACCTCCCTCTTTAGTCCAGCAGATTTTTTTCCCCATATGAACGAGACTTGAATGGACCCTAATTTTCCAAAAAAGTTAGTAGGGATATTGATGGGGAGAGCCTGTAGAATATACAGGACCCTCGGTAATATGTTCATCTTAAGAATTTGGCATCTGCCAAACTGTGACGACTCCTGCAGTGGACCCTCTGGGTCGTGGCACCAACCCTCCCAGGGTGAGCTGGCCTAGTGAGGACCACCCCCTATACAGGGAGTGTCAGGGGCAAGCCCAAGGGGCTAAAGTACCACGACTGCTGGCACCAGGTGGCCAGCTCACAGGAGACACGAATGAGTGTGTCTGTAGGAACGTGTTGAAGCGTGGACACAGGGTCATGTGGTGTACAGGACGGTACAGGATGAACTCAGGAACACAAGGCGTGTACACGGGAGTGCGCTAGATACAGGATAGTGCAAGACGGGTACACGAGAGCACGTATGGCATGCAGCGAACAGTACTTCCAGGTATGAGCAAAGCAGGATGCGTGCAAAGGAGCACGTCAGAGTACTGAGTTAGGCAGCAGGTGTGCCAGGAGGCATAACAGGGTACAGGAACAGAGTGTGTGCCAGGAGGCACAACTGAGTATAAGGCAGAGTACAGGATCAGAGTGTGTGCCAGGAGGCACTACTGAGTATAAGGCAGAGTGCAGATTCAGAGTCTGTGCCAAGAGGCACAATAGAGTACGAGGCAGAGTACAGGTTCAGAGCGTGTGCCAAGAGGCACAATAGAGTACAAGGCAGAGTACAGGTCCAGAGCGTGTGCCAAGAGGCACAATAGAGTACAAGGCAGAGTACAGGTTCAGAGCGTGTGCCAAGAGGCACAACAGAGGACAAGACAGAGGACCCGAATACAGCGCACAGCCAGGCAGGGGCACGGCAGACCAAGCCAGGAAGTACAACAATAATCAGGCACCTCCCATAGGAAGAGGTAGCCTGATATAGCACATGATCACTAGGGCTTCCGGGTCAAGTCCTCCAATACCATAGAGAGGACGGACCTGGAGACAGAGCTGGGAAGAGCGCGCTTGTCTGCACACAGAACATGGAGAAAACATGAACCTAAGTACGAGAGGTGCATGTGCGCACCCGGCCGGACCCCCGGAGCTGCCACAGCTCCGGAAGAGATGACGTCGGGACCGAGGTCCCGCCCCCAGGTGAGCACGGCGTGACAGGCGGCGTGACACAAACCAGGTGAAGGATATCTTGGACCACCTATCACAGTCTGCTTGCATAGATGTTAAAAGGCTAGGGAAGTTCCATCGATATAGACAATTGATGTCTGCAGATAGTCTTACTCCTAAATATTTCAGGTGTTGAGTAGTACATTTGAAACTGAAGGACTTCTGTAAAAATCTTACAAGTTCCGGGGAAGGATTAATATTAAGTGCCTCAGATTTTGAAAAATTAATCTTGAAACTAGACAATTGGGAATATGTTCTGAATTCATTCATTAGGTTAGGCAGGGAGATCTTAGGTGAGATAATGAAGAAAAGAAGGTCATCAGCGTATGCTGCTACTTTATAAGTGTTTTGAAGTACATGAATACCCAAGATATTGGGGTTGGCTTTAACATGTCTAAGAAAGGGTTCAAGGGTGAGGATGAAAATGAGGGGGGCCAGAGGGCATCCCTGTCATGTGCCATTATAAATATAAAACAGATCTGAAAGTGCATCGTTCACCCGGACCCTGTCAGAAGGGACTGAATATAGAGACAGGATCCACTGAAGCATCCTTGTTCCCAGACCCAGGTGAATAAGGGTCTCTTCCATGAAAACCCAATTGACCCTATCAAATGTCTTCTCGGTATCAGTGGATAAGTGGATTGATGGGACATTCCGGGATTTAGCATGATGAATTAAGTTAATAGACTTAATAGTATTATCTCTGGCCTCTCGGCCTGGCATAAATCCAGCTTGGTCCGGGTGAATGATTCCCGAGAGAAGGGGAGCAAGTCTAGATGCAAGGATCTTGGCAAAGAGTTTTACATCAACATTTAACAGGGAAATGGGGAGGAAGCTAGCACACTGGGTCAGGTCTTTCCCTTCTTTATGTATCACCGCATATATGGGATATGGGCTCTCAGAGAATCTGGATGTGGGGGCTTATTTTTAGACATTGAATTAAAGGAGGCTAACATTCCCAGGATTAGTAAATCTCTGAATTTTTTGTAGTAAAGGGCCGGGAAGCCGTTGGGACCTGGTGCCTTACCCGTTTTAGAGGCAGAAATAGACGAGCGCACTTCTTGTTCTGTTATGGGTTCCTCCAGTATCAAGATGTCACTGGAGATCAGCCTTGGTAAACCTGCCTTCGTAATATATTCCTTTACACGGGAACGAAAACCGAGCGAGGCGGTGGCAGGATTTTTATTATCTGTCTGAAAGGCTTTTGCAATGTCATGGGACGATTGGACACGTTTAGCATGGGCGGTGGAGAATATTTCTGGAATGTAAGACCTAGCTCTTTGCTGTCTTAATGCTTTTGCGAGGGATTTGCTACATTTGCTCCCATGTTCGTAGTAGTGTCGCCTACAACGGGCTAGAATCCCCTTGGCCTTTTTATTAAGAAGGTTATGCAAATCGTCTTGCACCTTAATGAGTGAAATTTTTGCTGCTTCTGTAGGGGAAGTTTTATGACTTGTTTCCAGTATTTTTAATTGAGTCAGAAGGGCATCAAGATCGGCCTCCCTCTCCCTCTTCCGCCTTGCCCCATGTTTTATCAATACTCCTCTGATCACGCATTTATGAGCCTCCCAAACAGTGTTTGGAGAAGTATCAGCAGATTTGTTTAGTTCAAAAAATTCTCTCAAGGTCTGGAAAATCTCCTGAGTAACCATAGGATCATCCAGGAGAGAGGAGTTTAGTCTCCACTACCATTGACGGGAGGCCGAGGAGGGCAGGGCAAGCACGATAGTACAGAGCGCATGGTCCAAGAAGGTAATGGAGTCTATGTCAGTCTCCTGTATCTTAGAGATATTTTTGTGGTGTACGAAGAAATAGTCTAGTCTAGAATAAGAGTCATGGACTGATGAGTAAAAAGAGAAGTCTCTTTCCAATGGGTGTAGTAGTCTTCAAGTGTCGATAAGTTGGTGATCATGTAATGTCTTTCTAAGTCTACATAGTGCTGCTAGGGAATGAGATGAAGCTCCAGAAGATGTGTCTACAGATGGGTCAAGTGCGATATTGAGGTCGCCCCCCAGGACCAGAGTACCCTCCGAGAACTCAGCAATAGAATCCAGGAGACCCGCCAGTGCAGAGACCTGTCCGACATTAGGTAAATACACAGAGGCAAGAGTAAAGCTGTGGGAAGCTATTTTCCCCTTCACCAACCTCCTTTTACCCATGTTATCCGTGCGAGAATCCATAAACTCCCATGGGAGAGCCCGGGAAATCAGGATACCCGTCCCTCTAGATTTTGAGTCAGGAGAGCAGCTCTGATACTCCCCTGGGAACCAATGAGAAGATAGTTTGACTTGCTTGGCTGGGCTGGCAGGTGTTTCTTGCAAGAAAGCGATTTGGATATGGGACTTTCTAAAAAAATTTGTCAGAATGGCTCTCTTGCCTAAACTATGTGTGGCGCCCCTGAGGGTTCAGTCGCCACAGAGGTACTGCACCTCCTCCTGAGGTGTGGTACCCCACTATCCAGGTAAGGTGGAGACACCTGACCACACTCCAACACCTGCACCCCACACCACAAAGTAGTGTAGCAAAGCACCTTCGGCAGCTCCCTGCTTGGAGTGTAGCATAGCACCCCTTGTTGGCTCCCTGCTTGGAACACGAAACATGCTGGGAGGTGGGTGGAGTATAGTTTGCATAAAAGATCGGGAAGAGTTGAGTCAGTCAGTCAGTCTTTCATTCAGTCAGTGAGTGAGGATGTAGAAGGACAGAGAGTGAGAAAGAGAAGATCCCCGGGAGAGGGATGGAAGAAGGAAGTGCTGCAGCAGGCCACAGTGATCTGGGTCTGCTGGCACAGGAAAGAGACAGAGAAAGGAAGCTTGACTCTCCATTGGAAAGAAGGATTAGTACGGAACGTAAGGAGAATAGGACTACGGATCGGGGTTGGAAGAGAGAACCCTTCCCAAGTTCTAAGCGCAAGGCCGGGGTCCGGTCCCCGAGGTTGTATGGATACTAATGGTCCTGCAGCAGACACCGGAGGAATAGAAGTAGTGACCACTTTATTCCCACACAAGATTTGGGGGCACAACAGCAACCATAGTGAGCCGGGACTAGGTAGTAAGGAGTCCCCGAAGCAGGCTACAGCTGTCTGCTGTACAAGTAGAGTTCATAGGAACATCTGACATGAGGAACTCCAGTGTAACTCAGTACTGTGAGTACTTCACTCAAAGGCGCTATAAGAGGAGACGTTCAGAAAAGGCACATATGTTGGCGGAGTGTTGGAAGGGAGTACTTCATCTTGCCTGGAAGTTTGCTGAGCTCCTGACCTGGAGGACACAGCACCGAGGCGGGCACCTGTGTGCACAGCAGACTGTGAGTAAAGCTTTGGAACTACATGCCCTGGTGTCCTCCACTTATTCCTGCGTCAACCCACTCAGCACTGCTACATCCCTTGCACCCGACACGACACCATCTAAGTGTCATTTCACCTACTCTGCCCTGGGACTACAGCCCTGCCTGTGGAGGGCTATAACATCATTGCTGCACCACACTATCTGTCCCAGAGGATCTGTCTGCAGCGTCGGCTTACATCTTTCTTTCTTTCTTGCCGAACACCACAGGTGGCGTCACGAATCACTTATAAACTTTCCCCTTTTTACAATGGGCGCCCAGGGCCACGGGCCGGGTCCAAGCTGCCGTGACATCTCCCATTGAAGCTCATTGGACCCGGTAGAGTACCCCACAGCCCTGGGAGGGTGACCCATATGCAATCTCTTTACATTAAGTGAGCCACACTTTACCTCCATTGGGATGGCATGAGGCATAGTGAAAGCAGCTGTGGGTCCCCGTGTGTGTATGGGGGGAATAGGGCAGGTGGGAGGAGGGGTGAAGGTAAGAAGGGAATAGATAGGGGGAAAAAAAATACAAAAATAGGGAAAGAAAGTAGAAAGTAGTTAATGTGAAACGCTAAAAAGAAGAATGGAGAAAAATTCCTCCACCACTAGTACTACTTGTGAGCTCTCCACACCCCGAGCAAGATGAGGTCATAAGAACATACATTAACTGAGCAAGATAAGATAATACAACTCACCCACAAGAAGCCAACCCAACCCCAATTTGGGTAATATAACCTCAGGTTTCTTCCAAATCACAAAGTATACAATTCTATCAGTCAGAACAGGGGGGAGGAGGGAGAGGGGGACCAAGATAAGTTTACACATGGATATATTAAACTCAGGCATTTTAGTTGAACAAAAGCCGCAGCCCCACGGGACAGGATCCCAATTATTCCCTCCAAGTCTACCTCATCAGACAGGAGGGGGGAAACCTTATAATAGCCATACAACATTTGCAGCAGAGTGTCAGATGGGAGCCTCAGAGTGAGTGGAGCTCGTCGCGAAATGAGCCTTCTCCTTTTCCTGCACATGGGAAGATTGTCTGCCCCTATTCCTCCTCTCCCTCTGAGGCAGCGGCTGAGAACGCTCAACTTATAGCTAATTTGGTACAGGGAATGGTGATATGTCCAAAAATTTGAACAAATCCTTGAGCTCATCCGGGTGTTTAAGGGTGAGGACAGAGCCCTCTCTCCGTACGATTAGATGGAATGGGTGGCCCCACCGGTAAGTGGCTCCAGACTCCTTGACCTTTTGCAGTAGTGGCCGAAGCAGACATCTCATAAACAAGGTGCGAGCTGAAATATCCAGAAACAAATGGATCTCCACTCCCTCCAGGGAGACCGGCCCAGATGTCCAAGCTTTACGTATGATACTCTACTTCTCTGTGAAGTAATGCATTCTGCACAGAACATCTCTGGGGTTCGCACTGGAAGGTGGCCCTTGACGTGTGACTCTATGGATTCTGTCAAACACAAAAGGAGTCTCTGGCGCTCTTTGCATAATTTGGTTAAAGATGGCCGTGACTTTTTGAGATAAGGTATCCATGGTGACACTCTCAGGTATACCTTTGAGGCACACGTTATTGCGTCGACCACGATTCTCCTGGTCATCCAGCAACAGCATCATGTCCTGCATATAAGCCTGTGATGATGAGAGCTCCTGCTCCAGAGAAGACAGCTTCTCAGATAGTGACGCTGTAGCCTCCTCAACTGAGGCCGTGCGAGCAGATAGTGTGTCCATATCATTTCTAAGGGCTGAATCTGCCCTTTCCTATGAAGCTTCTATCCTGGCTACCAGGGAGTCTATGTCTGCTTTAGTAGGAAGGGCTTTGATCAGCTCCTGCAGGCTGTGGAAGTCAGACTGGGAGACTGCATGGATGCAATGTACTGTGGCATTGCCTTCTGCCTGGGTCTCTCCCTGCCAATCTCCACCAGCTTTATCTCCCTGGTCTGCAGCATTCTTGGTGTGCACTGAATCTGGGCTTCGGTTGGGGGTTGAGTCACCCTCCTCAGGTGAGATCCGAGCACTCCTTCTCTGACTCCCCACAGACTTCTCCTCTGACATACCTCGTGGCCCACAGTGCTGGACGCCATTGCTGAGGCTGTTGCTGGCTTCCCCTTCGGCATACTGCTCTGTAACATGCGGGTCTGGGTTGTTTCTTTGTGGTGGGAACACCCGAGTGTTGCTGGAACCAGTTCCCCTTCTTCTGGAAGCACACATGGATCCGTGGGTGAGTTAGGCTATGTGCCCACGTTAGCATTTTTAAACGCTCAGGAAACTGATCCCCTTCCCAGAAAACGCACGTTTTCTGGGAACATTGGAGAAGGCTAAAAACGCTCAGCAATGCGGAAATTAATGAGCACGCTGCGTTTTTAGCCGCTAAGCGATTCCTGAGCGTTTAAAAATGCATGCAATTTAATGTGAAGCTTCTTTTAAGTGTTTATGCAGCGTCTGAACCGGCACAAACACTGCGGAAACGCTTAAAAAAATGCAACATGGGCACACAGCCTAAGGCTAAGTGCACACGTAGCAGAAAATTTCTGCTCAAAAACCTGACTCCCTTCCCAGAAACCACATCTTTTTTGTCTTCGCGTTTTTTGCGCGTTTTTTTCCGGAGCGTTTTCAAAACGCATTGAACAAGCCAGAAACGCGGAAAAATCCGCAAAATTAATGAGCATGCTGCGTTTTTTTCGCGGTAAAAAACATCAATGTGCACAAAAAGTGTAAAATGAATAGAAATGACTGAGAAGCTTATTTTTAGCGATTTTATAGTGAAAACCGCTTAAAAAAACCCGCTAAAAAAACGCTGTGTGAACACAGCCTAAAAGTGAAGTATATTTTCCCGGTCCCAGGAGCACTAGGAAGCAGCTTCTTCACTCCATCACAGCTAAGCCACGCCCCCTATTGGCATATTCTTGATGACCACGCCACGCCTTATTGGTTAAAATAGTAGATTTTCATATAAGGTAGAGGGGTCATGTCTCAGGAATGAAGAGGCACTGGAACAAAAGAAAAAAACATCTCCAGAATCAGAAGGAGAGCGCATTTACACCAGTTTAAAAAATGTTACGTCATGGCCGAAAGTGTTGGCACCCTTGAAATTGTTCCAGAAAATGAATGCAATTACGCATGTTTTGTTATGCACACATTTGTTTTCTTTGTGTGTATTGGACTAACATACAAAAAAACAAAGAAAAACAGGAAATTGGAGGTAAAACAATGTAAAAATGTGAGTGTATAAGTAAGATGACAAATCTTTATAACCATGGCTGTATTATTATTACCTGGATATTGTATTTTGTTGGGAACAAAAAAACGGCGGCAAGATTTCTTTTAAAAAATAACTTTAATTATGGAAATTGTCACTCTCCTCCCATGAAAGTATAGCCTGACCTCTGCAGACACCTCTCTGGCTCTACCTACACAACTGCTGTAATGAGTCTCTACAAAAAAAAAAAAAAGATACCGATATTAAAAGATGCAATTATTTGTTCAGAATGTCTACCGTCTTCATAATTAGTGTTTTACGGTACGTGCGATAACAAAGCCTGTTCAGGTGACCAAGGCAATAACAGGCAGTATTCAACATATGCTACATGTCAGATTTTGATGAGCAGTAATAAAAGCTCGATCAATTAACATACTAAATTGCTGGCAGGCACATCTGGCAACGAAGCTCTTGGAAAAGTAAAAATATCTTTACAATATCACAAGTGTTGTACATGTTGTACACGAGTTGCTGTGACATTTTTTTCTCCCTATTCTAAAGAATATAATTATAGAAGTGGAGAGGTCACTGCTTCCCACAAAAGTAACATACTTCTCCCCTGCTGCTGACAGCATTTCCATTATGTGGTTAGCCTGAAAGTGTCCTATTCACACACACACACATTATGGTACTACCCCAATCAACGGCACCTTGTCCTTACAACATCGCAAGTTCAGATTAGAGGTGAGCGTATCAGGCAAAATTAAAATTCGCTTGCCCACGCGGAAATTCGATTTCCAGAGAAATTATTCTCCGCTAATAGAATATCCCTTATTATGTATAATAGAACATAATAAAAGTAAGAGGTAAAAAATTTTTAAAAAAATCTTTATAGTCCCCTTACCCCAGGCCCTCACACAGGGTTGGACTGGCCCACCAGAGAACCGGAGAATCCTCCGGTGGGCCATGGCTTCTACTTCAGAAGAGTTCATAGTGCAAACCTTGCAGTTGCTATGGGGCTTTTCAGTGGAGGAGAAAGGTGTTCTTCAGTCTGACACTGCCCTCACCTCTTCGGCCCCTTTTCCTCACCGTCACCTGTCCAGCCCTCGTTGCCACTTTTTATCATTGCCACTTATGCTGATGCCAGGGCTTCGTCACACTGGGCTGGGACTTCAGGCTCTTATGAGACCCGAAGGTTATGTGTAAACACATGTAAGTTCACAATTTCATGAAATGACGATGATAATAAAACGTGACCAGCGTCAATCTGATCACTGGTGTGGGTTTGTATTATTCTTAATTGTGTACTGCTCCTTTGTTCAGTAGGTCAAGGGACATGAGCCATTGTTTCATATGAGTCTGTCTATTGATCCTTGTTGTTTTCCCTTTCCTTTGTTCAGTAGGTCAAGGGACATAAGGCATAGTTGCATGTGAGTCTGTCCATCGACTCTTGTTGCATGTTAATTTGTGTAATGCCTGCTGATTATGCATTGCATCAGTCCCCTGTGGTGTACTAGTCTGCACATCTTGGATGATAAATATGCGTCACGAATGTGACTGACCTGCTATGAAATGACCCAACAGTAGGTCGGTCACCAAACAGCACAACAAACAATGGAACACCGGGGACACAATTACAACGGTGGGCCCTGCAATCGGGAACGGGGCAATGGACACTCCTAAGGATGTGCCCTGAATTCCCTGATGTCCATATACGGTTTCTTTCAAAACGTCGCCGAGCAGGATAACTTAGGCCTTGCCTTGCCCTGCTCTAATCCCTGAATAGGGAATTGGCAGGGGTGAACACTGGTGGCACCGCTGCACTAATACAACACAAAGGGTAGGTATGACAGACAAGGTAAACAACACTTAGCTCTCTGCTGCAAAGCACTGCACAGCAGGAATGAAACACCAGATACACTGGACTCAGCAGAAGAACTCCTTCACCCAGCAAGCTCCTTCACCCAGCTTGGTCACTGCAGAATGAACTCGAACACTAACGGCTAGCTGGTGCACCAGGTGACCTAATAAAGGAAGGTGGGAGTGGTCACCACAGACATCAGCAAACCCAACAGGGATGTAATTACACCAGCGTCCACCGGGGGGATATTGATATTAACCCCTGATGGCCTGTAAGGAAAAAAGTTTTAATGTGAGAATCCAGATCTGCCATGGATCCAAAAATAGATCGTGACAATATGGAGGCTAATTGAACAATTGAACTATGGGGCCTTCTGCCTCCCTCCCAATATTAGCCCAAACAATTTTACTTAGGAATGGGGCCTGGTGCCTGCACCCCAGTTTTAGCTCTAACGATTTTAATTAGAAAATGGGGCCTCCTGCCTGTACCCCAATATTGGCTTAAATGAATTTTATTATGAAATGGGGCCTGGAGCCTGCACCCCTATATTAGCCCTAACGATTTGGAATAGGAAATGTGGCCTACTACCTGCACCCCAATATTTGCCTAACTGATTTTGATTAGGAAATAGTGCCTCTTGCCTGTACCACAATATTAAACAAAACAATTTTGATTAGGAAATGGGGCCTGGTACCTGCACCCCAATATTAGCCTAAACGATTTTAATTAGGAAATGGAGCCTGGTGCCTACACCCCAATATTAGCCCTAACAATTTGGAATAGGAAATGGGGCCAGGTGCAAGCAACCCAACATTGGCCCAACAATTTTGATTAGTAAATGGGATCTCCTAAGTCCTCACTAGTATTAGCCCAAGCTATTTGGATTAGGAAATGGGGCCTGGTACCTGTACCCTAATATTTGCACAAAAGATTTTGATTAGTAAATGTGACCTCCTGAGTCCTGACTGCAACACAGTATTAGCCCAAACGATTTGGATTAGGAAATGGGGCCTGGTGCCTGCAACCCAAATGTTAGCCAAAACGATTTTTATTAGTAAATGCAACCTCCTGACTGCAACACAATATTAGCCCAAATGATTTAGATTAGAAAATGTCGACTCCTGCCTGCACAACATTAATAGCATAAACTAGTGAGATACTGGAAGGTTGATTTCACACAGGACAGGATCCTAGCTATATGACAACTTGCAGCAGCATGAGGGGCAGCCGCTCTGTGCTGTTCCACTGACAAAATGGTGCTTTTTTTTATGGAGAGGGACATTGACTTTGTCAGCCAATGTTGGAAGCCCTTGTGTCTGGAAGTTGTGAATGGTTTCTGCGCCCTGATTGGCTGCTGGAATGTACACACATTAAGTTAATTAAAAAAAATGACACTCCTCCACTCCTCTGACCTATACACACCCCATATAAAATACGTCCCTCCCCCGCTCATCATACAGCACACTATCCTAGCCAAAGTCCTAACAAAAGCATTAGTGGAAAGGCGATTATTTACTGAACCGTACTCGAATTTTGCTAATTGAGGGAAAATGCTCGGGAATCTGAACACGAATAGGAATGAGCCGCATTCGTGCCAAATTTGAGATTTACAAATATTTTCGCTCATCTTTAGTCACGAGACCGGCGGGAATCACAGGGATCAGAGTAGAGAACTTTGTAAATAGGCCACACGGAACATTTTGCTAAAATATAATTCTGCTTTGCGTGAAACACAAAACCCTGAGATTATTCATCTTGGTGGCAACAACTACTGACATACAAAGAGCAGACAAGTGCAAAAAAAATCAAGCTTTATATGAGAAAGACATAAGGGCACTGCAGGAATATTGCTTGGGACCTGCTGAATAGATAAGTATAGACGCGGAATGAAAAAATTGTGACCAAACAATAAAAGCAAATATGTAAAAGTCCATGTAAAATCAATCTAAGATTGAGGGAGAAAATTACTACTACTAGGAGGTACCATAAGGAATTGGGTAGCATATCATAACATTAGAATTTTTGCCAAAGTCACTATATACTCTTGCGTCCTGCTGGAGTAAGTGACAGAGCAGTGGGCGGGTGGCTTTGTTCTCAGTCATTGCTATTAAAAGTATCCACATCCTGAGGACGGGAATACTGTTTATAGTGCTGCTGGAGTGGCCCATCTGACATTTGCCAGAATTACCGGTGACCAGTCCGACTTTGAATAAAGCTCAATAAAGGTAAGTTTGCTGATCAGAAGCAAGGTTTTATACAACACCGTGGATGTAAAACAAAAACAAAAAAACAGAAGGCCAAGCAGCAAAAATGGAATACATTTCTTTGGGGTGTTCCATTTTGGATAACCAATCCCACATTAAAGTTCTTTCCAAAATGAGCTGAATATGGTTGAAGATGGGGGGGTGAACTGCCATAGATATAGAGGAGAAGGGGGTTTACTGCCACAATAAAAACTGCTAAAAGCTACAGGTATGTGGTAGGCGTTGAACTAATGAATTTCATGATGAGTAGTTGTTAAAAAGCCAAAAGTGGAGGGAGGGTTAATAGCAGAGCAATTGGAGAGGGCCCCCACCTCACCTTTACATCCTTAATGGGCTATGATAATCTCATAGATGTAAATCTCCATTCTCGAAGATTATAGTGGATTGGACTTGTGTTGACTGGTTTGGAAACAAAAAAGAAAGGTAAAAGCAATTAAAAAGCCCCTTGAGGGGTTAATCATTGCCGCATCGCCCCTTTAATTACTGCTTCATAAGGGAAGCCTCAAACTCTGATAACAAAATATTTTATTAAAAACTTTTCTTCCTAAATCCCCCACTGATGCATTTACTTCCGAGCCCCCAGGCATCACTAGAACCCTATGTAACACTCGGTGAACTGCGGACTGGAGAATTAACACTTCTTTAGAAGAAAATAATTTATAAAAGATGTATCATCCCGGGTTTATGAAAACAGGTAATAAATTATCATAGCTTCTTCAGAGCACAAATAAAATAAGAGATCTGTTAATTCATGAATACTTTCAATTACTGCAACATCTGGCCAACAATGATAATAAATTAGTCTTTGAGTGCCAGAAAGGGGCACTAAAGCAAGAAAATGCTACCTTAAAAGCTTATCTCTCTGCTCCTGCAAATTAGTGTTATCAAAAATGTTGCACCATTTGTCTTCTGTAGCCTCCGCGTTGCACTGTCTATTGCTGGCTCCAGAATGAGTTACCTGAGAATCCCTCAGTGAGCTCATTTTGAAGGTCTGATGAAAGAGTTTATAACTCTTTTATCTGACTTTTACTTAGTTTCTCTCACCTGATTTATGACCACAGACCACATGAAACTTGTGTGCGAGGAAAACAAAGAGCCTGTAAAAGCCAAATGGTGGAAAAAATTTTAAAGAAACCAAATTTCAAAAATGATTTTTAGACCAAAATATATGACTTTAGACAAAAAAATCGTCAAAAGTGAAAAACCCCTTTAATAATGATTTGATATGGGATACATAGAGTTAATAAAGAAAATAATGGTTAGAGACCAAAATATATGCGAACACAAAATCTATCATAATTGCTGAGTAAACCGTAATAAAAAGTAAAATATTTTTTAAAACAATACTTACAAAAGTGAAGATTCTTAGCGCATAAATTGGACAATTCATGTGAGCCCATCAACTATGTCAAGGTGACACTTCACTGATGGGTCCTATCATGTAAAACATGCCTCTCTCGTGCTATAAGGCAACAGTGTGAATGGTCAAACATGCCTCGCCTGGATTACAAACTTGGACATTTAAGTAGGCTGGTAGGAACCAGAGCTGATTACAAACACCCTTGTGCTGATGGGTGGGGTGCTGAGTCAGAAAGGAGGCATTAAAACCTTCCGATAGATAACTGCATAAACTGAAAAACCTGACCAGCACCTCCATATAGTGTGAACAGGTGCCTACTGTAATGACTACATAATTTGCAAAAAGGAGGAATGCAGCAGCACTCTGTAGAGACCAATGTGGCATGTTTTAGATGATAGGACCCAACAGAGAAGTGTCACCTTGTCATGGTTGATGAGCACACATGAATTGGCCAATTTATGCGCTAAGAATCTTCACTTTTGTAAGTAATTTTTTAAAAAATGTTTTACTTTTTATTACAGTTTACTCAGTCATTATGATAGATTTTGTGTTCGCATATACATTGGCCTCTACAGAGTGCTGCTGCATTCTTCCTTTTTGCAAGTTCAGTGATGCCACAGTACAGGGATAATATACCCAGTGATATCACAGTACAGGAATAATATACTCAGTAATGCCACAGTACAGGGATAATATACCCAGTGATATCACAGTACAGGAATAATATACTCAGTAATGCCACAGTATAGGGATAATACACACAGCGATGTCACAGTACAGGGATGATATACTCAGTGATGTCACAGTCATAATATACTCAGTGATGTCACGGTACTTTGTGGCACCTCCTGGCTTTATTATTCCCATTCCAGCCTTTCCACCTGATCCTTGGTCTCTTTCGTGTTTTCTCCCTCTTTCTCACACCTCCACGCTGAATAGGGTTTGTCCGTCTTTCCCCTGATTGGCTCCTCTTGTTTTGCCATCTCTTACAGCATTGGTGTCCTTTTCTATGCATTATTGAAAGAAGGGGGTCCGAATTGGCTGTTACTAGGGTCCTCGGCCCCTTGAAAAAAAATTAGCATTTACAGTGGGTACGGAAAGTATTCAGGTTCCTTTAAATTTTTCACTCTTTGTTTCATTGCAGCCATTTGGTAAATTCAAAAAAGTTCATTTTTTTCCTCAATACTGTACACTCTGCACCCCATCTTCACTGAAAAAAACAGAAATGTAGAAACTTTTGCAAATATATTAAAAAAGATGAACCGAAATATCACAAGTATTCAGACCCTTTGCTCAGTATTGAGTAGAAGCACCTTTTGAGTTAGTACAGCCATGAGTCTTCTTGGGAATGATGCAACAAGTTTTTCACACCTGGATGTGAGGATCCTCTGCCATTCTTCCTTGCAGATTCTCTCCAGTTCCGTCAGGTTGGATGGTGAACGTTGGTGGACAGCCATTCTCAGGTCTCTCCAGAGATGCTCAATTAGGTTTAGCTCAGGGCTCTGGCTGGGCCAGTCAATAATGGTCACAGAGTTGTTCTGAAGCCACTCCTTTGTTATTTTAGCTGTGTGCTCAGGGTCATTGTCTTGTTGGAAGGTGAGCCTTCGGCTAAGTCTGAGGTCCAGAGCACTCTGGAAGAGGTTTTCATCCAGGATATCTCTGTACTTGACCGCATTCATGTTTCCTTCAATTGCAACCAGTCGTCCTGTCCCTGCAACTGAAAAACACCCCCATAGCATGATGCTGCCACCGCCATGTTTCATTGGTGGGATTGTATTGGGCAGGTGATGAGAAGTGCCTGGTTTTCTCCACACATACAGCTAAGAATTATCACCAAAAAGTTATATCTTCGTCTCATAAGACCAGAGAGTCTTAATTCTCATAGTCTGGGAGTCCTTCATGTGTTTTTAGCAAATTCTATGCAGTATTTCATATGTCTGACACTGAGGAGAGGCTTCCATTGGGCTACTCAGCCATAAAGGCCCGACTGGTGGAGGGCTGCAGTGATAGTTGACTTTGTGGAACTTTCTCTTTTCTCCCTACTGCATCTGTGGAGCTCAGTCACAGTGATCTTGAGGTTCTTCTTTACCTCTCTCACCAAGGCTCGTCTCCCACAATTGCTCAGTTTCGCTGGATGGCCAGGTCTAGGAAGACCTCTGGCGGTCCCAAACTTCTTCCATTTAAGGATTATGGAGGCCACTGTGCTCTTAGGAACCTTGAGTACTGCAAAAATTCTTTTGTAACCTTGGCCAGATCTGTGCCATGCCACAATTCTGTCTCTGAGCTCATTGGCCAGTTCCTTTGACCTCATGATTCTCATTTGGTCTGACATGCACTGTGAGCTGTGAGGTCTTATATAGACATCTGGGTGCCTTTACAAATCAAGTCCTATCAGTGTAATTAAACACAGCTGGACTCCAGTGAAGGAGTAGAACCATCTCAAGGAGGATCACAAGGAAATGGACAGCATGTGACTTAAACATGAGTGTCTGAGCAAAGGGTCAGAATACTTATGACCATGTGACATTTCAGTTTTTCTTTTTTAATAAATTTGCAAACATTTCTACATTTTTGTTTTTTCAGCCAAGATGGGGTGCAGAGTGTACATTAATGAGAAAAAAAATAACTTTTTTGAATTTACGAAATGGCTGCAATGAAACAAAGAGTGAAAAATTTAAAGGGGTCTGAATACTTTCCGTACGCCCTGTAGTGATCAGAGGAAGATTTTTTTTTTAAAAAATGTGCCCAGCTTCTGTACTGGTTGGAATGTGGGGCCGACCCAGGGATTCACCGGTTCCCCAGTGGGCCAGTCCAAGCCTAGCAGCAACAATTGTTTCTCAGAAATCTTTGCTGATGTTTTTCCCCCTTCTGATTACGTTAAAACATTGAAGAATGCTCCAGACCAGCACACTACCAAAACTTCTGCTTTTATGGAGGTGTTCACAGTTGCTGATAAACAATTAATCAAGAAGATTTGATTAGCAGCACATGCCTGCTACTTATCCTCTTGATTCCAATGGAAGCAGTAAGGGTGTACTTAATTTTTCACACAAAGCCTCTGCATTTTGGCCTAGTTTTTGTTAAATAAATAATGGTGCAGTGTAATTTCTCATGTGTTGTTGTTGGTCTACGGTTTTATGTGCTTAATTTTAAACCTGTCACTGCCGCCGGCACACGGACCGGAACGTGCCGCTACATGTATTCCTAAGCAGCCGTATGCTCCAGTCCGAGTGCTGGTGGCAGTGACAGGTTTTCATGTGAGAGACTCGCACGAGAATCCTGTGAGTCTCTCGCAAGTGAGTATGAGCCCTAAGGCTATGTGCACACGGTGCGGATTCTGCTGCGGATCCACAGTGTTTTAGGCCCTGCGGGTCCGCAGCACTTTTAGGTGCATTGTACAGTAGCATTGTTTTCAATGCTAAACTGAAAAACGCTGTGCACATGATGCGGATTTTTCAGCTCGGATTTTCTGCGGGTTCAAATCCGCAGCATGTCAATTCTTTGTGCGGAATCCACTGCGGTTTCCCACTTTCACCACTGTAGAGGTGTGAAACCGCAGGGCTAAACTGCAGGCTAATCCACAAGTAAACAGGTCTTTTGACCTGTGGATTTACCTGCGGATTTTTCCAAATCCGCACGGAAAAATCCGCAGCACCGAAAACTACGTGTGCACATAGCCTAAGACCTTCTAAGGACCAGATATTTTTTTATTTATTATGTCTTGAATCGTAAAACCATAGAATTCAAAGAAGGTGGACTTATTGTTTCTTAGTTTCTCTCATGACGGCATATATAATAGACAGATTTCTGCTATTTATTGTACTTACAGAACTTTTTTTAACACAGAGATGTTTTCCATGTGATTCCCTTGTAAGATATTCATAAAGCAATGGTGAATAAACAGATACCCAGAAATCTCAGTAATTGCCAACTGTTTACTAGTTTGGAAACTTGGCCCGGTATCTTACCCAATTAATATTTACCGCACATCTCCATAGGCACGTCTCTCTTTAGACTAATCTACTGTATAAATATGTAATTAAGACGTTCCCTGAGTTCACATGTAATTATAATGAAACTCAGCCCAAAATTGATCATTCGGGAAGAATATAGAAACCCTGGTCCAAGTTTCCAAAAAAAGTTAAAGTAACTTACCAAGAGTGGCTGAAAATTACATCAAAAATACCATATTATCTGTAATGTGATCACCTGTGTATGGCGAGAGAGAGAAACAGCCGCACTCAAAATAAGTCTTGTTTGGTCTTGCCGATAGTGCTAGAGTTTATTCAAAATTCATCACAGGGTAATACAAATAGAGTGATAATAAAGTATGAGGTTAATGAAGTTCGAGGTGACGTTTCGACCCTGTTCCGGGTCTTTAGCAAACCTCACTTAAATGGTAGGAAAAAAGGACCAAGAGGCTGTATATAGAAAGCAGAAGTCCCAGCTGGGGCTTAAGGTTCCGTAGAGATGGCGCCTGCTGTGGTGGTGAGTCACCAAGCCTCTTGGTCCTTTTTTCCTACCATTTAAGTGAGGTTTGCCCAAGTTCCGGAACAGGGTCGAAACGTTACCACTAACTTCATTAACCTCATACCTTATTATCACTCTATTTGTATTACCCTGTGGTGAATTTTGAATAAACTGTAGCACTATCTGCAAGACCAAACATGACTTATTTTGAGTGCAGCTGTTTCTCTCTCTTGTCATGATTTCTGGACTGAGTCCAGGTTCAGCCAGCACTTGATTTTTCAATGGAGTGCATGTCATTCATTCTTTTATCACCTGTGTATGAACATGGGCATAGAGAAGGTGGATACAAGGAATGAAAAATGTCACCAGTGTCTTTTTCTGTTGGAGTCACACTTGCATTAGCAAATTTGTTTATTCCATTTTTGAAATCTGATTTTTTCTTCTTTCTTTTAGTCCAAAATGCAAATAAAGTCCATGGAGCCTCATTTAAGAGTCTCAAACACGGGACTAGCCAGATCTTCCTCCATGGAAGGACCCAGCCAAGGGGTGGCTCCTTTCGGAAACCACCATTACCACCATATTAAGTGGCCCTTTAAGTCAATATCCAGCTCTTTACGAGTTTACAGATATGACAAGGGAAACACCAAGGCCAGGTATCCATCCACAGACAGCTGTTTCGGGGTGTTGCCCCTCACCAGTGTGTTGCCCCTCATCAGTGTGGAGTAGGATTCTGACTAGGTGGGAGCAATGCCTAGTAGACTAACATCATGAAACAATCACTGACCTCAGGGAGACCAGTCAAAGAAAAACTGCAGCAGCCGGCAAAGGCGCTCAATCAGTGAAATCCTAGGTGCAATGCTCCCTGGGAAATACGAATATGCAAATAAAGTCCGTGGAGCCTCATTTAAGAGTCTCAAACACGGGACTAGCCAGATCTTCCTCCAGGGAAGGACCCAGCCAAGGGGTGGCTCCTTTCGGAAACCACCATTACCACCATATTAAGTGGCCCTTTAAGTCAATATCCAGCTCTTTACGAGTTTACAGATATGACAAGGGAAATATCAAGGCCAGGTATCCATCCACAGACAGCTGTTTCGGGGTGTTGCCCCTCATCAGTTCGGATTAGGATTCTGGCTAGGTGGGAGCAATACCTAGTAGACCAACATCACAAAACAATCACTGACCTCAGGGAGACCAGTCAAAGAAAACACTGCAGCAGCCGGCAAAGGCGCTCAATCAGTGAAATCCTAGGTCCAATGCTCCCTGGGAAATACGAATATGTAAATGGATGGGTCCTTCCCAGGAGGAAGATCTGGCTAGTCCTGTGTTTGAGACTCTTAAATGAGGCTCCACGGACTTTATTTGCATTGCTCCCACCAAGCCAGAATCCTACTCCACACTGATGAGGGGCAACACCCCCGAAACAGCTGTCTGTGGATGGATACCTGGCCTTGGTGTTTCCCTTGTCATATCTGTAAACTCGTAAAGAGCTGGATATTGACTTAAAGGGCCACTTAATATGGTGGTAATGGTGGTTTCCGAAAGGACATAATTGGCATATTCGTATTTTCCAGGGAGAATTGCACCTAGGATTTCACTGATTGAGCGCCTTTGCCGGCTGCTGCAGTGTTTTCTTTGACTGGTCTCCCTGAGGTCAGTGATTGTTTCATGATTTTAGTCCAAAATGGATCAGTTGTATAAATGATGTATAGAGATACAGAAGGACCCCGTGGATTATTATGGGTACCATCCAGGATATGTTAAATGTCTTTTTTTAGAATGGAAGAAAGTGCATTTTGAAGAGCTTTTTTTCCATTCTAAAAACTGACATGTACCTGAGCAGAGCAGTAGTGGGACAGTAGTTGATCTAGAACACCTCTCCTTTTCTCAGGACTCAATGTTTGGATCCATGGGGGTAATATTCTCTTTTGTCCCTCCTATGCAGATGAAATTCCCTTTTGTCCCTCCTATGCAGATGAAATTCCCTTTTGTCCCTCCTGTGCAGATCATATTCCCTTTTGTCCCTCCCTCGCAGATCATATTCTCTTTTGTCCTTCCTAAGCAGATCATATTCCCTTTTGTCCCTTCTATGCAGATCATATTCTCTTTTGTCCTTCCTATGCAGATCATATTCCCTTTTGTCCCTCCTATGCAGATCATATTCCCTTTTGACCCTCCTACGAAGATCATATTCTCTTTTCTCCCTCCTATGAAGATCATATTCCCTTTTGTCCCTCCTACACAGATTATATTCTCTTTTGTCCCTCCTATGCAGATCATATTTCCTATTGTCCCTCCTATGAAGATCATATTCTCTTTTCTCCCTCCTATGAAGATCATATTCCCTTTTGTTCCTCCTACACAGATCATATTCTCTTTTGTCCCTCCCTTCCAGATCATATTCTTTTTTGTCCCTCCTACGCAGATCAACCAAAACAAGGGACTGCAGTAAAAAGAGGAAAGTCTGCGTCATTGGCAATGAAACCCCTTGAAAGTCCTTCTTAAAAGTCATTATCATCTCTTTGGCTTTTGTCATCTGAGTTTCATCAATTTTTCTCAAATAAGAAAAAAAAATGTTTCTCTTCCTTCTCCAACTAGCAGTCTGTGAAACACAGAAATGAAATCACTTGGATGGCATCCGAATGCAATCTGATGTTTTTAAGGACCCATAGACATGCATTGCTCATTTTGATATGACACCGGGATCAATATTGGACAAGTCTCCGTGATTTTGAGCAGACCACTCGGCCCAAAAAACAAATTGGACATGTGAATGGCCCCATAAATTGTACTAAGTATGAGTTCTATCCATGAAATACATGGATAGACCATTTAGCTCACTGTTATGAATGAGTCACTGGAGGAGGAGAAAACAAAAATACAAGCCAAGTCCAGAAAACCGGAGAGGTTGGTAGCTATCGGATTGCAGTCCCCTGATCCTATACACCACAACTAACAGTAGCCATGGGGGGTTCCTACGGTGCCCTAGACCCCTCGTCACAGCCGGAGAACTACATAAGCCTAAAGAAGGAAAGGGGAAATCTAAACTGCCCCAGAGCAGACCCCAAAGCAATAGACAGCCCCCAACATGTATTGTCAGTGAAAAACAGATGAAAACACAAACACAGACAGAAAGACAGGCTGAGCAAACGATGGGGCCCAACTAACTAGATAGGACAGGACAGAAAAGATGCTGGCTGCAATCCGCAAAAAACCCTACCAAAAATGTCCCAACCGTCTGATAGGGGAAAAGGCCCTGAAGTCGCTAGACTTCAAAATCACTATATCAGCACTCAGGTATATTCTGAAAACAGAGCAAAGAGATCAACTGATCAGAGACAAAAATGGAATTCAGCCAGTCCCAACCAGGACTGGCTGAATACAAACACTAAGGAAACCAGACAAAATCTCATGGAATAATAGCAGGGCAAAAACTTAGCTTTTAGTAGACAGGAACTAAGCTGGATGCAAGAGCTCAGAGCAGAAAGGATCACCAGCAGCCCTGCAGGGCGTCGGCTGCCTTATATCCACTCAGAAATTCCAGATGTCCAATCACACTCCGCCTGTTCAGATGACAGGTTCTTCCCATCCCAATCAATTTCACTACCTCTCTTCACCAGCAGAGGGAGTTCATCAGACATCAAAGGTGAAGGGGAGAATGAACTCACAACAGTACCTCCCCCTTGAGGAGGGGTCACCGAACCCTCATCCACGTCACCAGGGCGATCAGGATGGGCCCGATGAAAAGCACGAACCAATCTTTCGGCATGAATATCGGATGCAGGGACCCAAGAATTATCCTCCTGGCCAGAACCCTTCCTTTTAACCAAATACTGGAGTCTCCGTCTAGCCAGACGAGAATCCAGTATCTTCTCAACCTCATATTCCACATTACCTTCAACCAATACAGGGTCAGGAGGTGCCACCACAGGAACTACTGGCTCAACAAACCTCTTTAACAGACTTATGAAACACGTTATGGATCTTGAATGTAACAGGAAGAGCCAATCGAAAAGAGACCGGATTAAGAATCTCCAAAATCTTGTAAGGTCCAATAAATCTAGGTTTAAACTTTGGAGAAGCCACCTTCAATAGAGATATTCTTTGATGACAACCAAACCATATCACCCACTTTAAACCGGGGACCAATGGTCCTATGTCGGTTGGAAAACCGTTGGGCCTTTTCCTTGGAGAGAGACAACTTATCCACCACTTGGTCCCAAATCTGGTGCATTCTCTCCACCACAGTGTCAACACCTGGGCAGGCAGAAGACTCCACCTGCCCTGAATAGAATCGAGGATGAAACCCAAAGTTACAAAAAAAAGGTGACATCAAAGTGGCAGAACTAGCTCCATTATTTAAAGCAAATTCGGCCAAGGGCAAAAATGAAACCCAATCACCCTGATCAGCAGAAATAAAACATCTCAAATACGACTCCAAAGTCTGGTTTGTTCTCTCCGTCTGCCCATTGGTCTGAGGGTGAAACGCAGAGGAGAAGGACAACTGAATTCCCAGCTTGGAACAGAAAGTCCTCCAAAATCTAGAAACAAACTGAACTCCTCTGTCAGATACAATGTTCTCAGGAATCCCGTGCAAGCGAACCACCTGTTGCAAAAACAAGGGCACCAACTCTGAGGAAGATGGCAACTTAGGGAGTGGTACAAGATGGACCATCTTAGAGAATCTATCACAAATCACCCAAATAAGTCATTTTCTGAGAGACAGGCATATCAGAGATAAAATCCATTGAAATATGGGTCCATGGCCTCCTGGGCACCGGCAAAGGCATCAACAACCCACTAGAGCGAGAACAAGGTTTAGACCGGGAGCAAGTCCCACAGGACTGCACAAAATTCCTGACATCACGAGACAAGGCAGGCCACCAAAAAGACCGACTCACCAAATCTCTAGAACCAAAAATACCTGGATGACCAGCCAATGCGGAGCAATGAACCTCAGACATCACTCTCTTCCTCCATTGGTCAGGAACATACAATTTTCCAATGGGACAACGCTCAGGTTTGTCCTCCTGAAACTCTTCCAGAACTCGTCTCAAATCGGGCGAGATGGCAGAAAGAACTACCCCCTCACCTAAGATGGTAGCAGGCTTGGTCACAATAGGAGAATCAGCAAAGAAACTCCTAGAGAGGGCGTCTGCCTTGACATTCTTAGTGCCCGGAAGAAAAGAGACCACAAAATCAAAACGTGTGAAAAAAAGGCCCACCTAGCCTGTCTAGGATTCAAGCGTTTGGCCAACTCCAGGTAAATCAAATTCTTGTGGTCAGTAAGGACCACGACTTGATGTTTAGCTCCCTCCAACCAATGTCTCCACTCCTCAAATGCCCATTTCATGGCTAACAGTTCCCGATTCCCCACATCATAGTTACGTTCGGATGGGGAGAACTTTCAGGAAAAGAAAGCACAGGGATTCATTTTAGATGTTACAGGATCTTTTTGGGACAAAACAGCTCCTGCACCAATCTCAGAAGCGTCCACCTCTACCTGAAACGGGAGTGAGACATCAGGTTGCCGCAAAACCGGAGCAGAAGTGAACCTTCGCTTCAGCTCCTGAAAAGAAGAAACAGCCTCCGGAGACCAATTCAGCACATCAGCCCCCTTCTTAGTCAAATCAGTCAATGGTTTGGCAATACCAGAAAAATTAGCTATAAATTTACGATAAAAATTAGCAAAACCCAAAAACTTCTGGAGGGCCTTCAATGAAGTGGGCTGAACCCAATCATAAATGACCTGTTCCAAATCCCGTCCGTCCCATAGGTAGTGATAATAACCCCAAGACAGAAAAGGCACTATGCACAAACAATAAAAAAATCATTCATTTATTGATAAATATTAAAAAACAAACAAACATGGAAAACCTCTGTTATAAGACACGTACAAAGCTATGTAAATCCAAGAGATCATTAATATTGGACAATGGAGAGATCATAAATGCTGTACAATTGATGAAAATGCTATGGAAAAAATACAAATATGGAAAAAATATTTTTTACCATGCAGTAAGCCGTATGAATATGTACCTATAGCTCAAAATAGCAATCATGGTAATACAGATTCAAAAAAAGTCTCCACATGAACACCATACCACAAAGAGCAAAACTCACTCTCCCTTCAATTGTCCGAAGCCGCTAGGTAGCGATTCTTGCGACACAATTAATTCTGAGTGCCCCAACAAAATTAATAGCACTGCTATATAAAAATCTGTGTTTGCAAATAACGCTGCACCCGCGATCGGCAACAATTGTAGCACAATATGCTTACATGAATATGAATAGCTGCGTGTCCCACTCCCCGACGCGCGTTTCGTCCTCTTCCTCAGGGGGCGTGTAACCAAGACAGGAAAAAAGCGGGTCTTTTAAACAGTGCAGCACCAATAGGTGTAAGGCTGCACAGCCGAAGTCAATCAAGAATGATGCTCCATATTGTGGCGCACCACATCCTAAAGCCGCTGCCTATACAAAATACTTTTCAGCCCCGGCCTGTGAGACGCAAGCATGCAGGTGGCCACAGTAATAGACACGTGCATGCCCGCACTCACCGTCTGGCCGGAGAAATCAGAGTCATGCAGCAGACAAAAGAATGGGCGCGCTCCTAGGAAAATCAATCAATGCTGACTAACGACATTCCCGTGCATTTAACCGTATAAAGTGAACTGTGCTCAATCATATAAAAAATATGTCTACCAGAAGTGATAAACATTAATAATATTATATTATCCATTAATACTAGATCTATTAAATTACAAACATTGTGCAAATATATATTTTTTTACTACAAAAATAATTCATAATGTAATGAACATTCAAATACAATAATAAGACATTGCAAAAAACATATTATTACACCAATCAATATACCCAACGTTTTCAAAATCTTATACAAGAACGTATGCAATGAAGCACAGTTTTTCTTCTTATTGATGGAAGTCTTCATTATATCGTTGAAGCGGAAGAAAAATTAGTTTTCAGAGCATTCCCGAATGAGAAGAACAATGCATGAGAATAAGCTTCCAACTGTATGAAATAAAAAGTAAAATAATTAAAAACCCAAACTATCCCATAAAACAAATTTAGACTCATGTAGCAAAACAAGGCAAGATTTTTATAAGAACGCACCGAATCCAAAACTCTCATTAAGGCCATCTGGAACTAAGGAGCCTAACCTATATATCCATTTACATTCTAATTTAGCTAAATTTTTAGCCAAATCTCCACCTCTAGGGCCAGGTTGCAACACATCAATGCCTCTAGCCAAAAACAGACTAGAATCACTGTTGTGATATTGAAAAAAATGTCTCGGTACAGTTTTCAAAAGTGCCACATCAGTCACAGTACGACCCTTGTCAATATCTCTGACATGCTCTCTGATGCGAACCCGTAATTCCCGAGTTGTTAAACCGATATACAGTTTCCCACACGGACACTCAGCACTATACACCACTCCTTTAGTGGAGCAGGTGATAAAATGTCTGATTGTAAATTTGCGAGTTCCAGAAACATTGGAAAATTCCTTAGTTTTAACCATGTTGTCACACCCCTTACAATGACCGCACGGATAAAATCCCTTCATATCAAGCCAGGTATTCTTGACAACTGATGATGATTCATAATGGCTATGGACCAATAGGTCCTTTAGATTTTTTGATCTACGTGCAATTATGAGGGGTGATTCCGGCAGACATTTTTTCAAAATGGGGTCCGACATCAAGATCGGCCAGTGATTCTGTACTATCTTTTTAAACTCAACCCACTGGCTACTGTATGTTGATATAAGGCGAACTTGATTATCAGCATCCTTCTTAACCGAATTTTTATACAGCAATTCATTTCTAGGAGTGTGTCTAGCACGGTGGTAGCCCTGTGTAATCAGTTTTTTACTATATCCTCTCTCGTTAAACCTTTTTTTTAAAATACGAGACTGTTGTTCAAAGGAATTATCATCAGAGCAAATTCTCCTTATTCTTAAAAATTGCCCCGTCGGTATTCCCCTAAGCGTGGACAAAGGATGCGATGATGTAGCATGCAAAAGACTGATTGTCGCAGTCGGCTTTCTGTAAACCTCAGTCATGAGACAACCATTCTCAGACGTTTTAATCTTTATGTCCAAAAAATCAAGTTCTCTACCTACATTGTAGGTTAACTTAATATTCTTATCATTTTGGTTTAATTTGGCCATCAGACAGTCCAATTCAAATCTCGATCCCTCCCATAGGAACCACACATCATCAATATATCTCATCCAATGGTGTGTATTCTCCATACCGGGGATCGGATTGCTGATAAAGATCTCCCTTTCCCACGCACCCAAAAATAAATTTGCATAAGAAGGTGCGCAGGAAGCACCCATCGCAGTCCCCTGTTTTTGTAAAAAAAACTTTTTATTGAAAATAAAACAGTTATGGGTCAGGATGAATTCTAATAAAACCAAAAGGAGATCGACCAAATGTACATCCAAATTACTAGTTCTGAGATACCAGGAAACAGACTCCAAACCATCTTTATGTCTAATGGATGTGTATAGGGATTCCACGTCTGCCGTGACCATCACCATGTCATCTGTGAGATACATATTATCAAGTCTTTGCAGGGCAGACGTGGTATCCCTAATGTAGGATGGCAAACTAGCGACAAAAGGTCTAAGATAATGATCCAAAAAATCACAAATAATTTCACACAGACCCTCATTCCCTGCCACAATAGGTCTTCCTGGGGGATTAAGAGGGTCTTTGTGAATCTTTGGAATCAGATAAAACGTAGGAAGCCTTGGATTCAGTTTTTGTACAGTTTCCAACACTAGTTTAGGAATGATGCCTGTAGTAACTGCTTCTTCAAGAATAGAAATTAATTCCTCCTGATAAGATGGTAATGGATTAGAGGGCAATCTACGATAGCAATTGTGATCATTTAACAATTTAAATGCCTGTTGTTCATAAAGTTCATTAGGCCATATTACTAGATTGCCCCCTTTATCCGCGGCCTTAAAGACCACATCTTTCCAACCTTGCATCTCTTGCAAAGCCTTCTGTTGGTCAAAGGTAAGATTACATTTTTTATGCTTAGTCAAGGCCAGTTTTTCAATGTCATTAGAAACTATTTTAGTAAAAAAATCCACTGCAGGACACACACTTAATGCAGGGAACTTCTTTGACTTATTAAACAATTTTTTAGGAAAATTGCTTACCTCAACACTATTAGTATTTTCCTCTGACAGGGACTCCAATATATTAAGAGCTTCCTGCTCCTCTTTGGTATCAAGACCCTCAGAAGTTTTGTAATGGAATTTTTTCAGGAGGACTTTTCGAGCAAACAGATGTATATCCTTGATGGTTAGAAACGGATCTAGGGAACGCGATGGTGAAAAAGTTAAACCCTTTTCTAACACCTCGATTTGAGAGACTGTAAGTATATGTGCTGAAAGGTTAATTACCTTGGATTTATCGGATTCAAAATTTCTCTCTCTCCTCTGATTTTTAAAAGATTGCGATATTTTTTTATGTTGCGCATATCTTGTCACTGGTCCGGATCTATATGTAGATTCTCTGTCACTTTCAGATCCATGTGTGCCCACAGATGAGGAGAGAGAATTTATAGATTCACTACGGGTGGAACAAGTTTTAATTTTCCCAGCATTTTGCCACCGAAAAATCTTTTTAGATTCATAATCCGACAAATCTCTCAAGAATTTTTTCTTTTTGCCATCACTGATGTTTTGTTCACATTTCTCTAGATCCTTTTCTAAATCCCTCAAACATTTCTCCAAAACCTCTTTCTGAATTTCTTTTTGGATTAGACCCAAAGTTTTATCAATTTCATCGTCTAATATCTTGAGACAATGTGCATTATGTTCAACAATTATTTGGATGAACGTCAAAGAGCAAGTTGTAGCTGCATCTATCCACCTTTGGGTCAAAACCTCATTATCCATGTCAAAGGTTGGAAATAAATGGACACGTAATCCTCTAGGAACAATTTTACGCTCCAAATAATTGTTTAAAGAGGTTTTTGTCCACCAAATTTTTGTTTTTCGAAGAAGCAGATTTTTATATTGCTTAATTAAATCTTTATGCATTAAAGAAGTCTCATTAAAAACAACAGAGGTACCAGTTTTTAAAATATCAGAAGCTTTTGTAAGCCAAAGTGTTTCTCTAGCTTTCATATCCATAGTAAGTATGCAGGATTATCTGTTAGGCCGGTTTCACATTAGCGCTTTTTAAGCGCACGCACGGCCGGGGGTAGCTCCGCCCCCGAGCCGGCTCTCTGCCCGGCGTGCCCGCCCCTTGCTTGTAGCGCCGCCTACTAGCGGACAGCGGCGCCTGCGATCGGCGCACCCTATCTTTAGCATAGGGTGCGCAGATCGTGCGCAGGCCGTGCGCTAGTTGCGCTTTGACCTGCGCTGCGCACTCTTGACGGTGCGCCGTGCGCGCCAAAATCCGAAAAGTTTGATTTTGGCGCGCACGGCGCACCGTCAAAAGTGCGCAGCGCAGGTCAAAGCGCAACTAGCGCACGGCCTGCGCACGATCTGCGCACCCTATGCTAAAGATAGGGTGCGCCGATCGCAGGCGCCGCTGTCCGCTAGTAGGCGGCGCTACAAGCAAGGGGCGGGCACGCCGGGCAGAGAGCCGGCTCGGGGGCGGAGCTACCCCCGGCCGTGCGTGCGCTTAAAAAGCGCTAATGTGAAACCGGCCTTATAAACAGAAAAAATTAATTAGATCAACATGAAATCCAACCAATAATAATCAAGTGCCTATAAGCAATTCCAAATCCCGTCCGTCCCATAGGTAGTGATAATAACCCCAAGACAGAAAAGGCACTATGCACAAACAATAAAAAAATCATTCATTTATTGATAAATATTAAAAAACAAACAAACATGGAAAACCTCTGTTATAAGACACGTACAAAGCTATGTAAATCCAAGAGATCATTAATATTGGACAATGGAGAGATCATAAATGCTGTACAATTGATGAAAATGCTATGGAAAAAATACAAATATGGAAAAAATATTTTTTACCATGCAGTAAGCCGTATGAATATGTACCTATAGCTCAAAATAGCAATCATGGTAATACAGATTCAAAAAAAGTCTCCACATGAACACCATACCACAAAGAGCAAAGCTCACTCTCCCTTCAATTGTCCGAAGCCGCTAGGTAGCGATTCTTGCGACACAATTAATTCTGAGTGCCCCAACAAAATTAATAGCACTGCTATATAAAAATCTGTGTTTGCAAATAACGCTGCACCCGCGATCGGCAACAATTGTAGCACAATATGCTTACATGAATATGAATAGCTGCGTGTCCCACTCCCCGATGCGCGTTTCGTCCTCTTCCTCAGGGGGCGTGTAACCAAGACAGGAAAAAAGCGGGTCTTTTAAACAGTGCAGCACCAATAGGTGTAAGGCTGCACAGCCGAAGTCAATCAAGAATGATGCTCCATATTGTGGCGCACCACATCCTAAAGCCGCTGCCTATACAAAATACTCTTCAGCCCCGGCCTGTGAGACGCAAGCATGCAGGTGGCCACAGTAATAGACACGTGCATGCCCGCACTCACCGGAGAATTTGCTCTGATGATAATTCCTTTGAACAACAGTCTCGTATTTTAAAAAAAAGGCTTAACGAGAGAGGATATAGTAAAAAAATGATTACACAGGGCTACCACCGTGCTAGACACACTCCTAGAAATGAATTGCTGTATAAAAATTCAGTTAAGAAGGATGCTGATAATCAAGTTCGCCTTATATCAACATACAGAAGCCAGTGGGTTGAGTTTAAAAAGATAGTACAGAATCACTGGCCGATCTTGATGTCGGACCCCATTTTGAAAAAATGTCTGCCGGAATCACCCCTCATAACTGCACGTAGATCAAAAAATCTAAAGGACCTATTGGTCCATAGCCATTATGAATCATCATCAGTTGTCAAGAATACCTGGCTTGATATGAAGGGATTTTATCCGTGCGGTCATTGTAAGGGGTGTGACAACATGGTTAAAACTAAGGAATTTTCCAATGTTTCTGGAACCCGCAAATTTACAATCAGACATTTTATCACCTGCTCCACTAAAGGAGTGGTGTATAGTGCTGAGTGTCCGTGTGGGAAACTGTATATCGGTTTAACAACTCGGGAATTACGGGTTCGCATCAGAGAGCATGTCAGAGATATTGACAAGGGTCGTACTGTGACTGATGTGGCACTTTTGAAAACTGTACCGAGACATTTTTTTCAATATCACAACAGTGATTCTAGTCTGTTTTTGGCTAGAGGCATTGATGTGTTGCAACCTGGCCCTAGATGTGGAGATTTGGCTAAAAATTTAGCTAAATTAGAATGTAAATGGATATATAGGTTAGGCTCCTTAGTTCCAGATGGCCTTAATGAGAGTTTTGGATTCGGTGCGTTCTTATAAAAATCTTGCCTTGTTTTGCTACATGAGTCTAAATTTGTTTTATGGGATAGTTTGGGTTTTTAATTATTTTACTTTTTATTTCATACAGTTGGAAGCTTGTTCTCGTGTATTGTTCTTCTCATTCGGGAATGCTCTGAAAACTAATTTTTCTTCCGCTTCAACGATATAATGAAGACTTCCATCAATAAGAAGAAAAACTGTGCTTTATTGCATACGTTCTTGTATAAGATTTTGAAAACGTTGGGTATATTGATTGGTGTAATAATATGTTTTTTGCAATGTCTTATTATTGTATTTGAATGTTCATTACATTATGAATTATTTTTGTAGTAAAAAAATATATATTTGCACAATGTTTGTAATTTAATAGATCTAGTATTAATGGATAATATAATATTATTAATGTTTATCACTTCTGGTAGACATATTTTTTACATGATTGAGCACAGTTCACTTTATACGGTTAAATGCACGGGAATGTCGTTGGTCAGCATTGATTGATTTTCCTAGGAGCGCGCCCATTCTTTTGTCTGCTGCATGACTCTGATTTCTCCGGCCAGACGGTGAGTGCGGGCATGCACGTGTCTATTACTGTGGCCACCTGCATGCTTGCGCCTCACAGGCCGGGGCTGAAGAGTATTTTGTATAGGCAGCGGCTTTAGGATGTGGTGCGCCACAATATGGAGCATCATTCTTGATTGACTTCGGCTGTGCAGCCTTACACCTATTGGTGCTGCACTGTTTAAAAGACCCGCTTTTTTCCTGTCTTGGTTACACGCCCCGTGAGGAAGAGGACGAAACGCGCGTCGGGGAGTGGGACACGCAGTTATTCATATTCATGTAAGCATATTGTGCTACAATTGTTGCCGATCGCGGGTGCAGTGTTATTTGCAAACACAGATTTTTATATAGCAGTGCTATTAATTTTGTTGGGGCACTCAGAATTAATTGTGTCGCAAGAATCGCTACCTAGCGGCTTCGGACAATTGAAGGGAGAGTGAGTTTTGCTCTTTGTGGTATGGTGTTCATGTGGAGACTTTTTTTGAATCTGTATTACCATGATTGCTATTTTGAGCTATAGGTACATATTCATACGGCTTACTGCATGGTAAAAAATATTTTTTCCATATTTGTATTTTTTCCATAGCATTTTCATCAATTGTACAGCATTTATGATCTCTCCATTGTCCAATATTAATGATCTCTTGGATTTACATAGCTTTGTACGTGTCTTATAACAGAGGTTTTCCATGTTTGTTTGTTTTTTAATATTTATCAATAAATGAATGATTTTTTTATTGTTTGTGCATAGTGCCTTTTCTGTCTTGGGGTTATTATCACTACCTATGGGACGGACGGGATTTGGAATTGCTTATAGGCACTTGATTATTATTGGTTGGATTTCATGTTGATCACATAAATGACCTGTACCTTGGCCGGGTCCATTTCAATAGTTGACGGAGACAAAATAAATCCCAAAAATGAAATCCTCTGTACACCAAAAAGGCATATCGATCCCTTGACATACAGGGAATTCTCCCTCAAAATCCGGAACACAGTCCGAACATGTTCCACATGAGAGTCCCAATCCTTGGAAAAGATCAAAATATCATCCTGATAGATGATCAAAAATTTATCCACAAAGTCTCGGAAAATATCATTCATGAAGCACTGGAAGACAGTTGGGGCATTAGTGAGCCCAAAAGGCATCACCAGGTACTCAAAATGTCCCTCCGGAGTATTAAACGCCGTCTTCCATTCATCCCCATGCTTAATGCGAATAAGATTATACGCCCCCTGAGGTCAAGCTTGGGAAACCAGCAAGCACCTTTAACTCTGGAGAATAGATCAGAAATCAGGGGTAACTGATACTGATATTTAACAGTAATTTTGATGAGGGAACGATAGTCAATACAAGGCCTTAATGAACCATCTTTCTTGGCCACAAAAAAAAAACGAGCACCTAAGGGTGAAGAGGATGGTCTAATATGACCCTTCTCCAACGACTCCTTAATATAGGATCGCATAGCCTCGTGCTTGGGTACAGATAAATTGAAAAGTCGACCCTTGGGAAATTTACACCCAGGGCTCAGCTCAATTGCACAGTCATAACTCCTATGAGGAGGCAAAGACGCAGACTCATTCTCACTAAATACATCATAAAAATCAGCCAAATAGTCAGGAACATCAATCATGCGACTGGGGAGAGGTGGAGAAAATAGAAGCGTCACTAAGGGCACACCGACAAACCCAACTCACCACAGACACAGATTTCCAATCCAAAACTGGATTATGGATTTGCAACCAGGGAAACCCCAGAACGATGGTATCATGCAAATTATGCAACACCAAAAATCTGCAATTTTCTTGATGGTCTGGGGCGACCCGCATTACCACCTGGGTCCAAAACTGAGGTTTATTCTTCGCCAAAGGAGTAGCATCAATACCCCTCAAAGGGATAGGCGTCCGCAGAGGTGTCATAGGAAACCCACAACGTTTAGCAAAATCCAAGTCCATCAGGTTCAGAGCTGCTCCCGAATCCACAAAAGCCTTAGCGGAAAATGTGGACAGGGAGCAGATCAGAGTAATTGCCAGAAGAAACTTAGGTTGAACACCACCCACAGCAAATGTGTGTGCAAAACGTTTCTCTCGTTTAGGGCAGACAGAAATAATATGAGAGGCATCTCCACAGAAAAAACACAGCTTATTACGCCTTCTGAACTCCTGACGAAAACTCTATCACATTGCATAGGTTCAGACATTTGTTCAACAGGTGGCAACACCTCTCGTGCAGTTTTGCGTTCACGCAAACGCCGATCAACCTGAATGGCTAATGACATAGAATCGTCAAGACCAGAGGGAACAGGAAACCCCACCATAGTATCTTTTATGGTTTCTGACAAACCCTTTCGAAAGAGAGCTGCCAAGGCACCATCATTCAAGGTAGTAAGGACCGCCCACTTTCGGAATTTTTGACAGTACAACTCTGCAGAATCCTGACCCTGGCTCAATGCCAACAGGGCTTTTTCAGCCTGATCAATAGCATTAGGCTCATCATACAACAACCCCAAGGCCTGAAAAAATGCGTTCACATCAGTCAGAATAGGATCATCAGGTTTCAAAGAAAACGCCCAATCCTGGGGATCGCCGCGCAGCAAAGAGATGACAATTTTAACCTGCTGCGCGGAGCTCCCCGATGAGTTAGGCTTCAAGGCAAAAAATAATTTACAATTATTCTTAAAATTCAGAAATTTAGACCGATCCCCAAAAAACACATCAGGAGTAGGGATCTTTGGTTCAGCAGCATGTGAATGAGCAAGATAGGCGGAAAATCCCAGCACTTCAGCAGTAAGCTGCTCCACACGATCAGACAATTGCTTAATCTCCATTGAGAAAAAATTCCCCCTACGGCCTCAGAGAAATAGAGGAAAAAATATACACAAAAAAAAAATTCGGACACTTTTTTTTTTCTTTTTTACAATTCTTTCCTGCTATTGAGCACCCTAGAATCTGCGGTATGGCTGATGATTCTGTTATGAATGAGTCACCGGAGGAGGAGAAAACAAAAATACAAGCTAAGTGCAGAAAACCGGAGAGGTTGGTAGCTATCGGATTGCAGTCCCCTGATCCTATACACCACAACTAACAGTAGCCGTGGGGGGTTCCTACGGTGCCCTAGACCCCTCATCACAGCCGGAGAACTACATAAGCCTAAAGAAGGAAAGGGGAAATCTAAACTGCCCCATAGCAGACCCCAAAGCAATAGACAGCCCCCAACATGTATTGTTGGTGAAAAACAGATGAAAACACAGACACAGACAGAAAGACAGGCTGAGCAAACGATGGGGCCCAACTAACTAGGTAGGACAGGACAGAAAAGATGCTGGCTGCAATCCACAAAAAACCCTACCAAAAATGTCCCAACCGTCTGATAGGGGAAAAGGCCCTGAAGTCGCTAGACTTCAAAATCACTATATCAACACTCAGGTATATTCTGAAAACAGAGCAAAGAGATCAACTGATCAAAGACAAAAATGGAATTCAGCCAGTCCCAACCAGGACTGGCTGAATACAAACACTAAGGAAACCAGACAAAATCTCATGGAATAATAGCAGGGCAAAAACTTAGCTTTTAGTAGACAGGAACTAAGCTGGATGCAAGAGCTCAGAGCAGAAAGGATCACCAGCAGCCCTGCAGGGCGTCGGCTGCCTTATATCCACTCAGAAATTCCAGATGTCCAATCACACTCCGCCTGTGCAGATGACAGGTTCTTCCCATCCCAATCAATTTCACTACCTCTCTTCACCAGCAGAGGGAGTTCATCAGACATTAAAGGTGAAGGGGAGAATGAACTCACAACAGCTCACGTTCACACGTTCAGTATTTGTTCAGTATTTTACATCAGTATTTGTAAACCAAAATCAGGAGTGGAACAATCAGAGGAAAAGTATAAGGCCGAGGTCACACTAACCGACGCAAAATACGGTCCGTAGTCTACATGCGTAATACGAGGAAATGTCCCCTAAATAGTGCTCCGTATGTCAACCGTAAGCAAGGTTTGGTCGCGTATTTTGCGCTTTTCAGCATCCGTATGTAATCCATATGTGATCCGTATGGCATCCGTATGGCGAGATTTTCTCCCAGACTTGCAAAATGGACATTTAGCGGTTTTGAGGCCTGCAAACTATTTATATCATTAGCCTACACCCTATTTATTGGCTCTGGAACAGGTGGCTGCCCCCATTCTGTCCATTTGTGACCTTGCCTTGACTAGGTGTATTGGTGTTGTATGTGCAACATGGCAGGCAGTCTGAGTTTCAACAAAACTGAGCAGGTTCTCTTCAACTGGCTTTTGTCACGCCACTTTGGTCACCCATACCCAGTGATAGTGGATCCACAGAGGAGGAGACGCAGGTGGGTCCATCCACTTTTGAGGCAACGACTGACAAGAGGTCATTTTCACCGCCTCTATTCTTCTCTGCAGGATCATCCGGAAATTTTTTTCCAATACTGTCGCATGAGCCTTGCAACATTTGATCTCCTCTTAGAGACAGTGCGCCCTGAGATAACCTTTCCAGACACAAGGATGCGCAAAGCTATATCTGCAGAGGAGCGACTTCTACTCACATTACGGTATGTACTACACAACCACATTCTCTATGTTCATGATGTGTTGCCCAAAGTATGTGTATTTTTGTTTTTGGAATAATTTTTTGGCCCTCATCTTACACCAGATATATAAAAAATTTCATACCAGAATGTTATATGTATTATGTACTGAATATCACGTAGTAATTATGCTATAAAAAATGTGTGTTAGGAGATATGAAACAATAACAATTTTGGCATGTCTGTAGCTGGCCTTTTTATTATTTTTGCCTTCTAAAATGTTTCATTTCTGTTGTTCTTCAGCTTCCTGTCCACTGGCCTGTTTTATGCCGCCCTCCACCATGAGTTTCTCATTGGAAGATCTACCATTTCTGGCATAGTCAGGTCGACATGTAGTGAAATATGGTCAAGACTCCATCAACTGGTCATGCCCGAGCCCAGGATGGAAGACTGGTCTAGGATCTCAAGGGACTTTGAGGAGGAATGCCAGTTTCCTAATTGTATTGGGGCCCTTGATGGGAAACATATCCGGGTGCGTAAGCCGCCAAACTCTGGCTCCCAATTCTTCAATTATAAGCAATACTTTTCTGTTGTATTGTTCGCTCTGGCCGACCCTCAATACAAGTTTATAATTGTCAACATTGGGGCCTATGGAAGGACGGGAGACTCTAGAGTGTTCAATACTTCCATTATGGGTCGGCGGCTACGCACCAACCAGTTGGATCTACCCCCACCACGCCAGCTACCAGGCTCCACTCAAGAATCAGTCCCTTATGTCCTTGTGGCAGATGAGGCGTTTCAGTTAATGCGCAATGTCATGAGGCCATATCCCCGGCGCAACCTGGACCACTGGAGCAGAATTTTTAACTTGCGCCTATCACGTGCTCGGCGACTGGTGGAGTGTTCCTTTGGCATTCTTTGTGCCAAATGGCGGGTCCTACAGTCTGACATTCAGCTGAGTGAACAAAATGTGAATTAAGTTATCAAAGCATGTGTCATTCTTCATAACTTCACCAGTATACATGATTATTCCTCCTCTGCTGGTGTTGTGCGTGGGTCGGACAATGTGCGCAGGGCGAGACCACCTATCAACCATCAACGTAGACCGCTCTCTGGGCTCAAAGTGCGTGATATTTTCACCAATTATTTTATGTCACCTGAGGGAGAAACTTCTTGGCAAGAGCATGCTGTGTCTATGTTATAAATTTTTGATTTCTGCCTGTGTAAATATATATATATTTCAATCCCTTATGATTCTCTGTTTAATTGCCTTGTTAAGCGTACGTTAAACGTATGCTGATAATTTTTTTCATAATTGAGACAGAGACGTAAAATGTAGTAGACAAATTTTTACTTTTGTCTTTTTTTTTTCTTTCTTTTAACCACATGTTTTTGCCATATGGTAATTATGGCAATGGCCCAAAGTGGCCTTTTTGCAGATTTGCAAAATTACAAGCAAAACATTTTCATAAAACAAAAAAAAAACAAACAATTATGCAAGACCAATATTCCTACATTACAAATGTTGGTAGGTCGGGGGCGGAGAAGGCAGAAGAGCAGCCTGTGTTTGCTGCTGGCTACTTTGGCCAACTTGGCCTGTGTGGGGGAATACTGTTGCCCATGTTGTGGGTAGTGTACTGCCTCCTGTGATTTTGGTGGGTACTCGGCTGACTGAAATTGGAGAGGGGCCTCTTGTTGGGGCTGGTAGGCCCGTGGCTCATACCCACCAAAATAGCCATGTCGTCCCCAAACAGGTTGGGACCAGCCTCTAACACTGGGTGGGAACAAGTGGCCATATTGGTGAGGTTAGCTAGAAGCAGACATATGTTGCTGCTGTGGGCAAGGTTGGGTAGGGGGAGGAAGGGGGTGAGGTGTAGGCCCACGTGTTTGAGGATCCTCGAGCCTGCTTGAGCAAGCATGTGTGTGGGGTGTCTAAGGCGCATCAGATTCCTTGGGGAAAGCTGCCACCTCTCCAGATATTCAAATAACTCATATGGGGTATTGGGGTGTGTGCTTGCATCAAGCAGGATCTGAAAACATCCTTGAATACGTAGCCTCACCTCATGGGAAAGGGCACGAAGATAAAGGGCCAGGCTGCGTGAGTACGCCTCCTCCCCATCATCATTATTAACTCGAGCAAGGTAGTTCAGTACCCCTGTGTCAACATTGGTACAGGTATCTTGGGCAGGGATCTGGTGCCTTCTTCTTCCTCACCGGGATGGTCCAGCACTCTGTGGGGAGCCCTGTATCTGGGCAGTTGGGCTGCTGCTGATGTTGCCCTGCTCCTCCTGTATGGCAGATGGTGCTGCAGCAGATGGTCCTGCTTGTGGATGTGCTCCTGGTGGTGGGGTTTGTGGTGCAGGCCCTGGGTTTTCAGGAGAGGAAACTTCACCAATGCTTCTTGGAGGGGGAGAAGATGGGCCAGCCAACCTCTTCTCCTCCAGCCACAGGATCAATGATGGGCTCTGTATTTGATCCAGTTTCCCTTTCCGTAAGGTTTGACTGAGTTCTGTTATGAAATAGAACATAGCCAACATTAGTTTTGGCCCTGTAAAGTATCTGTGCAATGTGGTGTGAGGCATCACCACTCCTGGCCCGCTGCAGACGTTCCCGCCTGTATTGGTCGCGGATGCTACGCCAGCGTCTCATCACATCTTCCACTGCAATGTGACAGGAAAGATTTTAAATTTCACATATTTGCTAGCTTAAATTTGCAAAAAGTAGCCTAGTCATGTGGGCCTTCAAGGGTGTGCTTTCTACCCAGGGTGGCATATATAATTGTGGCATCCAGGCCAGATACACAGGGTCACAATAGTTCAGGGGTCAAGTAACTACTCTAAACTTGGTTGCCTAGGAGGATGAGGAGCTTGTGGCCAGGGACAAATTATGTCAGTGTAAAACAATGGTTCAAATAAAAATCTACAGGCCTCAGAGGCAAAAAGGCCAAGCACAGGAAGGAAGGGGGTGGGGTGGGGGCTTATTCAATATGCCTTTTTTGATGTGAGGTAATTTTAAACACTTTTTTGGTTGTACTTACTCATTTGCTGCTGCTCCTCACGTGGCCGATCACCAAAATCGTGGAACATCTGGCGACATATGCGCCTACATGACGCCTCCTTTCTTGCCCGGTTGGAATAATGGGCATCACGTTGGTCCCAGATTTCTGGGAGCTCCTGCACTAACACAATCAACATCTCCACACTGAGGTAGTAGGGTGCCATGATGCTGCTGTACTCCATGGAGGTGTACTTCCTGGATGTCTGGAGCGCTTTTTGAGCTCATTTGCATGTCTAAGCTTCCTGATGATGGATTGGCCCATTTCCTGTCACTTGCCAAAGACATGTGTATTTCTCGCAAGTCACATGTGTGGTCCGTGTGTAATGCATATTTTTTGCGCACCCATAGACTTGCATTGGCGTATTACGGGCGTAGTACGCTGACAATCGCAGCATGCTGCGATTGGCACGGACCGTAGAATACGGCCAAGAAATATACGGCTGATGGGAGCAAACCCATAGAGAATCATTTCTCCGTGTGCAATGCTTGGTTTTTACGCCTCTCACTCGTCCGTATTTCACTCTAGTGTGACCCCGGCCTAATAGAAACACATCACCAGTCCAGTATGTTTCACCCACTCCTGATTTTGGCTTACAAATACTGATGTAAAATACTGACCAAATACAGAATGTGTGAACGTGGCCTTATGTAAATAATGAGCTTCTAGATGAGCACTTAACATTATGCCTTCTCCGTTTTTCTCCAGCCACATGAGTAAAGGTGACTGCCTCCTAAATGTTGTCTGAAGAAAGTGACTCAAGGAGAGGGGAAGAAAGCTGAAGCTCGACCTAAACAGGACTTTACTGAAGAATTTTTTGGAGACAATGACTTACAGTATCCTTTCACTAGAGCTATTTGAAGCACACCATGGAAAGGGGCCATGTATTTTCCTGGTAGATCAGCTTAATCTCAGTTTTTGAATTGTTCAACAATCCACATACTGTATAAAGCACATACAAGTAACACCTACAGGAGCCTGAGCTCATTTTTAGCAAGAGGTAAAGATAAAGAGTATTGTAAGTACTAGTGATGAGGTGTTATCTGAGCATGCTCTTGTGCTAACCGAGTGTCTAAAGTGTGCTCGAAAAATATGTTCAAGTCCCCGTGGTTGCATGTCTGCTCGACAGCTGCAACACATGCAAGACTTACCTGTTTGTTATCCATTCAATACTATTATTCAAGTATAAACTGTATTAGATCAGGATTATTAGTGTATGGTTGTTTTTTTTTTGTTCTTCCAAAGTGTAAACTTTAATTACTCTTGTTTTTATCCCGTCAGTTCCCATTTTTTACACACATCCATTTCTCATTTTCTCACATCCATATTCACTTATTCACTGGGGAGCTTCACTGTACACTTTTTTTTTAACCCACATAATGGATGGGCACAGGAAAATCCACTTCACATTATTATAGTGGTTTGAAAAAACCACTATATTGCAATCCGAACGCTGCTAACTTATTCTTCTTCTTATTATTATTATTCAGTTGATTTCCGCAATTAATACAGCCCGAACCGCTACACGCACAGACTCCGTTGAGGTGTCGTTTCGAAGCCAACGTCAACGAGAGGTGTGCTAAGTATTTTTCGTGTCGATCGGATTTGTAGTTTTTGCGCAATTTGCATTTGAAAATTTTTTTTCCCGTTATTGGAATGCACTGTCTCCAATGCTTTTCAATGGGAAATGGCAAAAGGTGCCCTGAGGCGATTGAAATGGCAGTTGAGCTCATTGATATGCGCAGGCAGAACCAGTTACTATGCCAACGCCTACGAACGCCACATGACGCCCCCAAGACAGAGCTTCTGCCACATAATATCAGCTCTTAAAGCGAAACCTACAGCACAAATGCAAATCTAGCTTCATCACATGACACATGCCCCTGAGAGAGAATGTCTGCCAAAGTGGATTTAGAAGAAGCCCAGTGAGCCAAACTAGCTCTTAAAGGGCTGACGCGCCAAAGTGATTGTTAAAGTGCCGGCGCACCGAAATGAGGCTTAAAGGGCCGACACGCCAAATCGAAAGCTGAGTGATCCCAGGCTCCAAATAGGGGGGTGAGCCACCCCGGGCTCCAAATCGGACGATGAGCCACCCCGGGCTCCAAATCGGAGGCTGAGCCGCCCCGGGCTCCGAATCGGAGGCTGAGCCGCCCCGGCCTCCGAATCGGAGGCTGAGCCGCCCCGGCCTCCGAATCGAAGGCTGAGCCGCCTCGGCCTCCGAATCGGAGGCTGAGCCGCCCCGGCCTCCGAATCGGAGGCTGAGCCGCCCCGGCCCTGAGGGGCCCCGAACAAAAAATCGGACCCTGAGGGGCCCCAACCAAAAATTCGGACCCTGAGGAGCCCCACCCACCAAATTGGACCCAGAGTGGCCCCGCCCACCAAATCGGACCGAGGGGCCCCGGCCACAAAATCGGACCCTGAGGGGCCCCACAAACCAAATCGGACCCTGAGGGGCCCCACCCACAAAATCGGACCCTGAGGGGCCCTAGCCACAAAATCGAACCAAAATCGGACCCTGAGGGGCCCCACCCACAAAATCGGACCCTGAGGGGTTCCGGCTGCAAAATCGGACCCTGAGGGGCCCCAGCCACCAAATCGGACCCTGAGGGGCCCCAGCCACCAAATCGGACCCTGAGGGGCCCCACCCACCAAATCGGACCCTGAGGGGCCCCAGCCACAAAATCGGACCCTGAGGCCAAAGTGGCCCCTGAGAGGCACCCACAGTTAAAACGGATCCTGAGTTGTAAGTCTTGCAGGGGCAGCAGGCAAGTCTCTCTTAAAGGGGCAGCCCGGGCACCATTTCAAACCACTATCTGTACTTCCTTCAGGAAATACACATCTAGTTCATTTTGTAATCCCATTATGTTTTCTTATGCATTGACTGCAAGGCCTGCCCTGTTACCAAGTCATATGCAACCCCAAGAACCCCAATCCCCCCTTTGAAGATACATGGAGGAGGGCTTCTTAACAACTAATGTCCCATTAAAAAGGAGCGGGTCTCCTAGACTTGTAATGGCCATACACTGTGTTTTGGGCTGACAAACACTTTCCCCTGTGGGGTACATCTCAACCTTTTCCATAACAAGTATTTAACGCCCAGCAAAAACCCCACCCTTGTTAGGATTTCGACACTGTCTGTAGCTGCATGGAACACGTAAACCCTTCTGATCTAGTGGCGGTGGATGATGAGACTTGGAGGAAGATCTGATTAAAAAACAGACCCAATTTCTAAGAGCGGGTCTCCTAGACTTTGAATGCCCATACACTTAGTGTATGGGCTGGCAAACATTTACCCTTTGAGGTGTACATATTTTTTGTATTTTGGTGATGGGCATCATAACACCCTTGCCAAAACATAGAGTGGCCGGAGCATGACTGAATACGTTCACCCTGGTGTTCAAGTGGTGGTGGACGGAGAGGATGAGGAGAAGGAGGAGGACACCAAATAGCCAAAATCAGGAAGCGTATATACATGTTTGGTTGTGAAGTGGTGCATGGGAATACACCGCCCAAAAAAACACTACATTGGAGTTTATGCTTCGCTGTCATCATTTGGTGTTCTTGAGAAATGAGAAATCAGGCCCAATCCATCCTTTGTTCATTTTTATAAGAGTCAGCCTGTCTGCATTTTCCATAGAAAGGCGGATGCGCTTATCTGTGATAATGCCACCAGCAGCACTAAAAACCCACTCGGACAAAACACTAGAGGCAGGGCAGGCCAGGACATCCAAGGCATAGAAAGCCAGCCCATGCCACATGTGCAGTTTGGATACTCAATAATTAAAAGGCACAAAGGAATCACGGAGGACGTTGGTACGGTCAGCAAGGTACTCCGTCAGCATCTTATAGCTTGCATTCCTTGTGAGATTACCCCGCGCCTCAGTGCATGGGCGATGGGAGGGTCTTAGAAAACTGTCCAAGAACTTTGCCAGTGTTCCCCTGCCTCTGCTGGAGTGGACTTGTGTCTGTCTCGCCTCTCCAGCTTGGTTGGCCAACGAACTGTTGTCTCTGCGCCAGCGTTTTGAGATGGGAATTTTTTTTAATAATTCTGCAACAATGGCCCTATGGTACTGCACCATTTGGGTACACCTGTCTGCCTCTGGAAAAAGAGATTGAAAGTTATCCTTGTACCGTGGGTTTAAAAGTGTCACTAGCCAGTAATGACTGGTACCCAATATTTTGACAATATGAGGGTCACAGGAAAGGCAGTGCAACATAAAGTCAGCCATGCGTGCCAGACTGGTAACAGGCAAGTCTTCCGTGTCTTCACCAACAGGATAACTGACCAAGGTGTCCTCCTCCTCCTCTTCTTTCCTGTCCTCAGGCTATCCACACTGAACAGACGGTATGACAGTTGTGGTTGTAGTCCCATCTAGAGCGCATAAAAGTAGCTCCTGTTCTTCCTCCTCCTCTTCCTCATTGTCAACCAATCCACGTTGTGATGACATGAGGCTGGGTTGTGTGTAATCACCCTGTATGGTTCCTTGATCCATGTCCTCGTGCTCCACATGCAATGTCTCCTCTTTCATTGTGAGCAGAGAGCTTTTCAGAATGCAGATGAGCGGGATGGTGATACTAATTATGGCGTCATCGCCGCTCACCATCTTGGAGGACTCCTCAAAGTTTTGGAGGATGCTACATATGTCTGACATCCATGTCTGCTCCTGAGGTCTTATGTGTGGAATCAAACCTGAAAAACGACGGCCTTGTTGATGCTGGTATTCAACAACTGCCTCTCTGCTCACAAATCCTTTCTAACATATGCAGTGTAGAGTTCTAACACGGGGGACATCACACATCAGTCGGTGTGCCGGAATCTGCAATCGCTGGTGAAGCACGGCAAGGGTGGCTGAAGCTGTAGCTGACTTTCTAAAATGTGCACACAGTCGGTGTACTTTAACCAGCAGATCCGGCAGCTCCGGATAGCTTTTTAGAAAACGTTGAACAATGAGGTTCAGCACATGGGCCAGGCATGGTACATGTGTCAGTTCGCCTCGCCTCAAAGCCACCACCAGGTTCCTGCCATTGTCATACACAACCACGCTTGGTTGGAGATTCAGTGGTGTCAGCCACACATCTGCCTGCTCTTTTAGAGCTGTCAACAAATCTTCATTCATTCATTCATTGTGCGGTTTGTCACCTAAGCAAATTAGCTTCAGCACAGCCTGTTGCCGCTTTGCCTTGGCAGTGCTTCCAGCTGGTGACTGATGTGCTCATTTTGGACATGGAGGCTGAAGAGAAGGTGCAGGAGCTGTACACAGTGGGGGCAACCTTGATTGACATATGGCCCGCAATCCTTGGCGTCGGGAGAACGTGTTACATCCCAAGGTCTGACTGGGTCCAAGCTTCCACTATCTTAACCCAGTATGCCGTCAGCGAAATGTACCGTCCCTGGCCACAAGCACTTGTCCATGTGTCTGTGGTTAGGTGTACTTTCCCAGTAACTGCATTGTTGAGGGCACGGGTAATGCTGTGGGACACATGCTAGTGTAATGCTGGGACAGCACAGCGGGAGAAATAATGGCGACTGGGGACCTTGGGACGGCCGCCAACATCATGTTGCGGAAAGCTTCCGTCTCCATGAGCCTAAAATGCATATTTCCACTTATGTGTCAATGACTGTGGTATGGACAACTGAAGGCTGCGCAGGGACAAGGATGTGGACGTGCTTGATGATGGTGCTATTTGACTGTGGGCAACGGCAGGTGCAGGGCAGGAGGCATCTTCGCATGCACCGTGGACAGGGGATTGGCTTGCACGCACAACAGTGGAAGAAGCAATGGTGTCACCCACAGACACTGTTCCTGGAGCCTTGTGCAGGGCCCACAAAGTCGGGTGCTTTGCTGCCATTTGCCTGATCATGCTGGTGGTGGTAAGGCTGGTAGTTTTGCTACCCCTGCTGATGATGGCATGACAGGTGTTGCAAATGGCCTGTTTGGGGTTATCGGCAGAGTCTTTAAAAAATAACCAGACTTGGGAAGACCTAACAGTTGGGCTGGCAACTTCTGTCAGGTTGGTGTTACGGGGAACATTTGCACGCCTTCTGTCTGCAGCAACCACACTGCTTCTTCCTGCCTGAAGTGGTGTGACGCCTACCTCCCACTGTGTGCTGCTGTCCTCGCTCTGCATTGTACTTTTGCCAGGTTGGGTCTGTTACTACATCATCCACCACCTCATCTTCCACTTCCCCACCCTGGTCCTCCTCCTGACTTTCCGGCAATTGTGTCTCATCATCGTCCACCTCTTGTGACCATGGCTGCTCAAAGATTTGTGCATCGCTACAAGGAATATCATCTTGCCCCGATTCAAGTGGACCGGGCGAGAGGCACGAATCTCCAAATGGAAAACTGAACAGCTCTTCGGAGTGTCCGAGTGTGGGATCAGTTGTCTCAGGGTACTCAGCATGGTGGGATGAAGGAGGATCAGGGTCAGGAATATGAGGTTCAGATTCACGGCTACTGTGACTTTAAAGTGTTGAAGACAGGGTGCTGGTGGTGGTGGATAAGTAACTGGAAGTATTATCCGCTATCCAACCAACAACCTTTTCACACTGCTCGGGCTTCAATAGTGCTGTCTTGCCACGATCCCCTAGGACTTCGGACACTAAGGCTGGTTTCACATTTGCGTTTTTTAGCGCTGGAAAAAAACGCATATGTGCGCATGCGTTTTTTCCCCTATATTTAACATGGGTGCGCATACCTGCGCGCTTGTAAGCGCATGTATGCGATTTTCATGCGCTGCGTTTTTTTGGGGTGTGCGTTTGTATTTTCCAGACGCAGCATGTTGCATTTTTTGGCCCTGCAAAAAAGCGCATGCGCACATATGCGCACGTTTTGCGCTAAAAATGGCCATTATAGCCTATGGATGCGCATATGTGCGCACTGGCATGCTCATGTATGCGTTTTTTTGCATATGCGTTTTTTTTTTTTAACCATGGAATTTAGGGGTTTGGGTTAGAGTTAGGGTTAGGGTCAGGGTCAGGGTTAGGGTTGGGGTTTGGGTCAGGGTTAGGGTTAAGTATGGTTTGGTTAAGGGTTAGGGTCAGGGTTAGGGTCAGGATTAGGGTTAAGTATGGTTTGGTTAAGGGTTAGGGTCAGGGTTAGGGTTAGGGTTAGGGTCAGGGTTAGGGTTAGGGTTAGGGTTAGGGTCAGGGTTAGGGTTAAGTATGGTTTTGTTAAGGGTTAGGGTCAGGGTTAGGGTCAGGATTAGGGTTAAGTATGGTTTGGTTAAGGGTTAGGGTCAGGGTTAGGGTTAGGGTTAGGGTCAGGGTTAGGGTTAGGGTTAGGGTTAGGGTCAGGGTTAGGGTTAAGTATGGTTTTGTTAAGGGTTAGGGTCAGGGTTAGGGTCAGGATTAGGGTTAAGTATGGTTTGGTTAAGGGTTAGGGTCAGGGTTAGGGTTAGGGTTAGGGTCAGGGTTAGGGTTAGGGTTAGGGTTAGGGTCAGGGTTAGGGTTAAGTATGGTTTTGTTAAGGGTTAGGGTCAGGGTTAGGGTCAGGATTAGGGTTAAGTATGGTTTGGTTAAGGGTTAGGGTCAGGGTTAGGGTTAGGGTCAGGGTTAGGGTTAGTAAAGTCATGGTTTGGGTTAGTGTGAGGGGCCACCTAATGTTGGAAAAAAACGCAAACGCGGTAAAAACGCACTAAAAACGCATACAAACGCATAAAAACGCTGCGTTTTTTTCATGCATGCTCATAAAAATGCTTGAAAAAAACGCAGCAGTTGTATGCTTTTGTATGCGTTTTTTCAATGCGTTTTTTTTGCGGGAAAAACGCGCTGCAAAAAAAAGCAAGTGTGAAACTAGCCTAAGGTCCAGCGAGAAGATGTGGGTGTTTTTGGTGGGCCAATTTCAGCTTGCCCACGGCCTCGGCCTGCACCATCACCATCAAGTCCACTTCTCCATCCCTTGCCACGCGCCTTGCCCATTGTAAATGGACTAGAATATTATACACGTTCACTACAAAAGGGTGATTTGGGAGGCAACTTGTATGTGATACGTGTGCTTGAAAACCACACTTTTACCTATCTGGACTTTAGGTAAAAATGTTTTTTGCCTTATCAGATTTAATAAGTACGTGAACAGACTGCAAAAAAAACAAAAACAATGTTTTGGCCTAAGCTGGGCAAACTTTGAGCATGCACAGATATCAGCTGGCATGGAGATACCACACCTAAAAATGTCTGGCCTGTATTTTTTTTAATTTTTTTTGCTAACTACTGCTGTACAGTGACACCCAGGCCTAAAAAAGGAAAGCCAGCCTAAACTGGCCAAACTTTGAGCACACACAGATATCAGCTGGCACGGCGATACCACTATGACAAATGTGTGCCCTGTTTTTTTTTGGGGGGGGCCAACTAGTGCTGTATCTAGGTACTGTGATATCCAGGACAAAAAAAGGAAAAGCGGCATAAACTGTCCAAACTTTGAGCACGCACAGATATCATCTGCCATGGCGATACCACTACAACAAATGTGTGCCCTGATATTTTTTTTTTTTGGGCTAACTAGTGCTGTATATCAGTACTGTGACACCCAAGACAAAAAAAACGCCGTAAACTGGCGAAACTTTGAGTACTCACAGATATTAGCTGACACGGAGATACTACCACAACAAAGGTGTGTTTTTTTCTTTTTTTTCTTGCTAAATAGTGCTGCATATAAGTTCAGTTTCACCCAGGACAAAAAAAAAAACAGCCTAAACTGGCCAAACTTTGAGCACACACAGATATGAGCTGCCACGGAGATACCACTATGACAGATGTGTGGCCTGTATTTTTTTTATTTTTTGGCTAAATACTGCTGTATTTAAGTACAGTGACAGCCAGGACAAAAAAAGAAAACCACCGTAAAATGGCCAAACTTTGAGCACGCACAGATATGAGCCGCAGCGGAGATGCCACTACGACAAATGTGTGTTTTTTTTTCTTTTTTTTGCAAAATAGTGCCGTATATAAGTACAGTTTCACCTAGGACAAAAAAAGAAAACCGGCCTAAACTGGCAAACTTTGAGCACACACAGATATGAGCTGCTACGGAGATACCACACCGAAAAATGTGTGGCCAGTATTTTTTTTATTTTTTTGCTAAATACTGCTGAATGTATGTACAGTGACACAAACGACAAGAAAATAAAACCGCCGTAAACTTGCCAAACTTTGAGCACGCACAGATATGAACTGGCACAGAGATATCACTGCGACAAATGTGTTTTTTTGTTTCTTTTTTTGGGTTAAATAGTGCTGTATATAAGTATAGTTTCACCCAGGGCAAAATAAGAAAAATGCCGTAAACTGGCCAGACTTTGAGCACACACAGATATGAATAGCCACGGAGATACCACACCGAAAAATGTGTGGCCTGTATTTTTTTTATTTTTTTGGCTAAATACTGCTGTATTTAAGTACAGTCACAGCCAGGACAAAAAAAAAAAGAAAAGGGAGCCTAGTCTCCATAAACTCGTTGATATCAGCTTCTGTCATTTACTGCACTGAAGATTTTATCCTCTATGTAGCAATTTGTGTGAATAAAACTTGATCTTCATGGAATCAGTTGAGCTGGACATTTCTCTTTTCTTTGTATTCCAATTACACCTGGGGCTAGCTATATACGGCCAATATATCCTACAGGTAGCAGCAGCAACACCAGAACACAGGAAGGGAATGGACCCACTTGATATTTGAAATGATCTATCTACACACATACAGTGCCTGCGGGCCTTGCACTGATGTGTATAGAGCGACATATACTACCCTGCCTACCTAACACTGGAACCAGAATTAGTCCTTAGAAGGACTGTTGGTTTAGCTGGATTTGAGTAGTAGGATGGTAGACCCCACACTAACTAATAAATCCCCATTTCTGACCCTATCTCAGCAGCAGCTCTCCCTACACTATCTCAATCTGAATGCGCAGAGCAGGGCGGCATCTGGCCTCTTATACCCCTGAAGATGCTGTGCATCCAGCCAATCACTGCACGACCACAACAAAGATGGCTGCGGTGTTTCATTGCCTGGCAGACAATCCCTGCATCGTGATTGGGTCTGTAAAGTACGCCAAAAAAGCTGGGTGGAGAACTGAACTCCCGCCGAGTAATCCCGGAAATGCTCAGTGCTCTCCGAGTACACCGAATACCGTGATACTCTGGTGAGTAACGAGTAGTGGCAAGCACGTTTGCTCATCACTAATAATTTCCAAAATCTACACCGTAAAATATGATAGAGATGTAGAGGAAAAAAAGGTTTTGATGGCACTCTGTTATGATAGAGTCACCATAGGAGGCAGACACAAAAATAGAAGCTACGTCCAGAAAACCAGAGAAGTTGGCAACTATCAGATTGCAGACCCCTGAACCTATCAACACAACTAGCAGTAGCCGTGGGGGGTTCCTACGGAGCCCTAGACCCCTCAATTTCAGCCGGAGAGATAAATAGCCTAAAGACAGAAAATGAAATCTAAACTGCCCCAGAGCAGACCCCAAAGCAAAAGGCAGCCCCCAACATATAATGACGGTGAAGCAAGATGAAAAAACACTCACAAAGATAGAAAGATAGGCTGAGCAAACGTTGGGGCCCAAGCTAACTAAACAGGACAGGAAAGGAAGGTTGCTGTCTACAATCTGCCAAAACCCTATCAAAGACATAAGCCAACAGGCTGATATGGAAAAAGACCCTAAAGCATCTAGGCTTCAAAAACTATATCAGCACTCAGGTATTTTCTGAAAACAGAGCTAAAGGAATTCAGCTCACCCCAGCAGGGAATGGCAGAAATCCAGAAAAACAAAGCAAAAACAAAGTCAAAGCACAAATGCAAAAAGCTGAGAAGAAAACTTAGCTTTAGAAGAGCAGGAATTCAGACTGGTCTCCAAGGATCCCTCAGAGAACTCACCCGCAGGGCAGAAGGGCGTCGGCGGCCTTATATCCAGTCAATAACTCCACTCAGCCAGTCATCATCATTAGTCTCAGCTGCTTGATAATCAGGCTCACTACCTTTCTTTACCAGAAGAGGGAGTTCATCGGGCCTCAGTGGTGGAGGGGAAAATGAACTTACAACAGTACCTCCCCCTTGAGGAGGGATCACCGAACGCTCAACCACGCCACCAGGGCGATCAGGGTGAGCCCGATGAAAGGCACGCAGCAATCTTTTGGCATGAATATCAGAGGCAGAGACCCAGGAATTATCCTCCTGACCATAACCCTTCCACTTAACCAAATACTGGAGTCTCCGTCTAGCAAGACGGGAATCCAGTATTTTCTCTACCTCATATTCCATGTTACCTTCAACCAATACAGGGTCTGGAGGTGCCACCCCCGGAACAACAGGTTCCAACAAACCTCTTCAACAAAGACTTATGGAACACATTATGGATTTTAAATGTGACAGGAAGAGCCAAACGAAAAGAGACCGGATTAATAATCTCCAAAATCTTGTAAGGTCCAATAAATCTAGGCTTAAACTTAGGAGAAGCCACCTTCATAGCGATATTTTTTGATGATAACCACACCATATCACCAACCTTAAACTGGGGACCAATGGTCCTATGTCGGTTGGAAAACCGCTGGGCCTTTTCCTGGGAGAGAGATAACTTATCCACTACTTGGTCCCAGATCTGGTGCATTCTCTCCACCACAGTGTCAACACCTGGGCAGGCAGAGGGCTCCACCTGCCCTGAAGAAAATCGAGGATGAAACCCAAAGTTACAAAAAAAAGGTGACATCAAAGTGGCAGAACTAGCTCTATTATTTAAAGCAAATTCGGCCAAGGGCAAAAATGAAACCCAATCATCCTGATCAGCAGAAATAAAACATCTCAAATACGACTCCAAGGTCTGGTTTGTTCTCTCTGTCTGCCCATTGGTCTGAGGGTGAAAAGCAGAGGAGAAGGACAACTGAATTCCCAGCCTGGAACAGAAAGTTCTCCAAAATCTAGACACAAACTGAACTCCTCTGTCAGATACAATGTTCTCAGGAATCCCGTGCAAGCGAACCACCTGTTGCAAAAACAGGGGCACCAACTCAGAGGAAGACGGCAACTTAGGGAGTGGTACAAGATGAACCATCTTAGAGAACCTATCACAAATCACCCAAACAACAGTCATCCTTTGAGAGACAGGCATATCAGAGATGAAATCCATTGAAATATGGGTCCATGGCCTCTTGGGGACAGGCAAAGGCATCAACAACCCACTAGAGTGAAAACACGATTTAGACCGGGAGCAAGTCCCACAGGACTGCACAAAATTCCTGACATCACGAGATAAGGAGGGCCACCAAAAAGACCGACTCACCAGATCTCTAGTACCAAAAATACCTGGATGACCAGCCAAAGCAGAGCAATGAACTTCAGACATCACTCTCTTCTTCCACTGGTCAGGAACATACAACTTTCCACTGGGACAACGCTCAGGTTTGTCCTCCTGGAACTCTTCTAGAGCACGTCTCAAATCGGGCGAGATGGCAGAAAGAACTACCCCTTCGCCTAAGATGGTAGCAGGCTTGGTCACCACAGGAGAATCAGCAAAGAAGCTCCTAGAGAGGGCGTCTGCCTTGACATTCTTAGTGCCAGGAAGAAAAGAAACCACAAAATCAAAACGTGTAAAAAACAAGGCCCACCTAGCCTGTCTAGGGTTCAAGCGCTTAGCTGACTCTAGGTAAATCAAATTCTTGTGGTCAGTGAGGACCACGACTTGATGCTTAGCTCCCTCCAACCAATGTCTCCACTCCTCAAATGCCCATTTCATGGCCAACAGTTCCCGATTCCCCACATCATAGTTACGTTCAGATGGAGAGAACTTTCGGGAAAAGAAAGCACAGGGATTCATTTTGTATGTTACAGGATCCCTTTGGGACAAAACAGCTCCTGCACCAATCTCAGAAGCATCCACCTCTACCTGGAACAGAAGTGAGACATCAGGTTGCCGCAAAACCGGGGCAGAGGTGAATCTTCGCTTCAGCTCCTGAAAGGAAGAAACAGCCTCCAGAGACCAATTTAACACATCAGTACCCTTCTTAGTCAAATCAGTCAATGGCTTGGCAATACTAGAAAATTTTGCTATAAATTTCTGATAAAAATTAGCAAAACCCAAAAACTTCTGGAGGGCCTTCAAAGAAGTGGGCTGAACCCAATCGTAAATGGCCTGTACCTTGGCCGGGTCCATTTCAATAGTTGACGGAGACAAAATAAATCCCAAAAAAGAAATCCTCGGTACTCCAAAAAGGCATTTAGATCCTTTGACATACAGGGAATTCTCCCTCAAGATCCGGAACACAGTCCGAATATGTTCCACATGAGAATCCCAATCCTTGGAGAAGATCAAAATATCATCCAGATAGATAATCAAAAATTTATCGACAAAATCTCGGAAAATATCGTTCATGAAGCACTGGAAGACAGAAGGGGCATTAGTGAGCCCAAAAGGCATCACCAGGTACTCAAAATGTCCTTCCGGAGTATTAAACGCCGTCTTCCATTCATCCCCATGCTTAATGCGAATAAGATTATACGCCCCCCTGAGGTCAAGCTTGGTAAACCAGCAAGCACCTTTAACTCTAGAGAATAGATCCGAAATCAGGGGTAACGGATACTGATATTTAACAGTAATTTTGTTGAGGGCACGATAATCAATACAAGGTCTTAATGATCCATCCTTTTTGGCTACAAAAAAAAACCCGGCACCTAAGGGTGACAAGGATGGTCTAATATGACCCTTCTCCAACGCCTCCTTAATATAGGATCGCATAGCCTCGTGCTCGGGTACAGATAAATTGAAGAGCCGACCCTTGGGAAATTTACACCCCGGGCTCAGTTCAATTGTACAGTCATAACTCCTATGAGGAGGCAGAGACGCAGACTCATTCTCACTAAATACATCATAAAAGTCCGCCAAATAGTAAGGAACATCATGCGACTGAGGAGAGGTGGAAAACACCGGAGCCTCACTAAAGGCACACCAACAACCCCAACTCACCACAGACACAGATTTCCAATCCAAAACTGGATTATGAATTTGTAACCAGGGAAACCCCAGAACAATGGTATCATGCAGATTATGCAACACCAAAAATCTGCAATTTTCTTGATGGTCTGGGGCGACCCGCATTACCACCTGGGTCCAAAACTGAGGTTTATTTTTCGCCAAAGGAGTAGCATCAATCCCCCTCAAAGGGATAGGCGTCTGCAGGGGTGTCATCGGAAATCCACAACGTTTAGCAAAATCCAAGTCCATTAGGTTTAGGGCTGCTCCCGAATCCACAAAAGCCTTGGCGGAAAATGTGGACAGGGAGCAGATCAGAGTATTAGCCAGAAGAAACTTAGGTTGAACACCACCAACAGAAAACGTGTGTGCAAAGCGTTTCTCTCGTTTAGGACAGACAGAAATAATATGCGAGGCATCTCCACAGAAAAAACACAACTTATTACGCCTTCTGAACTCCTGACGCTGCTCTCTGGACAAAACTCTATCACATTGCATAGGTTCACCTTCTGTTACACCTGTTCAACTGGTGGCAACACCTCTCGTGCAATCCTGCGTTCACGCAAACGCCGATCAACCTGAATGGCTAATGACATAGAATCGTCCAGACCAGAGGGAACAGGAAATCCCACCATAGTATATTTTACGGCTTCTGACAAACCCTTCCGAAAGAGAGCAGCCAAGGCATTATCATTCCAGGTAGTAAGTACCGCCCACTTTCGGAATTTTTGACAGTACAATTCTGCAGAATCTCGACCCTGGTTCAATGCCAGCAGGGTCTTTTCAGCCTGATCAATAGCATTAGGTTCGTCATACAACAACCCCAAGGCTTGAAAAAATGTGTTCACATTAGTCAGAATAGGATCATCTGGTTTCAAAGAAAATGCCCAATCCTGGGGATCGCCACGCAGCAAAGAGATGACAATTTTAACCTGCTGCGCGGAGCTCCCTATCGAGTTAGGCTTCAAGGCAAAAAACAATTTACAATTATTTTTGAAATTCAAAAATTTAGACCGATCCCCAAATATACATCAGGTGTAGGAATCTTTGGTTCAGCAGCATGTGAATGAGCAAGGTAGGCGGAAATTCCCCGCACTTCCACAGCGAGCTACTCCACACGATCAGACAATTGCTTTATCTCCATTGAGAGAAAAAAAAATTCCCCCTACAGCCTCAGAGATATAGAGGAAAAAATATACTCACTTTTTTTTTTTTTTTTTTACAATTCTTTCCTGCTATTGAGTACCCTAGGATCTGCGGTATGGCGGGTGATTCTGTTATGATAGAGTCACCGTAGGAGGCAGATACAAAAATAGAAGCTACGTCCAGAAAACCAGAGAAGTTGGCAACTATCAGATTGCAGACCCCTGAACCTATCAACACAACTAGCAGTAGCCGTGGGGGGTTCCTACGGAGCCCTAGACCCCTCGATCACACCCGGAGAGATAAATAGCCTAAAGACAGAAAAGGAAATCTAAACTGCCCCAGAGCAGACCCCAAAGCAAAAGGCAGCCCCCAACATATAATGACGGTGAAGCAAGATGAAAAAACACTCACAAAGATAGAAAGATAGGCTGAGCAAATGTTGGGGCCCAAGCTAACTAAACAGGACAGGAAAGGAAGGTTGCTGTCTGCAATCTGCCAAAACCCTATCAAAGACATAAGCCAACAGGCTGATATGGAAAAAGACCCTGAAGCATCTAGGCTTCAAAAACTATATCAGCACTCAGGTATTTTCTGAAGACAGAGCTAAAGGAATTCAGCTCACCCCAGCAGGGAATGGCAGAAATCCAGAAAAACAAAGCAAAAACAAAGTCAAAGCACAAATGCAAAAAGCTGAGAAGAAAACTTAGCTTTAGAAGAGCAGGAATTCAGACTGGTCTCCAAGGATCCCTCAGAGAACTCACCCGCAGGGCAGAAGGGCGTCGGCGGCCTTATATCCAGTCAGTAACTCCACTCAGCCAGTCATCATCATTAGTCTCAGCTGCTTGATAATCGGGCTCACTACCTTTCTTTACCAGAAGAGGGAGTTCATCGGGCCTCAGTGGTGGAGGGGAAAATGAACTCACAACAGCACTCCATGGAGATAAAAGAACTATATTTTATTGTGGCAAATTAAGCCATATTAAAATCAAATAGCCTGACATGTTTCGAGTGCTTCACTTGAACTTTTAGTCATGACTTAGTCTATGACTAAGAGTGCAAGTGAAGCACTCAAAACGCGTCAGGCTATTTGATTTTAATATGGCTTAATTTGCCACAATAAAATATTGTTCTTTTATCTCCATGGAGTGGCGTCAAAACCTTTTTTTTTTTTTACTTCGCTATGCTAACTAGCTGGGACGGGCACCCTTTTTCCCCATGTGATTTGGCTCAACCAATTTGGACGTATCTCGCGGCAGCTCTCAAACCTCCCTCCATGCACATGATAGAGATGTACTCCATTCTCCAACTGGCGTACATTTCTTGTGGTGGTGTAGGGAAGGTGACCTGACGGACGGACTTATTAGTAAGAAGAAAGGAGGGCTTGCACAGTTTAAGCAGATAGCAGTTATGACAGTGGGGAAACAGCTAGGAAAGTGTAGATGACGTGCAGTACCTTGGGCTGACCACTAGATGGCAGGGAGGAGTGTAAGTTCAGGACTTCACAGCAGCTTAGGGCTTTAGAAACTGTTGGTCATGGGGGGCGGAGTTACAGGGAACCGGGAAAATTGTAAATTTGACAGGAGGGTTCCAGAAAGTTCCAGTCCCCGGGAGGTGCTCAAGAGACAAGGAGTCTGTGACAGTTTGTGTGCTGTGAGGAGAGCCAAACCAGGGGACTGAGGAGAGAGGAAGTCGGGGGGGTGGTCCTGACAGGGAGTACCGCAGTACAGACGAGGCCCCGGAGAAAAGCGTACCGTATTGAAGACGATAACTGACCAGTAAAAGTGCTGATGGTGAACGGGCCTAAGGCGGCCACAGTGACTGCGCTGACAGGATCGTCACTAAGTGAAAAAGGGACGGTACGTGTAATTACGTCCCTGGTGGAAAAGTACGGTGTGTGAGTGTGTAACGGGGCCTGGAGACGAAGGGCCGTGAAGAGAATTGCGGTGTATCGTGAGGGCCGTCAGTCGGACGGCGGAAAATAAACTTGGACCTGTTGCACCTGAAATCTGCCTCCATCTTTTGTCTGTACGTCACTGTGCGGTATACAGAGGGACCACCCCCCAGCCCGGCCCACGACCCTACAGTGGCACACAGAAGCTTTGAGTCATTAAGATTATCACACAATGAATGCGTTTAGCGCATCTTACGCCATTAATTTCTTAGGTCTCGTGCACAAAACGCCAGTCTTGGCCAATAACTTACACGTTATCTTTACAGTTAAAAAAAATGGCATTTACTAGGTAAAACTTTTACAAAGTTGTGTGGAGCGGAATGTTCTCCGAATACAAGAACCTCTAGAGACTTCCGAATGTCTTCTTTAATTTAACATGAAATTCTGGAAAAAAAGAACACTTTGTGCTCGGGGTCTGCAGAGGTAATGATAAGCGGCTCCCTGTGCCATGTCTTATATACAGTCAGCTCTGGACTCCTGGTGCCCTGATAATTACGTCTTAACACTCAGGCTTCTTAAGGTTTATTCCCGAATCCACTTCTGCTTAAATAAATCAATTTACATTTACCCTTGTGTAACTTCTGAGCATTTGAGCTACCGTGGTAAATTAGGTCTACTACTCAGCAATATATTTTCTTTTCTGTTAAATATACAGAAGAAAATATCCTCTATAAGTCTGTACAACATCATTTTATTTAATCACTTTGGGAAAGAAACTTCACCAAAATGTATTACGTGTCCATATTTCAAATACTTCAAACCATAAAAATAGTATTTGGAAGGACAGACGGAAATTGGAAGAAACCCAAATTGTGCATACACTGTACATACACAAGAGTATACTATGAGAAGAAGGTTGTATGATGCTTACGCTGTTTGTAGATAAGTATTCAGTGTCACGGAGGAGGAGACACCTAAATGAGAAGTCACCCAGTTCACTCTCTGAACATTGTTTTTATTAAAAAAAAGGCATAAAAGCCATCTCTGTCATGGTCACGCGTGTCTGGACGCAGAAGTTACCGCAAGTCGAACCCATAACACACGTGACCCAGGATACAGCGCCTCCAGTGGCGAATTTAAATAATAATACGTGCAGATGGATACACCACCTCCACCTGGCGAATTTAGGTATTACACGTTAATATACATTCTGGAAACCCCGCCTCCAGTACGGCGAATTGAAATAATAAGGGGGAACCTGGGAAACATTAACAATGGTGGGCCCTGCAATAGGGAATAGGGAAGTGGAGACCTCCTGAGCTCCCCTGAGCTCCCCTGAGCCAGTGTCCCTGCACTCCTAACGTTCCCTATGCCGGTTCCGCACCGGGCGCCGCACGCGTACCTCAAAGCCCTTGCTCGCCCTGACCCTAAACCCTCACTAGGGAATTGGTCGGTGCGGAAACTAATCCCACCACTGCTTTAACAACACACATGAGGAAAGAAGACAATACAGGGGAAACACCATTTAGCTTTGCTCTGTTGCGTACGCTCCTAGCAACAGAGCCCACCACCTGCGTGCATCTTCTCCTCCACCCGGATCCATCACCATCCCGGATCCTTCACCGTAGTGCAGCCTTGGAGCAGAGTCCATCTCCAGTTGCAGCAGTCCAATAACAAAGTCCCAAGGATGAGTCAGCCTCTGCCAAAATTCTAAGCATGCCTGAGTCCAGCTCTCGGCCACCAAGTCGAGCATGCCGAGTGCAATTCTCTCCACAGTCGCCACTCCACAAAGCCATGCACGCACTTCCCGCTGACACCACAAACTGCGACTCCTCCACGCCATGCCAGCAATTCCCACAGACACCATTAGCTGCCACTCGTCTCCTCTGGCTGACTGCGCAGGACTCCTCTTCAGCTCCATGTTCACTCAGGCTTCACAAACTCAGAATGAATCAATCAGTCAGTATCACCAGCAGTGATTGCACACCCTGAGACTCACTTATAGAGCCCCACACCTGATTCATAATTACGTGCACATTAAACCTAAAGTGCAATACCACTAACCACTACCGGGGACAGTCAAGTCACTTGGCACTTGCCAAAGTACAAAAAGTTCACCCTGTGCAATTTAAAACTGTCAGATCAAATTCAGATCATGACAGTACCCCCTATGAGGGGCGTCTGGACCCTCAAGACCACCCCTCATTAGGGAAACACCTACAGCGGGGACGCCCAGATCCTGAGTTCACCCCACCACTACCTGACACCTCAGGTTTATGACAACACACCGCTGGTATTGGCAATAAAGTTCATTTTGGAGGCACCACTCATCTCCACAGCGCCAACCTGGGGAATGAGTTTATGTATGTGTATGTTTGTTATGAGCTGATCAGGCTCCACAACACACTTCCACAAGATGTTTTTTGGTGGCACCCATACACGCTCCTTCACACCTAGGTCCGGACCTGAACGTTCATTGCACACATTTGTTTGTCATAATTGGTGAACTCATTCTGAACTAGACAGCAGAGGCATCCCCCTGTGTCACCACTCTCACACCCCCGCCATTCACCACGGGACACCACCCTCCAACCCTCTTCACCATGAGGTCTACGCCTCCCAGGGTTGGTTAATGGCGAGGGTTGAGATTTGTCCCTACTCCCCAGCAGCACACCTGCTGCTCACACCAGGAGGAGAGGGGACCGGATATGGAGGAACATACACTCGCTGGTCACCTCCACACGACCAGGAGGGGGCGGCATTAAAGATTTGGCGTGAACCCCGCAGACTCTACACCAGTCTGCTCATCACTGGAACGTACCCCATCACCTCATCACCTCAGGGAATACCAAGCAGCTCCGTGGGGCACCATTCCTCCCACCTGCCTGGTTACGCCCGCGTGCATGAGCAAGTCCCGCTCCCCAGCAGCGACTCTAGGGGCTTTTAGCCAGATCACAGCCGCCATTTTCTTTTTCTCTCAGCAGAGGCCCCAGACCCAGATAACTGCTGTTGCAGTGGCTTAAACACACCATGCTGCTCCCAGTCACCTCAGTGAAGCCCAGCAGCAACTGCTCACAGGTCACCACATGGCCAAAGGCCCCAGACCCTGACAATTACTCACAGGTCTCCACATGGCCAAAGGCCCTAGACCCTGACAATTGCTCACAGGACTCCACATGGCCAAAAGCTCACCAGAAAAAAAAACCAAAAAACTGTAGGGCTGGTGATAATGTCATGGTCACGCATGTCTGGACGCAGAAGTTACCGCAAGGCGAACCCATAACACACGTGACCCAGGATACAGCGCCTCCAGTGGCGAATTTAAATAATAATATGTGCAGATGGATACACCGCCTCCACCTGGCGAATTTAGGTATTACATGTTAATATACATTCTGGAAACCCCGCCTCCAGTACGGCGAATTGAAATAATAAGGGGGAACCTGGGAAACATTAACAATGGTGGGCCCTGCAATAGGGAATAGGGAAGTGGAGACCGCCTGAGCTCCCCTGAGCCAGTGTCCCTGCACTCCTAACGTTCCCTATGCCGGTTCCGCACCGGGCGCCGCACGCGTACCTCAAAGCCCTTGCTCGCCCTGACCCTAAACCCTCACTAGGGAATTGGTCGGTGCGGAAACTAATCCCACCACTGCACTAACAACACACATGAGGAAAGAAGACAATACAGGGGAAACACCACTTAGCTTTGCTCTGTTGCGTACGCTCCTAGCAACAGAGCCCACCACCTGCGTGCATCTTCTCCTCCACCCGGATCCATCACCATCCCGGATCCTTCACCGTAGTGCAGCCTTGGAGCAGAGTCCATCTCCAGTTGCAGCAGTCCAATAACAAAGTCCCAAGGATGAGTCAGCCTCTGCCAAAATTCTAAGCATGCCTGAGTCCAGCTCTCGGCCACCAAGTCGAGCATGCCGAGTGCAATTCTCTCCACAGTCGCCACTCCACAAAGCCATGCACGCACTTCCCGCCGACACCACAAACTGCGACTCCTCCACGCCATGCCAGCAATTCCCACAGACACCATTAGCTGCCACACGTCTCCTCTGGCTGACTGCGCAGGACTCCTCTTCAGCTCCATGTTCACTCAGGCTTCACAAACTCAGAATGAATCAATCAGTCAGTATCACCAGCAGTGATTGCACACCCTGAGACTCACTTATAGAGCCCCACACCTGATTCATAATTACGTGCACATTAAACCTAAAGTGCAATACCACTAACCACTACCGGGGACAGTCAAGTCACTTGGCACTTACCTAAGTACAAAAAGTTCACCCTGTGCAATTTAAAACTGTCAGATCAAATTCAGATCATGACAATCTCACCGCGACAAGGCGTACCCAATCAAGACAGTCCCTTACTCTTGTGGTTCACCTCATTATGTGTAAGCAGACGTCAAAATAGATGGGGACAGACCAGGATCCAGGCCAGACTATTCAGTCACCTGCCCATGGAGAACTATATAGACAAAATGCCCTACACAACATGAGAAACCATGCCACTGTTTGCACAAAGTACAAAAAACTAAAGAAAAACCAAATAAATGAGCCGGAATACATGTAGATATAAGTGCAATGTGTAGGTGTTCATTCACACTGTGGCAATTTACTAGACGTAACCTAAGTTAAAAACAAAATGAGCAAATACCCTGTAGTAAGTAAATAAGTAAATGCTGTGCCCCCATCTCCTCCTTCATCTGCTGACACATAATGAGGTGATCTACAAGAGTTAGGTACCGTCCTGATTGGGTACAACTTGTTGCGGCGGGATGGCTTTTACACTTTTTTGATCAAAATATCGATAGCTAAGTACCCTATGTTATATACAGTACATGTACTATTACTATTTACTTATTTACTTACTGCAGGGTATTTGCTCATTTTTTATCACTCTCTAAACATGCTTATTCTGGCTTGATTGACATAAGGCCATGATATATTGTCATAAACTTGTTCTAAATTCTGTACCTGCGCCGCTGTCATCTTGTGCATGCGGGGGAATGGAAAAGCATTACGAATGGGATTGATATTCAGACCAGAATTGTTGTGTTTGACCCCTTCAGCCCAAAGCCTGTTTTCACCTTCATGACAATTTTAAAATTCTGACCACTGTCACTTTATAATAACTCTGGAACGCTTCAACGGATACCAGTCATTCTGAGATTGTTTTTTCGTGACACATTGTACATCATGATAGTGGTAATATTTCTTCGATATGGCTTGCATTTATTTGTGGGAAAAAGAAATGAAATTTGGTAAAATTTTGAAAATTTAGCAATTTTCAAACTTTTAATTTTTATGAGTCATATCGCACAAAATAGTTAATAAATAACATTTCCCACATGTCTACTTTACATCAGCACAATTTTTAAAACAACACTAACAAAAATGCTATCTTAGCCCCAATTTTCTTTTTCACAAGGGTAACAGGAGAAAATGGACACCAAAATTTGTTGTGCAATTTCTCCGGAGTATGCAGATACCCCATATGTGGGGGGAAACTACTTGTTTGTGTACACTGCAGGGACTGACTTTTTGGAACTCAGACTTTGATAGAATGGTCTGCATGTGTCATGTCGCATTTGGAAAGCCCCTGTTGTATCTATGCAGTGGAAAAACCCCACAAGTGACTCCATTTTGAATACCAGACCCCTCAAGGAATTTATATAGACATGTGGTGAGCACTTTGATTTCACAGGTGCTTCACAGAATTTTACAACGTTGATCAGTGAAAATGAAAAAAATATATTTTTCTCACAAAAATGGTGTTTTAGCCCCAATATTTTTCTTTTTCACAAGGATAGGAGAAAATGGACCCCAGAATTTATTGCACAATTTCTCCTGTGCACGCCGATACACCATATGTGTTCAAAAACTACTTTTGAGGTACAGTGCAAAGCTCAGAAGGGAAGATGCAGTGCAGATTTTGCTGGAGTAGTTTGAAGGTGCCATGTCACATTGGCAAAGCCCCTGATGTGCCAGAACAGCAGAACCCCACATAAGAGATTCATTTTACAAACTATACCTCTCAGTGAATTCATCTAGAGGTGCAGTGATCATATTAGCACCGCTGGTGGGTCACAGAATGTTATAGCATTGGGCAGTGAAGAAAAAAATAATTACATTTTTACCACAAAAAATTTTGTTTTAGACCCAGATTTTATATTTTCATACTGGGAAATGGGTAAAAATTGCACCAAAATTTGATCCACAATTTCTGCTGAATGTGGAAATACTCCATAAGTGGCTATACAGTACTACTTAGCCACACAGCAAGACTCAAGAGGGATGGAGAGTTATTGGCCTCCTGGAGCACCCCTTTGTGAATTTATCTATAAGTGTAGTGATGATTTTGATTCCATGGGTGTTTTCCCAGAAACAAGCGGTAGTGGATGGTGCTGAGTGACAAATGCAAACTGCCATTGTAGTGACCAGTACGCTGTAATGACCAGTACATAGTGGTGAAAAGTGCGTTGTAATGACCAGTATGTTGTAGTGCCCGTACATTGTGCCCAACTCATGCACCCGTAAATTAGTTGGGCTCTCCTTGCTACAGAAATGCGAAACATGTGGACGTTAATTGTGGTTTAGTCACACTGTGGTGCTCAGAAGGGAGGGGGCAGTTATATATGGGAGTGCAGAATTTGGTGAATTAGTTTTTGGGGGTGAGGAGCTATTTACCTTTTACAGAGCCTTTGTGCTACCAGTAACGTAGAAGCCCCCTATATTTCCGTTAACAGATGACGGACCTGAGTTGAAGCTTCCTTTTTTTGTGGATTGAATTGAAGCTTTTATTGGGAACATTTTACATAACGTTTGGGATCACAGTTATCCGGCGCTCTACGCTGAGCACTTACATTGGTGCTTCCATCTAAATTTCCAAATGACATGATTCAGATGAAACCCCACGTAGAATCTATTCACTATAATGAGACAGCAGAATTACTGTGGACTCAGATTGGCTATTGTTCAGTGGTGTCCTTCTTTTCAGAAGTGAACAAAACTGTTGTCGACCGCGCTTTTATGCACGCCTAAGGCCTGTTTCACACTTGCTTTTTTTTGCAGCGCGTTTTTCCCGCAAAAAAACGCATTGAAAAACGCATACAAAAGCATACAACTGCTGCGTTTTTTTCAAGCATTTTTATGAGCATGCATGAAAAAAACACAGCGTTTTTATGCGTTTGTATGCGTTTTTAGTGCGTTTTTACCGCGTTTGCGTTTTTTTCCAACATTAGGTGGCCCCTCACACTAACCCAAACTATGACTTTACTAACCCTAACCCTGATCCTAACCCTAACCCTAACCCTAACCCTGACCCTAACCCTAACCCTGACCCTAACCCTTAACCAAACCATACTTAACCCTAACCCTGACCCTAACCCTTAACCAAACCATACTTAACCCTAACCCTGACCCTAACCCTGACCCTAACCCTAACCCTAACCCTAACCCTGACCCTAACCCTAACCCTGACCCTAACCCTTAACCAAACCATACTTAACCCTAACCCTGACCCTAACCCTAACCCTAACCCTGACCCTAACCCTAACCCTAACCCTTAACCAAACCATACTTAACCCTAACCCTGACCCTAACCCTGACCCTAACCCTAACCCTAACCCTGACCCTAACCCTAACCCTAACCCTAACACTGACCCTAACCCTTAACCAAACCATACTTAACCCTAACCCTGACCCTAACCCTAACCCTAACCCTAACCCTGACCCTAACCCTAACCCTAACCCTAACCCTGACCCTAACCCTAACCCTAACCCTTAACCAAACCATACTTAACCCTAACCCTGACCCTAACCCTAACCCTAACCCTGACCCTAACCCTAACCCTAACCCTTAACCAAACCATACTTAACCCTAACCCTGACCCTAACCCTTAACCAAACCATACTTAACCCTAACCCTGACCCTAACCCTTAACCAAACCATACTTAACCCTAACCCTAACCCTGACCCTAACCCTAACCCTAACCCTAACCCTGACCCTAACCCTAACCCTAACCCTAACCCTGACCCTAACCCTTAACCAAACCATACTTAACCCTAACCCTGACCCTAACCCTTAACCAAACCATACTTAACCCTAACCCTGACCCTAACCCTGACCCTAACCCTAACCCTAACCCTGACCCTAACCCTAACCCTAACCCTGACCCTAACCCTTAACCAAACCATACTTAACCCTAACCCTGACCCTAACCCTGACCCTAACCCTAACCCTAACCCTAACCCTAACCCTGACCCTAACCCTTAACCAAACCATACTTAACCCTAACCCTGACCCTAACCCTAACCCTAACCCTAACCCTGACCCTAACCCTTAACCAAACCATACTTAACCCTAACCCTGACCCTAACCCTAACCCTAACCCTAACCCTGACCCTAACCCTAACCCTAAACCCCCTTAACTAACCCTAACTTTACCCAAACCCCTAAATTCCATTGTCTAAACTAATGGTAAAAAAAAACGCATGTGCAAAAAAACGCATACATAAGCATGCCAATGCGCACATATGATCACCATAGACTTATAATGGGTGTCTTGCTGTAAAAAAACGCATTGCGCGCGCATGCGTTTTTTTGAGGCAAATCGGACGCACAAAAAATGCAACAAGTTGCATTTTGTGCGCCCGAGCGCATACCGCAAAAAAACGCATGCGGGGTAAAACGCGTACAAACGCATGTGTAAGCGCACATAAGCGCATCCCATGCAAAGTATAGGAAAAAAAAACGCATGCGCTATTTAGCGCTAAATTACCACGAAAAAAAACGCAAATGTGAAACCAGCCTAAGAAGACGGACAGCGGATCACAGGCATCCACACAGGATCCACAGTGTCTCTATCTGCCTCATTATAGGGAATCTTCTGCCGGGGGTTCCATCTGAATCACGTACTTCAGAGAATTACATCAATGACGGCTTGAAGTCTATTGTGGTAGTTGTAGATGACATTCTTTATTTTCTCAAATAGTAAAGCTGCCCACTCTTCTTGGCAAAAAAAACTCCAGTTCCTGTAAATTCCTGGGCTCTCTAGCATGAACTGTGCGCTTGAGATCTCCTCTGAGTGGCTCAATGATATTGAGGTCAGGAGACTCCAGAACCTTCACTTTGTTCTGCTGTAGCCAATGACAGGTCGACTTGGCCTTGTGTTTTGGATCATTGTCATGTTGGAACGTCAAGTACGCCCCATCCAGATGATTGCAAATTTGCCTCCAGTATTTGCTGCATTCATCTTTCCTTCAACTTTGACCAAGTTTCCTGTGCCTTTGTACCTCACACATCCCCAAAACTTCAGTAATCCACATCTGTGCTTTACAGTAGGAATGGTGTTCCTTTCATCATAGGCTTTGTTGACCTCTTTCCAAATGTAACGTTTATGGTTGGTTGTGGCAAAAAAGTTCAATTTTCGTCTCATCACTCCAAATTACTTTGTTCCAGAATTTTTGAGGCTTATCTCTGTGCTGTTTTGTGTATTGTAGGTGAGATACTTTGTGGCATTTGCCCAATATTGGCTTTTTTTCTGGCAACTCGACCATGCAGCCCATTTTTCTTCAAGTGCCTCCTTATTTTGCTTCTTGCAACAGCCACACCGCTAGTTTTCAGAGAGTCCAGTATTTCAGCTGATGTTATTTGTGGGTTTTTCTTTGCATCCTGAGCAATTTTCCTGGCAGTTGTGGACAAAATTTTTGTTGGTCTACCTCATCGTGGTTTTGTTTTTACAGAGCCCCTGATTTTCCATTTGTTATTCACAGTTTAAACACTGCCGACTGGTATTATCAATTCCTTGGATATCTTTTTTGTATCCCTTTCCTGTTTTTTATAGTTCAACTACCTTTTCCCCTAGATCCGTTGACAATTCTTTTTCTTTCCCCATGACTCACAATCCAGAAACGTCAGTGGCTGGATGAAAGATGCAAGAGTCTGTCTGGATCCCAGAAACTCACTCAGCTTTTATGCACATACTGATTACAAGCAAACAGGTCACAGGTGAGAGGATGTTACCTTTGGCAGCCGTTCAAAACCATTTGTGTCAACTTCTGTGCATATTATCAGGCCAAAATCACCCAGGTATGTGAACTTTTGATCAGGGTCATTTGGATGTTTTTGGTTGTAATTATGATTTAAAAAGAGAAAGCACAGTAGTTTGACAATAAATAGCTTCACCCAACCACTAACCATGAGTGGAGAAAAAGTATTTTCTGAAAAAAAGGCCAAAAAAGCAAAAATTCTGCCAGGTTATGTAAACTTTTGAGCACAACTGTACATGTGGATTTTGTTGTGGATAGAGTTGAGCTGAAATGTTTGCGTTGACCTGGTCCACTATCCAGACAAAACCTAAGATAAAAAAGTGAGCAAATACCCTGTAGTAAGTAAATAAATAGCAATAGTGCTTTGAAATAACATGGTATTTGCTCACTTTGTTTTTATCTTAGGTTTTGACTGCTTCGTGGCCAGTGTGAACATGTGCCTACAGGTTGCATGGATACCAACTTATATTCAAGGTTATTTATTTAAATTCCTGAGCAGCTATCAAGTTCAGTCCAGGGGAAGCTGGACCAGGTCCATCTTCCCTTCTGCATCCAATATTCTTGGCCCACCATTCTTGGCTCTTTTTGTGCTTACTAGGCCCCCCCTCCATCATCTTGCCTACAAAGTCCAATGTTACACACCTGTCCTAGGTATTCAGGTCTCTGCTTCCTTCACCTCAGTCTGTTGCCCTCTGTTGTGCTCCACATTGGATTTTGCAGGTTGCCCCACAATGTGAACCAGACACACAACAGGCACTCGGAATGTCTGGCCCAGGACTGCTGAGATCCAGCTGCCATGAAGCTGGCATCTTATTGTCTATCTTTAGTTGTGTATTTGTAATCAAATCTGTAAGTAGAAATTTTTCACAGTTGTGAACTTGGTCTTAGGTATTCTTATTGAATCATTAATGTAGTTAGGAATGTAGGCAAGGGTTAGGACATAAGTCATAATGTGACAAGACAGAAGCACAGCCAGGGACAGAACCATTGGTCAGAGCTGGAAGTGCAACCACAAGTATGAGGTAGATAAGGAAGACATGGTCAGGAAAAAAGCAGAGGTCTGGATCAGGATCAACACCAAAGACAAAATAATGCACAGGGAATCAGAGACAGGAAAGGATGAAACTCAAACACCAGGAAAGACATGGCTAGACGTTTCCTTCTAGAGCAGTTGCGTCATGGTCCAAACTGGTAGGACCGCATAAGACAAAGGAAGGAAGAAACCTCAATCGCCTGCTAGAATGTCATCCTGGAACTGGGAAAAAGAGAGTAACGTTATGGTTTTACTACATGTCTTGTTCTTCATCTGAAATTCTACTTATGTTACTTAGTAAAGTCTCCGAAGCTTATACCTTTACTGCTATTAATTCACCCTAATTCTAAACACATTGAAAAGTGAAACTTGAGATTTACTGTGCCGAGAGTTATAAGCAAGAAGATTCAAAAGCTGCCCTGAGACTATGAATTGCCCAGAAAAATATGCTAAAATATCAGAGAAAAGAGGCGAAGAACTAATAACTCTGACAAAACACAATAAAACTTAGTATATTTTAATCTGTCTCAGGAGAGCCATGATGTCAACTTGATGAATAAAGGAGGAAAATCTTGTAGTTCACCTGTTTGTATATATCTCCCAGAGTGCAATCTGCACAGAGGCACTAAAAATGCATCCAAATCAATATCATAGCAAAGAAAATACTCTGGAAAGAACCCAGGCTGTAAAACGCAGCAGAATAAATCTCTGTCCAGTTAGGAAATGTTAGAATTGTGGCATATGGTGAGGGAGACATAGCAGCGTCTATTCCATAGAGCAAAGAGGCAGAACAATGCAGCTTAGGTACGTGACAATTTTTTTAAAGAGCAATCGCCCTCTGCATCTTCCTGAAATATAAAATATATATACTGTTTATATATATATATATATATATATATATATATATATATATACACTGCTCAAAAAAATAATGGGAATACTTAAACAACAGAATAATACTCCAAGTAAATCAAATTTCTGTGAAATCAAACTGTCCACTTAGGAAGCAACACTGATTGACAAATGTTGTGCAATTGGAATAGACAACAGATGTAACTTATTGGCAATTATCAAGACACCATAAATAAAGGAGTGGTTCTGCAGGTGGGGACCACAGACCACATCTCAGTACCAATGCTTTCTGGCTGATATTTTGGTTACTTTTGAATTTTCGTTGTGCTTTCACACTCGGGGTAGCATGAGACGGACTCTACAACCCACACAAGTGGCTCAGGTAGTGCAGCTCATCCAGGATGGCACATCAATGTGAACTGTGGCAAGAAGGTTTGCTGTGTCTGTCAGCATAGTGTCCAGAGGCTGGAGGCGCTACCGGGAGACGTGGAGGGGCCATAGGAGGGCAACAACCCAGCAGCAGGATCGCTACCTCAGCCTTTGTGCAAGAAGGAACAGGAGGAGTACTGCCAGAGCCCAGCAAAATCACCTCCAGGTTACAAATGTGCATGTATGGAAAGAACACCGTGAGCACAACTCAAGATGGTGCTAAGGTTAGGTTCCCAAACCTTTAAAGCAACAAATATGAACCTAGCACTCAACTTAAAGGTATTTGTAAGGCGGTTTATTGTAGTACACGAAAAAAGACGTTTCGGTCAATGTGACCTTCTTCAGTTACGTGTGGTATATAGATTGTGTAGAGCTTATAGGCATCTATCAGAAAGGACGATGGTGCTTTAGGCATTGAGGAGAATGATCTCTCTAAGGTAATGAGCTTGTCAGTATATACTGTAGGTGAGGGGCAAACGTGCCTCCAGATGCGGTGTCCACCGGCCATCTCAGAGATATATTACAATGAAAAATACTTCACTTCTTAAATCTCATGACTGATATCCATTTTAAATTCTCCAATGGCTCCAAAAACGGACAGTATATTACTCCATACAGTATTATGGCCACCGCATAGTGCACTATACAGAGTAATGAGGCCCATATATTTCTCCATACAGAATCATTGGTCCCATATAATGTTTGAAACAGTATATGATGAGCTCCACATAATGCTACAGTATACGAGCATGTTGGTCGTATGTTGGTCCCCATGGATGAAGCTCCACTGTGTTATGGGCCCAAATAATGCTCCATATTTAATGGGCCCCATTTTTAATGCTCCAGAGCATAACGGGCCCTGTAAATGCTGCTCCAGTGTCTGATGTCCACCTTTGGAATGCTCCAGTGTATGGTGGGCCTCATATATCATTCTCCAGAGTATAGTGCTCCCCAAAAATAGCTGTCCCAACATTGAAAACAATTAAATAAGTCTCCTCGCTAGGGAATCCTAGTACTAGTCTGGACTCCTCATCATCCCCATCTTCCATCTCACTGCACTTGGACTGTTTAGGCAGAGGGCGTACAGACGTGATGTCATCGCGCTCTCTGACCAGAATGTCACTGTCAGGAAACGCGGAAGACGTCACGGAGGTGGAGCAGGGAGAGGTAAGTATTTCAACGTTGCAAGTGCTGTGATCCTGAGCAAGCAGGGGGGGCCCACTCGTTGGCGACGGCACTGGCACAGGGCCCCTCATAGTATGCCGGTGTGTCTGACGGTGGGTGTGCACCCCCACCGTCAGAGACACTTGATTCTACTATGAGGGACCTTGTGCCAGTGCCGTTGCCAAACAGTGTGTCCACCCACCTGTCCAGGGCAACGTCACTCGCACGGTTGCATGCGCCAGGTGGTGACCCCGGCCCTGTGGTGGGAGGCAGACCAGTTAGGGAGGTGGAAAAATTGGCATATGTTGATGTTGGACATTCAGCAGCTGCAAATGGAGTAATTGGAGAAGTCCGCTGAAGAGGAGGACAAAAGCAAGCCATTTTTCTGGCAACCTACATGTCAGCAGGGGAGGGTGGGACAAAATCATTTGAAACCCATGCATGGTTCATTTTAATGAAGGTTAGATCATCAACATTTTGGGTCGACAGACGGGTCCTTTTTTCTGTCAGGATTGATCCAGCAGCACTGAAGACTCGTTCAGATAACACACTAGCAGCAGGGCAAGCGAGCTCCTGTAAGGCATATTGTGCTAATTTTCAGCCAAAGATGGAGGACGCACACTGTGGGCAACGCAGGGCATCACAGGGGCTATAAAAGGGCGTGAACGCCGACCGCCATCTTACTTATGGCGATCTTAGCATAGGGAGAGCTGCTGCTGCTGCTGATTCTGTAGGGAGAGCGTTAGCCAGGGAAGAAGAACCAAAAAACTGCTTCTGCTGTTAGCGATTTCCACTTACAACACAACACTTTGTGTGCAGTGACAGGGGAGGCTCTATTTTTTTGCATCAGCTCTGTTGGTTATTAGGCTGCCTTATAAGGCTCCCTGATAGCTGCATTGCTGTTTGCACTGCTTTTTTAAAAGCAAAAATACTTTTCTTCCTCTTTTCGGCACAGTTACCAAGGGTTCATTTTTCCAAGCTTTTGTGTGTGCACTGTGCAGCAGTCCTGCTTATTAGGCTGCCTGCGTCCAAACTTGGACGTGTAATCTCTACTGGGCCTGAGACAATAGTTCAGCGTCCTCAAATCTATAGTGAGATCCAAAATCTCCCCAGTCCTATAGACACCCTCCACCTTGTCATACACCATTCAATTTCAGTCTGTTATATTGAGGTGGAATCTCTACTGGGCCAGAGACAATAGTTCTGCGTCCTCAAATCTATAGTGAGATTCAAAATATCACCAATCCTATAGACACCCTCCACCTTGTCATTCACCATCCAATTTCAGCCTGTTACATTGACGTGTAATCTCTACTGGGCCTGAGACAATAGTTCAGCGTCCTCAAATCTATAGTGAGATTCAAATTCTCACCAATAGTAGATACACCTTCTACCTTGTTTTACAGTACCATATAGCTGGTGGTATTTTGGGTACATTTTCACAAAAAAGAGCAAGTATGGTAGAAGATGCCATGGAAGTGGGCGGGGGTTGCCAGCTGGTCCCGATGGTGGTGGTGGTGGTGTTGCATCTGTTGGTAGTGGCAAAAGCACAATAGCACCTAAGGCAGGAGGTGTTGAGCCTGCGTCATCGTCTGGCTCCACAATGCCTCGAAGGCTCTCTTTTCTGGGAGTAGGTAAACCACTTTTAAAGCCGGAGCTTCAGGAACAAGTTTTGGCTTACATTGCTGACACAGCCTCCAGCTCTCTCGACTCCTCTTCTGAAGTTTCAAAAAATAAAAGCACTGAGTCGTCATTGGAAGCTCCTGGTCAGGAACAACACCTTTCCTTGTGTCCTTCACCCCTACCAAAATTGAAGGATGTGGCAGGCCACACTACCGATTACTCCATGGAGCTCTTTTCACATATCATGCCTGGGTTAGCAAGTCAAATCGTGAATTCCCCAGTCCAAGATGAATCTGACATGGAGTGCACTGATGCACAGCCACTTCTAGATTTTTCTGCTGGTACATTCACTCAGAGCACTACACTGTCCTCGCAGTGTACTGAGGCAGAATCAGACCCTGATGAAACTCAGGTGCCCCTTCCCGCATACTATACCACCTTACACGGTGACACAGAGGAAGGTGCACATGAAATTGAAGAGGAGGTGATGGATGACCCAGTTGTTGACCCAGATTGGTATCCATTGGGGGAAGAGGGTGCCGCTACCAATAGCTCAAAAGAGTAGGAGGAGGATCCGCAGCAGGCAACGACATCGCAACAGCTGTTATCTGGCATGACCGTAGCAGTCCAAAAACGTGTTACAAAAACCAAAAAGTTGCAGGACAGCTTGGCCAGACGGTCAAATTAGCACAGTGTGCAAGGTCTCAAAATGTCTTCCATAGTAGGAAGAGTGCAGTGTGGCACTTTTTTGAACAAAATCCTAATGATCAGGCAAAGGTTATCTGTAAGAAGTGCGCAAAGACCTTTAGCCGAGGGAAAAATCTGAGAAATTTGAATATCAGTTGCATGCTTAGACATTTAACCACCATGCACTTGCAAGTGTGGACGGACTACCAAACCTCATGTGCCACATGTGCACCTGCTCCGAATGAAGGTAGTCAGCAATGCCACATCTCTTCCCCCACTGTAAGCCCACCGGTTAGCACACCACCAGCAGCAAATGTCGAGGTGTCGTTGCAAGGGCAAAGCAGTCATGGAATCACAATGTTATTGCTACCAAAGACTGAATCTAGGCCATCAGCAACACCACCAACACCATCACCAACCCTCTCTCAGTCCGCCATGTCCACCGCTAGTTCCACCATATGCAGCTCTCAAGTCCAGCTCACCCTACCAGAGACTCTGAGTAGGACAAGAAAGTACTCATCCTCTCATCTGCGTACACTGGCTTTGAACGCCCACATTGCCAAACTAATCTCGTTAGAGATGATGCCCTACCGGTTGGTTGAAAGCAAAGCTTTCCGCTAGCTCATGGCCTACGCAGTACCACGCTATGACCTACCCAGTCGCACTTCTTTTCGCGAAAAGCCATCCCAGACCTCCACGTGCATGTGAAAGACTGCAATGTCCATGCACTCAAGCAATCAGTGAGTGGAAAGGTGCACCTCACAACAGATGCATGGTCCAGTAGGCATGGCCAGGGCCGTTATGTGTCCATCACTGCGCACTGGGTTAATGTGGTGGATGCAGGGTCCACAGGAGACAGTGGCGGTGGGACAGTGCTGCCTAGCCCACGGTATAGGAAACAGTTGGCTGTAGGCGTTCGACCCTCCTCCTCCAGAAGCGAAAGCTCGTCCACAGAGCGCAGTCGCACGAGCACTCCATCCGCAGCTGCCAGTGTTGCACACGAGGTGACCCACTATCGAACAGCTAGTGGTAAGCGTCAGCAGGCTGTGTTGAAGATGATGTATTTGGGCGACAACAGACACACTGCGGAGGTACTGGCCGACTACTTGCAGCGACAAACTGAGTCATGGCTGGGCAGTCTACATCTTGAGGCAGGCAAGGTAGTTAGTGATAATGGCAGGAATTTTGTGGCAGCCATAGCCCTTTCAAAACTCATACCTTGCCGGGCTGACACCTTGAACCTGGTGGTGCAGTGCTTCCTCAATAATTATCCAGAGTTAACACCCCTGCTCCATAAGGTGCAAAGACTGTGCTCGCACATCCGCCGGTCGCCCGTACACTCCAGTCGTATGCAGAAGCTGTAGCGATTGCTCCACCTTCCCAAGCACCGCCTAATTATTGACGTTGCAACAAGGTGGAACTCCACCCTGCACATGGTTCAGAGGCTGTGCGAACAGAGGCAGGTGTTATGAATGAATCACCGTAGGAGGCAAAAAACAGAAATACTAGCTAAGTCCAGAAAACCAGAGAAGTTGGCAGCTATCGAATTGCAGACCCCTGAACCTAACAACAACAACTAGCAGTAGCCGTGGAGGGTTCCTACGGTGCCCTAGACCCCTCGATCACAGCCGGAGAACTACATAGCCTAAAGACAGAAAGGGAAATCTAAACTGCCCCAGAGCAGACCCCAAAGCAAAAGGCAGCCCCCAACATATAATGACGGTGAAGCAAGATGAAAAAACACTCACACAGATAGAAAGATAGGCTGAGCAAATGATGATGGCGCCCAAGCTAACTAAATAGGACAGAATAGAAAAGCTGCTGTCTGCAATCTGCCAAAACCCTCTCAAAAACAAGAGCCAACAGAGTGATAGGGAAAAAAGCCCTGAAGATGCTAGGCTTCAAAAAGACTATATGAGTACTAAGGTATTATCTGGAGACAGAGCAAAAAGGAATTCAGCTCACCCAACAGGGAAAGGCAGAAATCCAGAAAAACAAGGCAAAACAAAACCAAAACACAAATGCAAAAAGTAGAGCAGAAAACTTAGCTTTTGAGGAGCAGGAATCAGACTGGTCTCCAAGAATCCCTCAGAGTAATCACCCGCAAGGCAGAAGGGCGTCGGCTGCCTTATATCCTGTCAGCAATCCCAGTCACCCAGTCATCATCATTCTGCTCAGGTGCTTTGTAATCAGCCTCACTACCTTCCTTCACCAGAAGTAGGAGTTCATCAGACCTCAATGGTGAAGGGGAAAATGAACTCACAACAGTACCTCCCACTTGAGGAGGGGTCACCGAACCCTCATCCACGCCACCAGGGCGATCAGGGTGAGCCCGATGAAAGGCACGCACCAATCTTTTGGCATGAATATCAGAGGCAGAGACCCAGGAATTATCCTCCTGACCATAACCCTTCCACTTAACCAAATACTGGAGTCTCCGTCTAGCCAGACGGGAATCCAGTATCTTCTCTACCTCATATTCCATGTTACCTTCAACTAATACAGGGTCCGGAGGTGCCACCCCCGGAACAACAGGTTCAACAAACCTCTTCAACAAGGACTTATGAAACACATTATGAATTTTAAATGTGACAGGAAGAGCCAAACGAAAAGAGACCGGATTAATAATCTCCAAAATCTTGCAAGGTCCAATAAATCTAGGCTTAAACTTAGGAGAAGCCACCTTCATAGCGATATTTTTTGATGATAACCAAACCATATCACCAACCTTAAACTGGGGACCAATGGTCCTATATCGGTTGGAAAACCGCTGGGCCTTTTCCTGAGAGAGAGATAACTTATCCACCACTTGGTCCCAGATCTGGTGCATTCTTTCCACCACAGTGTCAACACCTGGGTAGGCAGAAGGCTCCACCTGCCCTGAAGAAAATCGAGGATGAAACCCAAAGTTACAATAAAAAGGTGACATCAAAGTGGCAGAACTAGCTCTATTATTTAAAGCAAATTCGGCCAAGGGCAAAAATGAAACCCAGTCATCCTGATCGGCGGAAATAAAACATCTCAAATACGACTCCAAGGTCTGGTTTGTTCTCTCTGTCTGCCCACTGGTCTGAGGGTGAAAAGCAGAGGAGAAGGACAACTGAATTCCCAGCTTGGAACAGAAAGTCCTCCAAAATCTAGACACAAATTGAACTCCTCTGTCAGATACAATGTTCTCAGGAATCCCTTGCAAGCGAACAACCTGTTGCAAAAACAGGGGCACCAACTCAGAGGAAGATGGCATCTTAGGGAGTGGTACAAGATGAACCATCTTAGAGAACCTATCACAAACCACCCAAATAACAGTCATTCTCTGAGAGACAGGCATATCAGAGATGAAATCCATTGAAATATGGGTCCATGGCCTCCTGGGGACCGGCAAAGGCATCAACAACCCACTAGAACGAGAATAAGGTTTAGACTGGGAGCAAGTCCCACAGGACTGCACAAAATTCCTGACATCACGAGACAAGGCGGGCCACCAAAAAGACCGACTCACCAGATCTCTAGTACCAAAAATACCTGGATGACCAGCCAATGCAGAGCAATGAACTTCAGACATCACTCTCTTCTTCCACTGGTCAGGAACACACAACTTTCCAGTGGGACAATGCTCAGGTTTGTCCTCCTGGAACTCTTCCAGAGCACGTCTCAAATAGGGCGAGATGGCAGAAAGAACTACCCCTTCGCCTAAGATGGTAGCAGGCTTGGTCACCACAGGAGAATCAGCAAAGAAGCTCCTAGAGAGGGCGTCTGCCTTGACATTCTTAGTGCCAGGAAGAAAAGAGACCACAAAATCAAAACGTGTAAAAAACAAGGCCCACCTAGCCTGTCTAGGGTTCAAGCGTTTGGCCGACTCCAGGTAAATCAAATTCTTGTGGTCAGTGAGGACCACGACTTGGTGTTTAGCTCCCTCCAACCAATGTCTCCACTCCTCAAATGCCCATTTCATGGCTAACAGTTCCCGATTTCCCACATCATAGTTACGTTCAGATGGAGAGAGCTTTCAGGAAAAGAAAGTACAGGGATTCATTTTAGATGTTACAGGATCCTTTTGGGACAAAACAGCTCCTGCACCAATCTCAGAAGCGTCCACCTCTACCTGGAACGGGAGTGAGACATCAGGTTGCCACAAAACCGGGGCAGAAGTGAATCTTCGCTTCAGCTCCTGAAATGAAGAAACAGCCTCCGGAGACAAATTCAACACATCAGCACCCTTCTTAGTCAGATCAGTCAATGGCTTGGCAATACTAGAAAATTTTGCTATAAATTTCCGATAAAAATTAGCAAAACCCAAAAACTTCTGGAGGGCCTTCAAAGAAGTGGGCTGAACCCAATCATAAATGGCCTGTACCTTGGCCGGGTCCATTTCAATAGTTGACGGAGACAAAATAAATCCCAAAAATGAAATCCTCTGTACCCCAAAAAGGCATTTTGATCCTTTGACATACAGGGAATTCTCCCTCAAGATCTGGAACACAGTCCGAACATGTTCCACATGAGAATCCCAATCCTTGGAGAAGATCAAAATATCATCCAGATAGATAATCAAAAATGTATCCACAAAGTCTCGTAAAATGTCGTTCATGAAGCACTGGAAGACAGAAGGGGCATTAGTGAGCCCAAAAGGCATCACCAGGTACTCAAAATGTCCCTCCGGAGTATTCAACGCCGTCTTCCATTCATCCCCATGCTTAATGCGGATAAGATTATACGCCCCCCTGAGGTCAAGCTTGGTAAACCAGCAAGCACCTTTAACTCTGGAGAATAGATCCGAAATCAGGGGTAACGGATACTGATATTTAATAGTAATTTTGTTGAGGGCACGATAATCAATACAAGGCCTTAATGAACCATTCTTTTTTGACACGAAAAAAAAACCGTCACCTAAGGGTGGAGAGGATGGTCTAATATGACCCTTCTCCAACGCCTCCTTAATATAGGATTGCATAGTCTCGTGCTCGGGTACAGATAAATTGAAGAGCCGACCCATAATAAATTTACACCCCGGGCTCAGTTCAATTGCACAGTCATAACTCCTATGAGGAGGCAAAGATGCAGACTCATTCTCACTAAATACATCATAAATGTTCGCCAAATAGTCAGGAACATCATGCGACTGAGGAGAGGTGGAAAAAACCAGAGCCTCACTAAGGGCACACCGACAACCCCAACTCACCACAGACACAGATTTCCAATCCAAAACTGGATTATGAATTTGCAACCAGGGAAACCCCAGAACAATGGTATCATGCAAATTATGCAACACCAAAAATCTGCAATTTTTTTGATGGTCTGGGGCGACCCGCATTACCACCTGGGTCCAAAACTGAGGTTTATTTTTCGCCAAAGGAGTAGCATCAATCCCGCTCAAAGGGATAGGCGTCCGCAGAGGTGTCATCGGAAATCCACATCGTTTAGCAAAATCCAAGTCCATTAGATTCAGGGCTGCTCCCGAATCCACAAAAGCCTTGGGGGAAAATGTGGACAGGGAGCAGATCAGAGTAATTGACAGAAGAAACTTAGGTTGAACACCACCCATAGAAAACGTTTCTCTCGTTTAGGACAGACAGAAATAATATGCGAGGCATCTCCACAAAAAAACCCACAGCTTATTCCGCCTTCTGAACTCCTGACGCTGCTCTCTGGAAAAAACTCTATCACATTGCATAGGTTCAGACACTTGTCCAACAGGTGGCAACACCTCTCGTGCAGTCCTGCGTTCACGTAAACGCCGATCAACCTGAATGGCTAATGACATAGAATCGTCAAGACCAGAGGGAACAGGAAATCCCACCATAGTATCTTTTACGGCTTCTGACAAACCCTTCCGAAAGAGAGCTGCCAAGGCATTATCATTCCAGGTAGTAAGGACCGCCCACTTTCGGAATTTTTGACAGTACAATTCTGCAGAATCTCGACCCTGGCTCAATGCCAACAGGGTCTTTTCAGCCTGATCAATAGCATTAGGTTCGTCATACAACAACCCCAAGGCTTGAAAAAATGCATTCACAGTCAGAATAGGATCATCTGGTTTCAAAGAAAACGCCCAATCCTGGGGATCGCCACGCAGCAAAGAGATGACAATTTTAACCTGCTGCGCGGAGCTCCCTGATGAGTTAGGATTTAAGGCAAAAAATAATTTACAATTATTTTTGAAATTCAAAAATTTAGACCGATCCCCAAAAAACACATCAGTAGTAGGGATCTTTGGTTCAGCAGCATGTGAATGAGCAAGGTAGGCGGAAATTCCCCGCACTTCCGCAGCGAGCTGCTCCACACAATCAGACAATTGCTTTATCTCCATTGAGAGAGGAAAAAAATTCCCCCTACGGCCTCAGAGATATAGAGGAAAAAATATACACACTTTTTTTTTTTTTTTACAATTCTTTCCTGCTATTGAGTACCCTAGGATCTGCGGTGTTGTGAGTTCATTTTCCCCTTCATTACTGAGGCCCGAGGAACTCTGGTAAAGAAAGGTAGTGAGCCTGATTATCAAACACCTGAGGCTGATGATGATGACTGGTTGAGTGGAGTTACGGACTGGATATAAGGCTGCCGACGCCCTTCTGCCCTGCGGGTGATTTCTCTGTGGGATCCTTGGAGACCAGTCTGAATTCCTGCTCCTCTAAAGCTAAGTTTGCTGCTTGGCCTTTTGCTTTTGTGCTTTGACTTTGTTTTGCTTTGTTTTTCTGGATTTCTGCCATTCCCTGCTGGGGTGTGCTGAATTAATTTAGCTCTGTCTTCTGAAAATACCTGAGTGCTGATTTAGTTTTTGAAGCCTAGCTGCTTCAGGGCCTTTTTCATATCAGCTTGTTGGCTTATGTTTTTGATAGGGTTTTGGCAGATTGCAGACAGCAGCCTTCCTGTCCTTTCCTATCTAGATAGTTGCGGGCCCCGTCTTTGCTCAGTCTATCTTTCTGTCTATGTTAGTATTTTCATCTTGCTTCACCGTCATTATATGTTGGGGGCTGCCTATTGCTTTGGGGTCTGCTCTGGGGCAGTTTAGATTTCCCCTTTCTTTCTTTAGGCCTATGTAATTCTCCGGCTGTGATCGAGGGGTCTAGGGCTTCGTAAGAACCCCCCACGGCTACTGCTAGTTGTGTTGATAGGTTCAGGGGTCTGCAATCTGATAGTTGCCAACTTCTCTGGTTTTCTGGACTTAGCTTGTATTTCTGCTTTTGCCTCCTATGGTGACTCATTCATAACAGAATCACCCGCCGTACCGCAGATTCTAGGGTACTCAATAGCAGAAAAGAATTGTAAAAAAAAAAAAAAAAAGGTGTATATTTTTTCCTCTAGATCTCTGAGGCCGTAGGGGGAATTTTTTTTCTCTCAATGGAGATAAAGCAATTGTCTGATCGTGTGGAGCAGCTCGCTGCGGAAGTGCGGGGAATTTCCGCCTACCTTGCTCATTCACATGCTGCTGAACCAAAGATTCCTACACCTGATGTATTTTTTGGGGATCGGTCTAAATTTTTGAATTTCAAAAATAATTGTAAATTATTTTTTGCCTTGAAGCCTAACTCGTCAGGGAGCTCCACGCAGCAGGTTAAAATTGTCATCTCTTTGCTGCGTGGCGATCCCCAGGATTTGGCGTTTTCTTTGAAACCAGATGATCCTATTCTGACTAATGTGAACGCATTCTTTCAAGCTTTGGGGTTGTTGTATGACGAACCTAATGCCATTGATCAGGCTGAAAAGACCCTGCTGGCATTGAGCCAGGGTCGTGATTCTGCAGAATTGTACTGTCAAAAATTCCGAAAGTGGGCAGTACTTACTACCAGGAATGATAATGCCTTGGCTGCTCTCTTTCGGAAGGGTTTGTCAGAAGCCGTAAAAGATACTATGGTGGGATTTCCTGTTCCCTCTGGTCTTGACGATTTTATGTCACTAGCCATTCAGGTTGATCGGCGTTTGCGCGAACGCAAAGCTGCACGAAAGGTGTTGCCACCTGTTGAACAAATGTCTGAACCTATGCAATGTGATAGAGTTTTTTCCAGAGAGCAGCGTCAGGAGTTCAGAAGGCGTAATAAGTTGTGTTTTTTCTGTGGAGATGCCTCGCATATTATTTCTGTCTGTCCTAAACGAGAGAAACGCTTTGCACACACGTTTTCTGTTGGGGGTGTTCAACCTAAGTTTCTTCTGGCTATTACTCTGATCTGCTCCCTGTCCACATTTTCCGCCAAGGCTTTTGTGGATTCGGGAGCAGCCCTAAACCTAATGGACTTGGATTTTGCTAAACGTTGTGGATTTCCGATGACACCTCTGCAGACGCCTATCCCTTTGAGGGGGATTGATGCTACTCCTTTGGCTAAAAATAAACCCCAGTTTTGGACCCAGGTGGTAATGCGGGTCGCCCCAGACCATCAAGAAAATTGCAGATTTTTGGTGTTGCATAATCTGCATGATACTATTGTTCTGGGGTTTCCCTGGTTACAGATTCATAATCCAGTTTTGGATTGGAAATCTGTGTCTGTGGTGAGTTGGGGTTATCGGTGTGCCTTTAGTGAGGCTCCAGTGTTTTCCACCTCTCCTCAGTCGCATGATGTTCCTGATTATTTGGCGGACTTTTATGATGTATTTAGTGAGAATGAGTCTGCGTCTCTGCCTCCTCATAGGAGTTATGACTGTGCAATTGAACTGAGCCCGGGGTGTAAATTTCCCAAGGGTCGGCTCTTCAATTTTTCTGTACCCTAGCACGAGGCTATGCGATCCTATATTAAGGAGGCGTTGGAGAAGGGTCATATTAGACCATCCTCGTCACCCTTAGGTGCCGGTTTTTTTTTTGTAGCCAAAAAGGATGGATCATTAAGACCTTGTATTGATTATCGTGCCCTCAACAAAATTACTGTTAAATATCAGTATCCGTTACCCCTGATTTCTGATCTATTCTCCAGAGTTAAAGGTGCTTGCTGGTTTACCAAGCTTGACCTCAGGGGGGCGTATAATCTTATTCGCATTAAGCATGGGGATGAATGGAAGACGGCGTTTAATACTCCGGAGGGACATTTTGAGTACCTGGTGATGCCTTTTGGGCTCACTAATGCCCCTTCTGTCTTCCAATGCTTCATGAACGATATTTTCCGAGATTTTGTCGATAAATTTTTGATTATCTATCTGGATGATATTTTGATCTTCTCCAAGGATTGGGATTCTCATGTGGAACATATTCGGACTGTGTTTCGGATCTTGAGGGAGAATTCCCTGTATGTCAAAGGATCTAAATGCCTTTTTGGAGTACAGAGGATTTCTTTTTTGGGATTTATTTTGTCCCCGTCAACTATTGAAATGGACCCGGCCAAGGTACAGGCCATTCACGATTGGGTTCAGCCCACGTCTTTGAAGGCCCTCCAGAAGTTTTTGGGTTTTGCTAATTTTTATCGGAAATTTATAGCAAAATTTTCTATTATTGCCAAGCCATTGACTGATTTGACTAAAAAGGGTGCTGATGTGTTAAATTGGTCTCCGGAGGCTGTTTCTTCCTTTCAGGAGCTGAAGCGAAGATTCACCTCCGCCCCGGTTTTGCGGCAACCTGATGTCTCACTTCCATTCCAGGTAGAGGTGGATGCTTCTGAGATTGGTGCAGGAGCTGTTTTGTCCCAAAAGGATCCTGTAACATCTAAATTGAATCCCTGTGCTTTCTTTTCCCGAAAGTTCTCTCCATCTGAAAGTAACTATGATGTGGGGAATAGGGAACTGTTGGCCATGAAATGGGCATTTGAGGAGTGGAGACATTGGTTGGAGGGAGCTAAGCATCAAGTCGTGGTCCTCACTGACCACAAGAATTTGATTTACCTGGAGTCGGCCAAACGCTTGAACCCTAGACAGGCTAGGTCGGCCTTGTTTTTTACACGTTTTGATTTTGTGGTTTCTTTTCTTCCTGGAACAAAGAATGTCAAGGCAGATGCCCTCTCTAGGAGCTTCTTAGCTGATTTTCCTGTGGTGACCAAGCCTGCTACCATCTTAGGCGAAGGGGTAGTTCTTTCTGCCATCTCGCCCGATTTGAGACGTGCTCTGGAAGAGTTCCAGGAGGACAAACCTGAGCGTTGTCCCAGTGGAAAGTTGTATGTTCCTGACCAGTGGAAGAAGAGAGTGATGTCTGAAGTTCATTGCTCTGCTTTGGCTGGTCATCCAGGTATTTTTGGTACTAGAGATCTGGTGAGTCGGTTTTTTTGGTGGCCCTCCTTGTCTCGTTATGTCAGGAATTTTGTGCAGTCCTGTGGGACGTGCTTCCGGTCTAAATCGTGTTCTCGCTCTAGTTGGTTGTTGATGCCTTTGCCTGTCCCCAAGAGGCCATGGACCCATATTTCAATGGATTTCATCTCTGATATGCCTGTCTCTCAGAGGATGACTGTTATTTGGGTGATTTGTGATAGGTTCTCTAAGATGGTTCATCTTGTACCACTCCCTAAGTTGCCTTCTTCCTCTGAGTTGGTGCCCCTGTTTTTACAACAGGTGGTTCGTTTGCACGGGATTCCTGAGAACATTGTATCTGACAGAGGAGTCCAGTTTGTGTCTAGATTTTGGAGAACTTTCTGTTCCAGGCTGGGAATTCAGTTGTCCTTCTCCTCTGCTTTTCACCCTCAGACCAATTGGCAGACAGAGAGAACAAACCAGACCTTGGAGTCATATTTGAGATGTTTTATTTCTGCTGATCAGGATGATTGGGTTTCATTTTTGCCCTTGGCCGAATTTGCTTTAAATAATAGAGCTAGTTCTGCCACTTTGATGTCACCTTTTTTTTTGTAACTTTGGGTTTCATCCTCGATTTTCTTCAGGGCAGGTGGAGCCCTCTGCCTGCCCAGGTGTTGACACTGTGGTGGAGAGAATGCACCAGATCTGGGACCAAGTGGTGGATAAGTTATCTCTCTCCCAGGAAAAGGCCCAGCGGTTTTCCAACCGACATAGGACCATTGGTCCCCAGTTTAAGGTTGGTGATATGGTGTGGTTATCATCAAAAAATATTGCTATGAAGGTGGCTTCTCCTAAGTTTAAGCCTAGATTTATTGGACCTTACAAGATTGTGGAGATTATTAATCCGGTCTCTTTTCGTTTGGCTCTTCCTGTCACATTTAAAATCCATAATGTGTTCCATAAATCTTTGTTGAAGAAGTTTGTTGAACCTGTTGTTCCGGGGGTGGCACCTCCAGACCCTGTATTGGTTGAAGGTAACATGGAATATGAGGTAGAGAAAGTACTGGATTCCCATCTGGCTAGACGGAGACTCCAGTATTTGGTTAAGTGGAAGGGTTATGGTCAGGAGGATAATTCCTGGGTCTCTGCCTCTGATATTCATGCCAAAAGATTGGTGCGTGCCTTTCATCGGGCTCACCCTGATCGCCCTGGTGGCGTAGTTGAGGGTTCGGTGACCCCTCCTCAAGGGGGAGGTACTGTTGTGAGTTCATTTTCCCCTTCATTACTGAGGCCCGAGGAACTCCCTCTTCTGGTAAAGAAAGGTAGTGAGCCTGATTATCAAACATCTGAGGCTGATGATGATGACTGGCTGAGTGGAGTTACGGACTGGATATAAGGCTGCCGACGCCCTTCTGCCCTGCGAGTGATTTCTCTGTGGGATCCTTGGAGACCAGTCTGAATTCCTGCTCCTCTAAAGCTAAGTTTGCTGCTCGGCCTTTTGCTTTTGTGCTTTGACTTTGTTTTGCTTTGTTTTTCTGGATTTCTGCCATTCCCTGCTGGGGTGTGCTGAATTCATTTAGCTCTGTCTTTTGAAAATACCTGAGTGCTGATTTAGTTTTTGAAGCCTAGCTGCTTCAGGGCCTTTTTCATATCAGCTTGTTAGCTTATGTCTTTGATAGGGTTTTGGCAGATTGCAGACAGCAGCCTTCCTGTCCTTTCCTATCTAGATAGTTGCGGGCCCCGTCTTTGCTCATCTATCTTTCTGTCTGTGTTAGTATTTTCATCTTGCTTCACTGTCATTATAAGTTGGGGGCTGCCTATTGCTTTGGGGTCTGCTCTGGGGCAGTTTAGATTTCCCCTTTCTTTCTTTAGGCCTATGTAATTCTCCGGCTGTGGTCGAGGGGTCTAGGGCTTCGTAGGAACCCCCCACGGCTATTGCTAGTTGTGTTGATAGGTTCAGGGGTCTGCAATCTGATAGTTGTCAACTTCTCTGGTTTTCTGGACTTAGCTTGTATTTCTGCTTTTGCCTCCTACGGTGACTTATTCATAACACTGCGGTATGGCAGGTGATTCTGTTATGAATGAGTCACCGTAGGAGGCAAAAGACAGAAATACTAGCTAAGTCCAGAAAACCAGAGAAGTTGGCAGCTATCGAATTGCAGACCCCTACCGTGCCCTAGACCCCTCCATCACAGCCGGAGAACTACATAGCCTAAAGACAGAAAGGGAAATCTAAACTGCCCCAGAGCAGACCCCAAAGCAAAAGGCAGCCCCCAACATATAATGACGGTGAAGCAAGATGAAAAAACACTCACACAGATAGAAAGATAGGCTGAGCAAATGATGGGGCCCAAGCTAACTAAATAGGACAGAATAGAAAAGCTGCTGTCTGCAATCCGCCAAAACCCTCTCAAAAACAAGAGCCAACAGACTGATAGGGAAAAAAGCCCTGAAGACGCTAGGCTTCAAAAAACACTATATCAGTACTCAGGTATTATCTGGAGACAGAGCAAAAAGGAATTCAGCTCACCCAGCAGGGAAAGGCAGAAATCCAAAAAAACAAGGCAAAACAAAACCAAAACACAAATGCAAAAAGTAGAGCAGAAAACTTAGCCTTTGAGGAGCAGGAATCAGACGTGGTCTCCAAGAATCCCTCAGAGTAATCACCCGCAAGGCAGAAGGGCGTCAGCTGCCTTATATCCAGTCAGCAATCCCAGTCACCCAGTCATCATCATTCTGCTCAGGTGCTTTGTAATCAGCCTCACTACCTTCCTTCACCAGAAGTAGGAGTTCATCAGACCTCAATGGTGAAGGGGAAATTGAACTCACAACAGGCAGGCTGTAATTCATTTGTGGGAGGATACACGGGCAGGCAGTTTGAAGGCAGACATGGAGTTGTCTGGTGTGCAGTGGTTGAAGCTGAAAGACCTCTGTAAAGTCCTTCAGTGTTTTGAGGAATGCACACGGCTGATAAGCGCAGACGACGCCATCATAAGCATGAGCATCCCACTTATGCATCTGCTCATGCAAACTTTGACGCACATTAAGGAGCAGGCGTCTGCAGCCGAGGAGGGAAGCCTTGATGACAGTCAGTCATTTTCTGGTCAGGGAAGTCTCGTGGACGAGGTGGAGGAAGAAAAGGAGGAGGAGGATGATGGGGATGATTATTTAGAGGAGGAGGATGCTTCTCAGGGGGCAAGAAAAAATGTTGGCGTGACAAGGTCAGGTGCAGGGTTTGTGCGTGACTGGAGGGATGTGGATTTGCCAGAAAGTGCTTCTCCACCCAGCACTCGCAGTGCATCATTGACACCTGTAACATTGGCCCATATGTGTGATTATGCCTTGCAGATCCTAAAAAGGGACCCCCGCATTGCCAAAATGATGAACGATGACGACAACTGGTTGGCCAGCATCCTGGATCCACACTAAAAAGGCAAATTCCAAAACATCATGCCACAGGAGAACCTAGAGCTAATATTGGCTAACAAACAAGCAACTCTGGTAAACCGTTTGTTTGAGGCATTCCTAGCACACAGCGGCGGTGATGTTTTTCCAACAAGCCGTAGGTGGCAACATGAAAGAGGTGTTCGTGGTGCACACAGCTGAAGTGGCGTTGGACACAGGGGTTTCATGACCATGTTGTGGACTGATTTTTCAAGTACCGCTCACACGACTGGTAATACTGCATCGATCGAAAGTGACAGCAGTTGTCAGCTATGGTAACAAACTACTTCTCCTCCCATATCGATGTTCTCCCTCACCGGTCATTCCCCTTTGACTATTGGGCCAGTAAACTTGACACCTGGCCTGAATTGGCACAATATGCCTTACAGGAGCTCGCTTGCCCTGCTGCTAGTGTGTTATCTGAACGAGTCTTCAGTGCTGCTGGATCAATCCTGACAGAAAAAAGGACCCGTCTGTCGACCCAAAAATGTTGATGATCTAAATGTTAGGAACGGCGGAACGCACTAAATAAAAATAATAATAAAGTGCGTTCGCCGCTCGGGGTCCACCGTGCAGTAGGTGATATAACCGCTGCTAAGTGGTGGCAGGAGCAATATGGCAGAAATGCACACAGGGTTAAACTTCACCCAGGTGCGCAGAGCAATCTCAGTTAACTCACAGAGATGCAAAAAAGTACAAACACAAATGTCTGAACCTGTTGTAGTCACAGTACTCAGTAAAAAACGCACACACGGTATACGGTCACAGGAGTAGCCCAAGACGGCGGCACTACGTCCGTCTAGACCTACCGTGTGCACGGCGTTGCAACTGCGAACGCAAAAGAGACTGCTACTGCAGCGCGGCATGGACACTGCCGTTAAACGACAAAGGCAAGGCGCAAGCGCAATGTCGGACGCTAGCAGTTGTGGGTCTTGCAGCAGAGGAGCGCTGGCGCTGGTTCTAACTCAGTCCCTATCCACAAGCATAATATCAGATAGAAGGGGTTTCAAATGAGTCAATCACCAGAATCACGCATCCGTCCTCATACACACAGCAGCAAGTAAGTCTATACTAGCGCATGGCGGAACAGCCATGCGCGCCTTTTATAGCAGCCGGGACCTTCTGCACGCTTCCAGATCTCTGAGATGGACCAATGAGAACTGGAGCGGGACCTGAGCACATGAATCCCGATCTCCAATGGGAGATCGTCCCATGAGCATGCCCAGTAAGAGGACAGAAGGACTTAGCCTCAGGAGAGATTTGCTGCAAGGCAATCTCCTCTGCAATATCCTCTGCAGTGGAAAAATAGGAGGAGAGTGCAGAATGTGAGGATCTGGATCCCTGCTGAGTAAACGCTGGAATCCGACTCCTAACATAACCCCCCCTCCTAGGGCCCCCCCTCCCTGAGCCTTACGATCCACGAACTTGTGCCCGTAAGAGGTATAGGCCTCAGACTCGTCCGCAGGCAAGTCTGATGTCCAGGTAGGTGACAGAGAGACCCGGGACACGTGGAAGGCCTCAGGGGTGGCAAGATCACCAGGTTTAAGAAGGGACCCGTGGGAGATAGCGGGAGCGGAAGTTAACGTGGAACGCCACTGTGTGTCGGCAGGCGTCTCCGCTCTACGCTTAAGGAGGCTATTCCTAGCACAAAAAGTGCAGGCCCGAATATATTTTTTAACATCCCGAGCCCTGTGCGGCCACCAGTAAGACCCTGCCAGGAGTTTTGTGGTCTGCATATAGCCACAGTGACCACCCCTCCTGGACGTGTGTGCCCAGGCAAGAACCTTCGGCCGAAGGTGGGGAGGAACAAGGGTCTTACCCGGCGGTACAGAATTTGGCCGTTGCGGGGCACTGTTGTTCTGAGACACCGCGTGTTGACAAATGTGACCGCAACTGGAGTCTTGTGCCGGACACGCCTGGAGAACGGTGCGAGACACCTCCATGGACTCTGGGGGTGGAACCTCTGGCTCGGGTAGTTCCAGAGACTCAAAAAAATTGGGAGCCGGAGTAACCTTCCATTTGGATTGAGCACGCTTCGAAAAACGGAGGTCAATGCGGGTGAAAATGGCAATCAGCTCTTCCAAACTGGCAGGAACCTCTCTAGTGGAGAGAGCATCTTAAACGTTCTCCGCCAAACCTCTCCAAAATACAGGGATGAGGGCTTTATTGGACCACTCCAGCTCGGAAGCCAGTGTCCGAAAATGGACGGCATACTGACTAACCGAGAGAGAACCCTGAGTCAAAGCAAGAAGTTGAAGAGAGGTATCGTGCGGGACCCGGGGACTGAGGAAGACCTGCTTAATAGCTGTTAGAAAGTGAGCAGCGGTCCGGACCTCTGGGTTACCACGCTCCCATAGTGGCGTAGCCCACTCCAACGCTTTGCCCGACAGCAGGGAAACAATAAACCCCACCTTGGCCCGTTCCGTAGGGAATCGCGCAGCCAGTAACTCCAGCTGAATGGAGCATTGGCTGATGAAACCCCTACAGGAGGCGCCATCGCCAGAAAATTTATCGGGCAACGGGAGGCGGGTAACTGTCGGCGCGGGGGAGGCTGTGGACATACGGGGAACCGCGTCTGTGAATGCCATTACAGCAGATTCGGTGGATTGTGCAGCTGAGAGAGCCCTCTCAAGAGTGGCCAGCTGGCCCTCAAGCTGCCGAATACACTGTAAGAGTTGCTGCTGTTCTGCCTTCACTAGCCAGACACTGGCGCTAGTATAATGTTGGGAACAGCAGAACACACTAAATAAAAAAACTAATAAAGTGCGTTCGCCGCTCGGGGTCAACCATGCAGTAGGTGATATAACCGCTGCTAAGTGGTGGCAGGAGCAATATGGCGGAAATGCACAGGGTTAAACTTCACCCAGGTGCGCAGAGGAATCTCAGTTAACTCACAGAGATGCAAAAAAGTACAAACACAAATGACTGAGCCTGTTGTAGTCACAGTACTCAGTAAAAAACGCACACACGGTATACGGTCACAGGAGTAGCCCAAGACGGCGGCACTATGTCCATCTAGACCTACCGTGTGCGTGGCGTTGCAACTGCGAATGCAAAAGAGGCTGCTATTGCAGTGCGGCGTGGACACTGTCGCTAAACGACAAAGGCAAGGCGCAAACGCAATGTCGGATGCTAGCAGCTGTGGGTCTTGCAGCAGAGGAGCACTGGCGCTGATTCTAACTCAGTCCCTATCCACAAGCGTAATATCAGAGGGAAGGGGTTTCAAATGAGTCAGTCACCAGAATCACGCATCCGTCCTCATACACACAGCAGCAAGTAAGTCTATTCCAGCGCATGGCGGAACAGCCATGCGCGCCTTTTATAGCAGCCGTGACCTTCTGCACACTTCCAGATCTCTGAGATGGACCAATGAGAACTGGAGCGGGACCTGAGCACATGACTCCCAATCTTCAATCGTCCCATGAGCATGCCCAGTAAGAGGACAGAAGGACTTAGCCTCAGGAGAGATTTGCTGCAAGGCAATCTCCTCTGCAATCTCCTCTGCAGTGGAAAAATAGGAGGAGAGTGCAGAATGTGAGGATCTGGATCCCTGCTGAGTAAACGCAGAAATCCGACTCCTAACACTAACCTTCATTAAAATGAACCATGCATGGGTTTCAAAGGATTTTGTCCCACCCTCCCCTGCTGACAAGTAGGTTGCCAGAAAAATGGCTGGCTTTTGTCCTCCTCTTCCGCGGACTTTTCCAATTTCTCCATTTGCAGCTGCTGAATGTCCAACATCAACATATGCCCATTTTTATTCCACCTCCCTAACTGGGCTTCCTCCCCACACAGGGCCGGGGTCACCACCTGGCACACGCACCCGTGCGAGTGCCGTTGCCCTGGATAGGTGGGTGGGCACACTGTTTGGCAGCGGCACTGGCACAAGGTCCCTCATAGTAGAATCAAGTGTCTCTGACGGTGGGGGTGCACACTCGCCGTCAGACACACTGGCATACTATGAGGGGCCCTGTGCCAGTGCCGTCGCCAACGAGTGGGCCCCCCCTGCTTGCTCAGGATCACAGCACTTGCAAAGTTGAAATACTTACCTCTCCCTGCTCCACTGCCATGATGTCTTCCGTGTTACCTGACAGTGGCATTCTGGTCAGAGAGCGCGATGACATCACATCTGTACGCCCTCTGCCTAAACTGTCCAAGTGCAGTGAGATGGAAGATGGGGACGACGAGGAGTCCAGACTAGTACAGGGATTCCCTAGCGAGGAGACTTATTTAATTGTTTTCAATGTTGGGACAGCTGTGTGGGGAGGAGGACCCCCATACAGTGATTGGGCTGGAACCAGGGGGACCGCCATCAGGGTTGTTGAAGAAACCACATCAGGGGGATTACAAAGGGAGACATGCGACTGAAGTTGTCAGGGCAACAGGGGGCGGGGCGAGGGTAAAAGGAGCAGGGGACGCGCTGAGGTGGCAGTTGGCAGAGAGCCTGACAGGAGAGAGGAAGCCGTGCGGCAGAGAGAGGACTGTGGCAACTGACGGTGTGGAAAAGAGAGACAGGCAGGAGTCTGAAAAAGGGAAATTTGAGACTGACCGAAGGTTGACGCGTAAGAGACTCTCCCCGGGAGTTTCCCCCCGCAAAGATTCAGATAAAGTGACGGCCGCTGATTCCCTCCGTGGTGTGACAGGACCGGGATCTCAGGCGACCGCTGCGACAACACAGCAATCCGGTACAGTGGCCAGGACACTGCCCCCCTGTCTTCTCCCACAGCTGCGGCCCCGTCATCACCGACCTCAGGGGACGTCACCTCGCTATAGGCGGCCGCAGAGCCCGTCCCGGTTACTGAGGGGACACTGAGCAGAATTTGTTAACGTTTATGTCTCTTTTTGAAACTGCGTCATGACCTGGCTGGGGAACGAGCGCCTCTAAACGGACGCCTGGGAGATTGACCCCCTGAACAGTTTCTTCAGGGCCTGTTGTGCCCCACCGTGCCAGCTTCTTCAGGGCCCGTTGTGCCCCACCGACCCCATTTCTTCAGGGCCTGTTGTGCCCCACCGTGCCAGCTTCTTCAGGGCCCGTTGTGCCCCACCGACCCCACTTCTTCAGGGCCCGTTGCGCCCCACCGTCCAGTTTCTTCAGGGCCTGCTGCGCCCCATCGTTCTGGTTTCTTCAGGGCCTGCTGCGCCCCACCGTTCCGGTTTCTTCAGGGCCGGACGAGCACGAGTCCTTCCGGTTAAACGTGGATTACAAGACAGCTACATCTGCAACCCCTGAGTGGTCGTGAACTCGAGCGACGCCCAGAAGGCTAAGTGCACTATAGAAAAATAAGGACCCTTTTTGTTTGAAAGTTGTTTTACGAGTCCCTGCGAGGACAAATAGGTGTTTCTCCTTTGTTTGATTTAAGCAGTTTAGCTCTTGTGGCTTTAAAACTTATAAAAGTTTATTTCCCCCCACATTCAGTCTCGTGTCTCGTCACTGCATCCTGTGAGCCTGCTCGAACCCTACACTTGGCGTAGTCGGCAGGATGCAGTCTCCGAGCGCGGACAGTGGTAGCCCCGAACATGGGGGAGCTGTAAGCTCTGTAAATAATGAGGGTCCCCGTACCAGCATCTCATTGGGGGCCATGTTGAACAACCTGCCTAGATTCTCTGGCTCAAATACTATGCTATGGAGCTGGACAGAGCGGATGAGGGGGCTTTTTCGGATGCACCCAATGACCCCTGACCTGGAAGCTGAAGTGGCACTCATGGCCCTAGACGGGGAGGTGCGGAGGTCAGTGATGTTGAAACCCCCGGGGCACCGCAACACTTTTGAAAAGGTGTTGCAGATAGTGGAACAGACCCACGGGGATCCCACTAATGTGGGAGAGTTAAGGACCCGACTGTTTAGCCGGATGCAGGCAGAGGGGGAGACGATTACTCAGTATATGAATGTACTCCAAGAGTTGCATACGGCTATTGAAAGAAAAGATGGGGTAGGGGTAGGACCTGTTGACATAACCCTACGTGACCTACTGGTGACTGGACTGCGAGATCCACTGATAAAGCAGGCTTTAAGGGAACGGATCAGAATGAATCCCCAAATCGACTTTTCAGAAGTGGGAAGTCAGGCACGGGTTCAGGAGCAAGAGCAGGGGATGGCGGTCCCCGTGGGGAAGGTCCGAGGTGTGGAGGCCTCCTCGAACACAGTTGAGGAACCTCAATGGGTGGAGGAGATGAAGCGTGAATTGAAAAATATAAAGAGCGAGTTGGCTGAAGTAAAGAGAAGAACCGAACCGGAGACTGGACGACCCAGTGCTAATCCCGGTCCCTGGGGGTCACGCTCTCCGCGAGGTGGTCAATCTCTACCGGCCCGGTGTTATGAGTGTGGAGAACCAGGCCACTTCGCCAGAGAGTGTCCGCGGCGTGGGAGATACCCACCCCGGCGGCCATTAAACTAAAGGGCTCCGGGCTGGGGGGACGCCGCTCGGAGCCGAAAACCACAACTAGGGGTGGTGGAAGTCCCGAAGATTTGGTAGCAAAGTGTCCTGAAGTTTGGGCAGAAGTAGAGGGCCGGGCCGTCCGGTGTCTGGTGGACACTGGGTCACAAGTAACCACTATGCCCGCAGCGTACTTTCAACAAAACTTTCCGGAGGCAGCAAGGCCTCAGTGGGGGCCCATGATTAGACTAGTAGCCGCCAACCAACTGCCGGTTCCGGTTGCCGGGGTAGTGTGGGTGCAGGTGACGTTGTGCGGTAAACCCCTCGGCCGCAGAGGGGTGGTGCTGACTCAAGGAGAAGCTGATCAACGACACCCCGTCACCCTAGGCATGAATATTTTAAAAGAGTTTGGTAACCTGTTGCTTAATGATCCCACACAAAGGACACTGAAGCAGTGGGGTTCTCGCACAGCTCAGGGACAGGTATTCCAGCAGCTGGTGCGAGGTGCGCGGGTGCATCGAGACTGCCAGGAGGGTGAGGCTCTGGGCAAGGTCATCGCGACAGCGGCACCCCTGCTTGTGCTGCCTCCTGGACAGACAGTGGTGGCCCTGCCAATTCGGGCCCCGATACCTTTGGAAGGCGTAGAGGTGCAGGTGGAGCCGTGTCACTCAGAGCACTTACCTCCTGGCATACTGGTGGCCCGTTCCCTCGCTACGGTGCGAAAAGGAACCGCCCTGGTCCGCTGCGTTAACCTTGAAGACCGAGATATCATTCTGAAAGCACGGACTGTACTGGCCAAACTAGTAAAGCCTCTAGAAGAAGTGCTGCCCGCTGCTGCGGTTCAATTACGAGTACACCCCGAGGATCCTGGGGAGGTAACAATACGAACCCTACAGGCCCACGAAGTCTCGACACAAGAGAAGGGCCGAAATATTTTGGAGCAGATGCGGGCCGAGCTTTCTGGACTAACTGCGGCCCAACTTTCACAAGTAAAAGCATTGCTGGGACAGTACCATGAAGTATTTGCTAGTCATGAGGACGACTTTGGGTGTACCACCGCCATCACTCATGAGATCCCCACAGCAGGAGCGGCCCCTATCCGAGAACGATATTGACAGATCCCGCCACAACTCTATCAGGAGGTGAAAACTTTGCTGGCTCAGATGCTACAAAAAGGGGTGATACGGGAAAGTCAAAGCCCTTGGGCGGCCCCCATCGTGTTGGTCCGGAAGAAAGATGGTACACTACGATTCTGTGTTGATTATCGTAAATTGAATGCTTGCACTATTAAAGACTCATACCCACTGCCCCGCATAGAAGAATCTCTGTCTGCATTGGGTAAAGCAACATATTTTTCGACCCTGGACTTGGCCAGTGGGTACTGGCAGGTGCCTATGTCAGAAGAGGACAGAGCTAAGACGGCGTTCATAGTGCCCATGGGACTGTTTGAGTTTAATCGAATGCCATTCGGGCTGGCCAACGCCCCCGGGACATTTCAGCGATTGATGGAGCGATGTCTAGGGGATCTCAATTTTGAGGCCACGTTGATCTACCTGGACGACATCATCGTCTATGCCGCCTCCTTCGAGGACCACCTGAAGCGGTTGGGACAGGTACTCAGCCGGCTGCAAAAGTACGGGTTGAAGGTGAAGCCTCAGAAATGTCACCTATTTCGCTCTCAGATTGAGTATCTGGGTCATGTCGTTTCGGCAGAAGGTGTGAGGCCATCCCGGGAGAAGATTGCTGCTATCCAGGAATGGCCTACCCCCGAGACGGTGAAAGACGTGCGGGCTTTTCTGGGGTTAGCTGGATATTACCGTCGTTTCGTAAAGAATTTTGCATGTCGAGCTCGAGCCCTACATGACCTGCTGAAGGGGGCTCCCGCTGGGGCCAATGGGCGAAAAATCCAGTGGCAACACCCTCAGGAAGAGGCCTTCCGAGATCTCAAGGCTGCACTCTCGGATGCCCCAGTGTTGGCTTATGCGGATTTTTCTCAGCCGTTCATCCTGCACACTGACGGGAGTCTTCACGGGCTAGGAGCTGTGTTGTCACAAGTTCAGGATGGCCGGGAAAGGGTGATCGCATATGGAAGCCGTTCACTCCATGACTCCGAGCGTAACCCTGACAATTACAGCTCTTTTAAGCTCGAGCTCCTCGCAGTGGTGTGGGCTATGACGGAGAGATTCGCAGAGTACCTAGCGGGCTCCGAGGTAGTAGTGCGAACTGACAATAACCCACTGGCTCATTTGGAAAACGCCAAGTTGGGGGCTTTGGAGCAGCGATGGGTGGCCCGAATGGCGAAGTACAATTACAAGATTATTTACAAAAGAGGGGCCGAGAATGTTCATGCAGATGCTCTCTCTAGGATTCGACATACAACTCCTGGACAGAATCGAGACGAAGAATTAGAAGGAGAGGAAATACCGTTCGCTCTTACCGCTGCCGTGCTCACCAATGTTGAAGCAAAAGTATCTTCCCCAGAGGCCCACAGGGGCATCCTGGAACAATCTCGTAATAAGTGGATACAACAGCAACAAGAAGATGAAGAAGTTGGACTTCTCCGGACATGGGTCGCCGCTGGTCAATTACCCACTGATACTCAACGACAAGCTTTGACCCAAGACCTGTCGCTGATGCTGCGACAATGGGAGAGACTGATTATCCGAAGGGGATTACTGTACCGTAAGATCACTTCGCAAACAACCTCAACGACTGTTTGGCAGGTGGTTACGCCCGGAGCTCAACTACACGAACTGACTCGAGAGGCTCACGAAAAAGGGGCCCACTTTGGAGTCAAAAAGACTTTGCAATGGTTACAACAGAAAGTTTATCACCCACGCTTGTCGGCTGTTGTGGACGAAGTTTGTCGTACTTGCCGCTTATGTGAATTGGCCAAACCGCCTGCTCAGAGGGCCGCAACACAGACGATTGTGACTTCAGAACCCTTGGAGCTCTTGACGGTGGATTATCTGCACATTGGTCCCGCATTCCAGGGATACGAACACTGCCTCGTCATGGTGGATCATTTCACTAAATTCGCTGTGGTCACCCCTACTCGAGACCAGACCGCGGAGTCAGCCGCCTCCGCAATTTGCAGAAATTTTATACAAGTGTACGGCTGTCCTCAACGCATACATTCCGACCAGGGAGCATGTTTTTTGGGGAAAGTTATGGAGGAACTACATCATCTTTATGGGATTGATAAATCCCGGACCACACCATATCACCCGCAAGGGAATGGGGCTTGTGAGCGATTTAATCGGACATTGATTCAAATGCTACGCACTCTGGAGAGTGACAAGAAAGCTCGTTGGCCTGAATATGTTTCTGAATTAGTGTGGGTTTATAATAATCGGGTACATCGAGTAACGGGCTATACTCCTTATTTCCTGCTGTTCGGACGAGAGGGTAAAGGGATCACGGAGGTAGAGTTGGACCCCGAAGAGCCTCGGCCCTGGACCGGAGTGTCGTCTTGGGTCCGAAATCATCGCCACAGGTTGCAAACTCTTCACCGAATTGTACATACCAAACTTCAAGACTGGGAACACCCCGGGAAGAATACAACCTCCCCTCCCCATCTCCAAAGCGGGGACCGTGTGCTTGTACTAGATCAACGCCCCCAGAATAAACTGGAGTCACGTTGGGAAGAGAGTCCTTATCGGGTACTACGCCGTATCCATTCAGAAGGACCTGTGTACGAAATACAGCCCGAGCAGGATGAAACACTGCCTACTCGCATTGTGCATCGTAATATGTTACGCCTGTGTATTTCTTCCGACCCGAAGCAACTGGAACCCGTCCCGAAGACATCCGAACCGGAGTCCATATGCTGGGACTCAGACGACGAGGATTTCCCTCCAGTTCCCAAGGGCCCTCCACCCAATAATGAGCCAGTTGACACAATTAACCCACCGGCATCTTGCAGCTCGCCGACGTCCACCACCCCAGAAGATTCCACCCCAGTCGAACTTAGACGCTCCGAGCGGTCAACAGCCGGCAAACCCCCCGAACGGTATGAACAAGACCAGTTCGTATGGCAACAAATATTGACACCTTTACAGACCAATCTCAATAGACTAACACCCTCGCCCGAGGACTGGCGAGCTTACAGGGTGGGGGAATGTGGGGAGGAGGACCCCCATACAGTGATTGGGCTGGAACCAGGGGGACCGCCATCAGGGTTGTTGAAGAAACCACATCAGGGGGATTACAAAGGGAGACATGCGACTGAAGTTGTCAGGGCAACAGGGGGCGGGGCGAGGGTAAAAGGAGCAGGGGACGCGCTGAGGTGGCAGTTGGCAGAGAGCCTGACAGGAGAGAGGAAGCCGTGCGGCAGAGAGAGGACTGTGGCAACTGACGGTGTGGAAAAGAGAGACAGGCAGGAGTCTGAAAAAGGGAAATTTGAGACTGACCGAAGGTTGACGCGTAAGAGACTCTCCCCGGGAGTTTCCCCCCGCAAAGATTCAGATAAAGTGACGGCCGCTGATTCCCTCCGTGGTGTGACAGGACCGGGATCTCAGGCGACCGCTGCGACAACACAGCAATCCGGTACAGTGGCCAGGACACTGCCCCCCTGTCTTCTCCCACAGCTGCGGCCCCGTCATCACCGACCTCAGGGGACGTCACCTCGCTATAGGCGGCCGCAGAGCCCGTCCCGGTTACTGAGGGGACACTGAGCAGAATTTGTTAACGTTTATGTCTCTTTTTGAAACTGCGTCATGACCTGGCTGGGGAACGAGCGCCTCTAAACGGACGCCTGGGAGATTGACCCCCTGAACAGTTTCTTCAGGGCCTGTTGTGCCCCACCGTGCCAGCTTCTTCAGGGCCCGTTGTGCCCCACCGACCCCATTTCTTCAGGGCCTGTTGTGCCCCACCGTGCCAGCTTCTTCAGGGCCCGTTGTGCCCCACCGACCCCACTTCTTCAGGGCCCGTTGCGCCCCACCGTCCAGTTTCTTCAGGGCCTGCTGCGCCCCATCGTTCTGGTTTCTTCAGGGCCTGCTGCGCCCCACCGTTCCGGTTTCTTCAGGGCCGGACGAGCACGAGTCCTTCCGGTTAAACGTGGATTACAAGACAGCTACATCTGCAACCCCTGAGTGGTCGTGAACTCGAGCGACGCCCAGAAGGCTAAGTGCACTATAGAAAAATAAGGACCCTTTTTGTTTGAAAGTTGTTTTACGAGTCCCTGCGAGGACAAATAGGTGTTTCTCCTTTGTTTGATTTAAGCAGTTTAGCTCTTGTGGCTTTAAAACTTATAAAAGTTTATTTCCCCCCACATTCAGTCTCGTGTCTCGTCACTGCATCCTGTGAGCCTGCTCGAACCCTACAGCTGTTTTTGGGGAGCACTATACTCTGGAGAATGATATATGGGGCCCACCATACACTGGAGCATTTCAAAGGTGGACATCAGACACTGGAGCAGCATTTACAGGGCCCATTATGCACTGGAGCATTAGAAATGGGGCCGTTATATATGGAGCATTATTTGGGCCCATAAGACAGTGGAGCTTCATCCATGGGGACCAACATATACTGTAGCATTATGTGGAGCTCATCATATACTGTTTCAAACATTATATGGGACCAATGATTCTGTATGGAGAAATATATGGGCCTCATTACTCTGTATAGCGCACTATGCGGAGGCCATAATACTGTATGGAGTAATATACTGTCCGTTTTTGGAGCTATTGGAGAATTTAAAATGGATATCAGTCATGTGATGTAAGAAGTGAAGTATTTTTCATTGTACTATACCGCTATTTCTCTGCCATATCAGAGGATCATGAATTGTGGCATGTGTTAAAGGAGCCCAGTGACACTCTTTGGCCCTGGGCCCACGAAAATCTGGAGCCAGCCCTACCCCCCCCACAACTTTAGCCAAATAACCCCCAGTTTTCAATGCCTAACTATTATTATAAAGTAAATTAAGGTTGACAAGCTTAAGTAATAAGAATTGATGTTTTTGGCATTAAAATGGGCACTGTAGGTGTGTTTCCTGTCCTCCACTCACTGCCGACTTTTCTTCCCCATTGACTTGCATTAGGTTTCGTGTTTCAGTCGGCCTTCGACTTTTCACGATAATCGGCCGATTTCGTTCGACCCGACTTTTGAGAAAGTCGGGTGCCATGAAACCCGACTCGACCCAAAAAAAGGCAAAGTCGCTCATCTCTAATACTTACCTCTTTTGAGATGTAAGCTCTTCTGAGTTCTCTTGCTGGTTACTAGTGCAGGAAATAAAACCTTGCCAATACCTGCTGGTTCAACGGCAGCTTAGAACCGGTAATATTGCCGCCAATTAACCACATTTCTCTAATACTGCAATTTGAAGACGCCATTTTTTTCTGACAACAGTGACTAAACTTGTGGGAGGCCTAAATAGCAAACATAAAAGCAGATTTCATTAAAGTTTGATTAGTTGCTGTTAGGGAAGAGAAAATCCCTGTGTATTCGGCTGTGCACCTTCACCTTTGCCATTAGCAAAATATCATAATGACTGAGGGAGGGGCGACTGCTGCTAAATATGTTGATTGGCTGCAGCCTTTCAACAAACTTTATTGTCAGGGACGGAAGCCAGGATAGCGAATGAAGAGCGTGTGCACGTTACTGCGCATGCGCGTCCCCTGCTCCATTCACTTTCCATGGCGGCTGGACTGCGGCCAAAGCCAAATACACAAGGATTTGCTCATCCCTAGTTGCTGGAAATTATCCTAATATTGCTTATCAACACTTGCAAATTACTATTGTAAATTAAAATCTATATCCATTGTCACCCAGAGACAGAGCTTACCAAATCATAATGTTTTCTTTCTATCCATTTATCTATCTCTGTGCTGTTATACTAACAGAGCCCGATTACTCATATATTACATAGATAAATAGAGAAAAAAAATATCAAAACAATTTTTGAAATATTCCATTTTTCTCTCTCACACACACACAATAAATAATCTGGAATTTTTTGTTTTATTTAGCTCACACTTCAGCTTTGCTGTGTAGACTTAGACAGATCAGCAGATATATCTCATTACCATAAAAGATTGTCCCACTTTGTCTTCATTTTTAAAAAAAGTGTGAGGCTGTGTTCACACGTAGCGTTTTTTTTTGCGGTTTTACCAAATAAACCGCGACAAAAATGCTTAAAAGAAGCTTACCATTTATTTAAATGAATTCCGCAATTTTTGTACAGATGTATGCATTTTTTACCGCGAAAAAAACACTTCGCGGTATAAAACGCAGCATGCTCATTAATTCGCGGAAAATTCCGCATTTTTAGCTATTTTCTATGGGTCTGAAACCGCACGGAAATAAACCGCAAAAAAAGCGCGTTTTTTGCGCAAAAAAGGCGCAGAAAACGTGCATAAAAAAATGCGCGTTTTCTGGGAAGGATTCAGGATTTTATGCAGAAATTTTCTGCATACATGTGCACATAGCCTTAGAGACATAATTTTCCAGAACCTACTTGTAATTCACTTGTCATGGCTCCCTTTCCCTATGACTTGTTGCTCCTCAACTGGTAGAAGTAATCTTCTAAGAAATAAATAAATTTGTGTGGTATTGAATTCTACTTGATATTTTACAAACATTTTTACAAAAAGTTTACAAAAAATATGTTGAAAAGGATTCATCATCATTAAATACCATATTAATTTGAAATCAGACTTTAAAAAAAAGGTGTCTGTCTATTTAGAATTTTTTTTTTAAATATTCCAGTTTTCACAGAGGCCTCTGAAGCTTTCACATTCCTGTTTCTTGCTACTCACTTGTCAGATTTGCAGTAGAGATTGGGTCATGTTGAGCAGAGTCATCTCACTAATATTAGACGATTGACAAACTTGTGATGCAGGGGCGGACACTGACAGCTTCGGCCCCCTGTGCAAAAAATGTGTCTGGGCCCCCTTCTTTTATGCCGACAAAGCTACATACTATATATATATATATATATATATATATATATATGTGTGAACAACGACAAAGCAAAGTCCAGCAATAACGTGAGCAATCCAGGGTGCTGTTAAAAAATTTTTTCTTTTTATTCATAAATCCATTAAAATGCAATGGTCCAAGCAGTTCAAAACAGCAATAACGCAGGAAAGTCGTGCAGATAGGACTACGCATTTCAGCGGTAGAACCCGCCTTCTTCACGGTCCAGAATCTAATCTGCTTTCCAAACATGGAACCTTATATACATCCCACTCCCATCAGGGTAATTATAAACATATGTGAGAGACTTAAAACATGTGCTATAAAAGCAGATCAAACATATAAACTATCCACATATTGATCAGTATACAACAAGCATAAAGATTATAAGGAAAGAATTCAACATATTGGAGAAAAGTACATTAGGAATGTCCAATAACCTGACCATAAGATTTAAGGCCCTGTGCACACAGTGCAGACTCCGTGCAGTTCCGCAGCAGATTTGGCCCTGCAGAACCGCAGCAGAAAAGCAACAGAACAGCACGTGATGCACAGTACCATTTAAGGCTATGTAAAACAAAAAAGGCTGTGCACATGCTGCAGATTTTTCTGCGCAGATCTGGTGCAGAAAAAAAGAAGCAGCATATCGCTTCTCCTGTGCGGCTCTGCTTCAGCTCTCCACCTGCTCCATATATGTATATAGCCAGACATACATGTATATATAACATAGCCTCCTTTATTATGTATATTGCTGTCCCTTTTACAGTGCCCTCTCTTGTTATGTACAGCACCGTCCCTTACATATTGGATTATATAGAGCCCTGTTTTTTATTACATACCATCCTGTCTTGTTAGCTGTATAATGCAATGATGGCTGATGGAGCATGGGAAAGCTTCCTTTCTAATGGAGGTGCTGATGGACTGGTAGTCTGGTTACCGGCTCCTCGATCAGCAGTCATTTTATTTCTAAAAATAGAGCGGACTATGTAATAAAAGAGGGTGCTGTGAATAACAAAATTAACAAGAATACACTATGTAAGAGACAGCACTATACATAACAGATGAGGAAGCTATATAATAAGGGACGGCACCATATATAACTAGAGAGGATGGTACGTAATAAGGGACGGTGTTATACATAATAAAAGAGGAAACTATGTAACTAAGGATGGTGTTATACATAATAAGTACGTACACTATACGCTAAGGGACTGTGTTATACATAATAAGTACTGTACGTACACTATATACTAAGGGACTATGTTAGACATAGTAAGTGAGTACACTATATACTAAGGAACTGTGTTTGACATAGAAAGTGAGTACACTATGTACTAAGGGACTGTGTTAGACATAATAAGTGAGTACACTATATACTAAGGGACTGTGTTAGACATAATAAGCGATAATGTCTTCCTCCACCTCCCCTTGTTCCTAAGGCCATTATAAGTCCCCTTTCCTCCCATCCCAATCCCCCTCACCCCTCATTGTCCTCCTCCCCCGCATCCCATTATTGTCCTCTCTCCCCACCCCCTCATTGCCCTCTTCAGTCTTCACCACCTCCATCATTGCCTTCTCCCTCACCACTATCTTTACTTAGTCCCCCACCACTCCCATCATTGCCCATTCCACCACCTCCATCATTTCCTCCTCCCCCACCACCCCTATTATTACCCTTTCCACCACCATCATTGCATTCTCCCCATCACCCATCATCATTTCTTTTTCCCCCACCACCCCATCATTGCCTTCCCCATCACCCCCATCATTGCCTTCTCCCCATCACCCACATCATTACCTTCTCCCATCACTCCCATCGTTGCCTTCCCTTCACCCCATCATTGCTTTCTCCCCATCACCCCATCATTACCTTCTCCCCATCACTCCCATCATTGCTTTCTCCATCACCCCCATCATTGCCTTCTCCATCACCCCCATCATTGCCTTCTCCCCATCACTCCCATGATTGCCTTCTCCCCATCACTGCCTTCTGCCTTTCACTCGCATCATTGCCTTCTCCATCACCCTATCATTGCCTTCTCTCCATCACTGCCTTCTCCCCATCACTCCCATCATTGCCTTCTCCCCATCATCCCCATCATTGCCTTCTCCCTATCACTGCCTTCTCCCCATCACTTCCATCATTGCCTTCTCTCCATCACTCCCATCATTGCCTTCTCCCCATCACCCCATCATTGCCTTCTCTGTTGTGAATTCTCTTGCTCGGAGTTCAGAGCCGAAGCTCCCTCTGCTCCCTCTGGTGGTTGCTGAAAGTAGTGGAGCTGGCCAGGTGGATGGAAGTTCCCCACCTGATGACGATAATTGGAAACCTGGGATTACTGGCTGGAGCATATAATTGAGCTGACTGCTCTTGGAGGTTGCTGGTGATTTCCTCAGTGTGCATTTGGAGCTCTTTTGTCCCCTGCCTGATCTGCATGGTTCAGCTAAGTGATTCTGTTGCTAATCCTTTGCATCTATTCTGGTTATGTCTTTTTTTTGCTTTCTGTTTTGCTGCTAGGGTTCAGCGTGATCTCTGCTGGGGGCAGCGCTGGGCCCTGCTTCATATGTTGCAGCTTGTGTCAGTCTCCTGTTATGTTAGTATCTTTTTGCCTGCTGCCAGTTTATACCAGAGTGCTGATCTACCGGGGGTGAGATTGTGTGATCTCAGGTTTTAGGGTATATCAGTAGTGTTGGACTTTTTCAGGGTTTTGTGCGTGATTGCAGACAGTATCTTTTCTATCCTGTCCTGTCTAGACAGCTTGGGTTCCACCGTTTGCTCAGTCTGTTCTCTGCCTGTGTTTGTGTCTCATCTTGTCTCACCGACAATATATGTTTGGGGGCTGTCTATTTCTTTGGGGATCTGCTCTGGGGCAGTTTAGATTTCATCTTTCTGTCTTTAGGCTTAGTTAGTCCTCCTGCTGTGATGAGGCATCTAGGACATCGTAGGAACGCTCCACGGCTACTGCTAGTTGTGTGGATAGGATCAGGGGTCTGCAATCCGCTTAGTTACCAACCTCTCTGGTCTTCTGGTGGCTAGCCTGTTCCTGCCATCCTCCTCGGTGACCCATTCATAACACTTCTCCCCATCATTGTCTTCTCCCCATCACCCCATCATTGCCTTCTTCCTATCACTCCCATCATTGCCTTCTCCCCCATCACCCCCATCATTGCCTTCTCCCCATTACCCCCATCATTCCCCTCTCCTCCACCTACACACACAGACACACACAGCACCATTGACCTCTCTGCATATTCCCCCACAGCGCTATGCATGCAAACATACACACCACCTCTCACCTGTCCGCAGCATCACCGGCGCCTGCGCTTCCTCGCTCTGGCAAAGCCGCCAATGAATGATGACATCATCCAGCGGCGCTGCTCTCTGTGTCAGAGACAGGAAGCGCGGGCGACAGGCAAGAAGCAGGACAGATCCTTGCAGCTCCGCTCCTGCTAATTTCTCTTGCAGGCAGCGAAGCTGCAGGGATCACTCCCTGCCCGCCGCACATGAGGGCAATCTGGCCAGGGGGGCCCCCCGGAGCCTCGGGCCCAGAGAAACCGGCCAGATTGCCCTCATGATTAGCCCCTGGAACCTCTGGACCCCGGTGCAGCCACACCAGTTGAACCGGCGGTATGTTCGCCCATGTTGTGACGGCTCTGTTGTATTGCTGTATTTTATTTAGTGCTTTCTGCGCATGCAGATATATAAGATAAGGGAGTGAATAAGATATGTAAGGTAACAGCTATGTGTCATATGTATGAGGAAAATACCAACAGGTCTCAACCCATTGATAAGTATAAGAGCCAGCTGTCTGCATTTATTCGCAGTACCATGAAATGCAAAGAAAGGCTGGTAATCTTTTCTGAAAGAAAAAAAAACAGCTTCTTGCTCTGCTTTTAAATAACTTTTTTTATGGCTGCACGCTCTGGCGTCTTTCCTTTCACTAACAACCTTTCCTCACTCAGCTTGAGACGATTTTCCTTTAATTGAGACCTAAGATTCCACCAGTCTTTTCGTACAGCTAAAAAGGTCAGTGCTCAGGCAATTATATCATAAGATCTGCAGAGCTGGAATTTCATGAACGAACTATATTGGGTTTAATATACAGAATCTATAGCATTAAAGGGGGGAACTAAACCACGACTAATGACATTCTACTGATTGCCAATTGATGTTTAATGTTTCCAGCAAGGTAATAAGGAGGGTGTAACATGGTATCAGGCATATACACAATGAATTCACTCTAACCACCCCAAGCTGTATGGAGTCATAATAAGTGATCCATAGAAATGTAAATGGCCATACTATACTATACCAATAGACTTCATATACAGTCATGGCCAAAAGTGTTGGCACCCTAGAAATTGTTCCAAAAAATGAAGTACGGTATTTCTCCTACAAAATTTGTGCAATTACACATGCTTTGTTATACACATGTTAATTTCTTTGGCGTGTATTGGGACAACACAAAAAAACTGAAAAAATTGCAAATTACACATAATTTCACACAAAACTACCAAAAATGGGACAGACAAAATTGTTGGCAAACAACCTTGTTTCAAGCATGTGATGCTCATTCAAACTCACCTGTGGCAAGTAACTGGTGTGGGTAATATAAAAATCACACCTGAAACCAAATAAAAAGGGAGAAGTTGATTCAATCTTTCCATTGTGAGTCTGTGTGCCACACTAAGCATGGAGAACAGAAAGAGGTGAAGAGAACTGTCTGAGGACTAGAGAACCAAAATTGTTGAACAATATCAATAATTTCAAGGTTACAAGTCCATCTACAGAGATCTTGATGTTTGCTTGTCCGTGGTGCACAAAATAATAAAAAAAATTACAGCTAATCTCTCTGGGTGTGGATGGCAGTGAAAAACTGATGAAATGTTGAAAAGCAGAATAGTCTGGATGGTGGATAAGCAGCCCTAATGAAGTCCTAAAGAAATTCATGCTATCCTGCAGACTCAGGGTTCATCAGTGTCAGTACAAATTATTCTTCGACATTTGAATTAAATGAAACATTATGGCAGGAGACCCAGGAGGACCCCACTGCTGACAAAGAGACATAAAAAAGCTAAATTGCAGTTTGCCAAAATGTACTTGAGAAAGTCAAAAGCCTTCTGGGAAAATGTCTTGTTAGCAGATGAGATCAAGGTAGAGCTGTATGATAAAGCACATCATTCTACTGTTTACTGAAAATGGACTGAGTCCTACAACAAAAGAACACAGTACCTACAGTCAAATATGGTGGAGTGTTATGAATGGGTCACCGAGGAGGATAGCAGGAACAGGCTAAGCCACCAGAAAACCAGAGAGGTTGGTAACTAAGCAGATTGCAGACCCCTGATCCTATCAATACAACTAGCAGTAGCCGTGGAGCGTTCCTACGATGCCCTAAATGCTTTATCACAGCCGGAGAACAAACTAAGCCTAAAGCCAGAAAGGTGAAATCTAAACTGCCCCAGAGCAGATACCCAAAGGAATAGACAGCCCCCACATATATATTGTCAGTGAGACAAGATGAGACACAAACACAGGCAGAAAACAGACTGAGCAAACAGTGGGGCCCAAGCTGTGTAGACAGGACAGGACAGAAAAGATACTGTCTGCAGTCATGCACAAAACCCTAAAAAAATCCAACATTTCTGATATACAAAAAACCTGAAGCCACACGACCTCATCCCCGCTAGATCAGCACTCTGGTATAAACTGGAAGCAAAGCAAAAGATACTAACATAACGGGACAGAACAAACTGACACAAGCTGTAACATATGGAGCAGGGCCCAGCGCTGCCCCCAGCAGGGAGTACGCTGAACCCTAGCCACAAAGCAGAAAGCAAAAAAAAAGCACAACCAGATTAGATGCGAAGGATTAGCAAAAGAATCACTTAACTGAACCATGCAGATCAGGCAGGTGACAAAAGAATTCCAAATGCACAAGGAGGAAATCACCAGCAACCACCAAGAGCAGCCAGCTCAATTATATGCTCCCAGCCAGTAATCCCAGGTTCCCAATTATCGTCATCAGGTGGGGAACTTCCATCAACCTGGCCAGCTCCACTACTTTCAGTAACCACCAGAGGGAGCAGAGGGAGCTTTGGATCAGAAATCCGAGCAAGGGAATTCACAACAGTGGAATTTCAAAGATGCTTAGGGGTTGTTTCACTGCCTCTGGCACTGGGTGCCTTGTGTGTGTGCAAGGTATCATGAAATCTGAAGATTACCAAATAATTTTGTGTCGTAACATAGTGCCCAGTGTCTGAAAACTGGGTTTGTATCATATGTCATGGGTCTTTCAGCAGGACAAAGATCCCAAACATATCTCAAGAAGCCCATAGAAAGAGAAGGAAACAAAAGTGCTGGAGAATTCTGAAGTGTCACCAATGAGCCCAGATATAAATCCATTGACCACCTATTGAGAGATCTCAAAATTGCTGTTGGGAGAAGGAGCCTTTTAAATATGAGACACTAAGAGCAGATTGCCAAAGAAGAATGGTCCAAAATTCCAGTTGAGAGGTGTAAGAAGCTTGTTGTTGGTTGTAGGAAGTGATTGATTGCAGTTATTTATTCCAAAGGGAGTGCAACCAAATATTAAATTGGTGCCAACAATTCTGTCCTGCCCATTTTTGGGGTTTTGTGTGAAATTATGTCCAATTTGCATTTTTTTCAGTTTTTTTTTTTTTTGCGCTGTTCCAATACACACAAACGAAATAAACATGTGTATAACAAAACATGTGTAATTGCAATAATGTTCTGGGAGAAATACTTCATTTTCTGGAACACTTTCAAGGGTGCCAACACTTTGGTTCATGTACCGTATTTCACGAATTATAATAATAATAAAATTGTTTAATAAAATGGTGTTGCTTCTTATAATACGATTTTTGAGGGGATTCGGCTGTGGTGGAGTGGGATCTCAGGAGGCAGGGGCACTGCTGCAAGAAGCTGGTGGTGGCAGCAGGGGTGGAGCTGAGAAGGATGGGAAGTGCAGGGACTCCCTACATTTCCTGAAAGTCCACAACACCCCCTCCTCCCAGCCCGGGGCACGCACAATCGTCCCTCTCCCGCCGCCGCTAGCATCCTGCAGCAATGCTCTTGCCTCATTTAACACCATTCTACCGCAGCCATGCCCCCTGGTAAGCTGCATTCAGATTAAAAGATAAACTCCCATATTCCCTAAAAAATTTTTGGGAAAAAAAGCGCATCTTATAATCCAAGACATACTTTATAAACAGTACATAATCGACCAGATATCAAATTAAATCCACTAACCACGTAATGGCCAAAATTTTTGGTTCCCAATGGGGATCTGTCACCAAGTTTATCTGTTGTGAACTCATTTTCTGGTCTGCCTCTGGTTTCTGATGAGGGAGCTGGTTGTGCTGACAGAGGAGTTGTGAGTTCTCTTTCCGGGCTCCCTCTGGTGGTGGCAGGAGGTAATGAAGCTGATCTAATTAACAGAGACCTGCCACCTGATAATGAGGATGAGGATTGAACATCTGGAGTCTCAGACTGGATTTAAGACAGTCGACTCCCTGTTCCCATGCTGGTGATTTTTTCCTGCCTCCTGAGGTCTTAGTTTCCAGTCCAGTTCCTGCCTTCTCAAAGCTAAGTGTTCTCTACTAATGTTCACATTTGATTTGGTTTGGTCTATTCAGTTTTTTGTGTGGTCAGCCATCCCCGGCTGGGGCTGTGCTGAATTTCCATTCTTATGTCACTGTATGTGCCAGTTTGCTTTTTGTCCCTTATTAGATTGGCCTCTTTTTGCTCTGTTCTCAGAATATGCCAGAGTGCTGATATAGTGGGAGAAGTCTAGTGACTTCAGGGTTTTTTTTGCTATCAGAAGTGTTGGACAGTTTTTGCAGGTTTTTTTTGCGTGATTGCAGACAGTATCTTTCCTTTCCTGTCCTTTCTAGTTAGTGTGGGCCCCATCGTTTGCTCAGCCTATTTTCCTACCTGTTTTTGTGCTTTCATCTTGTCTCCCCGTCAATACATGTGTGGGGGCTGTCTATTCCTTTGGGGTCTGCTCTGGGGCAGTTTAGATTTCCCCTTTTCTTGCTTTAGGCTTATTTAGTCCTCTGTCTGCGACGAGGCGTCTAGAATCATCGTAGGTACGCTCCACGGCTACTGTTTGTAGTGTGGTCAGGATCAGGGGTTTGCAATCTGCGTAGTTACCAACCTCTCTAGTTTTTCTGTGACTTAGCTTGGTCTTGTTTTCCTCCTCGGTGACCCATTCATAACAGAATCACCAGCCATATCGCAGATTCTAGGGTACTCAAAAGCAGGAAAGAATAGTTAAAAAAAGTGTCAGAATTTTTTTTTTATATGTGTTTTTTTTCTCTTTTTCTCTGGGGCCGTAGGAGGAATTTTCTTTAATGGAGATTAAACAATTATCTGATCTTGTGGAGCAGCTCGCTGCTGAAGTGCAGGGAATTTCCACCTATCTCACCCAGTCACATGCTGTTGAACCAAAGATCCCTACTCCTGATGTGTTTTCTGGAGATCGGTCTAAATTTTTGAATTTTAAGAATAATTGTAAATTATTTCTTGCCTTGAAGCCTAACTCATCGGGGAGCTCTGTACAGCAGGTTAAAATTGTCATCTCCTTGCTGTGCGGTGATCCCCAGGATTGGGCTTTTTCTCTGACACCTGAAAATCCTATTCTGACTAATGTGGACGCATTTTTTCAAGCCTTGGGGTTGTTGCATGATGAACCTAATGCTATTGATCAATCTGAGAAAACCTTATAGGCATTTAACCAGGGTCAGGATTCTGCAGAGTTATACTGTCAAAAATTCCAAAAGTGGGCGGTCCTTACTACATGGAATGATGATGCATTGGCAGCTCTCTTTCGGAAGGGTTTATCAGAGACCGTAAAAGATGTTATGGTGGGATTTCCTGTTCCCTCTGGTCTTGAGGATTCTATGTCATTAGCCATTCAAGTTGATCGGCCTTTATGTGAACGTAAAACTACACGAGAGGCGTTGCCACCTTTTGAACAAACGTCTGAACCTGTGCAATGTGATAGGGTTTTGTCTAGGGCACAACGTCAGGAGTTTAGAAGGCGTAATAAGCTGTGTTTTTTCTGTGGAGACGCCGCTCATACTATTTCTGTCTGCCCTAAACGAGAGAAACGTTTTGCACACACATTTGCTGTGGCAGTGTACAACCTAAGTTTCTTTTGGCAATTACTCTGATCTGCTCCTTATCCACATTTTCCGCTAAGGCTTTTGTAAATTCAGGAGCAGCTTTGAATCTGATGGATTTGGACTTTGCTAAACGTTGTGGTTTTCCTATGATACCTCTGCGGATGCCCATTCCTTTGAGGGGTATTGATGCTACTCCTTTGGCGGAGAATAAACCTCAGTTTTGGACCCAGGTGATAATGCGAGCTGCCCCAGATCACCATGAAAATTGTAAATTTTTGGTGCTGCACAATTTGCATGATACTATTGTTCTGGGTTTTCCCTGGTTGCAAACTCATAATCCAGTTTTGGATTGGAAATCTGTGTCTGTGGTGAGTTGGGGTTGTCAGTGTGTTCTTAGGGACACTCCTTTTTCTCCACCTCTCCTCAGTCTCATGATATTCCTGATTATTTGGCTGATTTTTCTGATGTATTTAGTGAGAGTAAGTCTGCGTCTTTGCCTCCTCATAGGAGTTATGACTGTGCAATTGAGTTGATGCCTGGGTGTAAATTTCCCAAGGGTCGGCTTTTCAACTTATCAGTACCCGAACATGTTGCTATGCGATCCGATATTAAGGAGTCATTGGAGAAGGGTCATATTAGACCATCCTCTTCACCCTTAGGTGCTGGCTTTTTTTTTGTGGCCAAGAAAGATGGTTCATTAAGACCTTGTATTGACTATCGTTCCCTTAACAAGATGACGGTTAATTATCAGTACCCGTTACCCCTGATGTCTGATTTATTCTCCAGAGTTAAAAGTACCTGCCGGTTTTAATGAAAGAAGAAGCGATCCAGCTGAGTGCTCTGGTGATTTATTGAATGCTGTTCAAACAACAGAACATTGTTTACGCGTTTCTGGCTAGACGCCCTTAATCATAACAACTAGTGAATGTTGCCAATTCCACTATATACCCCCTCTTTGATAGGGGAAATTAAGTGCAAGTGGAAACATGTGACCATTATGGAACTTTGTTCATACTGATCCTGAAAATAACTCATCCATTTTTGTCTTCGCTTTTTGTTTCCAGTTCTTAGGATTTTATTCATATATAATGATTGTCTATAAGTGTATATTTTCCACCATCATGTATCATATATCATGTCGATATTATTTTTGTGAAAACCCTTATAATTGCTCTACATTTATTTATATCATTGTTTATCAATGACTAACAATGATTAATAATATGAACCATAAAAATCATACATCTAATGACTTACAAATTGCATTGGTCATTATGCACATATATATATACAAATTCACTCAGAATAAAAAACTCAATTGAGTTTTTTTGTTATATACGATCTGAAAGAGCATTATATGTGGGTTCAGTAAGACATTTTTATAATTTTTCTTTTTCATGGTTTTGTTTTTTCACTTATTCACTTTTGTATAACACAGCATTATTTGCTGACACATATGTTTCCACTTGCACTTAATTTCCCCTATCAAAGAGGGGGTATATAGTGGAACTGGCAACATTCACTAGTTGTTATGATTAAGGGCGTCTAGCCAGAAACGCGTAAACAACGTTCTGTTGTTTGAACAGCATTCAATAAATCACCAGAGCACTCAGCTGGATCGCTTCTTCTTTCATTATTGCTGTGCGGCCAGGGCAGGGCCGGATCCGAGTCTGAGGCGCGGTGAGGTCAGGCGTGGGTGAGCTGGACTTCTATACAAATACCTGCCGGTTTACTAAGCTTGACCTCAGGGGGGCTTATAATCTTATTCGCATCAAGCACGGGGATGAATGGAAGACGGCGTTTAATACTCTGGAGGGTCATTTTGAGTACCAGGTGATGCCTTTTGGGCTCACTAATGCCACTTCAGTCTTCCAATCCTTTATGAATTATATTTTCCGGGACTTTGTGGATAAGATTTTGATCATCTATCTGGATGATATTTTGATCTTTTCCAGTTATTGGGATTCTCATGTGGAACATGTCCGGACTGTGTTCCGGATTTTGAGGGAGAATTCCCTGTTGGTTAAGGGATCGAAATGCCTCTTTGGTGTACAGAGGATTTCATTTTTGGGATTTATTTTGTCTCCGTTGACTATTGAAATGGACCCAGCCAAGGTACAGGCCATTTATGATTGGGTTCAGCCCGCTTATTTGAAGGCTCTCCAGAAGTTTTTGGGTTTTGCTAATTTCTATCTTAAATTTATAGGTAATTTTTCTGGTATTGTCAAACCACTAACTGATCTGACCAAGAAGGGCGCTGATGTGCTGAATTGGTCTCCAGAGGCTGTCTCGGCATTTCAGGAGCTTAAGCGGAGATTCACTTCTGCTCCGGTTTTACGGCAACCTGATGTCTCACTTCCATTTCAGGTGGAGGTAGATGCTTCTGAGATTGGTGCAGGAGCTGTTTTGTCCCAAAAAGATCCTGTGACTTCTAAAATGAATCCCTGTGCCTTCTTTTCTTGAAAGTTCTCCCCATCTGAACGCAACTATGACGTGGGGAATCGGGAATTGTTGGCCATGAAATGGGCATTTGAAGAGTAGAGACATTGGTTGGAGGGAGCTAGACATCAAGTTGTGGTCCTCACCGACCACAATAATTTGATTTATCTGGAGTCGGCCAAACACTTGAATCCTAGACAGGCTAGGTGGGCCTTGTTTTTCACGCGTTTTAATTTTGTGGTCTCTTTTCTTCCGGGCACTAAGAATGTTAAGGCAGACGCCCTTTCTAGGAGTTTCTTTGCTGATTCTCTTATTGTGACCGAGCCTACTACCATCCTAGGTGAGGGGGTAGTTCTTTCTGCCATTTCGCCGATTTGAGACGCACCCTGGAGGAATTTCAGGAGGATAAACCTGAGCGTTGTCCTATGGGAAAATTGTATGTTCCTGACCAGTGGAGGAAGAGAGTGATGTCTGAAGTTCATTGCTCCGCATTGGCTGGTCATCCAGGTATTTTTGGTACCAGAGATTTGGTGAGTCAGTCTTTTTGGTGGCCTGCCTTATCTCGTGATGTCAGGAATTTTGTGCAGTCCTGTGGGACTTGTTCTCGGTCTAAACCCTGTTCTCGTTCTAGTGGGTTGTTGATGGCCAAGAGGCCATGGACTCATATCTCAATGGATTTTATTTCTGATCTTCCTGTCTCTCAGAGAATGACTGTTATCTGGGTGATCTTTGATAGATTTTCTAAGATGGTCCATTTTGTACCACTCCCAAAGTTGCCATGTTCCTCAGAGTTGGTGCCCTTGTTTTTACAACAGGTGGTTCGGTTGCATGGGATTCCTGAGAACATTGTGTCAGACAGAGGAGTCCAGTTTGTTTCCAGATTCTGGAAAGCCTTTTGTTCCAATCTGGGAATTCAGTTATCTTTCACCTCTGCGTTTCATCCTCAGACCAATGGGCAGACAGAGAGAACAAACCAGACTTTGGAGTCCTATTTGAGATGTTTTATATCTGCTGATCAGGATGACTGGGTCTCATTTTTGCCCTTGGCTGAATTTGCGCTAAACAATAGAGCTAGTTCTGCCACTTTGATGTCGCCCTTTTTCTGTAACTTTGGGTTTCATCCTCGATTTTCTTCATGGCAAGTGGAATCTTCAGCCTGCCCAGGTGTGGGCACTGTGGTAGAGAGAATGCAGCAGATTTGGGACCAAGTGGTGGATAAGTTGTCACTCTCTCAGGAAAAGGCCCAGCGGTTTTCCAACCGGCATAGGACCATTGGTCCCCGGTTTAAAGTGGATGATATGGTTTGGTTGTCGTCAAAGAATATCCCTATGAAGGTTGCGTCTCCAAAGTTCAAGCCAAGATTTATTGGACCTTATAAGATTTTGGAGATTCTTAATCCTGTTTCTTTTCGATTGGCTCTTCCAGTTACGTTTAAGATCCGTAACGTATTTCACAAATCTCTGTTGAAGAAGTTAGTTGAGCCAGTAGTTCCTATGGCGGCACCTCCTGAACCTGTAATGGTTAAAGGCAATGTGGAATATGAGGTAGAGAAAATATTGGATTCTCGTTTGGCTTGACGGAGACTCCAGTAATTGGTCAAATGGAAGGGTTATGGCCAGGAGGATAATTCTTGGGTCTCTGCCTCTGACATTTATGCCAATAGATTGGTTCATGCTTTTCACCGGGCCCATCCTGATCGGCCTGGTGGCATGGATGAGGGTTCGGTGACCCCTCCTCAAGGGGGGGGAACTGTTGTGTATTCATTTTCTGCTCTGCCTCTGGTTTCTGGTAAGGGAGCTGGTTATGCTGACAGAGGAGTTGTGAGTTCTCTTTCCGGGCTCCCTCTGGTGGTGGCAGGAGGTAATGAAGCTGATCTAATTAACAGAGACCTGCCACCTGATAATGAGGATGAGGATTGGACATCTGGAGTCTCAGACTGGATTTAAGACAGCCGACTCCCTATTCCCATGCTGGTGATTTTTTCCTGCCTCTTGAGGTCTTAGTTTCCAGTCCAGTTCCTGCCTTCTCAAAGCTAAGTGTTCTCTGCTAATGTTCACATTTGATTTGGTTTGGTCTATTCAGTTTTTTGTGTGGTCAGCCATCCCCGGCTGGGGCTGTGCTGAATTTCCATTCTTATGTCACTGTATGTGCCAGTTTGCTTTTTGTCCCTTATTAGATTGGCCTCTTTTTGCTCTGTTCTCAGAATATGCCAGAGTGCTGATATTTTGGGAGAAGTCTAGTGACTTCAGGGTTTTTTATGCTATCAGAAGTGTTGGACAGTTTTTGCAGGGTTTTTTGGCGTGATTGCAGACAGTATCTTTCCTTTCCTGTCCTTTCTAGTTAGTGTGGGCCCCATCATATGCTCAGCCTATTTTCTTACCTGTGTTTGTGCTTTCATCTTGTCTCACCGTCAATACATGTGTGGGGGCTGTCTATTCCTTTGGGGTCTGCCCTGGGGCAGTTTAGATTTCCCCTTTTCTTGCTTTACGCTTATTTAGTCCTACAGCTGTGACGAGGTGTCTAGAATCATCGTAGGTATGCCCCACGGCTAATGTTAGTTGTGTGGTCAGGATCAGGGGTCTGCAATCCGCGTAGTTACCAACCTCTCTGGTTTTTCTGTGACTTAGCTTGGTCTTGTTTTCCTCCTCGGTGACCCATTCATAACATTTATCAATGCAAATTGCATATTTAATCAAATAGATATCTGGTGAGCCTGGTGACCTTTTTAGCTGTATGAAAAGACTGGTGGAATATTAGTCCTCAATTAAAGGAAAATTGTCCAGAGATGAGTGACACTTGTACCTGTTGTGCTCACAACATCTTTGTCATAATGCTACATTCTGGAAGCAGTGAGTGACAGTTCAGCCATCCAACGTACGACAGGGACATGACAGCTCAGTCATTCAACCGGATGCTAGGAGGTGCTGAGCTGTCAGTGTGAGTGACAGTTCAGCCATCCAATCAGGTAAGGGGCATGCCAGGGCTTCCTCCATGTGTCTCCTATTCAAGTGATTCACTTTCTTTTTAGCGGTCTTTCTGCCCCCAATTAGTGTCAGTTGTAGCTTAACTCAAGTGATGTGCGCTTGCTCTGTACTCTGTTCCTGTATTTGATCTTTGTTGCCCAACCTTGGACCTTGACTTTGATCATCCATTTTCCTTGTCCTTTTGTCTTGATCCACTACTTTCCTCGAATTCTGACTTTGGACTGTGACCTGACTACGCCTTTGCCTTACCTCTTTGTTTACGATGAGTCCTCTTGGCATCTGACCCTGGAGCTCTGGACTACTAAGCCTCATGGCTTGTCCGTGAGTAGGGACTAGACTACATCTCTCACAGGAGTAGCTTTCAATGCTGAGTGACTACAACTGCTCTTAGCAGAACAAACATAAATATGACTCCTCTCCGAACAGGCAGTGTGGGGCGAGGGGTCGATCAGCTGTTCTGCCTCTTCCCAACAGGTATTTTATCTGAAAGGTGTCACATCTGTGCTTTAATCTCTTAGCAATTTCTAATCATGCAGGAGGTTAGACCAGGAAATCAGAGCCAGGGTTGCTAAGTTGACTGTTTATTTTTTCAGGACAGCTTATTGAAAAATCATGGAGGGATAATATTTTTTATGGACACATTGGTAAACGATAGCAATCACTAAGATGAATTGATACATGTTTACAGTTCATAATTCTGATATGAAGACATTAGCTGCATTCACCGTAAAATCATGATAATTACAATCACAATTACCTGTATAAGTGTCATGTTAACTTTTCTCAGCCTCAGTCTGGTTTCAGGTTTGCATCCTGCAGCCGGTGTCAGCAATAGTTCTGCCTTCGGCGTGTGTATCTGACTCTGGTATATCCTGATTTGTCCTGCTGTGATCCCTGACTTGCCCCATGTCTGTGCGTTCCTTTTTTTACTGTAACGCAGCTTCCAAATAATTGGTCAGCATCTTTCAGGGAGAAGAAGTGCACACCCCCAGTGAAAACTGTCTGATAACACCAACTTGGATTTAACAAAAGTTAAATCATTTGGTGCCAAATTCTGTGATTGCTAATATCTCCACAGCACAGAGGTGAAATAAGACAGCAAAACAAAAATGTTTTATTCTGCTTTGCAGCCACGATTACGTCATGAGTCCAGTTCAACATGAAAAATTTGGTGACAAGTCCTCTTTAAAATATATCCATTTCAGAGCAACATTAAAGCATGCAGATTTTTCATGGTTGAGGAGAACAAAGAGTGGTATATGGCATATGTTCTGTTTCTCAAAAACTATAGCTTATATGGGAAAACTGCTGCCATTTTGGGGATCAGCAGGTCAAGTATACCCAGAAACAGGACTAATATTTGAGGAATCAAAATGTGTATTGGCCAGTATAATGTATGAATGTTGTATTGGGAATTCTGGTAAAGATGAATATAAAGTGAATTTTAACATTTTTTTCAGATATGGAAGACTACCTTCAGCCATCACTTCAGGCATTCAGGCATACAGCCATCTTACAGTATATGACCTTGCTCTGACCCCTAATGGAGAATTGAGATGCGCTGAAGAACGTCATGGTCTGGGAGATACAGTTACCGTATCTAAACTATTTTTGCACAATATCTTCAGTTTAGAGAATCCTGTGAAAAGGTTTTATCATTGAATTCTTTTAGCACTTCCTGATGTGCATCCATTATCTGACCACTATTGATTTTCTAAGACGTTAATATTTCTGTTACTGTGACATTTGTAAACTGTGAATTTGCTAGGTTTTTTTAATTTAACAGATAAATTTAATTGTTATTTAAAGGAATTGTCCATGGTTTGAAAAAGTAAAAATGTTTTGGAGTTTTTTCTCCCATTTTTTTCTCATCGACAGTGTCTGGAACTGCAGTGTGAGATTCTTTTGTACACAATGACAGGAAAGTAATTCAGTTTTTAAGTTAATAAGTTGACAAAAGCTTTATTGAAAAGGCATGTGAGCATTTTCACATTTTCAGTTGCTCCCACTGAATTGTGAAATCTACGATTCAATGTTTTATTCCAGAAAAATCTACATTTTAACAGTGTGAGACAAGACGATCGGACTATCAGTCATTACATGTCTCACACTGGTAACGCCCCTTTTGATTTAAAATTAAATCTGGAGGCAGAATTTCATTGAGATCTATGTCCAGCCCATAAAACTTAACATCTCATTTACATATTTTTAAAACATGTTGATTTCGCTGGAATAAGACATCGAATCGCAGACATCAAGGTATTGTTATTCAATTTCCTATGACCTGTGTGTCCATATAAATGGCTTTAGAGGGCTAATCGTACTGATAAATTCCCTTCATGTTCCTTTTATCATGCAGGGCTTTTTGTTTCCTTTGCACCACTTCATTCTCCGCCGCTCTGGTTAGGCAGTATTAGCTCCTGTTAGGCTCTACAGCTAGCACTTTGCATGTAGATAGCCCTTCGCCTTCCCCTTTTCCATTTTTAAGAGTAAGGTCAAGGTCAAGCTAGTTCTGCAAAGGAAGTTCATCCAAGAAATAAAAAAATTTGCAGAAGGCATAATATCATGAAGTTTTTAAAACCTAATATGCAAATAGCCTGGACTGGAACTCTGGTGCCATCTCTTGGAAGTAGAAATCATACAAGTCAATATCGACCCTTTCACCACCAGTCATAGGCTTCTCACCCAGCCAAATCACTTCTCCTGTTTTGCACTGAGGAGGAGCAAACATCCCAAACCAGGTGTATGTAAATGGAATTTATATCTTGACTTCTCATCCAAAGTCGTGTGGCAAGGCTCTTCAAAGGGTCAATATTGAATGTAATATTTTTAATATTGCTATTTGCAATATGTGGCAGTATCGTTCCTGTCCTCTTTCTATCTAAAGAAGCTACATGCATATTTAAATTTCCAAGGGAGCATCGGATGGCCTTTATGTCTTCCTATGCCAAACACTTCACAACTTAGACTCCCATTTCCTGTAATCCATCTTGGCATTTTTGTTTCTAGAGATAGATTACACTATATAGATGCAGTGCACAGCAAGCTGGACAGAAGGGAAACATTTATACGCTGGCTTTTTGGAATGATTTTCTGGGGCTAGGACAACATAATTTTTCAAGGGATTGTCCACTACTGTAATATTGATGGCCTCTCATTATGGTTGGGTTTTGAAGGATTATTTGGAGGCTCAATTGTCCTAGGAGTACTATAGAGATTTGTACTCAGGTGCGGTTGAGGTATTGCTGAAATGTCCAGGCAAGTTTATTTTATAACTTCATAAACCGCTCAGGATAGCAAACAAAAGAACAGCCTTTTCCAGAGCAAGGTGAAAACACAAAGTAAAAAGTCCATACAACATATAGTGGGTTTGCCCGCTCAAGATAGTGTCCGATTCTTTAGGCCTTAGTACAGACCAACACACAGGAGATCCACACATCTCCAGATCCAGACACTGACTGAGACACTCGGTCTCCATTTTATCTGCCAAACCACGCACCTGGGGTAGGGATATGTGAACAGTTATTCCCACCTATCTCTTATGACTGCTCATAAAACCTGGCCTTGGAATGGCCTAATAACTCTCTCAGCACTATATGTGCTGGAGCATGCTTCCGTGCTCACATCACTGCATCTAGTAACCGCAATGACACATATCTCCCATCTCAAGGACCCTTCCGGCGGCCATCTTACATACCACCTTTGCCCAAAGCCGGGGGGATTGGCACCTTCTACTATCAAACAGTGGACTCTCGATACAGCATCAGCATTGCCATGCAGTTTCCCTGGCCTATGCTCCACATGGAAGTTAAAATCCTGGTCACTCTGGCATTGTTCCCCTTCTTCTCCCTCATCCACCTCAGTGCGGCATGGTCTGACACTAGTCTGAATTTCCTGCTAAGAGGTTGTACCTTAGAGTACCTTAGAGTGTCCAACAACCACTTGATGACCAAACATTCCTTCTCTAGTATGGAGTAATTCTTCTCGCAGGATGACAGCTTCTTACTCAGATACATTATGGGGTGCTCTTTCCCGCTCGCATCTTGTGATAAGACAGCGCCCAGCCTGACATCTGATGCATCTGTCTGGACCACAAACTCCTTGGAGAAATCCGGTGCCACCAGCACCGGCTTTTTACACAGGGCTGGCTTCAGTTCGTGGAAGGCCATCTCAGCTTCTGGAGACCACTTGGTCATAGCCGACTTTGTCACTTTAGCAAAGTCTGTCAGAGAGGTGGCTATCATGGTGAAGTTTGGGATAAACCGGCGGTTATATCCCACAATGCCCAGGAATGCTCTGACCCGCTTCTTCAAGAGGTGTTGTGGCCCACTCTGGATCGCCTCAACTTTATAAATTTGTGGCTTTATTTCGCCCCTGCCTATGATGTAACCCAAATATTTAGCTTCTGCCATTCCCAAGGCACATTTCTTCGGGTTTATGGAAAATCCAGCCTTACGTAGAGCATCAAGTTGTAAGGAGGTTGACCGAATGGTGGGAACCTGCATGCCAGATCTGGAACTGAAAGGGCTGTATCCTCTGTTTCTGGGGGGAAGCTTTAGAGAGGTGGACCTTCCCCTGCTGCCTGAAGGAAGCTTTAGGGAGACGGAGCTTCCTGCTGACAAGAGAGGGTGGAGAGAACCTTAAAAGGTCATGCAGCTGCTGAGATATTTAAGAGAAAAACACTCGCAGCAAGGGGTTCTGGCGCCAGTGCAGAGCAGCACGCAGTGCGGTGAGCGGCATGCTCTGCCTCCCCTGCTCCCACCACAGAGGACAGGCGCAGTGACAGGCCACGTAGAGAGAAGGACATCATTATCTGAAAAATAGAAGGAACAAAGTGAAGAGTAAGACCAGCAACATAATGGCTTGATACTATCAAGATAATGGTGGGGAAGAACCTGGTGGACCTATCTAGGCTTGATCCTACAGAGCGTTCATCCGTTAAGTCACCATGGCTCAAGATCGAGCTGAAGGCTGTTAAAAAAGAATAAATAAATAAAATCGTGGCATGTCAACAAAATCTTTGAGAGACTGAAACTCACAGTACATCACAACCAGTGAATTGCCACATAGTTGATATACATCTCCTGACAGAGTATCATAAAGAGAAGTTATTTTTAAAAGGGATGTGATGACTTTCGAGCAAAGCTACAGATATTAACATTGTACTTTTGGGGGCTGCAGACTGAGAACTCAACAAAGAAAAGTAGTACTGTACCTCCACGAGCGAACTGTAGGAAAATCTCCACTCGACATTTACTTCAAAGTGACAATAATGTTAGGAAAAATTTTGCATTTGGCTTCTTGGTTAAATCTGATTTGAGAATGAACAATTCCAATAGTTCACTTTTCAAAGACGTCCAGTAGCCTAAAGTAGTTTTTATTTATTGGCCAATCATAAGTTGTGTCATTTTTGGGGCCCTCAAAGAGCGCTCAATTTTGGAAGAACTTTGTACCAGAAGGTCAATTTCTCATTAGCACCACAACAGGAGAAAAGAAGCATTACAGTTTCTCATGTAATATGCCTCCAAATATATTTTCTACGACTATACACTGTATAGAATTCCGCCATTAAAAGGATGTGACTTCTTTCTATGGAATACCAAACATTCGGTGACATTCATGACTGTCATCCCTCATGGGAATAAACATGACCTTAAAGTGTTTCCTTTAATGGAGTAGGGTGCTAGGATCATTCATGTGGAGATTAATTGGAATCCTATGGCACATGTATGCCTTAAATACTTTTATTCTATTTAAACTGAAAATGTCTCAAGGGTACGAAACCATGGAGTCAACATCAGGTCAGAGCCACACACGTAGACAAATGAGAGAGCGGCTACAGCTTCCTCTAAATGATGCGGATCCTCTAGAGAGGAAGCAAAGTAATCTCTGCTGCTCAGCTTTCGTGAAGAAGGCGACAAATGCCGGAGCAAAGACTGAACTAACAGGACAGAAAAAAATGAATTCCATCCTGTAAGAATCCATATGTAGAAGACGCTACATTACATTTAAAATTACCTTTGGAATTTAATGGGATTCAATGAGTTACAGCACATAGGGGGCTATCATTGTGAAGAAATGTACAAACATTGCACTATATTTATCACTTCGTTACACTGCGCCATATTTATCAATTTCATTGCACCAGTTTTCTTCAAGAGCAAGAAATGTAATATACCAAGAAAGGTGGAGAGAAGCCCAATTGATTTTACTGCATTCACTATGGGCCTAAATGACATGTTACCTTTATTCTGTGGGTTGATATTTACTATGGCAATACAAAATTAATATACAGTAGAACCCCTCTATGGGTAAATCCAGAGGAATGAAGAGATCCATTAAAGTAAAATGTATAATTTTTATTAATCAATTTAAATAACATGAACATAAGTAAAAAAGCAGAGTGCCTCACAAGGGAGATGTCCCAAACCTCCCTTAATTAAAGGAATATATGTAACCAAGGTAAAGACTATACCATTATAAGAACAAGTGGGGTAAGAGGAAAAAGGGTCACACTGATGGAGAATATGGTGTTAACCAATTCAGTGGGAATGACTTGAAGGCAGGTTAAAAATTCAGTTGTAAATAGAAATAAATAAAGTGCCTAGTGCTGGGAAATTGCAATGCCCTGAAACAATGTGTGCCTCACACTCCCTATTGATATCCTATTAGTAGAGAAGGTACATATGACAAGTAAGTCCGAATCTTACAGTGCATATGGAAAAATAATGATTGCAGGTTTCAGTAACCATATAGCGTGTAAGCTCATACCCAACAATGGTAGGGAAAATATATAGCGCTAGATCATATTAAGCATAAAGTGTCCAGGAACTAGGTAGGGAAATGGATTCACCTCGGAGAGTCTGGAGAGGTGTCTCCTCACCCTGACGTGCGTTTCACTGTTGGCTTCTTGATTTCATATTGATGCGACGTGCCTGTGCCTAATTGTATTTGGACACCTTTGATAAAGTTTATGTTTATGTAGTTTATTCTGAGAACCATAACTTTTCTATTCTTATGTCAATAAAATAAGTCGAAAAGTGGTAGCTTTGGGCAAGGTACTCGTCTCTTACGCCTCGGCTCATTACATAAAATATGGTTCTGGCTGGGTATGTGGACTTTGTCTATGGGGGCGCTACACCTTTGCAGGCTGCATGTAACCGTTGACTTTGGTTGGCCAGAACCAGATGTTGAGGACTTCATTGAGGGACACCACCAGTCAGTTCTACAGCCCAGATAGCAAGAGTCCTATTCTCAAACCGTGTCTCCACATCCTATTAGCTCTCAAGGGAACTAGTTTGCCAATATGACCGGTACTTAGCTTCTCTGATGGCTTATGCCTTGGAAATCACGACAGGGCAACTCTCCTCTCCTCACGTTCTCTGTTTCTGCCTGACCCATTACCTCTCTTACTTATATACTGGGGGCCATACCGCTAGGTGTCCCAGCACCTGTCTTCAGTTGATCACTCTGTCCTTCAGTCACTCCTATCTCTCGCTACTCAAGATCGCACTATCCTCTAAATCGATCTCCACTCACGTTAGGGACACCCACATCACTTGGCTTTGCTGATGAGTCAGACTTGCTTCTGTGGCATGCTGGCCCCTATCTGACATCCTGACAGGAAAGTGTCTCTGTCCCTTCACTTTATTCCCACTCTGGGCTAGTTCCAATCATTAACTCTAACTCTCCCTACTGTCGGGCAAAATACAACACTAATGCTAATAACGCATATCACAATTCACATTACACGTTAAAATACACTGCAACAATGCATATGTATTCAAGGGGAAATGTGGGCAGTAAGTCCATCTCCTTACACTTCAAAGGAACTGTGTCGGGGTTTGTATATGTTTTGTGGAGATGAGTTAGCAATTTCATTGTTACTGTTTTGGTGTACATTTGACTTTATATCCATGGAATAGTCCTCAGTGCCTGTCACTGGTATAGTCCTCAATAGATACTTTGTCTCTGGACTCTACCTAAGGGCTCCTGCAGAAGAACGTACAAATCGGACATGTGCTACACGATTTTTAATTCACACGGCTGCTTCAGTTTCTACGGAGAATATTTCTCTAAGTAAACTGTGGACAAGCCTTTTAAAGGGTTAATATTAAATTTTACCAGTCGATAATTGCAGGTGACAATGTGATTATTAATATATCACATATAATATGACAACTTATCCGAGGCATTAAAAGTACTATTTTTTTTATTAAGCCTTTGTAAAGAGACTATAAATAATTCCCAAATCTGACACTGTTCACCTATCAATATCTGTGCCAGATGCTTTGAAAATCCAGAGTCAATCCAGTTCTTGGCACCGGGTACAGCCGCCTCTGGCGCCCCAGAATCTCTCACATTTGTTGGAAACATTTTAAATTTGAGCGCCTGCCATCTTTACCATTTGTTATAGACTGAAATGTCAAGAGAGCAGCGGCGGTTTACACTGACTGTCATGCGCCGCAGTTCAGCCAGCTGGAGTCACATCTGGTGGGAAAAACAATCCAAATCAATGAAAATGAATAATGATGGAATGGAAACAGGCTTCCTGTGGTGCGGGGATGTGGGGAATATTGCCATTTAGCTTAATTATGCTCCTGTATGTATCCACCTCACTGTACCGCTACAGGTTCCAGGCAATCAATACACTTTTGTTTTTGTTTTTTTCCATCAGGGTCTTTTATGCTTCGTCGTACAATTTTTTTCCAATTCTATTCACATTTAAAAGAAATGTTTTTTAAATTGCGGATATTAAAATTGCACATAAAATAGGGCAAATTCAACTCCTGCCACCTCCGTAGGACCAGCGCTACTGCGCTAGTAACGCTAGTTTTCGTTGCCGGTTCCAGAAGCAGTGACTGCTCCATCTGGATGTCACAGAAGTCTGTAATTGATCAGATTCTGGGGTGGCATGGTGGCTCTGTGTTTGCTATAACAACCCATGCAAGCCCTCCAACTCTATGTTAACGATAAACAATTTAAAGGGTTGGTCCGAAGTCCAAAGTAATTTTCATCCTAAATCCCTATTTATTTAGTGCCTTAATCGAAACTATTTTCTAATATACAGTTGTGCTCAAAAGTTTACATACTCCGGCAGATGTTTTGCTTTCTTGGCCTTTTTTCAAAGAATATGAATGATAGCACCAAAACTTTTTCTCCACTCATGGTTAGTGGTTTGGTGAAGCCATTTATTGTCAAACTACTGTGTTTTCTCTTTTTTAAATCATAATGACAACCCAAAACATCCAAATGACCCTGATCAAACGTTCATATACCCTGGTGATTTTGGTCTGATAACATGCACATAAGTTGATACAAATGAGTTTTACTGGCTACTAAAGGTAACATCCTCACCTGTGACCTGTTTGCTTGTAATCAGTGTGTGTGCATAAAAGATGAGTGAGTTTCTGAGTTCCAGACAGACTCTTACATCTTTCATCCAGCCACTGACGTTTATGGACTGTGAGTCATGAGGAAAGCAAAAGAATTGTCAACGGATCTATGGGAAAAGTTAGTTGAACTGTTTAAAACAGGAAAGGGATACAAAAAGATATTCAAGGAATTGATAATGCCAGTCAGCAGCAATCAAACTGTGATTAAAAAATGGAAAATCAGGGGCTCTGTAAAAACAAAACCACGATCAGGTAGACCAACAAAAATTTTGTCCACAACTGCCAGGAAAATAGTTCGAGATGCAAAGAAAAACCCACAAATAACATCAGCTGAGATACTGGACTCTCTGAAAACTAGCGGTGTGGCTGTTTCAAGAGGCACAAAAAGGAGGCACTTGAAGGAAAATGGGCTGCGTGGTCGAGTCTCCAGAAGAAAGCTATTACTGCATAAATACCACAAAGTATCTCACCTACAATCTGCAAAACAGCACAGAGACAAGCCTCAAAACTTCTTGAACAAGGTAATTTGGAGTGATGCGACCAAAATTGAACTTTTTGGCCAAAACCATAAATGTTACATTTGGAGAGAGGTATATGTGGCGCCCCTGAGGCTCAGTCGCCACAGAGGTACTGCACCTTCTCCTAAGGTGTGGTGCCCCACCGTCCTGGTAAGTTGGAGGCTCCTGACCATGGGTCGCCCTCACAGGGCTGTGGGGTACTCGGTACCGGGCTGGTGTCAGTGGGATGTGTCACAGCAGTGGTGACCCGGACCGTGGCCCTGGGCGCCCAAGTAATTTGGGAATGAAGTTAATGGAATTGAATAGTTCGTGACGCCACCTGTGGTGTTCGGCAAGGGAGGTGTTAAGCCGACGCTGCAGACAGGTCCTCCGGGACAGATGGTGTGGTGCAGCGATGATGGTATAGCCCTCCACAGGCAGGGCTGTTGTCCCAGGGCAGTGTAAATCTGGGGACACTTAGGTGGTGTACTGTCCTGCGCAGGGGATGTAGCAGTGTCAGGCAGATGGACACAGGAAGGAATGGAGGACACCAGGGCATGTAGTTCCAAAGCTTTACTCACAGTCAGTAATGCCCGCTTGTGTGCCGTGTCCTCCGGGTCAGGGACTCAGTCAACCTCCAGGCACGATGGAAAGCTCCCCTCCAACACTCCGCCAACTTATGTGCCTTTCCTGAACGTCTCCTCTATAGCGCCTTTAAGTGTGAAGATCTCCTGTACCGTGGTATGCTGGAGTTCCTCCTGACTGATGTTCCCAAGAACTCTACTTGTATGGCAGACAGCTGTAGCCTGCTTCAGGGACTTCCTTCTCCTGAGTCCCAGTTCTCTATCCGATTGATGTTGTGCCCCAAGTCTTAGATGGGAGTAGTGCATTTACAGCCAACTACTCCACCGGTGTCTGCTGCAGAACCATAAGTGTCCATACAACCTCGGGGATCGGGCCCCGGCCTTGCACTGAGAACCTATAGGCAGGGTTCCTCTTCCAACCCTTGTCCTCTATGTTCTCTCTACTCCTTCATTCCGTACTTGTCTTTCTTTCTTATAGAAGCTTAGGTTTCATTTCTACGTCTTTCTCCTTTTCCTTTCCTGTGCCAGCTGGCTCAGATCACTGAGGCAGCTGCAGCACTCCTTCCTCCATCCCTTTCTTCCAGGGATCCTCACTCCTGTCTGAGTGACTTCCTACCCGACTGACCTTCTGTCAGACTGAACCTCTCATCCTACACTTTCCCACTTTTGTGTATCTTAACTCCACCCACCTCCCAGCACATCCAGTGTTCCAAGCAGGGAACCACCAAAGGTGCTCTGCTACTCTCTAAGCACTGAGCTGCAATGTGGTTGTGCAGAACTACCCTGTTGTGTGGGGTGCGAGTGTTGGAATGCGGAAAGGAGTTCCCACCTTACCTGGATGGTGGGGCACTACACCTTAGGAGAAGGTGCAGTACCTCTGTGGCGACTGAGCCTCAGGGGCGCTACAACCACGCTGCAACACTCGCACCCCACACAATAGAGTAGTTCAGCAAAACTACATTGCGGCTCCTTGCTTAGAGAGAGGCAGAGCACCTTTGGTGGTTCCCTGCTTGGAACACTAGACATGCTGGGAGGTGGGTGGAATTTAGAATACATATAAAAGAGCGGGATGGTTCCAGGATTGAGGTTCATTCAGGTTCAGTTGAGTTCAGAGGTGGAGTAGGAGAGAGGAAGCCACTCGGAGAGGAGTGGGGATCCCTGGAAGAGGGATGGAGGAAGGAGTGCTGCAGCTGCCTCAGTGATCTGAGCCAGCTGGCACGGGAAAGGAAAGAAGGAGAAAGACATTGAACTGAAGCCTGAGCTTCCATAGAAGGGAAAAGACAAGTATGGAATGTAGGAGAAAAGGGAACACAGAGGATGTGGATTAGAGGAAGAACCCTGCCTAGAAGTTCTAAGCGCAAGGCTGGGGCCCGGTCCCCGAGGTTGTATGAACACTAACGGTTCTGCTGCAGACATCGGTGGAGTAGTGGGCTGTAAATGCACTACTCCCATCTAAGACTTGAGGGCAGAACAGCAACACGGATAGAGAGCCGGGACTCAGGAGTAGAGAGTCCCCGAAGCAGGCTACAGCTGTCTGCCGTGCAAGTGAGGTTCTTGGGAACATCTGTCAGGAGGAACTCCAGTGTAACTCAGTACTAGGAGATCTTCACACTTAAAGGCGCTATAGAGGAGACGTTCAGAAAAGGCACATAAGTTGGCAGAGCGTGGAAGGGAGCATAGCATCTTGCTAGGAGGTTGACTGAGTCCCTGACCCGGAGGACATGGCACAGAATCGGGCACTACAGACTGTGAGTAAAGCTTTGGAACTACAGGCCCTGGTGTCCTCCATTCCTTCCTGTGTCCGTCAGCCTGGCACCGCTACATCCCCTGCGCTAGCCACTACACCATCTAAGTGTCCCCACATCTACACTGCCCTGGGACAACAGCCCTGCCTGTGGAGGGCTATAACATCATTGCTGCACCACACCATCTGTCCCGGAGAATCTGTCTGCAGCGTCAGCTTAACACCTCCCTTGCCGAACACCACAGGTGGCGTCACGAACTATTCATTTAACTACATTCCACCATTCACATCTTCCTCTTACTTGGGTGCCCAAGGCCACGATCCGGGTCACCGCTGCTGTGACACATCCCGCCGATACCGGCCTGGTACTGAGTACCCCACAGCCCTGGGAGGACGACCCATATACAAGGCCTATGATGAAAGGAACACCATTCCTACTGTAAAGGATGGAGGTTGATCGCTGATGTATTGGGGATTTGTGAGCTACAAAGGCACAGGAAACTTAGTCAAAGTTGAGGGAAAGATGAATGCAGCACATTATCAGCAAATACTGGAAACAAATTTGCAATCATCAGCCCAGAAGCTGTGCATGGGACATACTTGTACATTCCAACATGACAATGATCCAAAACACAAGGCCAAGTCGACCTGTCATTGGCTTCAGCAGAACAAAGTGAAGGTTCTCGAGTGGTCATCTCAGTCTCCTGACCTCAATATTATTGAGCCACTCTGGGGAAATCTCAAGTGCACAGTTCATGCTAGACAGCCCAGGAATTTACAGGAACTAGAGGCTTTTTGCCAAGAAGAGTGGGCAGCTTTACCATCTGCAAAAAAAGAACCTCATCCACAACTACCACAAAAGACTTCAAGCTGTTATTGATGTTAGAGGGGGCAATACACGATATTAAGAAATGCAATATGTAAACTTTTGATCAGGGTCATTTGGATGTTTTGGGTTGTCATTATGGTTTAAAAAGAGAAAACACAGTAATCTGACAATAAATGACTTCACCCAACTACTAACCATGAGTGGAGAAAAAGTTTTTGTGTTGTTATTCATATTCTATGAAAAAAAGGCCAAGAACGCAAAAATTCTGACAGAGTACGTAACCTTTTGAGCACAACTGTACGTGCATTAAATATTTCCTATCCTTCTCTAACTACACCGTCTCACTGCTTTTCTATTTTTTCCACTTCCTTTTTGATGTCACTTCATTTGAGAATCTGCAGTGCATACTGGGATATTCACAAAAAGCATGATCAAGGGGTAGACTCTGCAGTCACTGCCACAGCACGTTCCCTCCCTAAAACAAAGCACCATCCACCTTTGTTTTAGGGGCTGGGTTAGTCCCTCTGCGGTGTGCACAATGACAGTACGCTCTCTCAGTGGCTCAGATCAGCAGTAACAAGTTGACATCAGAGTGCATAGTCAGACACTCCATGTGCAGAGATAAACACAGCCCCTGAAAGTGATCTCACCGGTCACTGCACACCAGCAATTCTGACAACGCGCTCTGTTTCCGACTCATTACTGCTTATCTGAGCCGACAAACAGAAAGTGCACTGTCATTGTGCTCATTGTGCAGTGCACATAGTGCAGGGACTAGCCCAGCTCCTGAAATGAGCATCACTAATGACGCTTCATTTCAGGGATGGTGAGGGCCTACAGCAGTGGTCACAGCCTCTGCCCCCTGATGACGCTTCACTTGAGTATCCCAGCATGCACTGGGGCCTCTCAAACAATGCGTCATCAAAAAGTAAGTGAAAAAAAAAATAAAAACAGTTAGGTCTCTGTTTCCCAAACTCCAGTCCTCACAGCCCCCAACAAGTTGTGTTTTCAGGATTTTGTTAGTATTGCACAGGTGATGGAATTAATATAAAGGCATCAGAAACCGCAGATTCTAAAGAAATCCTGAAAACATGATGTGTTGGTGGGCCGTGAGGACAGGATTTGGGAAGCAATGAGTTACATAGTGTTGTTAGGGAATGGTAGGGAATTTTTAAAGCAAGTATATTAGAAAACTGTTTTGATTATGGCACTAAGTAGATAGGGATTTATGAGGATTAGAGTTGAGCGAAACGGGTCGAACAATTTCAAAAGTCGCCGACTTTTGGCAAAGTCGGGTTTCATGAAACGAAACCCGACCCTAGGATGAGGTCGGCCACGAGGTCGACGACTTACGCGCCAAAGTCGCGTTTCAAAAGTTTGTTTAGCGCTCTTTTTCAGCCAATCAGGATCCACGGACACTGTGGGCAACGTGATGACATAGGCAGGGGTCGCCACCATCTTTCAGAAGGGCATGCAAGTGATTGGCTTGCTTTGGTGGGCGTCACAGGGGTTATAAAAGGGCGTGCACGCCGACCGCCATCTTACTTCTGCCGATCTTAGCATAGGGAGAGGTTGCTGATTCTGTAGGGAGAGCGTTAGGCAGGCAAGAAGACAAAAAAACTGCTTCTGCTGCTAGCGATTTTACCTGTGCAACACACCAGTCACTGTGTGTGCAGTGCAAGGGGAGGCTATATTGTGGTGGATCAGCGGTGTTGGTTGTTAGGCTGCCTTCTAAGGCTTCCTGACAGCTGCATTTCTGTTTCCCCACTGCTCTGCAAACTGCTTTTTTAAAAGCAATCCCAATTTTTTTTGTCCTGCTAAGGTACTGAGCGTGCATTTATTCACACCATACAGCGGTGTACGCTCCTCACACAGTACCGTGTAACGGCTGTTATCACAGCCACAGTGAAGCTATCTGTGTGTCACTGTGGAAGGATAAGTGGAGGACTTGTTCCGTTCTTACAGACCTGCACTCTAGGGAGATTCCTATTCTGCCCAATTCTACAATTCACTTTTTTCACACCTGTGCCATCGAGCCTGTGACATAGCGCTCTGATATTCAGTGGGCCTCACACAATCCAAAAGTGTCCAGTGTCCACAAGTGTCTGCAGAAATTCAAAATCTCCCTTATCCTGTAGTCACTTTTTTCACACCTGCTGCATCGAGCCTGTGACATAGCGCTCTGATATTCATTGGGCCTCACACAATCCAAAAGTGTCCAGTGTCTGCAGAAATTCAAAATCTCCCTTATCCTGTAGTCACTTTTTTCACACCTGCTGCATCGAGCCTGTGACATAGCGCTCTGATATTCATTGGGCCTCACACAATCCAAAAGTGTCCAGTGTCCACAAGTGTCTGCAGAAATTCAAAATCTCCCTTATCCTGTAGTCACTTTTTTCACACCTGTGCCATCGAGCCTGTGACATAGCGCTGTGATATTCAGTGGGCCTCACACAATCCAAGTGTCCAGTGTCCACAAGTGTCTGCAGAAATTTAAAATCTCCCTTATCCTGTAGTCACTTTTTTCACACCTGTGCCATCGAGCCTGTGAGATAGCGCTTTGATATTCAGTGGGCCTCACACAATCCAAGTGTCCAGTGTCCACAAGTGTCTGCAGAAATTCAAAATCTCCCAGAAATTCAAAATCTCCCTTATCCTGTAGTCACTTTTTTCACACCTGTGCCATCGAGCCTGTGACATAGCACTGTGATATTCAGTGGGCCTCACACAATCCAAGTGTCCAGTGTCCACAAGTGTCTGCAGAAATTCAAAATCTCCCTTATCCTGTAGTCACTTTTTTCACACCTGTGCCATCGAGCCTGTGACATAGCGCTGTGATATTCAGTGGGCCTCACACAATCCAAGTGTCCAGTGTCCACAAGTGTCTGCAGAAATTCAAAATCTCCCAGAAATTCAAAATCTCCCTTATCCTGTAGTCACTTTTTTCACACCTGTGCCATCGAGCCTGTGACATAGCACTGTGATATTCAGTGGGCCTCACACAATCCAAGTGTCCAGTGTCCACAAGTGTCTGCAGAAATTCAAAATCTCCCTTATCCTGGAGTCACTTTTTTCACACCTGTGCCATCGAGCCTGTGACATAGCGCTGTGATATTCAGTGGGCCTCACACAATCCAAGTGTCCAGTGTCCACAAGTGTCTGCAGAAATTCAAAATCTCCCTTATCCTGTAGTCACTTTTTTCACACCTGTGCCATCGAGCTTGTGACATAGCACTGTGATATTCAGTGGGCCTCACACAATCCAAGTGTCCAGTGTCCACAATTGTCTGCAGAAATTCAAAATCTCCCAGAAATTCAAAATCTCCCTTATCCTGTAGTCACTTTTTTCACACCTGTGCCATCGAGCCTGTGACATAGCGCTGTGATATTCAGTGGGCCTCACACAATCCAAATGTCCAGTGTCCACAAGTGTCTGCAGAAATTCAAAATCTCCCAGAAATTCAAAATCTCCCTTATCCTGTAGTCACTTTTTTCACACCTGTGCCATCGAGCCTGTGACATAGCGCTGTGATATTCAGTGGGCCTCACACAATCCAAGTGTCCAGTGTCCACAAGTGTCTGCAGAAATTCAAAATCTCCCAGAAATTCAAAATCTCCCTTATCCTGTAGTCACTTTTTTCACACCTGTGCCATCGAGCCTGTGACATAGCACTGTGATATTCAGTGGGCCTCACACAATCCAAGTGTCCAGTGTCCACAAGTGTCTGCAGAAATTCAAAATCTCCCTTATCCTGTAGTCACTTTTTTCACACCTGTGCCATCGAGCCTGTGACATAGCACTGTGATATTCAGTGGGCCTCACACAATCCAAGTGTCCAGTGTCCACAAGTGTCTGCAGAAATTCAAAATCTCCCTTATCCTGTAGTCACTTTTTTCACACCTGTGCCATCGAGCCTGTGACATAGCACTATGATATTCAGTGGGCCTCACACAATCCAAGTGTCCAGTGTCCACAAGTGTCTGCAGAAATTCAAAATCTCCCTTATCCTGTAGTCACTTTTTTCACACCTGTGCCATCGAGCCTGTGACATAGCACTGTGATATTCAGTGGGCCTCACACAATCCAAGTGTCCAGTGTCCACAAGTGTCTGCAGAAATTCAAAATCTCCCTTATCCTGTAGTCACTTTTTTCACACCTGCTGCATCGAGCCTGTGACATAGCGCTCTGATATTCATTGGGCCTCACACAATCCAAAAGTGTCCAGTGTCTGCAGAAATTCAAAATCTCCCTTATCCTGTAGTCACTTTTTTCACACCTGCTGCATCGAGCCTGTGACATAGCGCTCTGATATTCATTGGGCCTCACACAATCCAAAAGTGTCCAGTGTCCACAAGTGTCTGCAGAAATTCAAAATCTCCCTTATCCTGTAGTCACTTTTTTCACACCTGTGCCATCGAGCCTGTGACATAGCGCTGTGATATTCAGTGGGCCTCACACAATCCAAGTGTCCAGTGTCCACAAGTGTCTGCAGAAATTCAAAATCTCCCAGAAATTCAAAATCTCCCTTATCCTGTAGTCACATTTTTCACACCTGTGCCATCGAGCCTGTGACATAGCACTGTGATATTCAGTGGGCCTCACACAATCCAAGTGTCCAGTGTCCACAAGTGTCTGCAGAAATTCAAAATCTCCCAGAAATTCAAAATCTCCCTTATCCTGTAGTCACTTTTTTCACACCTGTGCCATCGAGCCTGTGACATAGCGCTGTGATATTCAGTGGGCCTCACACAATCCAAGTGTCCAGTGTCCACAAGTGTCTGCAGAAATTCAAAATCTCCCAGAAATTCAAAATCTCCCTTATCCTGTAGTCACTTTTTTCACACCTGTGCCATCGAGCCTGTGACATAGCACTGTGATATTCAGTGGGCCTCACACAATCCAAGTGTCCAGTGTCCACAAGTGTCTGCAGAAATTCAAAATCTCCCTTATCCTGTAGTCACTTTTTTCACACCTGCTGCATCGAGCCTGTGACATAGCGCTCTGATATTCATTGGGCCTCACACAATCCAAAAGTGTCCAGTGTCTGCAGAAATTCAAAATCTCCCTTATCCTGTAGTCACTTTTTTCACACCTGCTGCATCGAGCCTGTGACATAGCGCTCTGATATTCATTGGGCCTCACACAATCCAAAAGTGTCCAGTGTCCACAAGTGTCTGCAGAAATTCAAAATCTCCCTTATCCTGTAGTCACTTTTTTCACACCTGTGCCATCGAGCCTGTGACATAGCGCTGTGATATTCAGTGGGCCTCACACAATCCAAGTGTCCAGTGTCCACAAGTGTCTGCAGAAATTTAAAATCTCCCTTATCCTGTAGTCACTTTTTTCACACCTGTGCCATCGAGCCTGTGACATAGCGCTTTGATATTCAGTGGGCCTCACACAATCCAAGTGTCCAGTGTCCACAAGTGTCTGCAGAAATTCAAAATCTCCCAGAAATTCAAAATCTCCCTTATCCTGTAGTCACTTTTTTCACACCTGTGCCATCGAGCCTGTGACATAGCACTGTGATATTCAGTGGGCCTCACACAATCCAAGTGTCCAGTGTCCACAAGTGTCTGCAGAAATTCAAAATCTCCCTTATCCTGTAGTCACTTTTTTCACACCTGTGCCATCGAGCCTGTGACATAGCGCTGTGATATTCAGTGGGCCTCACACAATCCAAGTGTCCAGTGTCCACAAGTGTCTGCAGAAATTCAAAATCTCCCAGAAATTCAAAATCTCCCTTATCCTGTAGTCACTTTTTTCACACCTGTGCCATCGAGCCTGTGACATAGCACTGTGATATTCAGTGGGCCTCACACAATCCAAGTGTCCAGTGTCCACAAGTGTCTGCAGAAATTCAAAATCTCCCTTATCCTGGAGTCACTTTTTTCACACCTGTGCCATCGAGCCTGTGACATAGCGCTGTGATATTCAGTGGGCCTCACACAATCCAAGTGTCCAGTGTCCACAAGTGTCTGCAGAAATTCAAAATCTCCCTTATCCTGTAGTCACTTTTTTCACACCTGTGCCATCGAGCTTGTGACATAGCACTGTGATATTCAGTGGGCCTCACACAATCCAAGTGTCCAGTGTCCACAATTGTCTGCAGAAATTCAAAATCTCCCAGAAATTCAAAATCTCCCTTATCCTGTAGTCACTTTTTTCACACCTGTGCCATCGAGCCTGTGACATAGCGCTGTGATATTCAGTGGGCCTCACACAATCCAAATGTCCAGTGTCCACAAGTGTCTGCAGAAATTCAAAATCTCCCAGAAATTCAAAATCTCCCTTATCCTGTAGTCACTTTTTTCACACCTGTGCCATCGAGCCTGTGACATAGCGCTGTGATATTCAGTGGGCCTCACACAATCCAAGTGTCCAGTGTCCACAAGTGTCTGCAGAAATTCAAAATCTCCCAGAAATTCAAAATCTCCCTTATCCTGTGGTCACTTTTTTCACACCTGTGCCATCGAGCCTGTGACATAGCACTGTGATATTCAGTGGGCCTCACACAATCCAAGTGTCCAGTGTCCACAAGTGTCTGCAGAAATTCAAAATCTCCCTTATCCTGTAGTCACTTTTTTCACACCTGTGCCATCGAGCCTGTGACATAGCACTGTGATATTCAGTGGGCCTCACACAATCCAAGTGTCCAGTGTCCACAAGTGTCTGCAGAAATTCAAAATCTCCCTTATCCTGTAGTCACTTTTTTCACACCTGTGCCATTGAGCCTGTGACATAGCACTGTGATATTCAGTGGGCCTCACACAATCCAAGTGTCCAGTGTCCACAAGTGTCTGCAGAAATTCAAAATCTCCCTTATCCTGTAGTCACTTTTTTCACACCTGTGCCATCGAGCCTGTGACATAGCACTGTGATATTCAGTGGGCCTCACACAATCCAAGTGTCCAGTGTCCACAAGTGTCTGCAGAAATTCAAAATCTCCCTTATCCTGTAGTCACTTTTTTCACACCTGCTGCATCGAGCCTGTGACATAGCGCTCTGATATTCATTGGGCCTCACACAATCCAAAAGTGTCCAGTGTCTGCAGAAATTCAAAATCTCCCTTATCCTGTAGTCACTTTTTTCACACCTGCTGCATCGAGCCTGTGACATAGCGCTCTGATATTCATTGGGCCTCACACAATCCAAAAGTGTCCAGTGTCCACAAGTGTCTGCAGAAATTCAAAATCTCCCTTATCCTGTAGTCACTTTTTTCACACCTGTGCCATCGAGCCTGTGACATAGCGCTGTGATATTCAGTGGGCCTCACACAATCCAAGTGTCCAGTGTCCACAAGTGTCTGCAGAAATTCAAAATCTCCCAGAAATTCAAAATCTCCCTTATCCTGTAGTCACATTTTTCACACCTGTGCCATCGAGCCTGTGACATAGCACTGTGATATTCAGTGGGCCTCACACAATCCAAGTGTCCAGTGTCCACAAGTGTCTGCAGAAATTCAAAATCTCCCAGAAATTCAAAATCTCCCTTATCCTGTAGTCACTTTTTTCACACCTGTGCCATCGAGCCTGTGACATAGCACTGTGATATTCAGTGGGCCTCACACAATCCAAGTGTCCAGTGTCCACAAGTGTCTGCAGAAATTCAAAATCTCCCTTATCCTGTAGTCACTTTTTTCACACCTGCTGCATCGAGCCTGTGACATAGCGCTCTGATATTCATTGGGCCTCACACAATCCAAAAGTGTCCAGTGTCTGCAGAAATTCAAAATCTCCCTTATCCTGTAGTCACTTTTTTCACACCTGCTGCATCGAGCCTGTGACATAGCGCTCTGATATTCATTGGGCCTCACACAATCCAAAAGTGTCCAGTGTCCACAAGTGTCTGCAGAAATTCAAAATCTCCCTTATCCTGTAGTCACTTTTTTCACACCTGTGCCATCGAGCCTGTGACATAGCGCTGTGATATTCAGTGGGCCTCACACAATCCAAGTGTCCAGTGTCCACAAGTGTCTGCAGAAATTCAAAATCTCCCAGAAATTCAAAATCTCCCTTATCCTGTAGTCACATTTTTCACACCTGTGCCATCGAGCCTGTGACATAGCACTGTGATATTCAGTGGGCCTCACACAATCCAAGTGTCCAGTGTCCACAAGTGTCTGCAGAAATTCAAAATCTCCCAGAAATTCAAAATCTCCCTTATCCTGTAGTCACTTTTTTCACACCTGTGCCATCGAGCCTGTGACATAGCGCTGTGATATTCAGTGGGCCTCACACAATCCAAGTGTCCAGTGTCCACAAGTGTCTGCAGAAATTCAAAATCTCCCAGAAATTCAAAATCTCCCTTATCCTGTAGTCACTTTTTTCACACCTGTGCCATCGAGCCTGTGACATAGCACTGTGATATTCAGTGGGCCTCACACAATCCAAGTGTCCAGTGTCCACAAGTGTCTGCAGAAATTCAAAATCTCCCTTATCCTGTAGTCACTTTTTTCACACCTGCTGCATCGAGCCTGTGACATAGCGCTCTGATATTCATTGGGCCTCACACAATCCAAAAGTGTCCAGTGTCTGCAGAAATTCAAAATCTCCCTTATCCTGTAGTCACTTTTTTCACACCTGCTGCATCGAGCCTGTGACATAGCGCTCTGATATTCATTGGGCCTCACACAATCCAAAAGTGTCCAGTGTCCACAAGTGTCTGCAGAAATTCAAAATCTCCCTTATCCTGTAGTCACTTTTTTCACACCTGTGCCATCGAGCCTGTGACATAGCGCTGTGATATTCAGTGGGCCTCACACAATCCAAGTGTCCAGTGTCCACAAGTGTCTGCAGAAATTTAAAATCTCCCTTATCCTGTAGTCACTTTTTTCACACCTGTGCCATCGAGCCTGTGACATAGCGCTTTGATATTCAGTGGGCCTCACACAATCCAAGTGTCCAGTGTCCACAAGTGTCTGCAGAAATTCAAAATCTCCCAGAAATTCAAAATCTCCCTTATCCTGTAGTCACTTTTTTCACACCTGTGCCATCGAGCCTGTGACATAGCACTGTGATATTCAGTGGGCCTCACACAATCCAAGTGTCCAGTGTCCACAAGTGTCTGCAGAAATTCAAAATCTCCCTTATCCTGTAGTCACTTTTTTCACACCTGTGCCATCGAGCCTGTGACATAGCGCTGTGATATTCAGTGGGCCTCACACAATCCAAGTGTCCAGTGTCCACAAGTGTCTGCAGAAATTCAAAATCTCCCAGAAATTCAAAATCTCCCTTATCCTGTAGTCACTTTTTTCACACCTGTGCCATCGAGCCTGTGACATAGCACTGTGATATTCAGTGGGCCTCACACAATCCAAGTGTCCAGTGTCCACAAGTGTCTGCAGAAATTCAAAATCTCCCTTATCCTGGAGTCACTTTTTTCACACCTGTGCCATCGAGCCTGTGACATAGCGCTGTGATATTCAGTGGGCCTCACACAATCCAAGTGTCCAGTGTCCACAAGTGTCTGCAGAAATTCAAAATCTCCCTTATCCTGTAGTCACTTTTTTCACACCTGTGCCATCGAGCTTGTGACATAGCACTGTGATATTCAGTGGGCCTCACACAATCCAAGTGTCCAGTGTCCACAATTGTCTGCAGAAATTCAAAATCTCCCAGAAATTCAAAATCTCCCTTATCCTGTAGTCACTTTTTTCACACCTGTGCCATCGAGCCTGTGACATAGCGCTGTGATATTCAGTGGGCCTCACACAATCCAAATGTCCAGTGTCCACAAGTGTCTGCAGAAATTCAAAATCTCCCAGAAATTCAAAATCTCCCTTATCCTGTAGTCACTTTTTTCACACCTGTGCCATCGAGCCTGTGACATAGCGCTGTGATATTCAGTGGGCCTCACACAATCCAAGTGTCCAGTGTCCACAAGTGTCTGCAGAAATTCAAAATCTCCCAGAAATTCAAAATCTCCCTTATCCTGTAGTCACTTTTTTCACACCTGTGCCATCGAGCCTGTGACATAGCGCTGTGATATTCAGTGGGCCTCACACAATCCAAATGTCCAGTGTCCACAAGTGTCTGCAGAAATTCAAAATCTCCCAGAAATTCAAAATCTCCCTTATCCTGTAGTCACTTTTTTCACACCTGTGCCATCGAGCCTGTGACATAGCGCTGTGATATTCAGTGGGCCTCACACAATCCAAGTGTCCAGTGTCCACAAGTGTCTGCAGAAATTCAAAATCTCCCAGAAATTCAAAATCTCCCTTATCCTGTGGTCACTTTTTTCACACCTGTGCCATCGAGCCTGTGACATAGCACTGTGATATTCAGTGGGCCTCACACAATCCAAGTGTCCAGTGTCCACAAGTGTCTGCAGAAATTCAAAATCTCCCTTATCCTGTAGTCACTTTTTTCACACCTGTGCCATCGAGCCTGTGACATAGCACTGTGATATTCAGTGGGCCTCACACAATCCAAGTGTCCAGTGTCCACAAGTGTCTGCAGAAATTCAAAATCTCCCTTATCCTGTAGTCACTTTTTTCACACCTGTGCCATTGAGCCTGTGACATAGCACTGTGATATTCAGTGGGCCTCACACAATCCAAGTGTCCAGTGTCCACAAGTGTCTGCAGAAATTCAAAATCTCCCTTATCCTGTAGTCACTTTTTTCACACCTGTGCCATCGAGCCTGTGACATAGCACTGTGATATTCAGTGGGCCTCACACAATCCAAGTGTCCAGTGTCCACAAGTGTCTGCAGAAATTCAAAATCTCCCTTATCCTGTAGTCACTTTTTTCACACCTGCTGCATCGAGCCTGTGACATAGCGCTCTGATATTCATTGGGCCTCACACAATCCAAAAGTGTCCAGTGTCTGCAGAAATTCAAAATCTCCCTTATCCTGTAGTCACTTTTTTCACACCTGCTGCATCGAGCCTGTGACATAGCGCTCTGATATTCATTGGGCCTCACACAATCCAAAAGTGTCCAGTGTCCACAAGTGTCTGCAGAAATTCAAAATCTCCCTTATCCTGCAGTCACTTTTTTCACACCTGTGCCATCGAGCCTGTGACATAGCGCTGTGATATTCAGTGGGCCTCACACAATCCAAGTGTCCAGTGTCCACAAGTGTCTGCAGAAATTCAAAATCTCCCAGAAATTCAAAATCTCCCTTATCCTGTAGTCACATTTTTCACACCTGTGCCATCGAGCCTGTGACATAGCACTGTGATATTCAGTGGGCCTCACACAATCCAAGTGTCCAGTGTCCACAAGTGTCTGCAGAAATTCAAAATCTCCCAGAAATTCAAAATCTCCCTTATCCTGTAGTCACTTTTTTCACACCTGTGCCATCGAGCCTGTGACATAGCACTGTGATATTCAGTGGGCCTCACACAATCCAAGTGTCCAGTGTCCACAAGTGTCTGCAGAAATTCAAAATCTCCCTTATCCTGTAGTCACTTTTTTCACACCTGCTGCATCGAGCCTGTGACATAGCGCTCTGATATTCATTGGGCCTCACACAATCCAAAAGTGTCCAGTGTCTGCAGAAATTCAAAATCTCCCTTATCCTGTAGTCACTTTTTTCACACCTGCTGCATCGAGCCTGTGACATAGCGCTCTGATATTCATTGGGCCTCACACAATCCAAAAGTGTCCAGTGTCCACAAGTGTCTGCAGAAATTCAAAATCTCCCTTATCCTGTAGTCACTTTTTTCACACCTGTGCCATCGAGCCTGTGACATAGCGCTGTGATATTCAGTGGGCCTCACACAATCCAAGTGTCCAGTGTCCACAAGTGTCTGCAGAAATTCAAAATCTCCCAGAAATTCAAAATCTCCCTTATCCTGTAGTCACATTTTTCACACCTGTGCCATCGAGCCTGTGACATAGCACTGTGATATTCAGTGGGCCTCACACAATCCAAGTGTCCAGTGTCCACAAGTGTCTGCAGAAATTCAAAATCTCCCAGAAATTCAAAATCTCCCTTATCCTGTAGTCACTTTTTTCACACCTGTGCCATCGAGCCTGTGACATAGCGCTGTGATATTCAGTGGGCCTCACACAATCCAAGTGTCCAGTGTCCACAAGTGTCTGCAGAAATTCAAAATCTCCCAGAAATTCAAAATCTCCCTTATCCTGTAGTCACTTTTTTCACACCTGTGCCATCGAGCCTGTGACATAGCACTGTGATATTCAGTGGGCCTCACACAATCCAAGTGTCCAGTGTCCACAAGTGTCTGCAGAAATTCAAAATCTCCCTTATCCTGTAGTCACTTTTTTCACACCTGCTGCATCGAGCCTGTGACATAGCGCTCTGATATTCATTGGGCCTCACACAATCCAAAAGTGTCCAGTGTCTGCAGAAATTCAAAATCTCCCTTATCCTGTAGTCACTTTTTTCACACCTGCTGCATCGAGCCTGTGACATAGCGCTCTGATATTCATTGGGCCTCACACAATCCAAAAGTGTCCAGTGTCCACAAGTGTCTGCAGAAATTCAAAATCTCCCTTATCCTGTAGTCACTTTTTTCACACCTGTGCCATCGAGCCTGTGACATAGCGCTGTGATATTCAGTGGGCCTCACACAATCCAAGTGTCCAGTGTCCACAAGTGTCTGCAGAAATTTAAAATCTCCCTTATCCTGTAGTCACTTTTTTCACACCTGTGCCATCGAGCCTGTGACATAGCGCTTTGATATTCAGTGGGCCTCACACAATCCAAGTGTCCAGTGTCCACAAGTGTCTGCAGAAATTCAAAATCTCCCAGAAATTCAAAATCTCCCTTATCCTGTAGTCACTTTTTTCACACCTGTGCCATCGAGCCTGTGACATAGCACTGTGATATTCAGTGGGCCTCACACAATCCAAGTGTCCAGTGTCCACAAGTGTCTGCAGAAATTCAAAATCTCCCTTATCCTGTAGTCACTTTTTTCACACCTGTGCCATCGAGCCTGTGACATAGCGCTGTGATATTCAGTGGGCCTCACACAATCCAAGTGTCCAGTGTCCACAAGTGTCTGCAGAAATTCAAAATCTCCCAGAAATTCAAAATCTCCCTTATCCTGTAGTCACTTTTTTCACACCTGTGCCATCGAGCCTGTGACATAGCACTGTGATATTCAGTGGGCCTCACACAATCCAAGTGTCCAGTGTCCACAAGTGTCTGCAGAAATTCAAAATCTCCCTTATCCTGGAGTCACTTTTTTCACACCTGTGCCATCGAGCCTGTGACATAGCGCTGTGATATTCAGTGGGCCTCACACAATCCAAGTGTCCAGTGTCCACAAGTGTCTGCAGAAATTCAAAATCTCCCTTATCCTGTAGTCACTTTTTTCACACCTGTGCCATCGAGCTTGTGACATAGCACTGTGATATTCAGTGGGCCTCACACAATCCAAGTTTCCAGTGTCCATAATTGTCTGCAGAAATTCAAAATCTCCCAGAAATTCAAAATCTCCCTTATCCTGTAGTCACTTTTTTCACACCTGTGCCATCGAGCCTGTGACATAGCGCTGTGATATTCAGTGGGCCTCACACAATCCAAATGTCCAGTGTCCACAAGTGTCTGCAGAAATTCAAAATCTCCCAGAAATTCAAAATCTCCCTTATCCTGTAGTCACTTTTTTCACACCTGTGCCATCGAGCCTGTGACATAGCGCTGTGATATTCAGTGGGCCTCACACAATCCAAGTGTCCAGTGTCCACAAGTGTCTGCAGAAATTCAAAATCTCCCAGAAATTCAAAATCTCCCTTATCCTGTAGTCACTTTTTTCACACCTGTGCCATCGAGCCTGTGACATAGCACTGTGATATTCAGTGGGCCTCACACAATCCAAGTGTCCAGTGTCCACAAGTGTCTGCAGAAATTCAAAATCTCCCTTATCCTGTAGTCACTTTTTTCACACCTGTGCCATCGAGCCTGTGACATAGCACTGTGATATTCAGTGGGCCTCACACAATCCAAGTGTCCAGTGTCCACAAGTGTCTGCAGAAATTCAAAATCTCCCTTATCCTGTAGTCACTTTTTTCACACCTGTGCCATTGAGCCTGTGACATAGCACTGTGATATTCAGTGGGCCTCACACAATCCAAGTGTCCAGTGTCCACAAGTGTCTGCAGAAATTCAAAATCTCCCTTATCCTGTAGTCACTTTTTTCACACCTGTGCCATCGAGCCTGTGACATAGCACTGTGATATTCAGTGGGCCTCACACAATCCAAGTGTCCAGTGTCCACAAGTGTCTGCAGAAATTCAAAATCTCCCTTATCCTGTAGTCACTTTTTTCACACCTGCTGCATCGAGCCTGTGACATAGCGCTCTGATATTCATTGGGCCTCACACAATCCAAAAGTGTCCAGTGTCTGCAGAAATTCAAAATCTCCCTTATCCTGTAGTCACTTTTTTCACACCTGCTGCATCGAGCCTGTGACATAGCGCTCTGATATTCATTGGGCCTCACACAATCCAAAAGTGTCCAGTGTCCACAAGTGTCTGCAGAAATTCAAAATCTCCCTTATCCTGTAGTCACTTTTTTCACACCTGTGCCATCGAGCCTGTGACATAGCGCTGTGATATTCAGTGGGCCTCACACAATCCAAGTGTCCAGTGTCCACAAGTGTCTGCAGAAATTCAAAATCTCCCAGAAATTCAAAATCTCCCTTATCCTGTAGTCACATTTTTCACACCTGTGCCATCGAGCCTGTGACATAGCACTGTGATATTCAGTGGGCCTCACACAATCCAAGTGTCCAGTGTCCACAAGTGTCTGCAGAAATTCAAAATCTCCCAGAAATTCAAAATCTCCCTTATCCTGTAGTCACTTTTTTCACACCTGTGCCATCGAGCCTGTGACATAGCGCTGTGATATTCAGTGGGCCTCACACAATCCAAGTGTCCAGTGTCCACAAGTGTCTGCAGAAATTCAAAATCTCCCAGAAATTCAAAATCTCCCTTATCCTGTAGTCACTTTTTTCACACCTGTGCCATCGAGCCTGTGACATAGCACTGTGATATTCAGTGGGCCTCACACAATCCAAGTGTCCAGTGTCCACAAATGTCTGCAGAAATTCAAAATCTCCCTTATCCTGTAGTCACTTTTTTCACACCTGTGCCATCGAGCCTGTGACATAGCACTGTGATATTCAGTGGGCCTCACACAATCCAAGTGTCCAGTGTCCACAAGTGTCTGCAGAAATTCAAAATCTCCCTTATCCTGTAGTCACTTTTTTCACACCTGTGCCATCGAGCCTGTGACATAGCACTGTGATATTCAGTGGGCCTCACACAATCCAAGTGTCCAGTGTCCACAAGTGTCTGCAGAAATTCAAAATCTCCCAGAAATTCAAAATCTCCCTTATCCTGTAGTCACTTTTTTCACACCTGTGCCATCGAGCCTGTGACATAGCGCTGTGATATTCAGTGGGCCTCACACAATCCAAGTGTCCAGTGTCCACAAGTGTCTGCAGAAATTCAAAATCTCCCAGAAATTCAAAATCTCCCTTATCCTGTAGTCACTTTTTTCACACCTGTGCCATCGAGCCTGTGACATAGCACTGTGATATTCAGTGGGCCTCACACAATCCAAGTGTCCAGTGTCCACAAGTGTCTGCAGAAATTCAAAATCTCCCTTATCCTGTAGTCACTTTTTTCACACCTGTGCCATCGAGCCTGTGACATAGCACTGTGATATTCAGTGGGCCTCACACAATCCAAGTGTCCAGTGTCCACAAGTGTCTGCAGAAATTCAAAATCTCCCTTATCCTGTAGTCACTTTTTTCACACCTGTGCCATCGAGCCTGTGACATAGCACTGTGATATTCAGTGGGCCTCACACAATCCAAGTGTCCAGTGTCCACAAGTGTCTGCAGAAATTCAAAATCTCCCAGAAATTCAAAATCTCCCTTATCCTGTAGTCACTTTTTTCACACCTGTGCCATCGAGCCTGTGACATAGCGCTGTGATATTCAGTGGGCCTCACACAATCCAAGTGTCCAGTGTCCACAAGTGTCTGCAGAAATTCAAAATCTCCCAGAAATTCAAAATCTCCCTTATCCTGTAGTCACTTTTTTCACACCTGTGCCATCGAGCCTGTGACATAGCGCTGTGATATTCAGTGGGCCTCACACAATCCAAGTGTCCAGTGTCCACAAGTGTCTGCAGAAATTCAAAATCTCCCTTATCCTGTAGTCACTTTTTTCACACCTGCTGCATCGAGCCTGTGACATAGCGCTCTGATATTCATTGGGCCTCACACAATCCAAAAGTGTCCAGTGTCTGCAGAAATTCAAAATCTCCCTTATCCTGGAGTCACTTTTTTCACACCTGTGCCATCGAGCCTGTGACATAGCGCTGTGATATTCAGTGGGCCTCACACAATCCAAGTGTCCAGTGTCCACAAGTGTCTGCAGAAATTCAAAATCTCCCTTATCCTGTAGTCACTTTTTTCACACCTGTGCCATCGAGCTTGTGACATAGCACTGTGATATTCAGTGGGCCTCACACAATCCAAGTGTCCAGTGTCCACAATTGTCTGCAGAAATTCAAAATCTCCCAGAAATTCAAAATCTCCCTTATCCTGTAGTCACTTTTTTCACACCTGTGCCATCGAGCCTGTGACATAGCGCTGTGATATTCAGTGGGCCTCACACAATCCAAATGTCCAGTGTCCACAAGTGTCTGCAGAAATTCAAAATCTCCCAGAAATTCAAAATCTCCCTTATCCTGTAGTCACTTTTTTCACACCTGTGCCATCGAGCCTGTGACATAGCGCTGTGATATTCAGTGGGCCTCACACAATCCAAGTGTCCAGTGTCCACAAGTGTCTGCAGAAATTCAAAATCTCCCAGAAATTCAAAATCTCCCTTATCCTGTAGTCACTTTTTTCACACCTGTGCCATCGAGCCTGTGACATAGCACTGTGATATTCAGTGGGCCTCACACAATCCAAGTGTCCAGTGTCCACAAGTGTCTGCAGAAATTCAAAATCTCCCTTATCCTGTAGTCACTTTTTTCACACCTGTGCCATCGAGCCTGTGACATAGCACTGTGATATTCAGTGGGCCTCACACAATCCAAGTGTCCAGTGTCCACAAGTGTCTGCAGAAATTCAAAATCTCCCTTATCCTGTAGTCACTTTTTTCACACCTGTGCCATTGAGCCTGTGACATAGCACTGTGATATTCAGTGGGCCTCACACAATCCAAGTGTCCAGTGTCCACAAGTGTCTGCAGAAATTCAAAATCTCCCTTATCCTGTAGTCACTTTTTTCACACCTGTGCCATCGAGCCTGTGACATAGCACTGTGATATTCAGTGGGCCTCACACAATCCAAGTGTCCGGTGTCCACAAGTGTCTGCAGAAATTCAAAATCTCCCTTATCCTGTAGTCACTTTTTTCACACCTGCTGCATCGAGCCTGTGACATAGCGCTCTGATATTCATTGGGCCTCACACAATCCAAAAGTGTCCAGTGTCTGCAGAAATTCAAAATCTCCCTTATCCTGTAGTCACTTTTTTCACACCTGCTGCATCGAGCCTGTGACATAGCGCTCTGATATTCATTGGGCCTCACACAATCCAAAAGTGTCCAGTGTCCACAAGTGTCTGCAGAAATTCAAAATCTCCCTTATCCTGTAGTCACTTTTTTCACACCTGTGCCATCGAGCCTGTGACATAGCGCTGTGATATTCAGTGGGCCTCACACAATCCAAGTGTCCAGTGTCCACAAGTGTCTGCAGAAATTCAAAATCTCCCAGAAATTCAAAATCTCCCTTATCCTGTAGTCACATTTTTCACACCTGTGCCATCGAGCCTGTGACATAGCACTGTGATATTCAGTGGGCCTCACACAATCCAAGTGTCCAGTGTCCACAAGTGTCTGCAGAAATTCAAAATCTCCCAGAAATTCAAAATCTCCCTTATCCTGTAGTCACTTTTTTCACACCTGTGCCATCGAGCCTGTGACATAGCGCTGTGATATTCAGTGGGCCTCACACAATCCAAGTGTCCAGTGTCCACAAGTGTCTGCAGAAATTCAAAATCTCCCAGAAATTCAAAATCTCCCTTATCCTGTAGTCACTTTTTTCACACCTGTGCCATCGAGCCTGTGACATAGCACTGTGATATTCAGTGGGCCTCACACAATCCAAGTGTCCAGTGTCCACAAGTGTCTGCAGAAATTCAAAATCTCCCTTATCCTGTAGTCACTTTTTTCACACCTGTGCCATCGAGCCTGTGACATAGCACTGTGATATTCAGTGGGCCTCACACAATCCAAGTGTCCAGTGTCCACAAGTGTCTGCAGAAATTCAAAATCTCCCTTATCCTGTAGTCACTTTTTTCACACCTGTGCCATCGAGCCTGTGACATAGCACTGTGATATTCAGTGGGCCTCACACAATCCAAGTGTCCAGTGTCCACAAGTGTCTGCAGAAATTCAAAATCTCCCAGAAATTCAAAATCTCCCTTATCCTGTAGTCACTTTTTTCACACCTGTGCCATCGAGCCTGTGACATAGCGCTGTGATATTCAGTGGGCCTCACACAATCCAAGTGTCCAGTGTCCACAAGTGTCTGCAGAAATTCAAAATCTCCCAGAAATTCAAAATCTCCCTTATCCTGTAGTCACTTTTTTCACACCTGTGCCATCGAGCCTGTGACATAGCACTGTGATATTCAGTGGGCCTCACACAATCCAAGTGTCCAGTGTCCACAAGTGTCTGCAGAAATTCAAAATCTCCCTTATCCTGTAGTCACTTTTTTCACACCTGTGCCATCGAGCCTGTGACATAGCACTGTGATATTCAGTGGGCCTCACACAATCCAAGTGTCCAGTGTCCACAAGTGTCTGCAGAAATTCAAAATCTCCCTTATCCTGTAGTCACTTTTTTCACACCTGTGCCATCGAGCCTGTGACATAGCACTGTGATATTCAGTGGGCCTCACACAATCCAAGTGTCCAGTGTCCACAAGTGTCTGCAGAAATTCAAAATCTCCCAGAAATTCAAAATCTCCCTTATCCTGTAGTCACTTTTTTCACACCTGTGCCATCGAGCCTGTGACATAGCGCTGTGATATTCAGTGGGCCTCACACAATCCAAGTGTCCAGTGTCCACAAGTGTCTGCAGAAATTCAAAATCTCCCAGAAATTCAAAATCTCCCTTATCCTGTAGTCACTTTTTTCACACCTGTGCCATCGAGCCTGTGACATAGCACTGTGATATTCAGTGGGCCTCACACAATCCAAGTGTCCAGTGTCCACAAGTGTCTGCAGAAATTCAAAATCTCCCTTATCCTGTAGTCACTTTTTTCACACCTGTGCCATCGAGCCTGTGACATAGCACTGTGATATTCAGTGGGCCTCACACAATCCAAGTGTCCAGTGTCCACAAGTGTCTGCAGAAATTCAAAATCTCCCTTATCCTGTAGTCACTTTTTTCACACCTGTGCCATCGAGCCTGTGACATAGCACTGTGATATTCAGTGGGCCTCACACAATCCAAGTGTCCAGTGTCCACAAGTGTCTGCAGAAATTCAAAATCTCCCAGAAATTCAAAATCTCCCTTATCCTGTAGTCACTTTTTTCACACCTGTGCCATCGAGCCTGTGACATAGCGCTGTGATATTCAGTGGGCCTCACACAATCCAAGTGTCCAGTGTCCATAAGTGTCTGCAGAAATTCAAAATCTCCCAGAAATTCAAAATCTCCCTTATCCTGTAGTCACTTTTTTCACACCTGTGCCATCGAGCCTGTGACATAGCGCTGTGATATTCAGTGGGCCTCACACAATCCAAGTGTCCAGTGTCCACAAGTGTCTGCAGAAAATCTAAATCTCCCCTGTCCTATAGACACCTTGTACCTTGTTTTACATTACTATATAGTTTGTAGGATTTTGTCTACATTTCTACCAAAAATGAGGAAGGCTGGTGGAAGAGGCCGTGGAATTGGGCGGGGGTTGGCAGCTGGTAATGATGGTGTTGGTGGTGGATCTGATGGTGGTGGCAAAAGCAAAATAGGACCGAATGCAGGAGGTGTTGAGCCTGCGTCATCGTCTGGCTCCATAAGGCTTCGAAGGCTTAGTTTTCTAGGAGTTGGCAAACCGCTTTTAACGCCAGAGCATCAGGAAAAAGTTTTGTCTTACATTGCTGACTCAGCCTCCAGCTCTATCGCCTCCTCTTCTGAAGTTGTAAAAAGTAAAAGCACTGAGTCGTCATTGGAGGCTCATGTTCATGAACCACACCTTTCCTTGTGTCCTTCACCACAACCAAGATTGAAGGATGACGCAGGCCATACTACTGATTACTCCATGGAGCTGTTTTCACATACCATGCCTGGATTATCAAGTGAAATGGTGAATTACCCAGGCCAAGATGAATCTGACATGGAGTGCACTGATGCACAGCCGCTGATAGATGATTCTGCTGGTACATTCACTCAGAGCACTACATTGTCCTCGCAGTGTACAGAGCCAGATTCTGACCCTGATGAGACTCAGGTGCCCCTTCCCGCACACTATACCACCATACACGGTGACACAGAGGAAGGTGCACATGACATTGAAGAGGAGGTGATGGATGACCCAGTTGTTGACCCAGATTGGCATCCATTGGGGGAAGAGGGTGCTGCTTCCAATAGCTCAGATGAGGAGCATCCACAGCAGACATCAACATCGCAACAGCTGTTATCTGGCAGGCCCGGAGCACTCCAAAGACAGGTTCCAAAAATCAAAAGAGTTGCTGGACAGCTTGTCCAGAGGGTCAAAACATCACAGCGTGCTAGGCCGCAAAATGTCTGCCAAAGTAGGAAGAGTGCAGTGTGGCACTTTTTTGAACAAAATCCTCATGATCAGGCCAAGGTTATCTGTAAGAAGTGCGCAAAGACCTTTAGCCGAGGGAAAAATCTGAAAAATTTGAATACCAGTTGCATGCTTAGACATTTAACCAGCATGCACTTGCAAGCGTGGACACAACACCAAACCTCAAGTGCCACATGTGCAACTGATCACAAAGAAGGTAGTCAGCAACGCTACATTGTTTCCCCCACTGTAAGCCCACCGGTTAGCACAGCAGCAAATATTGAGGTGTCGTTGCAAGGCCACAGCAGTCAGGGAATCCCACTGTTATATCAACGAAATACTGAATCTAGGCCATCAGAAAGAACACCAACTCCATCACCATCATCAACCCTCTCTCAGTCCGCCCTGTCCACCGCTACTTCCACCATATGCAGCTCTCAAGTCTAGCTCACCCTCCCAGACACTATGAGTAGGTCAAGAAAGTACTCAGTCTCTCATCCGCGTACACTGGGTTTGAACGCACACATTGCCAAACTAATCTCGTTTGAGATGATGCCCTATCGGTTGGTGGAAAGCGCAGCTTTCCGCGAACTCATGGCCTATGCAGTACCAAGCTATGACCTACCCAGTCGCCACTTCTTCTCTCGCAAAGCCATCCCAGCCCTCCACCATCATGTGAAAGACCGCATTGTCCATGCACTCAAGCAGTCAGTGAGTGGAAAGGTGCACCTCACAACTGATGCATGGTCCAGTCGGCATGGCCAGGGCCGTTACGTGTCCATCACTGCGCACTGGGTTAATGTGGTGGATGCAGGGTCCACAGGGGACAGCGGTGGTGGGACAGTGCTGCCTAGCCCACGGTATAGGAAACAGTTGGCTGTAGGCGTTCCACCCTCCTCCTCCTCCTCCAGAAGCGAAAGCTCGTCCACAGAGCGCAGTCGTACGAGCACTCCATCTGCAGCTGCCACTGTTGCACACGAGGTGTCCCCGTATCGAGCAGCTAGTGGAAAGTGTCAGCAGGCTGTGTTGCAGATGATGTGTTTGGGCGACAGACACACCGCCGAGGTGCTGGCCGAGTACTTGAAGCGACAAACTGAGTCATGGCTGGGCAGTGTACATCTTGAGGCAGGCAAGGTAGTTAGTGATAACGGTCGTAATTTTGTGGCAGCCATAGCCCTTTCAAAACTCAGCCACATACCTTGCTTGGCTCACACCTTGAACCTGGTGGTGCAGTGCTTCCTCAAAAATTATCCGGAGTTAACAGCCCTGCTCCATAAGGTGCGAAGACTGTGCGCGCACATCCGCCGGTCGCCTGTACACTCCGTTCGTATGCAGAAGCTGCAGCGATTGCTCCACCTTCCCAACCACCACCTCATTATCGACATTGCAACAAGGTGGAACTCCACCATGCACATGGTGGAGTGGCTGTGCGAGCAGAGGCAGGCCATAATGCATTTGTGGGAGGATACACGGCCAGGCACTTTGAGAGCAGACATGGAGTTGACAGGTGTGCAGTGGTCGAAGCTGAAAGACCTCTGTAAAGTCCTTCAGTGTTTTGAGGAATGCACACGGCTGGTAAGCGCAGACGACGCCATCCTAAGCATGAGCATCCCACTTATGCGTCTGCTCATGCAAACTTTGACGCACCTTAAGGAGCAGGCGTCTGCAGCCAATGTTGACGAGGAGGAAGAGGTGGAGGGAATCCTTGATGACATTCATCCATTGTCTGCTCAGGGACCTCTCCTGGACGAGGTGGAGGAAGAAGAGGAGGAGGAGGAGGAGGATGATGGGGATGATTACTTAGGGGAGGAGGATGCATCTCGTGGGGCAAGTGAAAATGTTGGCGTGGCAAGGTCTGGTACAGGGTTTGTGCGTGACTGGAGGGATGTGGATTTGCCAGAAAGTGCTCCTCCAACCAGCACTCGCAGTGCATCATTGACACCGGGAACATTGGCCCACATGTCAGATTATGCCTTGCGGATCCTAAAAAGGGACCCCCGCATTGCCAAAATGATGAACGATGACGACTACTGGTTGGCCAGCATCCTGGATCCACGCTATAAAGGCAAATTACAAAACATCATGCCACAGGAGAACCTTGACCTAATATTGGCTAATAAACAAGCAACTCTGGTAAATCGGTTGCTTGAGGCATTCCCAGCACACAGCGGTGATGGTTCTCACACGAGCCGTACGGGCCGGGGGCAGCTTGGCAGAGGTGTTCATGGTGCACACAGCAGAAGTGGCGTTGGAGACAGGGGTTTCATGACAATGTTGTGGACTGATTTTTCAAGTACCGCTCACACAACTGGTAATACAGCATCGATGGAAAGTGACAGGAGACAGCAGTTGTCAACTATGGTTACAAACTACTTTTCCTCCCATATCGATGTTCTCCCACACAGGTCATTCCCCTTTGACTATTGGGCTGCTAAACTGGACACCTGGCCTGAATTGGCACAATATGCCTTACAGGAGCTCGCTTGCCCAGCTGCAAGTGTGCTATCGGAAAGAGTCTTCAGTGCAGCTGGATCAATCCTGACAGAAAAAAGGACCCGTCTGTCAACCCAAAATGTGGATGATCTAACCTTCATTAAAATGAACCATGCATGGGTTTCCAAGGATTTTGTCCCACCTTCCCCTGATGACACATAGGGTGACAGAAAAATGGCTTGCTTTGGTCCACCTCTTCCTGGGACTTGACCTATTTCGCCTTTTGCATCAGCTGAATGTCCAACATCAACATATGCCACTTTCTAAAACTCCCTAACTGTGCTGCCTCCCCCCCCATGGCCGGGGTCACCACCTAGCGCACGACACCGTGCGAGTGCCGTTGCCCTGGACAGGTGGGTAGGCCGACTCTTGGGCGCGGGCACTGGCACAGGGTCCCTCATAGTGCAATCAAGTGTCTCTGACGGTGGTGGTGCACACCCTCCGTCAGACACACCGCCGTACTATGAGGGGCCCAGTGCCAGTACCGACGCCCACGAGTGGGCCCCCCTTGCTTGGGCAGGGCCCCAGCATTTGCAATCTTTACCTCTCCCTGCTCCTCCGCTGTGTAGTCTGGGCCGTCAAATCCATACTGTGCCTGACACCATCTGAGCCTGCCTCCTGATGTATAGACATATATTTTGAATGTGTACGCTATCCATACATGTTATCCTGGGATACGGTACCCTTTCTCACCTTTGTGCAATCACGTGCAAGCCATACTGGGCCTAACACCGTCTGAGCCTGCCTCCTGATGTATAGACATATCTTTTGAATGTGTACGCTATCCATACATGTTATTCGGGGATGCGGTACCCTTTCTCACCTTTGTGCAATCACGTGCAAGCCATACTGGGCCTAACACCGTCTGAGCCTGCCTCCTGATGTATAGACATATCTTTTGAATGTGTACGCTATCCATACATGTTATCCGGGGATACGGTACCCTTTCTTACCTTTGTGCAATCACTTGCAAGCCATACTGGGCCTTACACCGTCTGAGCCTGCCTCCTGATGTATAGACATATCTTTTGAATGTGTACGCTATCCATACATGTTATCCGGGGATACGGTACCCTTTCTCACCTTTGTGCAATCACTTGCAAGCCATACTGGGCCTTACACCGTCTGAGCCTGCCTCCTGATGTATAGACATATCTTTTGAATGTGTACGCTATCCATACATGTTATCCGGGGATACGGTACCCTTTCTCACCTTTGTGCAATCACTTGCAAGCCATACTGGGCCTTACACCGTCTGAGCCTGCCTCCTGATGTATAGACATATCTTTTGAATGTGTACGCTATCCATACATGTTATCCGGGGATACGGTACCCTTTCTCACCTTTGTGCAATCACGTGTAACCCATACTGGGCGTGAGAACGGCTGGCGAGCTGTTAAGCAAGCTACAGCACCTGTGGTTTGCACACGTAAGTTTTTCATTTTTTTCAGGAATGACGGTTAGGCCTAATTCCGGAACTGAGGTTGACCTGCACTTACTGGGAAATCATCGTTCGCGAGTAATAATTGTAATCAGTGATCCCCATCACTAACGTTGTTCAGCGGGTTATCTGCACTTGTAAGCGACAAACGCTGGCCTTTTCAGGGTAGCGCACATGCAGCCACGGACATGTAAGGGCATGACACACCAGTTATTGGCCAATCTCATGTGCCAGAGCCTCACGTGTCCCTCTAGTAAGCCGGACTCGGACCGCGGGGCATGACGGAGTCTCGTTCGTTAACGGAATTAAGCTTGCAATGTGTGCATCTGTTCTGTAGCTGGCATGGTTGAGGTTGCCCGTGTTGAGTCAAATTACGCCGTAGGCTCCACTCCTGGTGGTGCCCTTCTGGACATTCCTTTAAGGTTCAGCTTTGCAACCATACTGCCCACGTAAAACAAACACTTTGCCTTCATGAACGCTGTTTGGAGGGTCATGACTCGTGGGAATAACGCCGCCCAATCAGTTAACCTGCTAGAGAGATCCTTCGTTGCTCCCAAGCATGACATCACACTCTCTAGGAGGAAGGTAATGCCACTGTGGCGACCGTACTCCTGGGGGCGACACAAGTGCACTGATGCCCAGCCACTGCTCGATGAATCTGCTGGTACATTGACCCAGACCACTACATTCCCCTCGCACGCTACCCGGCCTGAATCTGACCCTGATGAAACTCAGGTTACCCTTCCCATATACAGTTCCATCTTACACGGTGACAAAGAGGAAGCTGCAGATGAAAGTGCAGGTTCGGCCCACCCGCCATCAGACACACCACCGTACTATCAGGGGCCCTGTGCCAGTGCCGTCGCCAACGAGTGGGCCCCCCCTGCTTGCTCAGGATCACAGCACTTGCAAGGTTGAAATACTGTGCAGTGAGATGGAAGATGGGGACGACGAGGAGTCCAGACTAGTGCAGGGATTCCCTAGCGAGGAGACTTATTTCATTGTTTTCAATGTTGGGACAGCAATTTTTGGGGAGCACTATACTCTGGAGAATGATAGATGGGGCCCACCATACACTGGAACATTCCAAAGGTGGACATCAGACACTGGAGCAGCATTTACAGGGCCCATTATACACTAGAGCATTAGAAATGGGGCCCATTATGTTTGGAGCATTATTTGGGCCCATAAGACAGTGGAGCTTCATCCATGGGGACCAACATATACTGTAGCATTATGTGGAGCTCATCATATACTGTTTCAAACATTATATGGGACCAATGATTCTGTATGGAGAAATATATGGGCCTCATTACTCTGTATAGCGCACTATGCGGTGGTCATAATACTGTATGGAGTAATATACTGTCCATTTTTGGAGCTATTGGAGAATTTAAAATGGATATCAGTCATGTGATGTAAGAAGTGAAGTATTTTTCATTGTACTATACCGCTATTTCTCTGCTGTATCGGAGCATGATGAGTTGTGGTATTATGTGTTAAAGGGGCGCTCTTTCGCCCAGGGCACATGAAAACCTGGAGCCAGCCCTACCCCCCCACAACTTTAGCCAAAAAACCTCAGTTTTTCAGTGCGTAACTTGTATTATAAAGTTAATTAAGGTTGACCAGCTTAAGTAAGAAGAATTGATGCTTTTGGCATTCAAACGAGCACTGTAGGTGTGTTTCCTGTCCTCCTCTCACTGCCGACTTTTATTCCCCATTGACTTACATTGGGTTTCGTGTTTCGGGACGACCCCGACTTTTCCCTATAATCGGCCGATCTTGCTCGACCCGACTTTTGGAAAAGTTTCACGAAACGAAACTCGACCATAAAAAACCAAAAGTCGCTCAACTCTAATGAGGATAATTACTTTGGATTTCGGAACACCGCCAAGATCATACACAAAAGTATGTCTAAGCTAATATTTAGTACTTACAACCTATTTGATCTTTTAATCCATTTTGGAACTACCATTCTCATGATCGATGGGGGTCTCAGTTGTCAGACCAAAAATGACTATACATTTCTCACCTATTATGTGGATAGGCAATGTATATATTGTTTATGGGACAAGCTCATTAATGACAGAAAGTGCAGCGGTAGCAGTTGTACATGGACCCTGGTGCCTAAGGGGGCCAACAGGTTGTCTGCTACATTAGAAGGAAACAGCATTGTAAATGGCATCGGAGTGGTTTTGTCTTTTTTTTTTCTTCAGGAGCGCCCTGCTCCTCTGCCTTCTGGATTTCTGTGTGTTGGGAGGATGGTGTGCTCCTGAAGATTAATAGTTAGAACCCAGGACATGGACATCTTCCATGATGCAAGCAGCGGTACCTTTTGTCTCTGCAGTATGGGAGAAGAGCAAGGACACGGACCTGGCGGTAAACTATAGAGCCTAATTGCCGAGGAAACTTGCCCCTCGTAGGTGACTGGTAAGTCGATCGCGAGCTATACACAAAAGAATTAAAATCTCTCTGTTCTTGAGAATGGAGAAGTTTCTAGATAACAGGTCAGTAGGATAAATGCAATTTTATCCATATAATAATATGAGACCACCCTTTAAAGGGAATCTGTCACCCCTTTTTTGAGATATCATATAATGATATCATTCAATTGTGTGTCACATTAGGATTCTCTTAGTACTTTTGCTTCCCCCTGACCCCGCACCTTTCATGCATAAATACCTTTTTTATATCGGTTCAGATGTATGTAAACTGCCACGGTACGGTCCAATGAGCGGGGCTTATTCACCTGCTCCCCCCCTCCCTGTCTTGCTCTACACAAGAAGAAATGCATAGAGCAAGACAGGGAGGGGGGGAGCAGGTGAATAAGCCCCGCCCATCGGACCGGACAGCGGCAGTTTACATACATCTGAACCGATATAAAAAAGTATTTATGCATGAAAGGTGCGGGGTCAGGGGGAAGAAAAAGTACTAAGAGAATCCTTATGTGACACACAATTGAATGATATCATTATATGATATCTCAAAAAAGGGGTGACGGATTCCCTTTAAAGAGTCTGTCAGCATAATATGGCTGTTGAACCTTAGCACAGGCACTTTCCCACCTACTTGTTCTCCAGCTATCTCCGCCCTCCTCTGACTTCTGTAAAGTAGATGGGAAGGTGCAGTGAACTGTTTGGCCACACCGCGTGTGCACCAAGTGCCACTGTAAGATGTGAACAGTCATTGTGTCCTGACAGAGTCCTTTTAATCCTTCTTGATTGATGTCTCACAGATTACTGTTGGTAACTAGCTCTAAATGCAAAGTAGAAAGAAATGTAAACCATTGCTGTGTACCTAGAAGTAGAAGTTGCAGTACATATTGGCTTTGTGTATATATTAGTAAACCTGTTAAAGGAGTTGTCCAGGACTGTGATATCAGATCCGTAAGGGTCTGACCTTGCAACCCCACCAATCAGCATTTTTGCAGGTCCGGCAGTGGCCGGCTTAGAACAACAACGTTAGTCGTAGAGTTGAGAAAAAGAATTTGTAGGACTCCGGTCCAGTGACCACGTCAGTAGTTTAAGGTAGCCAGATAAAAACTTCCTACCGGCTGCCATCATGGGTGTTACTTATAATCAGTAGGCTCCTATGACGCCATGATGTGCAACCAGGTTCCTCTAAATAATTTTGCTCTACTCTATGGGGCACGTGCTGACAAGTGTGTATCCTCTCATCCAAGAGATTTGGGCAGACTATGCAAAAGTTTGATCAGAGTGTGATCCGATTCTCTCAGATGAGAAGAAGATGGAAAATAAAATGTCTCCATCTGCTCTTGATGTCATCTGAGTGGAGTCCAACATTTTCCATGGACTCATTGACTTGCATGGCCAAGTGCAAGCTGAATATCGGATGAAATTCGAGGATGCTGAGAATTTTTACTCAGACAGACTCTATTCAATGAAAAATCAAACATGAGCACAGTGCATGGCCCCGTAGCATAACATTGGTCCAAGTGCGATCTGATGTTTGATGGATCACACTTGGACCGACAATACACTCTTCTTCACCAGCCCTCAGTGGTAACTATTTCCAAGAACTGAGGCTCAGCGCCTATTGTAGAATAGTTGCCTGAGGATAAGCCATCAATATCACAGTCCTCAACAACCCCTTTAATTATTCACCAATCTTACAAACAGCATTTGTAGCACTCCCTTTTGAAATACTTACTAGACAAATCACTCCCTTTATTGAGTAGTAATATGTACAGTACATAGTAGACGATAGTAAATCACTGGTGCAAGGAAATCTCATTCCCCACAGCTGCTGTTCCGGGCGCAATCAACGGAATATGGGTGCCGATATGTTTTGTTGAGAATGGAGAAGGCTGGCAGATGAGTTCTGCAGTGTCTCTCCTCTCCTGCTGTCAGTGGCGCTCCCATCCTGTTGATGGCTCTGGAGAGGGCATCCATGGGGAATCTGATGTCTCTGCACCTGCTCTCCTCTCTGTCATATGTTCCTCTTGCATATAAACAGAGTGATGTTTGTAATATATTGGTCTATATCCACTGTAATTGTATTTTTCATGACCCCTCAGTTTTCAAAAAAGAAAGAACCAGCACTGAGTATTATTATTTTTTATTATTATTATTTATTTATATACCACAATTGATTCCATGGTGCTGTACATGAGAAGGGGATACATACAAATTACAGATATCACTTAGAGTAAACAAACTTACAATGACAGATTGATACAGAGGGGAGAGGACCCTGCCTTTTCGGGCTTACATGCTATAGGATGGTGGGGAAGGAGACAGTAGGTAGTTGGGGTGCAGCAGTTCCGGTGTTGCTTGAGGTGATATCTTCGGTATTCGTGAGGAGGTAGTGGGGTCATTGCAGGCTGTAGGCTTTCTTGAAGAGGTGGGTTTTCAGGTTCCGTCTGAAGGATCCAAATGTGGTTGATAGCTAGTCGGACATGTTGGGGCAAAGAATTCCAGAGGATGGGGGCTATTCGGGAGAAGTCTTGGAAGCGGTTGGGTGAGGAGCGAATAAGTGTAGTGTAGAGGAGAGAAGGATGTCTTGGGATGACCGGAGATTACGTGAGGGAAGGTATCTGGAGATTAGTTCAGAGACATATGGGGGAGACAGGTAATAGATGGCCTTGTAGGTCAGTATTAGTAATTTGAACTGGAAACGCTGAGGGAATGGAAGACAGTGAAGAGATTTTCATAGGGGAGTAGCGGAGGAGTATCGACGAGAGAGATGAATTAGTCGGGCAGCAGAGTTAAGGATGGACTGGAGAGGTGCGAGGGTGTTAGCAGGGAGACAGTAGAAAAGGATGTTGCAGTAGTCGAGGAGGGAGATGATGAGGGCGTGCACAAGCATTTTAGTAGATTGAGGGTTGAGGAAAGGACGGATTCTGGAAATATTTTTGTGCTGGAGGCGACAGGAGGTAGAAATAGCTTGGATGTGTGGCTTGAAGGACAGGGCAGAGTCAAGGGTTACTCTGATTTTAAATATATCGTGGCACTACTGAGTAGGTGCACAAAAAGAAGGTTCCCACACCAGAATAAGTAACTGAAAAAATTTTTGGCACTCAACTTTTGTGATATGTGAAGGATTTTATTTGCAGTCACAAGTATTAGACGTTTCGGCTACGACAATAAGCTTTCATCAGTACACAAGACTGCTCATGTTCAAAGAATCATTGAATATTTGAATGAAGCACCACTCATAAGAAAAATATGGGCCAAAATGTCCACAAAAGATCTGGAGATCTGGGCAGAAAATTAGAAGGATGGACATCAGTATAATATCCTCAGTATATGTGTATTATAAAGTGGAATCCCTTGAAAGGTCAATCTCACACATGGGATTAATATATTTATATCAGCTATTGGAAGGTGACAGCTTTGGTAGTGTGTGGATAGCGGTCGTTGATGGGTGGTGGCGCTGTATGGCCCGGTGGATACCGCGTTCCTCCAGGCCACACAGCGCCACCACCCACCAATGACCGCTATCCACACACTACCAAAGCTGTCACCTTCCAATAGCTGATATAAATATATTAATCCCATGTGTGAGATTGACCTTTCAAGGGATTCCAGGATTCCACTTTATAATACACATATACTGAGGATATTATACTGATGTCCGTCCTTCTAATTTTCTGCCCAGATCTCCAGATCTTTTGTGGACATTTTGGCCCATATTTTTTTTATGAGTTGTGCTTCATTCAAATATTCAATGATTCTTTGAACATGAGCAGTCTTGTGTACTGATGAAGGCTTATTGTCATAGCAGAAACGTCTAATACTTGTGACTGCAAATAAAATCCTTCACCTATCGCAAAAGTTGAGTGCCAAAGGGTTACTCCGAGGCAGCGAACTTCCGGTACTAGGGAAAGCATGATGTCATTAATTGTGATAGATGGGTCAGGTAAGGAAGATCTGTGAGATGGAGGAAAGATGATGAGTCCAGATTTGTCCACATTGAGCTTGAGGAAGCGAGAGGAGATGAAGGAGGATATGGCTGATAGACACTCCGGGATTCTGGACAGCAGAGAGGTGACGTCTGGGCCAGAGAGGTAGATCTGAGTGTCGTCAGCATAAAGGTGGTACTGGAATCCATGGGACTTTATGAGTTGACCCAGGCCAAGGGTATCCATGTAAATAATGACTGCCGAGGGCAAAAATGACAAACTTCTATGGAGACCAGACAAAGCATGTATAGGGCGTGCTATAGCCCGTTCCCCAAGGTCATCAAGGTGGTGAGGGGTCCCAGTGCACATGCAACATTTGACCTCATTTTAATACTTTTTTAACATTAGCCGTATGAGAACTCAATTTTTGAAGGATAAGTTCTACTTTTGAAAAACACCATTCATTGTAGCAAATACTGTATGAAAAAATTTCCAAGTGAAAAGGTGACAAAAAATCTTCAATTCAGCCATTGCTTTTTGGGTTTCATTTTTGCACCAGTAAAATGACCTGGCAACATGATTCTTTTGGTCGGAATGATTGCGGCAATATATAATATATATTATTAATTTAGTAGCTTTAAAAAAGGGTTGTTTCTTGGCTTGGTGAACTGGGTTAAATAATGTTTAGTATTTTGATGAAGCAGTGAAACCAAATTTTCTTATATTTTTTACATTTTTTTAGTTTTTTTAGTTGGGAATAGCTTAAAATGTAATATTTTTTATAATAGTTTTAAAAAACATTTTTCTCAATCTCCATTCAATGTTTTAGTTCCCCTTGAGGACTTGGTCCTGTGACCGCTTGCACTACATCCTGCAATAATTCAGTATTGCAGTATATAGTAAAAATAAAAATCTCTTATGATTGGACTCAGTGTCGGACTGGGGTCCCAAGGGCCCACCAGTAACCAACCCCAGGGCCCCACTATTCAGCTTAATGCAAATGTGACATTATCACAAATTTATATAGAAATGAACTGAGTAGACTCGTAAATTAACAAGATGCCGCTTTTGTACATAGTGCTCCAAGTATATTGTGCCAAGTACTGCTCTAAAAAAAGGTGATATTCCACTCTTGCACAGGGGCCCACCGGAGGATTCTCCTATTTTCCTGTGGGCCAAGCCAAGCCTGGTTGGACTTCCCAGGGTACCAAGATGACAGTGACAGGGACTCTCATCAAGTCCATCATGCAATAGCCACCCATCAGCACCCTGTCATCGAGTTGCAAAGGTTGGTCTCAGGAACAGTTGTTCCTCTTAAAGATCACTTTCTGAGATTGATGACAGCATTTAAGTGGGTAAACCCCAGCGATCAGAGCAAGCTCCAGTCATTGCTTTTAGAGGCAGGTTTTGTAATATCACGTAGTGTGTGGAGCGGATTCAGCTCCTGTGACCATTCATGTACCCGGAGTAGGAAGGGGTTAGCATAATTTTAATGATGATCATGGTTTCTCCCACAGGCTTTATACAGCTTGCACTTTTCCAGTCTGGGAGCATTGCAGGGAAAGCTCACCAACCTCTTATTGAGCTCCTCCATGTCCTAATTTATGTTCTTTTGCACCCAAACGGTCTTTATGTACCCGGTTGTCACAAAGATGTGCTGTATACCACCTGTGACCACTGCAGTTACTCAATGGCTTTTGTTATATATGATGGTACAAAACCACTGTGGCCAGTGATTGACAGCAGCGGTAACTTGTGGTATATGGCATATCTTACCTGCATCCAAGTACACAAAGATTGGTGGTATGCATTGGAGATACATCACTAAAGTGGTGAAGGATTAAATAGGTAAGCAAATTTTTAATTTTTTATTCTCTTATCATCTTCCATTGCCTACTTTTTCAAAACTTGGAAAAGCCATTTTATAAGTCAGCTCCCAACAATGATGGCAGTGGGAGCCCTCTTATAGAACCATAGAGTGGAGTTGGAATGGACCTCCAGGATTATTGTGTCCAACCCCTGGTCAATATAGGATTCACTAAACCGTCTCAGATAGATGTCTGTCCAGCCTCTGTTTGAAGACTTCCATTGAGGGAGAACGCGCCACCTCTCGTGGCAGCCTGTTTCACTCATTGATCACCCTCACTGTCAAAAAGTTTTTTCTAATATCTAATCTGTATCTTCTCCCTTTCAGTTTCACACTCTTTTTACACTCTTCTCTAATAAATAGGAGTGAAAATTTTAATACCAAATTTATGATGAAAATTATTATTCTGTGCTGTTATCAGCTCTTGCATCTGCTGGTATAGTTCTATTACTGAGACCGTTTACTTCCTCCCTGCTGATGTTAGCCGCAGGAGCAAATAGAAGGAAGAATAGCAAGATGATAAGGTACAGGTATAGCTAAAATAGGTTTTACCTATTAGGGCATAGCAGTTTTTGTGTTTGAAAAGGTAGCGTGATATTAGTGAAGTCCTGGGATTACAGCAGCCTCTGCAATCTGAGGAGAGCACTAACTGGGGAGCAAAGGAGCATCTAATGTTAACTGTTAGGCTTATAAAATCAAGAATCAGGACCAGCAGTCTCTGTAGCAAAGCAAATAATAATAAAACATCCTAAAGACCTATAAAGGCTTTTATTTTTTACTTGTAGTATACGTTAGTACTAAAAATGTCCTCATGTTACATCATCTACAACCTTAGTACCAATTAGGGTAATGAATCTTTCCACTTCTTTGACAAAATGTGACAGACTTGATCAGACATATTTAGTTGTAACATTTCCAGAAAATCGCTCGTATTTTTCACGTTAATGAATTTCTTAGATGAAGTTTTGTTTTCCCCAAATGACATTGATTTTTCGAGGGATGATGATTCTGTATTAAACCTCGGAGACTTCAGCAGCGTGTAATCCTTATTATTCATTGTCATTTATTTACTGACCTTTGTCAAGTGACTTAGTGCGCGGTACCAAGGTCATATCCTAAGAATTAATAAAGGAGCTGTGCATCCCCAGGACTCCCTGTTTACTTACAATGCAGAATATTACTGGGTGTAATATACAATTCCACACACACTACACAATTCCAGGGACTTTATTCCAGAAGCTTTGTATCCTGCTGTGATCTGCTGAATTATAAAATGGCTTTATAGTTTATTAAAGTGGTCGTCCAGGTTCAGAAAAACATAGCTGCTTTCTTTCAGAAACAGCGCCAGCCCTGACCATGGATTGTCTGTGGTATTGGAGTACAGTTTCTTACAGTTCAATGGGGCTGAGTAGCAATACCGTGTCGTCACAGGTCAGCGGCTCCCAGTGGAGCCCAGATTGTATGGCAGAGTCGTTTTCCATCTCCAAAGTAACTGGTAAGTCTCTCTCTTATGCGGAGTGTAAGCTATTATGGTCAGCAGGGTCCTCGCTTTCCTGTAAAGTGTTACCTCTTTTGGTCAGCGGGGTTCTCTCTCTCCTTTAGAGTGTAAGCTCTTATGATCAGTGGGGTCCTCTCTCTCCTGTAGAGTGTAAGCTCTTATGGTCAGCGGGATCCTATCTCTTTCTCCTGTAGAGTGTAAGCTATTATGGTCAGTGGGGTCCTCTCCTGTAGAGTGTTAGCTCTTTTGGTCAGCGGGGTTCTCTCTCTCCTGTAGCGTGTAAGCTCTTATAGTCAGTGGGGTCTTCTCTCTCTCCTGTAGAGTGTAAGCTCTTATAGTCAGTGGGGTCCTCTCTCTCTCCCGTAGAGAGTAAGCTCTTATGGTCAGCGGAGTCCTCTCTCTCCTGTTGAGTGTAAGCTCTTATGGTCAGCAGGGTCCATTCTCTCTCCTGTAGAGTGTTAACTCTTATGGTCAGCAGGGTCCGTTCTCTCTCCTGTAGAGTGTAAGCTCGTATGGACAGCGGGGTCCTCTCTCTCCTGTAGAGTGTAAACTCCTATAGTCTGCAGGGTTCTCTCTCTCTCCTGTAGAGTGTAAGCTCTTATGGTCAACAGGGTCCTCTCTCTTTTGTAGAATGTAAGCTCTTATTGTCCTCATGGTTCTCTTTTTCTCTTTCTCCTCTTTTCCCAGGTATTTTCTGAGTAATTACAGGCTTTCCATTATTGTTCACGCAATGTTTGTTTTGCCACAAATCTACCTGCTCATCTCTTCTGCAAACATTACATGGAGAACTAGACGAGGATCATAATCTCAATGGTAAGGCCGAGTTTACCATTGCTGACCGCATGTAGAGGTAAAGCCACGTATAAGTATAAATATGACCCAAATCAGGACTTGGTCCCAGAAAAACTCCATAATTATCTTATTGACATAGAAAAAGCCAATTTGCTGGCAGGTGACATAACATGAAGCGGAGACTGCTCATTACAAGACTACCTGTCATACACAAAATGATATTTTCGACATAAAAAGCCTTCTTTGTACCATCCTGACACAATTTGACTTTGGTAACTTCGGTGGGAGTCGTTACACAGTGATGAGAGAAATGTTAATTACAATTCCTTCTCACCAGGACATAAAACAGATTGACCCCACTACTCGTCTCATTTTGACCATGAACTCTCCGGCTTATTATTTCTGCACAGGACTGCAATTATACGCAGTAAATACAAGACGACGCCATAAAAGCAATGTTAAACATACAAGAGACTTCTCCTTTATTGTAGGTTTTGATCTATATATCTGTGAAAGACAATTACCTGGTGAAGCCATGCTTATAGCATCATAAATTATCTCATGATAATATCTCATTAAAAACTGACCTTTCCGCTATTTACTCCTACTCTCATACTTCAGATGTCATTGTTTCCACTGGATACCGTACTTTTGGTGGCACAGTAGTACTAACCAAGATAACTTATTAGCACGGGCTAATCATTACTAATAGCTCTTGTAAAAGATTGGTCGTTATGGGTCTGAAGCTCCTGTAGATTGATCGAGATCACCTTGAAACACTGGTTGCATATCTATATCTTCTATAGGATGAGATCCGAGATCTGCAACAATCCAGGTTACTTCTTCATATATTATGGTCGTATGCAGAAGATGTAGGAGCCCATAGTGGTGGCGAAGTCTGCCATAATAGTAGGCACACCATACATCATTGCTTGGCTGTTCTTTGACTTGGATATGTCCATGGTAATCAGTATTCATATTTATGTACTAGGAGTCTGTTTGTGGTAGCCTGTTAGCACTTAATAGGGCGCAAGCCATTCAGTTCACCAGATCCTAGGAGAACCGTGGCTTTCACCCCTTTACAGAGTTTTGGACTTACTAAAAGATCCTTGGGTTATGTCAATAGAATGGCTGCTGGCCGGTGGAGCAAGCTGGCAGAGAGAAAGGTCGTAAAGCCCAGTTGTTACCAGAGATAAACTAATAAAAAATTTGGATTATCAAAATAAAAGCCAAAGTCACAAACTAAACACAAGGAACTGCAGAATACTAAGACTAGACAAGCAACAGACCAGAGTAATTGCAAACTATAACTGGCAGGTAGAAGTAGGGCATGGGGGTTTTAATAGAGAGTGGCTCCACTGACAGCAGAGAGCTGATTACAACAGATAACCAGTACCCTACCGCAAGACATAGATGTGGTAGGGGGCCGGATTGGGGGGTGGTTCACTGCTTACTACGTCCTGATGACACAGACACCAGGCGATGCAAGGACGAGGCGGAGGCAGAGTTCAGTTGTAACCGTTCCGGATTTTATTCATCGTCCTCCTGACGACCACAACCATGCACCGCAGTCTCTTTACAATTCTCCGTCTCCAGGCCTGGGTACCTGCACCTTCCTTCCAGTTGAAGCAACGTCCCTCGTGGATCTTTCGCTGGGGCTGTCCTAGACCAATCTACCGCCAGCGCTTCACCTGCCCGAGGTCGTCGTCCAGTCGGTACTCCCGGGGCCTCGTCTGTCCTGCAGTCCGTCGGGTCAGGGCCACCCCCCTGACTGTCTCTTTGCTGTCAGTCCCCAGGTCGAGCTCCTCTCTGTCCACCATCTTCTACCAAGCTCCTCCCGGGACTAACCTGCCTGGAACCCCAACCAGTCCTATTTATCCTCTCTCTCACCGGGAATTCCCCTCCTGGGTTCCTATCTCCCCGCCCCCCATGACTAAGCGTTTCTCAAGCCATAAGCTGATGCTAAGTCCTAAGCTACTCCCCCCTGCTATCTTGTGGTCATTTCTAGGTACTGCACTCTCCTATCCACATTTCCTAGCTGTCACCCTTCTATCCTGTCAATTTCCGTCTCTAGTGCACAAACCGTCCCCTCCTACTACCAGTCACGTCTGTCCTTCAAGTCACCTTCCCCACATAGACACCTTGTCTGGGTGGGACCCCAAATCCCAGGAGGATTTATAAAAAATAGGACTGCAATTACATCATCAGCAGTGCAAAAGCAATGCTACCTAGTGGCAGAGGCAAAGGTCATAGAAGAGGGTTCAGACACGGACATAACACTCTAGAGGTGTATCTAAAGGAAGTGTAGTGATTACTGTCCCACTTGGACCATAGGACTTCAAGAGCTAAGATGGTCATATGCCACCTACAAAAATGCCAGTGTTTATTATCTATACTATGATATCACTATATTTGATATAAATCACTATAAATCAATAACAATCCTGTTATGAATCATGAACCATGGCTCATCATATTCAGCCAAATCAAAGTTTTATCTTAAAGATAAACATTTCCTTCTATAGACAACTGTTTCATGGCTCTTGACTCAAAATAGTGCAGAAAAGGCAACTGGTTGGCTGAGTTAAAGGCCCGAGTCATGTGTAAAGTCTAGAGATGAGCAATTTGATTTGTGCTGCCCTGGTCCAGTGTACGCTCTGGTCCTCCTTGGCAACCGATCTTCACTTCTGCACCTGGCATCTTCTGCCCAGCATTTTGGTCCTTTTTCAAGCCCTGCAATGTCATGATCTTATGGCACAACACATCAGGCATAGTGACTAGACTGGGTTGACGATGGGTTGACTAGACTGGGTTGACATGAAGGACTGAATGCCGTACCAGGACAGCAGAAATCAAATTGCCCAAATCGAGACTCAATTTAGGGTTAATGTTCTCCTCTATCAGTTGCTATTTTTCTGGACATCTTAGTAGCATTGGAAGAAATGATGGGTTGCCAAACTAAGCTGCTTGATTTCTTTCCTGCCAATCTGGAAGTCCAGTCAATGGAAAAGTAATAGGGCTGGGTCGATAGACAGTCTAAGGTTCCAAAACCCTACTAAAGCTTGCTGCCTCGCTTACTGCATTTAGAACAATACCTGGATTGGCAATATTGAATTGCTATTTGGTATCCGGTCTGTTATATTGCTGGCCAACTTTTCTGAATTAACCTTTTTACTGCTGAAGTTTTCATAGTGGCCTGTTTGACCCATTTGTTTGTTTTGGCTGTCTCGATTATTTACTGACCAGACTTTCCCCATTTTTTGTTCTAGACCCTGATTTTGTCATGGATTCCTGTTATTCTGGTTGTATTCTTGGCTAGGTCTATTCAGTTCACTCCACCAGTCCACTTCAATCCTCTGGAGAGGCTACTTGTAGCCACATCCAAAGACCCTGTAGAAGGTTAAAAGGGTGAAAGCCAAGGAGTGCTTTAGATTGTCCCAAACAGACTAGCTGGGGACACTTCTGAATGTGGAAGCTCACTTTGATCCGACAGTATCGGAACATCTGCTCCCATCACGTTACCGGTATATTTTTTCGGCACACCATTTTCTGTGCCTCATTGGCTACTGGGAATACAGACCTGTAGCAGTAATATGTCACCCTTATAAAGGACAGCCTATTAAGCTGACAGATCTGCTCTAATGACAGTGGGAAGAGGAATAGCTAACCACTACAGTACCATTAAATATTGTTCTACAAATAGTAGCAGCACAAATGAACCTCCACCGTAGCGCGCGATAATAGTGACACTAATAACCATTGATCATGGTAGTAATAGAGAGGAACACGGCGTAAACTACTAATAAAAATGTAATTGGCCGAAACAACATCAATTAATCAGTGAAAAAGCGCCAACATCGTTAAAACCAGGCAGTTAAGAGAAAAGGAGTGTGTTGAATAATCTGAGACCATGCGAGAGACCTTAGACATTAGAAATATATGAGCATGGAAAGAAGCTTACGGAAAATAATGCAAATACGTATAATCAGATATGTCCTACCTTCCTGACAACATTATTTTTGGGGACACTTTTCATCTGACATTATTGTTTACAGGTGCATTCTCTATGTTGCACCATTTTTGGGAGATAAACAGAAGTAATGGCAACATTATTTCTAAAGTACAGTCATGGTGGGCACTGTGCAATTGGACAGGTGCAGTAATGGGGCAGAAATAAGACACAGAAATCTGGATAGCAGAAGGATGGGGAGTTTATGTACTGTAGACTGTGAAAAATTAGGGAAAGTGCTTGAAAATTGAAGAGCCAAGACATCTGGATATCAAACTCTGCAGACACATTTCAAGGCTGAGAGAAGTTGCCATAGTGTTCTGGGCTGGGAGGAAAATATGGAAAAATCAAAGACGTTCTGGATCATGAGACATTCGGTCACATTATCAGATAACATGTTCATCCACACATCATGCTTGTTCTCAAGTCTTTCCTCCAATGAATGTGCTATTATAAACACCAAACACTGGCGATTGTCTAAACGCTGTGTCTAACATCATGTCCTCACTATATCTGAAACTGAACCTGTCAAAGACTGAACTCCTGGTGTTTCCTCCCTCTACTAGTGTACCTACACTCACTGGCCACTTTATTAGGTACACCTGTCCAACTGTGTGTTAAGACTTAATTTCTAATCAGCCAATCACATGGCGGCAACTCAGTGCATTTAGGCATGTAGACATGGTCAAGACAATCTCCTGCAGTTCAAACCGAGCATCAGTATGGGGAAGAAAGGTGATTTGAGTGCCTTTGAACGTGGCATGATTGTTGGTGCCAGAAGGGCTGGTCTGAGAATTTCAGAAACTGCTGATCTACTGGGATTTTCACGCACAACCATCTCTAGGGTTTACAGAGAATGGTCCGAAAAAGAAAAAAAATCCAGTGAGCGGCAGTTCTGTGGCCGGAAATGCCATGTTGATGCCAGAGGTCAGAGGAGAATGGGCAGACTGGTTCGAGCTGATAGAAAGGCAACAGTGACTCAAATTGCCACCCGTTACAACCAAGGTAGGCAGAAGAGCATCTCTGAACGCACAGTGCGTCGAACTTTGAGGCAGATGGGCTACAGCAGCAGAAGACCACACTGGGTACCACTCCTCTCAGCTAAGAACAGGAAACTGAGGCTACAATTTGCACAAGCTCATCGAAATTGGACAGTAGAAGATTGGAAAAACGTTGCCTGGTCTGATGAGTCTCGATTTCTGCTGCGACATTCGGATGGTAGGGTCAGAATTTGGCGTAAACAACATGAAAGCATGGATCCATCCTGCCTTGTATCAACGGTTCAGGCTGGTGGTGGTGGTGTCATGGTGTGGGGAATTTTTTCTGGGCACTCTTTGGGCCCCTTGGTACCAATTGAGCATCGTTGCAACGCCACAGCCTACCTGAGTATTGTTGCTGACCATGTCCATCCCTTTATGACCACAATGTACCCAACATCTGATGGCTACTTTCAGCAGGATAATGCGCCATGTCATAAAGCTCGAATCATCTCAGATTGGTTTCTTGAACATGACAATGAGTTTACTGTACTCAAATGGCCTCCTCAGTCACCAGATCTCAATCCAATAGAGCATCTTTGGGAGGTGGTGGAATGGGAGATTCGCATCAGGGATGTGCAGCCGACAAATCTGCGCCAACTGTGTGATGCCATCATGTCAATATGGTCCAAAATCTCTGAGGAATGCTTCCAGCACCTTGTTGAATCTCTGCCACGAAGAATTGAGGCAGTTCTGAAGGCAAAAGGGGGTCCAACCCCTTACTAGCATGGTGTACCTAATAAAGTGGCCAGTGAGTGTATGCCCAACATGGCCATTTCTGTGTGTGGTTCCACTATTACTCCCCAGCAACAGGCCCGCTGTCTTGGGGTCATACTTTATTCCGAGCTTTCCTTTGCCCCCCACATTCGATCACTGGCTCGCTCTTGTCATCTGCAACTCAAAAACATTTCTAGAATTCAATCTTTTCTTACTTTTGACTCTGCAAAAACTCTTACTGTTTCTTTTATTCATTCTCGTCTCGACTATTGTAACTCTCTTCTAATCGGTCTCCCTCTTACCAAACTCTCCCCTCTCCAATCTGTCTTGAATGCTGCAGCAAGGATCATATTCCTCACTAATCGTTACACCGATGCCTCTACCTTGTGCCAATCATTACACTGGCTACCCATCCACTCCAGAATTCAGTATAAACTTATCACCCTCACCCACAAAGCCCTCCATGGCTCATCTCCACCCTACATCTCCTCCCTTGTTTCAGTATACCATCCTACCCACGCCCTCCGTTCTGCTGATGACCTGAGGTTAGCATCCTCAATAGTCAGAACCTCCCACTCCCGTCTCCAAGACTTTACACGTGCTGCGCCAATTCTTAGGAATGCACTTCCCAGGTCAATACGATTAGTTCCCAATCCCCACAATTTTAAGCGTGCCCTGAAAACGCATTTATTCAGACTGTCCTATCGCCTCAACACATTAACCTAATCTATCCCTGTGTGGCACAGCCAAAAGGTTTTACCATAACCAGATTCCCCGCATCATGTTCCCACATGCTTTATGCATCCATTAGCCCTCTGTGTCTGTACTGTTACACACTTAACATTATGGCTGGTCCATACAATCAGGGCAACTGTTACCACCCACCTTTCGTGTCTACCTCTTTCCTCATAGACTGTAAGCTTGCGAGCAGGGCCCTCTTTCCTCTTGGTATTTGTTATAATCTATGTGATTATTGTTATGCTGTTATGTCTATCGTCTGTACAAGTCCCCTCTGAAATGTAAAGTGCTGCGGAATATGTCGGCGCTATAGAAATAAAATTTATTATTATTATTATTATAAATGTATCGCTTACATAAGCTCCTCAGTTTCCAATAGTGGTGGCTTTAGCCAGTCAACCATTTTGCGCATAATTCATTAATTCATCATCCGTGGGTGGATGGAGAGGGCTTAAGTCACTTTTTTTGTCTCGTGGTATTCATGACATTCTGCATGCCAAATTCTTCAAAATGGCTCAAATGGTTTAAGAATTTTGGGGAAAATTAAAATTGCTCCTTATTTTTTTTATCCTGCTTTGTGACTTTTTAGTGCAAGTTCAGGTAAAATGTTGCAAAATGTGCAGAAAAAGTACAGGCGTGCATGAAATCACTTGGGTGGTTGGGTAGGAACTTGAGTATATTTTTGCAAAATCTTGAAACCCAATACCGTACCCGCAATGGAGAACATAGAAAAAACACATCTGGTGAAATAAGTATTGAACACATCACCAAATTTCTAAGTAAATATATTTCCTTGGCTGAGTGTTTGGGATCATTGTCTTGCTGAAATGTCCACCCTTGTTTCATCTTCATCATCCCGGTACATGGCAGTAGATTTTATCAAGGATGTCTCTGTACATTTGTCCATTCATCCTTCTTTCAATCATATGAAGTTTGCCAGTGCGGTATGCTAAAACAGCCCCACACCATGATGTTCCCACCTCCAAACTTCACTAGATATGATAGTTTTGGGGTGACATGAGTGCCTTTTGTCCTCCAAACATGGTGTGAATTATGACATCCAGAGGTCAATTTTGGTCTCATCTGACCAGACTATATTCTCGCAGTCCAGTATTTCACAGGCTTGTGTAAATGTTGCTGGGCAAACTTTAGAAGCACTTGAATATGTTTTTTGTTCAGCAATGGAGTCTTGCGTAGTGAGACCATGGAGGTTTAGTGCATTACTTATAGCTTTCTTTGAAACAATTGTACCTGCTGATTCCAGGTCTTTGGCCGGGGTCACACTAACGGATGCAAAATACGGTCCGTATTTTACATGCGTAATACGGATGAATGACCCCTAAATAGTGCTTGGTATGTCATCCGTAAGCAAGGTGTGGTCGCGTATTTTGCGCATGTCAGCCTCTGTCTGTAATCCGTATCGCATCCGTATGGCAAGATTTTCTCGCAGGCTTGCAAAATGGACATTTAACGGTTTTGAGGTCTGCTAACTACCCTATTTATTGGCTCAGGAACAGGTGGCTGCCTCCATTCTGTCCATTTGTGACCTTGCCTTGACTACATTAGGTGTGTTGCTGTTGTATGTGCAACATGGCAGACAGTCTGACTTTCAACACAACTGAGCAGGTTCTCTTCAACTGGCTTTTGTCACGCCACTTTGGTCAACCATACCCAGTGATAGTGGATCCGCTGAGGAGGAGACGCATGTGGGTCCATCCACTTTTGAGGCAACGACTCACAAGAGGTCATTTTCACAGCCTCTATTCTTCTCTGCGGGAGCATCCTGAAAAATTCTACCAATACTGTCGCATGAGCCTTGCAACATTTGATTTACTCTTGGAGACAGTGCGCCCTGGCATAACCTTTCAGGACACAAGGATGCGCAAAGCTATATCTGCAGAGGAGCGACTTCTACTCACATTACGGTATGTACTACACAACCACATTCTCTATGTTCATGATGTGTTGCCCAAAGTATGTATTTTTGGCTTCTTGGACTAAGTTTAATGCCCTCATCTTATTCCAGATATGTTTAAGTATGTGGTAGGGGGCCGGGCTTGGGGGGTGGACCACTGCTTACCAGACGAGGCAAAGACGAGACGGAGACAGCTTCCACTTGTAACAGTTCCGGATTTATTTGTCGTCCTCCTGACTACCACCAAACATGCACTGCAGCTTCTTTACACCACTGTATTGCCAGGCCCGGGTACCGATTCTTCAGCTCCAGTCACAGTAACGCACCTTGCGGATCTTTCACTGGGGGCTGTCCTAGACCAATCTACCCCCAGCACTTCACCTGCCTGAGGTCGTCTTCCAATCGGTACCCCCGGGGCCTCGTCTGTCCTGCGGTCGGTTGAGTCAGGGTCTCCCCCTGACTGTCTCTTCTCCTTGCCTGTCCTGCGGTCCGTCAGATCAGGGCCACCCCCCTGACTGTCTCTCCTTTGTCCGTCCCCCTGGCCAAGCTCTTCTCCCCTTCCAATCTTCTTCTGAGCTCCTCCCGGGACTAATCTCTCCTGGAGCCCCGCCTTCTCCTATTTATCCCCTCTCTCACAGGGGAATTTCCCACCCGGGCTCCTATCTCCCCGTCCCCCATGACAAAGCGCATTCCTAAGCTCTAAGCTGATGTTAAGTCCTGTACTACTCCCCCTGCCATCTTGTGGTCAATTCACGGTACTGCACTCCCTTTTCTGTCTTTCCCTGCTGTTACCTTTCTCACCTGCCAATCTCTGTCCCTAGTGCACAAACCGTCCCCTCCTTCTACCAGTCACGTCTGTCCGTCAAGTCACCTTCCCCACACTTACACACCAGAATGTTATGTGTAATATGTACTGAATATCACTTAGTCATTATGCTATAAAAAATGTGTGTTAGGAGATATGAAACAATAACAAGTTTGGTATGTCTGTAGCTGGCCTTTTTATTATTTTTGCCTTCTAAAATGTTCAATTTCTGTTGTTCTTCAGCTTCCTGTCCACTGGCCTGTCTTATGCCGCCCTCCACCATGAGTTCCTCATTGGAAGATCTACCATTTCTGGCATAGTCAGGTCGACATGTAGTGAAATCTGGTCAAGACTCCATAAACTCGTCATGCCCAAGCCCAGGATGGAAGACTGGTTGAGGATATCAAGGGACTTTGAGGAGGAATGCCAGTTTCCTAATTGTATTGGGGCCCTTGATGCAAACATATCCGGGTGCGTAAGCCGCCGAACTCTGGCTCGAAATTCATCAATTATAAACAATACTTTTCTGTTGCATTGTTGGCTCTGGCTGACCCTCAATACAAGCTTATAATTGTTGACATTGGGGTCTATGGAAGGACAGGAGACTCTCGAGTCTTCAATACTTCCATTATGGCTCGGCGGCTACGCACCAACCAGTTGGATCTACCCCCACCACGCCAGCTACCAGGCTCCACTCAAGAATCAGTCCCTTATGTCCTTGTGGCAGATGAGGTGTATCAGTTAACGTGCAGTGTCATGAGGTCATATCCCTGGCGCAACCTCGACCACCGGCGCAGAATTTTTAACTTGCGCCTATCACGTGCTCGGCGACTGGTGGAGTGTTCCTTTGTCATTCTTTGTGCCAAATGGCGTGTACTCCAGTCTGCCATTCAGCTGATTGAACAAAACGTTAATGAAGTTGTTAAAGCCTGTGTGGTTCTACATAACTTCACCAGGATACATGATTGTTCCTCCTCTGCTGGTGTTGTGCGTGGGTCAGACAATGTGCGTAGGGCGACATCACCTATCAACCCTCAACGTAGACCGCTCTCTGGGCTCAAAGTGTGTGATATTTTCACAAATTACTTTATCTCACCTGAGGGGGAAACTTCTTGGCAAGAGCATGCTGTGTCTATGTTATAATTTCTTGGTTTATGTGTGTCTAAATATATATATTTAAACCCCTTATGATTCTATGACAGTTTAATTGCATTGGTAAGCGTATGTTAGTATGCTGACACGGTTTTTTTTAATTGAGACATAGACGTAAAATGTAGGAGGCAAATGTTTACTTTTGCCTTTTTTTTTTTAAGCAAAACATATTATTGCCATATGAGAAATGTGGCAATGGCCCAAATTGGCCTTTGTGCAGATGTGAAAATTGAGTAGAATAAACATTTTCCAACATAGAAAACAGAGCAAATACCATTAGGCAATACCAAAATGGCAATATTATAAATTTTGGTATGACGGGGGAGAAGGCAGAAGACCAGCCTGTGTTTGCTGTTGGCTACGTTGCCCAACTTGGCCATCGCCCTGTGTGGGGGCATACTGTTGCCCATGATGTGGGTAGTGTACTGCCTCCTGGGATTGTGCTTGGTACTGGCCAGAGTGATACTGGAGAGGAGCCTCTTGTTGGGGCTGGTAGGCCCATGTCTCATACCCACCAATATAGCCATGTTGTCCCCAACCAGGTTGGGACCAGCCTCCAACACTGGGTGGGAACAAGTGGCCATATTGTTGAGTTTGGCTAGAGCCAAACATATGTGGCTGCTGTTGGAAAGGTTGGGTAGGGGGAGGAAGGGGGTGAGGTGTAGGCCCACGTATTTGAGGATCCTCAGAGCCTGCTTGAGCAAGCATGTGTGGGGTGTCTAAGGCGCATTAGATTTCTGGGTGAAAGCTGCCACCTCTCCAGATATTAAAATAACTCATATGGGGTATTGGGGTGTGTGCTTACATCAAGCAGAATCTGAAAACATCCTCGAATACGGAGCCTCACCTCATGGGAAAGGGCACGAAGATAAAGGGCCAGGCTGCATGAGTATGCCTCCTCGCCATCATCATTATTGACTCTAGCCAGATAGTTGAATACCCCTGTGTCCACATTGGTATGGTTATCTTGGGCAGGGATATGGTGCCTTCTTCTTCCTCTCCGGAATGGTCCAGCAGGCTGTGGGGAGCCCCGGATCTGGGCAGTTGGGCTGCTGCTCATGTTGCCCTGCTCCTCCTGTATGGCTGATGGTGCAGCAGCAGACGGCCCTGCTTGTGGATGTGGTCCTGGTGGTGGGGTTTGTGGCGCAGGCACTGGGTTTTCCAGAGAGGAACCTTCACCCATGCTTCTTGGAGGGGGAGAAGATGCTCCAGCCACCTCATCCCCTACAGACCCAAGATCTATGATGGGCTCAGTATCTGAGTCAGTTCCTCTCTCCGTAAGGTTGGACTCAGTTCTGTTTTGAAATCTAAAAGAGCAAAAAAAAAATCAATTTTTTTGTCCCTGTAAAGTATCTGTGTAATGTGGTGTGAGGTATCTACTTACGGTCTCAGATCCAGAATAGGAGCCAGGAAGGAGAGGCGGTCATAATATACTGTATATATTTCCACTTTATGTGGCTTGCATCACCATTCCTGGACTGCTGCTGACGTTCCAGCCTGTGTTGGTTGCGGATGCTGCGCCAGGGTCTCATCACATCTTCCACTGCAATGTGACAGGAAATATTCTCAATTTCACATATTTGCTAGGTCAAATTTGCTACCAGTAGCCTAGGCATGTGGCCTTCTGGGGTGTGCTTTATACCCAGGGTGGCAAATATAATTGGGGCATCCAGGCCAGATACACAGGGTCACAATAGTTCATGTATCAAGTAACTACACTTAATAACTTGGTTGGCTAGGAGGATGAGGAGCTTGTGGCCTGGGCCAAATGATGGCAGTGTAAAACCATGGGTCACATCAAAATCTACCCGCCTCATGAGGCAAAAATTATAAGCACAGGAAGGGGGGGACTGAGTCTAAATGCCTTTTTGGATGTGAGGTAATTTTAAACAGTTTTTGGGTTGTACTTACTCAGTTGCTTCTGCTCCTCACGTAGCTGATCAGCAAAATCGTGAAACATTTGGCGACATATGCGCCTCCATGACGCCTCCTTTCTTGCCCGGTTGGCATAATGGGCATCACGTTGGTCCCAGATTTCTGGCCACTACTGCACTAATACTATAAGCATCTCCACATTGAGAAAATATGACGCTGCTTGACTCTGTGGAGGTGTACTTCCTGGATGTCTGGAGCGCTTTTTGAGCTCATTTGCATGTCTAAGCTTCCTGGTGATGGATTGGCCCATTTGCTGTCACCTGCCAAAAGACCTGCGTATTTTTCGCAAGTCACACGTGTGGTCCGTGTGTAATCCGCATTTTTTGCGCACCCATAGACTTGCATTGGTGTACTACGGGTGTAGTACACTGACAATCGCAGCATGCTGCGATTGGCACGGACCGTAGAATACGGACGAGAAATATATGGCTGATGGGAGCTACCCCATAGAGAATCATTGGTCCGTGTGTAATGCGTGTTTTTAACGCCTCACACTCGTCCTTATTCCTCTCTAGTGTGACCCCGGCCTTTCTGTAGCTCTCCACAGGTGGTCCTTGGCTTTTAAGGTACTGTCACACTTAGCGATGCACCAGCGATCCCGACCAGCGATATGACGCAGTCAGGATCGCTGGTACATCGCTAAGTGGTCGATAGTGAGCTGCCACACAGGCAGATCTCACCAGCGACATAGCAGCGGTCGGGGGTCGTTACCTGTCAGACGAGGCGATGAAGACGTCCTCCCGCCCGCGTCCACGCGTCGCTCGTTGGTGCCACAGGAAGCCCAGCAGGAAGCTGACGACGAGAAACAGTCTAGGACGTTCTCGCGCGATCAGCGATAATCAGCGGGGGAGCCGGTCGGAGGTAAGTATCAGACATAGCGATATCGCTAGCAATATCGCTGCTGCGTCACAAAAACCAGTGACGTTATAGCGATATTGCTAGCGATATCGCTTAGTGTGACAAGCCCTTTAGACAACTCTTCCGATAAATCTTTTCACTCCTCCTCTGAAACCTTAGAGGTAGAACCTGGTTGCGGCCAATTTATAATGAAATGATTTTCTATCCACTTCCGGATTATGGCCCCATCAATACTGACTGGAACCTTAAGTACTTTAGAAAGTTTTCTGTAACCAATGCCATCAGTATGTTTTGCGACAATAAGGTTGTGAAGGTCTTGAGAGATGGCTCACTGGTTTTACTCATCATCAGATGTTTCTTCTTTTGTCACCTTTGTAATGAAACACCTTTCCACAGGTCATCAATTGAACCAGCTGAACTTATTTTTCATTAAGTTGCAGGATTGCTTTCAATGTACTGATAGATTTCAGCTGGTGTAGTGATATTTGGTGGCTTTTTGCACCTCTCTTTGTTCATGTGTTCATTACTTTTTCCCTGTTTCATTTCTCATTATTACACACAACTTAATTTATGGACATCTATGATTTGATTTCTTTGCCTGTGTGGATTGTTTTCGACATCTAGTGAGAATTTCATGTTAACAGCACCTTTAGAAATATATTTAATTACAAAATTGGTGACGTGTTCAATACTTATTTCACCTGTTGTATAAAACAGACTAAAAAATGCACAATTTTAAGAAGAATAAGCTGCAAACAAAATACAGGCATAAAACACCAAAAACTAGACAAAAAAGGGGCAAGTGTGTGTATGTCCGGGATAGGCATCCGCACCGTCGCAGCTACAGCCACAAAATTTGGCACAGTCACACGTCTGGACCCCGAGAGTGTCCTAAGCTATGTTGTGAGGCGAAATTTTAACCCCGCGCATTCCAATTCACCAAACAATTTTGCCCCTATCTACATAATGGGGAAAAAGTGTGTGCATATCAAGCCCCGCCCCTCATTATGATGTCACAATGGTTGACTATGGGATGGAGGATGTGTGACGGGTATATGGGCACTGGACTATGGGATGGAGGATATGTATGACGGGTATATGGGCACGGGACTATGGGATGGAGGATATGTGATGGGTATATGGGCACGGGACTATGGGATGGAGGATATGTGATGGGTATATGGGCATGGGACTATGGAATGGAGGATATGTATGACGGGTATATGGACATGGGACTATGGGATGGCGGATATGAATATATGAATGATGGGTATATGGGCATGGGACTATGGGATGGCGAATATGTATGATGGGTATATGGGCATGGGACTATGAGATGAAGGATGTGTGATGAGTATATGGGCACTCGACTATGGGATGGCGAATATGTATGATGGGTATATGGGCACGGGACTATGGGATGGCGAATATGTATGATAGGTATATGGGCACGGGACTATGGGATGGCGAATATGTATGATAGGTATATGGGCACGGGACTATGGGATGGAGGATGTATGATGGGTATATGGGCACTCGACTATGGGATGGCGAATATGTATGATGGGTATATGGGCACGGGACTATGGGATGGCGAATATGTATGATAGGTATATGGGCATGGGACTATGGGATGGAGGATGTATGATGGGTATATGGGCACTCGACTATGGGATGGAGGATATGTATGATGGGTATATGGGCACGGGACTATGGGATGGAGGATAATTATAATTTGCTCAACTAACCACAGTTAGCTACTATGCCTGGGCAGCGCTGGGCTCTTCATCTAGTAATACTTATAAAGATAAAGAAACTTGGTACTATGATTTATTACAAAAATCTGCTTTCTTTCCTCCTGGACCAAGACTTCACTCTCAAAATTCTCAATTCAGGGGTAAAAATCAGTGAATTAAAAATTTTCCATTGCTGAAATGGGAGATGACAGTTGGTGTTCGTAAAATTCCATAGAGAACGATAACGAAACGAAAATATATTGAGAACAATAACAAAACAAAAATCTATGGAGAAAGAAAATCAATCATTTTTCTAATAAAATATACTAACTTGGTCTGTGCAAAATTTTTGCACATTGGTCGTTGGGGGCGCAGGCAATTTCAGAAAAAGCAAGCTGGTCAAATGTAAATGTATTTCATGAGACGATGAACACAGACAGGTATTGATATATGTAGATTGGTAATACAATAAATTGGTTTGATAAGTAGAGGCCAAAAATGTTTTCCGGTTGAGGTGCCACCTGCAGGTCATTATGTCTTTCTGCAGGATTATGAAAATGAATGTTTACACTGTATTTAGTGATAAAATCGCGAATGTGTGGTTTGTTTGGCTGTTTTGTTGCTGAAGGGAGCAAGTTTACCTTTCAAATGATGTATCATGTGTGTGTATGGGCGTGAAGTAATCCCTGAAAAAGCAGTGCATGTATGCAAATGTGTTGATAGTGTGCTTTGGGGTACTGTGGTGCCACCTGCAGGTCATTTTTCCTTACTGCAGGTTTATGAAAATTAATGTTTAAACTGTATTTTGTGATCAAATCGTGGATGTGTGGTTTGTTTGGCTATTTTCTTGCTGAAGCAGGCAAGTTTACCTTTCAAATGGTGTATCATTTGTGTGTGTGGGTGCAGTATGAACAGGGATACAAAGGAATCACCTAAAAACAGTGTTTAAAAATAATAGACTGGATTATAAAATTAATATGATGGTTACACTTTAAATCTAATTCTATGGCTTTTCCTTTCTCCATTGCCGAAGACTAAAAATTCTTGCAAGAGATTCTAAAATGCCGTTTGACATCGTACAATATCCAAAGTTTATGACCCTCTTATTAGACCCTAGAAAGGATCCAGGTTAAACATCACTGTACAGCAGAGCACAAGCATACTTCGAGCTCCCCATAGAGGAGGCAGAGATGGTTTATTATAGTCTCTGCCTTCTCTATTGCTGAACAAGCCCTGTGCATACAGTCTTAGGAATTGCTAATGGTGGTTATATGATTGCTGGGTGTAGGGAGTGTGCAGAAGCTGCTGGGACTTAGAAGCCCTAGGTCTTACCATCTCTTGATCCATGATGTCCAAAAACAGTCTGTCTTCTATGGACATTGCTACCTTGTAGTCTTCTCTTGTTCTTTGGAAAACTGTGCACCCTATGTGATCTTGGTCACCGTCACATGTGTGGTCTTCACAGGAAGGATTAGCTAACGGACAAGGTAGAGGAGCATTGAGTGGCAACTCTTTTACCAGGAAGCTACTCTTACATGGCTGGAAGAGAGACAGACATCCATTTTCAAGAGTATTGGTAAGCATGCTGTCGACAAAGGCCGGCTTGTGTGCTCGTCCTAGGCAGACGTCTCCTATGATGACCCATCCAAGGTCGTGCATCTGTGCGTACGGAGCATTCCTGGAGCCATTTATACATTCTCTAGCCTTGTGGACTTGTAGTATATCTCTTCCCAGAAGTAGAGCTATTGGGGTTCCTGGATCCATCTCAGGTATCAGGTGGGCTATATGCTTTAGATGGGGGTGATGTGTCGCCACCTCCCGTGAAGGTATTTCTGACCTGGTGTCAGGAATCTGGTTGCACTCCAGGATGGTCGGTAACGATAGGCAGGTTTGGCCATCTATAGACTCCATCTTGTATCCTGTAGCTTTTCTCCCCATTGTCTCAATGGTACCTGAACACGTCCTCAGGGTGTAGAGAGAACCAGGACCTACAATGCTGAAGTTGTCAAAGAAGATGGACCTGGCTAGGGACCTGTGACTTTGGTCACCCAGGATTGCGTATATCTTGAGGGCTTTGTCCTTGTGGCCTGCAGGATAGACTCAGACAAGGCAGATTTTTGAACAGGACCTTCCTCCTGTGAGTCCTTTACAGATCTCCATACATTTAGAGCTGACCTCAGGGGTGTCTTCGTCGGTGTCTTTCTGCTTCTCATCATGCTCCTCTGCTTGTGATAACAGTCGTGGAGTTGATCCAGGGTATATGGCTGTATTGTGATCCGTGCTGCTGCATTCTGCACATTTCACGCTAGCTTCACAGTTCCTGGCGAATATCCAAAGTTTATGACCCTCTTATTAGACCCTAGAAAGGATATTTTAGTTTGATGACAAACAACAAAGCTGGAAATTCAAAAGAGAAATATTTAACCGTTCGAAGGCGAACACGACAGGCGGCTGCCCCTGCCCTCGCAACCTAGAAAATAAACACGACGCAATGAAAATTCCAGATATTGTTGATCTTGCTTGTTGTGTCCCTCTTGTGGTTTGTTTCGGCCATTCCGAATGTGACTGCGCTGTCAATATGATGTATCTGACAGAAATGCAAACAAAATGCTGGCTTTCAGCGTACGTCCCAAGTGCGGCTTTTTCAAATAAAAACAAATGACATGAAGCTGGAATTATTGTAGCTGTGATAATCCACGGACCAAAAGGGAATAGGAGCTTCAAAGCCGAAGCCTGCATCAAGACGCATTTCAATGCAAACAGCGCCATATGATGTTACGTCCCGCCGACAGCCGCCTGCAGGATTGATTTATGGCACAAAAGGATATACAATGCTACAAGCAGGTGAGATGACTTTTCAGATAAGTCAATGGATAAACAGATAATCCATATGTTAAGAAAAAAGCCATTAAAAAACATTTTTTGAAACCTCATTTTTTTACATTTGTACATTTTTCTTGTAGATAAAATTTGCATAGAGGATGACACTTTCTGTTTAACTGCTTCTGGACCACCCATAAACTTTATACCTCTGGGCGAGCCATGTTAAATGTCACTGTACAGTAGAGCACAAGCATGCTTCGAGCTCCCCATAGAGGAGGCAGAGATGGTTTATTATCATCTCTGCCTTCTCTATTGCTGAACGAGCCCTGTGCATACAGTCTTAGGAATTGCTAATGGCGGACCCAGTGGTTATATGATTGCTGTATGTAGGGAGTGTGCAGAAGCTACTGGGACCTAAAAGACCCAGTCAGCTTTTCTATGCAGCTAGAATACTGCATTTCCACTGTAACCGGAGCTAGCCCCAGTTACAGGGGAAATCAGATTTTTTTTTAAAAAGTATATGAATGTTTAAATTCCCCTTAGAAATTTTTTAAGACCTTATGGGGGATTCACCATATGTGAAATTAAAGAGAAAAAAATAAATAAATAAAAAGTAGATAAAAACAAAATAAATTAAAAAAATAATGCCACTCCAAATTGTTGGTTACTAACCCTGTCACTGTCGGAAAAAAAAAATATTGTCCAATATATAAAAGTAGTTGATAAAAAAAGGGAACAGGTTTTAAAATGTATTTTAGTGATTTTTTGGGGTCATAAAAAATAACTTAAAAAAATGTGAAAAACATATTAGTCCTTTATGATTTTGAAAAAAAAAGAATAAACATAACATAAAAATGGTCAGGTCGGGTCCTGAACTGGTTAAAGAGGTTGTCTAGGAAAAAAACCCTCTCCATATTCTCTGTTGATGCATATCTATGTTAAAGTCTGGGGGAATTCATTAGTGAGTTCATTCTAATAGTCCAAAGAAAGAGTCTCTAACTTTTTTGTTTGTCTTTTTTGAGATCAGCTCATTCTCAGCTGATTTATATAACCACAGACCACATCAAAGTTGAAGATGCAAAGGAAGAATAGAAATTGTAAAAAGAAGGCGGTGCAACATTTTTACTGAGACCAAATCGCAAAAATGACTTTTTAGCCCCAAATAGATGTATTTAAGTACAAAGAAAAAAGATGTTACCATAGGTGAACAACCCAGCCGAAAGTTTCAGATTCAAATAGTCAAAAATGTCGTGTAGATACGGGTCCCTGATTCCCCGATCTGCCTGGTGGGCTGTCGCCTTGTTTGGGAGATGGTTCTTCTATTTATTTCCATGGTATCTTGTGGACATTTATGGCAAATATTCTACTTATGCCACAAATATCAGTATAGAGACAATTTTTTTAAAGAACACTTACAGAGTTGCCAAGGTATTTCAAGCACATGTCGGAAGACAATCCACTTTGAATCCCTTTGTAATAGTGGCTGAAGATGCGTGACGGTGTGCCGATTCCTGGCCTCTGATAGATTCCAGTTAAGATACACCAAACTTAAAATAATGCATGCCATTTTCACACCAAAAAGCTTTCAGATCACATAAGGAAGAGATGGTGCACCAAATGTATCATACTCAGTGGCGTAACTAGAGTGCGATGGGCCACGGTGCTAAATTTGGACCTTACCCCCCCCTGTTGGTCAGATGTATGGGCCCTTGTAGCCTTCTAAATTCTATAAGGACATATGAGTTGCACCCCTCCCCATTATGTACTAATGTGCCCCATTTTGAGCTCCTTTGTGTTACATACAGCATGTCCCCCATCCTGGTATATACGTATGTAATGTTCCCGAGCGAGGTAGTCATGGGCGAGCAGCTGCTTCTGCACGCTCTGGCACCCTACAGTAAAAAAAAATAATTATTCAATTGGCCGGCAGCATGTTTTGCAGCGCACAGACCCGGCGGTTCTCTGTGCCGCAATACACTTCAACTGAATGTGCGGCTCAGGACGCACATCCAGTTGAAGTTTGCACTGGTGTCGGCAGGCTCCTCACCTGCATGGGCCCGGCCATGGTTGTGACCTCTGCGACCGCGATCATTACACCCCTGATCATACTATGTGTGCTGTATTAGCAAATTTTGATGCACTTTGAGACAATTTTGCCACCTTACAAAACCTGGCATCCTATAAATATTTTGATAAATCTTCCTCTATGTCTAAAGACAAGAAACCAGCTGAGTTTCGGACACTTTAAAATTAGATGACCTTTTACCAATCGTAGATATCAGTTGCTCTTTAGATGAATAGATTAAACGTTCCAGATCGTAAATCTAAAAAAAAAAAAAAAAATCTGCATTGTGCATGCAGTCAGTGCGCATCTCAGGCGCGTTCTCATCCTGCTTTGAATTGCTAATATTATTTTGGTTTAGAAATTAAAATCTATATGACGACTAAGGTAGATGTGTATCAGAGGGAAGACGTAGATAACAAAAGGCTGAAAAAAAACCCAAACCTCATTGACGACCTTTCTTGGCCTTTGCCCATTATGAAGTGTTGAGCATTTATCATGACTGTGGTGTAAAAACTCAAGTGTGACATTTGGTGACATTTATGGGGTTTGTCTAATCTGCATTTGGAATAAATGAGAATTTAATCATTTGCAGATGGAATATGTCGTCTGGGTAGCAGGTAAAGCCAATGACACACAATCAGGATAGGCTGTTTACTGTGCCATTGCTGTAATCAATTAATTCATGTGATACGTGGAATTAATAAATGGAGACAGTAAAGGGCGAAAATCATTTTCTGAGTCATTACCTTATTGCAATATGCAAATTGCCTCTTCAGAGAGGAAGAGGGCTTTAACTCTATTGCGCCACCTGTTGGAAGCCACGATCCTACAAGTCACTATCGGCCCTTTAATGCGTCTTGCAATAGGATAAAGTCATTGCAAGGTATTCAAACATTTTAGGCTCTACACGGCTTAATATGGAGCCACTCATTCTCTGTGCGCTGCCATAAAAACAGCAAGCAATACGTAATAAGGCCCAATCGAGTAAGCTACGATTTGTATAGAAACCAAAAGAGAAAGTCTCTATATACCTCTGTATAAAATCAGCGACTTATGGAGGTATAATAGGGGACCATGCAGACCTATTATGACTCCGTACAGAATGGATCGGTGTTACGACACATGTACACCAGCCATTATTTGCATAATTTTGATTACGGGGGGGTCAACAATTCTCAACACTTTTTGACGCAGATATATCACCAGATGAGCACGAAGAGATTAAACACGTATAAGATCGAATTCCTAAGACCATAAAATGAATACTTACCACATATTAGACCGCGAAGGACATGCAAACCACATACAGAGGCATCTGTGGCTAAATGTATTACTATAGGAGAAAAATGTTTATCATAATAAGGGTCACCATGTAAAAAGAGAGAATAGTGTATATAATAAGGGAGGACACTGTATGAAAATCTAATATATAAAGCTCAATGTGGGTGTGTATGTATGTATGTATGTCCGGGATTCGCATCTGCACCGTCGTAGCTACAGCTACAAAATTTTGCAGTCACACGTCTGGACCCCGAGAGCGTCATAGGCTATGTTGTGAGGTGAAATTTTAACCCTGTGCATTCCAATTCACCAAACAATTTTGCCCCTATCTACATAATGGGGAAAAGTGAAGGAAAAGTGTTGGAGGCAAATTGACAGCTGCCAGATGTGAACAAGGCGGACTTAAAGAATAAGAGCGATGGCGCCAAAGAGTATATACCGTACAGTTGCTAAGGTGGGGCCCTGACATGGGATACTCACCACACACGGGGATATGAACACACACAAAATGCGCCACACACTACCACGTGCTTCAACACATATACCACCCTCAGCACACATTTCACCACACATACACCAACCTCGCCACATAAAAGTCGAAACACAAAAGTCACCACTCAAAACTCGCCACTGTTATGATTGAGTCACCGTAGGAGGCAGACACAAAAATAGAAGCTACGTCCAGAAAACCAGAGAAGTTGGCAACTATCAGATTGCAGACCCCTGAACCTATCAACACAACTAGCAGTAGCCGTGGGGGGTTCCTACGATGCCCTAGACCCCTCGATCACAGCCGGAGAGCTAAATAGCCTAAAGACAGAAAAGGAAATCTAAACTGCCCCAGAGCAGACCCCAAAGTAAAAGGCAGCCCCCAACATATAATGACGGTGAAGCAAGATGAAAAAACACTCACACAGATAGAAAGATAGGCTGAGCAAACGATGGGGCCCAAGCTAACTAAACAGAACAGGAAAGGAAGGTTGCTGTCTGCAATCTGCCAAAACCCTATCAAAGACATAAGCCAACAAGCTGATATGGAAAAAGACCCTGAAGCAGCTAGGCTTCAAAAACTAAATCAGCACTCAGGTATTTTCAGAAGACAGAGCTAAAGGAATTCAGCACACCCCAGCAGGGAATGGCAGAAATCCAGAAAAACAAAGCAAAACAAAGTCAAAGCACAAATGCAAAAAGCCGAGCAGAAAACTTAGCTTTAGAAGAGCAGGAATTCAGACTGGTCTCCAAGGATCCCACAGAGAAATCACCCGCAGGGCAGAAGGGCGTCGGCAGCCTTATATCCAGTCAGTAACTCCACTCAGCCAGTCATCATCATCAGGCTCAGGTGTTTGATAATCAGGCTCACTACCTTTCTTTAACAGAAGAGGGAGTTCCTCGGGCCTCAGTAATGAAGGGGAAAATGAACTCACAACACGCCATGCTGTCCCAGAGCTGTTTAAAAGATGAAAAATCAGCTGTGATTGGTCGCTATCAGCAACAGTTTTCTTTGTAGACAGTTGTGGTAACTGAGGCCTATTATTCTTATCATTTCTATGGTGTTATCCTTCTGTAAAGCTGGAGATAACACAATTTATTACCGTGCCAACACAGACCACCCTCTGACACAGACTGCAGGGGGAGCCCAGTATCACACAGGATAGGATTAGATACACAGCTCAGCAGTCAGTATCAGACAGGAGAGGATTAGATACACAGCTCAGCAGTCAGTATCACACAGGAGAGGATTAGACACATGGCTCAGCAAGCAGTATTACACAGGATAGGATTAGATACACGGCTCAGCAGTCAGTATCACACAGGAGAGGATTAGATACACAGCTCAGCAGTCAGTATCGCACAGGAGAGGATTAGACACATGGCTCAGCAGTCAGTAACACACAGGATAGGATTAGATACACGGTTCAGCAGACTATCACACAGGATAGGATTAGATACACAGCTCAGTAGTCAGTATCACACAGGATAGGATTAGATACACAGCTCAGTAGTCAGTATCACACAGGATAGGAATAGATACACGGCTCAGCAAACAGTATCACACAGGATAGGATTAGATACGCAGCTCAGCAGTCAGTATCACACAGGATAGAATTAGATACACGGCTCAGCAGTCAGTAACTCACATGATAGGATTATGTACACGGCTCAGCAGTCAGTATCACACAGGATAGGATTAGATATACGGCTCAGCAGTCAGTATCACACAGGAAAGGATTAGATACACGGCTCAGCAGTCAGTAACACACATGATAGGATTAGGTACACAGCTCAGCAGTCAGTATCACACAGGATAGGATTAGATGCACGGTTTTTATGTGCAATATAATCATTATAATTTGTTATAACTAACCACAGTTGATTACTATGCCCAGGCAACGCCAGGCTCTTCAGCTAGTATTAAATATATGTGGAATGGTGAACTTAAATCTTCAGCCACACTAAGGATGCGCTAAGTGCCTGGGCTTGGATTGAACAGGCATTCCTTGCTGCAAACTCCCTTTAACAAAAATCTGTAGCAACCATCTCATTTTTGTGTTCACTTTCTTGTATGGTAACATACACTCACTGGCCACTTTATTAGGTACACCATGCTAGTAAGGGGTTGGACCCCCTTTTGCCTTCAGAACTGCCTCAATTCTTCGTGGCAGAGATTCAACAAGGTGCTGGAAGCATTCCTCAGAGATTTTGGACCATATTGACATGATGGCATCACACAGTTGGCGCAGATTTGTCGGCTGCACATCCCTGATGCGAATCTCCCGTTCCACCACATCCCAAAGATGCTCTATTGGATTGAGATCTGGTGACTGAGGAGGCCATTTGAGTACAGTAAACTCATTGTCATGTTCAAGAAACCAATCTGAGATGATTCGAGCTTTATGACATGGCGCATTATCCTGCTGAAAGTAGCCATCAGATGTTGGGTACATTGTGGTCATAAAGGGATGGACATGGTCAGCAACAATACTCAGGTAGGCTGTGGCGTTGCAACGATGCTCAATTGGTACCAAGGGGCCCAAAGAGTGCCCAGAAAAAATTCCCCACACCATGACACCACCACCACCAGCCTGAACCATTGATACAAGGCAGGATGGATCCATGCTTTCATGTTGTTTACGCCAAATTCTGACCCTACCATCCGAATGTCGCAGCAGAAATCGAGACTCATCAGACCAGGCAACGATTTTCCAATCTTCTACTGTCCAATTTCGATGAGCTTGTGCAAATTGTAGCCTCAGTTTCCTGTTCTTAGCTGAGAGGAGTGGTACCCAGTGTGGTCTTCTGCTGCTGTAGCCCATCTGCCTCAAAGTTCGACGCACTGTGCGTTCAGAGATGCTCTTCTGCCTACCTTGGTTGTAACGGGTGGCAATTTGAGTCACTGTTGCCTTTCTATCAACTCGAACCAGTCTGCCCATTCTCCTCTGACCTCTGGCATCAACATGGCATTTCCGGCCACAGAACTGCCGCTCACTGGATTTTTTTTCTTTTTCGGACCATTCTCTGAAAACCCTAGAGATGGTTGTGCGTGAAAATCCCAGTAGATCAGCAGTTTCTGAAATTCTCAGACCAGCCCTTCTGGCACCAACAATCATGCCACGTTCAAAGGCACTCAAATCACCTTTCTTCCCCATACTGATGCTCGGTTTGAACTGCAGGAGATTGTCTTGACCATGTCTACATGCCTAAATGCACTGAGTTGCTGCCATGTGATTGGCTGATTAGAAATTAAGTCTTAACACACAGTTGGACAGGTGTACCTAATAAAGTGGCCAGTAAGAAGACCACTTACACATCTACATGACTTATGGTTATGGGACGGACCCCCACTCCATCTTAAAACCACCATAACTACAGTAAACCAAGGCACTAGAGTAAATGCACAACACATTATTTTGGTTGTCAAAATGGCCACAGCTTTATTTAAATCACAGGATTAAAACAATCACAGTAGGAGTCAGGTGAAGTGCTAGTACATTGGGATTCACAAGTACTGTGATATCCCAGCTGTCTGACATACAGAACCAGGCCAGACAGCCATAAAGGGGCGGCACGCACTGGCTTGCCATTCATGCAGAGCCAGTAAACTTTCAGGGCACCAATGACCCTATTATCCTTACTCCTGTGCTTAACCACTGTGCCCGCCCCTGATTGACGTTACCATTACAACGTCCCAGAGGCTGGCCACCAAAGCCGAGCCTGTTCACCACCATGAGGTTTTACATCCTCTATTAGTTAAAATGAGTCCACCTTAACCCCTTCACTACCAAGGGTGGTTTGCATGTTAACCCCGGGCCAATTTTTACAATTCTGACCACTGTCCCTTTATGAGGTCATAACTCTGGAACGCTTCCATGGATCCCGGTGATTCTGACACTGTTTTCTCATGACATATTGTACTTCATGTTAGTGGTAAAATTGCATTCAAATAACTTGCGCTTATTTGTGAAAAAAACGGAAATTTGGCGAAAATTTTGAAAATTTTGCAATTTTCCAACTTTGAATTTTTATGCCCTTAAATTACAGCGATACGGCACACAAAAAAACTTAATAAATAACATTTCCCACATGTTTACTTTACATCAGCACAATTTTGGAACCAAAATTTTTTTTTGTTAGGAAGTTATAAGGGTTAAAAATTGACCATCGATTTCTCATTTTTTGCAGCACCATTTTATTTTTACGGACCACATCACATTTGAAGCCACTTTGAGGGGTCTATATGATAGAAAATACCCAAAAGCGACACCATTCTAAAAACTGCACCCCTTAAGGTGCTTAAAACCACATTCAAGAAGTTTATTAACCCTTTAGGTGCGTCACCGGAATTTTTTGAATATTTAAAAAAAAAAATGAACATTTAACTTTTTTTCACAAAAAAAATAATTCAGGTTCAATTTTCTTTATTTTACCAAGGGTAACAGGAGAAATTGGACTGCAAAAGTTATTGTGCAATTTGTCCTGAGTACGCTGATACCCCATATGTGGGTGTAAATGACTATTTGGGCGCATAGCAGAGCTCGGAAGGGAAGCAGCGCCATTTGACGTTTTTGGCTAGAATTGAGATCGGACACCATGTCGCGATTGGAAAACCCCTGATGTACCAAAACAGTGGAAACACCCCACACATGACACCATTTTGGAATCTAGACCCCCCAAGGAACTTATCTAGATGTGTGGTGAGAACTTTGAACCCCCAAGGGCTTCACAGAAGTTTATAACATACAGTCGCACAATTAAAAAATCATATTTTTTCCACAAAAATGATCTTTTCACCCTCAATTTTTATTTTTCCAAGAGCAAAAGGACCCTAAAAGATATTGTGCAATTTATCCTGAGTGCGGTGATACCCCACATGTGGGGGTAAACCACTATTTGGGCGCATGGCAGAGCTCGGAAGGGAAGCAGCACTATTTGACGTTTTTGGCTGGAATTGAGATCGGACACCATGTCACGTTTGGAAAGCCCCTGATGTACCAAAACAGTAGAAACCCCCCACAAATGACACCATTTTGGAAACTAGACCCCCCAAGGAACTTATCTAGATGTGTGGTGAGCACTTTGAACCCCCCAGTGCTTCACAGAAGTTTATAACATACAGTCGCACAATTAAAAAATCATATTTTTTCCACAAAAATGATCTTTTCACCCTCAATTTTTATTTTTCCAAGAGCAAAAGGACCCTAAAAGATATTGTGCAATTTATCCTGAGTGCGGTGATACCCCACATGTGGGGGTAAACCACTATTTGGGCGCATGGCAGAGCTCGGAAGGGAAGCAGCACTATTTGACGTTTTTGGCTGGAATTGAGATCGGACACCATGTCGCGTTTGGAAAGCCCCTGATGTACCAAAACAGTAGAAACCCCCCACAAATGACACCATTTTGGAAACTAGACCCCCCAAGGAACTTATCTAGATGTGTGGTGAGCACTTTGAACCCCCCAGTGCTTCACAGAAGTTTATAACGCCCGGGCGTGAAAATAAAAAAATCGCATTTTTTCCACAAACATCATCTTTTAGTCCCCATTTTTTTTATTTTCTCAAGGGTAACAGGAGAAATTGGACCCCAAAAGTTGCTGTCCAATTTGTCCTGAGTATGCTGATACCTCATATGTGGGAGAAAACTACTGTATGGGGACACGTCGGGGCTCGGAAGGGAAGTAGTGACGTTTTGGAATGCAGACTTTGATGGAATGGTCTGCGGGTGTCATGTTGCCTTTGGAGAGCCCCTAATGTACCTAAACAGTGGAAACCCCCCACAAATGACCCCATTTTGGAGACTAGACTAAATGATATTTTTGCCCCCAATTTTTTATTTTCCTAAGGGTAACAGGAGAAATTGGACCCCAAAAGTTGTTTTGTAATTTGTCCTGAGTAGGCTGATACCCCATATGTGGGGGTAAAACACTGCTTGGGCGCATGGCAGAGCTTGGAAGGGAAGGAGCACCATTTGACTTTTTCAACGCAGAATTGGCTGGAATTGAGATCAGACGCTATGTTGCCTTTGGAGAGCACCTGATGTGCCCAAACAGTGGAAACCCCCCAATTATAACTCCAACCTTAACCCCAACACACCCCTAACCCTAATATGAGCCCTAGCCCTAACCCTAGCCCTAATCCTAACCCTAGCCCTAACCCTAGCCCTAATGGGAAAATGGAAAGTGAGGAAGTCAGCTCCCTACAGGCCCCTGTCGCCATCTTGGCCTGTAGGGAAAGAGACCCCCGCAGCAGCGCTGCACATTGCGCTGCTGTGGGGGGCTCAGGGAAGCAAGGAGGGAGCCCCCTCCCTGCCGATGCTTCCCTTTAACCTCCGGTACACCGCAATCGCATTTGATCGCGGTGTACAAGGGGTTAACGTGTTGGGGGCGGTCCGTGACCGCCCCTGACACATTGTGCCGGGTGTCAGCTGTGATAATCAGCTGACACCCGGCCGCGATCAGCGGCGCTCACCACGTGGGCGCCACTGATCGCTGGGACGTAATATTCCATCCATGGTAATTAGGTCCAGGGTCACATGGACGGAATATTACGTCCATTGTAGGTAAGGGGTTAACTTGTCTGCAACTTCCACCTGACTCCTAAACCGCAAAGCTGTGACGGGTTATAAATTCACATTTGACACCTTAAATGGACTCGACCCCCATCAACCATGCCTAACAAAGCCATCAACCATTTCTACATGCTATGGAAAGACTGTGCACACAAGTAATAAAAAATAAAATTCCAGAGCTCCGACAGATTAGTTTTATCAATTCCATGCTACCAAGTTATGATCGATAATACGGTAACTACAGCAAAATAGCAGATGCTAAACATCCTGCAATGAGGATCCCATAATGGGGAATGTGGAAAGTAAACCATAATTAAGGTCGTAGCCACAATCTGAATACTTGTATAATGACATCTGTCATGCCTCAAAAAACTATTATACCGCACGTATTGTAGCCAGCTCTAATAATTCACCAGATCACAGATTTTAGTTCTAGAAACCACCATTATTTACAGTAGCTGTGCAGTAAAATTTCTTAAACCCACTTACTATCACTACCCGAAAAGTGATGAACATATCAATAGAAAGATATTATAAATAGGGAGTAATTAAAAACTATACACAATATAACAACATTATAACCGACCATAAAATAACATTCAGAATATCTGGAAGTAGTAATTTAAATAAACCTAAAGCAGAAAAAGTCTACTAAGGCATTATTAATAAAACTGCCACGCCATTGTTATTTGTTTTTCATGCGCTTGATAACATTTACTGTTGACCTCTCCAACTGGGTCAAAGGCATTGGGAATAGGCATATTGACCTTTGTGTTAATGCACTTGATTACGTTACCCTTAGTCACTCCCACTGACTCAAGGGCACACAGATGAGGTACATTGCTCTTCAGTTTCATGCACTAGATAACTGCATTGTCCAGACGACAACCTTGTTCTCTTCACCCCTCCAGCCGCCGTCCCTGGCACAGAGGAGCCAATTTCTTCTGTAGGCATGCAAAATATGATTGCCATGACCCCAGGGACTTTTCCCTAACAGGGTCCTATAAAATATAAATGCTTCTGGAGACCAGGGGGCCATACCGTGATGGTCACCCCTCCATACCAGGGGGCCATACCTGAGATGGTTACCCCCTCCACACCAGGGGGCCATACACGAGATGGTTACCCTCCACACCAGGGGGCCATACCTGAGATGATTACCACTCAAAACCAGGGTGCCATACCTGAAATGGTTACCCTTCCAAACCCAGGGGGGGTCAGCGGCCAGTTTATTAACAAATAGCATAAACATTTACAATAAGTATTAAATACACAATCTTATACGACATGAGGGGAGGGTTCTTGGAGCCCCAAAAATTCTGGCTAAATATTCGGCAAAAACACAAGAACTTAAAAATCCACGTTACCCTCAGCCGTAAACCACCAGCTCAAGGGCACCAAACATCCCGTTCCGGGAAGTCCAACCACCAAAATCTCCCGGGTAACACCCCGTCCAGAGTTACCCGTCCAGAGCCATAACCAAAAGCCAGATCCAGAATTTTAACTTCCAATTCCTTTTCGCTGATTCAGCGTCAACTCCAAGAACCCCACCCAGAGGTCCATACTTAATATGGTTACCCCTACTGACCAATTTATAAATAACTTCCAAGGACCCACTAAAAGGAAAACAAATAACTGTTTTTTTTTTGTTTTTTTTTATTTTAAATTCATGTTCTTATTAAAATAAACATAAAATAAACATCAAAGCATAAATAACATTAACTCGCTGGGGGGAGTCCTTGAAGCTCCCAAATCTGGTGATTACCAAACATAAAATGTACCAACAATTACTCCCAGCCGTTACCCCACTAGATCGGGAGCACCATAGCCACAAGGGTTCCAATGTTCACTTGAATTTCCTGGGGATCCGACAAACCCTTGCCGAAACTCCCTTCCACCTTTCACCAGATCCAGAACCATATTGAATTCCAAAAGGAGGAAACCATATCCCAATGGATCCCCCAGACCATATTTAACCAACTTCAAGGACCCCTCCAACTGCACAAAATCTGGGATAAGTGAGGGTGAAAACCATGCAGGTTTACAACCAAGGTATACAACAGGTTAATAATGGAAAATGTCCCATCGTAAGGTCCAGAAATAGACAGAGATGGTCAATGCTGTGTTATATGCTGTAACAATAAATGAGAAGCCGCCTGCTCCTCTACAGCAGTTACAGACTCTAATCACCAGCTGCACAGAAATGGTAAGAAATATGTAGGTCTAATATAAGCTGCGTGCAGCTGTAGGTGTGTGAGCAGAAAACTGCAAGTTCTGTATCCCAGTCACTCTACTACATACACTTACAACAGACGAGAGACAGGGCTGAAAACTGGGCCCATGATGTGTCCTCCAGAGCAATGTGCAGCCTCACACTAGGAGTGCCCACTCACTGCCCGCCATGTGCTGTTATTAGTGCCCACTCACTGCCCGCCATGTGCGGAGTTATTAGTGCCCACTCACTGCCCGCCATGTGCTGAGTTATTAGTGCCCACTCACTGCCCGCCATGTGCTGTTATTAGTGCCCACTCACTGCCCGCCATGTGCGGAGTTATTAGTGCCCACTCACTGCCCGCCATGTGCTGAGTTATTAGTGCACACTCACTGCCCGCCATGTGCGGAGTTATTAGTGCCCACTCACTGCCCGCCATGTGCTGTTATTAGTGCCCACTCACTGCCCGCCATGTGCGGAGTTATTAGTGCCCACTCACTGCCCGCCATGTGCTGAGTTATTAGTGCCCACTCACTGCCCGCCATGTGCTGAGTTATTAGTGCCCACTCACTGCCCGCCATGTGCTGTTATTAGTGCCCACTCACTGCCCGCCATGTGCGGAGTTATTAGTGCCCACTCACTGCCCGCCATGTGCTGTTATTAGTGCCCACTCACTGCCCGCCATGTGCTGTTATTAGTGCCCACTCACTGCCCGCCATGTGCTGTTATTAGTGCCCACTCACTGCCCGCCATGTGCGGAGTTATTAGTGCCCACTCACTGCCCGCCATGTGCTGAGTTATTAGTGCCCACTCAAATGTGCCGAGTTACTCCCCGATTATTTATTTTACACATGATAAAACATAATCCATTCAGGCCTGTGCTATCCACCATCTTAGGTAATATAAAATAAGCTCTTGGTAGGTATACTCTGATCATGCAACATACGAGGGGGAGGACTAAAGGCAGCAATAGCTACAGAAATCAAGCACTAAGCTGGAAGTCATGTCCAGATTATATGTACAGCCAGGAAAATGACCTGGAGACACAGGATGTTTATACCCAGCATGATCCGTATATAGCAGAGTGAGGAGTGATATCATGTATACAGACCTGTGGTACAGGTGAAGTATACAGCACAGGGATGGAGCCTTTACACATACACGACATATATAGTGAGTGACCTGGTTACACTTGATCTGCACACCCAGCCTCACAGTGTGTAACAGAGATGAGGTCACATACAGATCATCAGACTCCATAACTGGGAAGGGGGATAATCCGCACAGTGCCCTGACATGAAGTGCAGCCTCTCATCATCACACATATACCATCCCCCGACTGCTCCTCTCACCAGTGTCTCTAATACATGTGACTGCTCAGCTCCACCATAATTATGGCAGACACTGTATGTGTCCCTGCTCTGTCCTATCATACATATACCCAGAACTCATGAAGACTCTGTATAATACAGCAGTAATGTGGTATATCAGAAATGTCTGCAGGGAGGTCACACAAAAGCTGCCTCTGCAATAAGTGAGGGAACATGGCGGCTACATGAATTTCTGAGGTAATCTTGATCCCAGATATGATGAAGGAGCTGATACTACACTAGTGCACAATGTCTGAGGTGAATGCAGAGTAGTATATCAAACATGTCTGCAGGGAGGTCACATGGAAGTTGTCTCACAGTCTGTGAGGAAAATGTAACATGCACATGAGGGACATGGCAGCTACATGAATTGCTGAGGTAATACTGACCCCATACATGATGTAGGAGCTGATACTACACTGGTACATGATGTCTGAGGTGAATGTGCTCCTATCATCTGTAATGTGAGGTGATAACCCCAGTATTATACTCCCTGACACTGCAGACATGCTTCCTCCTGTTCATCCTGTGTAAGGCCTCTTTCACACATCAGGTTTTCGCCGGCAGGCGCGATCCGGCGCTTTTGACAGAAACCGGATCCGGCGAAATGCAATGCCGGATCCGGTTTCCCCCCCCATTGACTAGCATTTGCGCCGGATCGCGCCGGATGGCCATGCGTTTCATCCGGTTTTCGCCGGATCCGGCAATGTGTCGCGATCCGGCGTCTGGAAAAAACGGCTACTGTAACGTTTTTTGTCTCCGGCGAAAAAGGCGGACACGCCGGATCCGGCGCGTCCGGCTTTTTCACACAATGAAAGCCTATGAGCGCCGCAATGCGCCGGATCCGGTTTTTTGGTCTGAGCATGCTCAGTAGCTCTGCCCACAGGAGATATATAAAAGCAAGACAATGGGACCCTCAGCCACACCCAACATGCCACCCAAGCCAAGAACCAGGAGCAGGAGAAGGCAGCAGACATCTGCAGCAGCACCATCAGCACCACCCCAAATGGAGCAGCAAATGGAACATGCTGAGGAGGGGAGTCCAGCAGCAGATGAGAGACGGTAATTATCAAATCCCCCATTCCTCCAAACTAGGGCCATGGAATATCAAGATATTCATTGGCCCTTTGTTTCTCTTTATTCAACAGCCGCCAAAGAGATGCAGCAGCAGCAGCAGAAATGGCATCACTGGCAGCAGCAACAGCAGCAGCAATACCCACAGCCATGGAGTCTAGCCATCAACAGGACAGCACATCTTCTTCTGGGAGCCCTCCCTCGCATCGTCAGCGTTTGACGGTAAGTTTTTATTTCCAAAATCCATCATCTCTGTAATATATGTCTATTCATTGCCTTTTATTTCAAAACAGGAATCACAAGATGAAGAGGAGCTCCCAGAAGAAGAAGGAAGGGGTGGACAGACACCTGGAGTGGGCTCACAATTGGTAAGTTTTTTGCATCAAACGCAGAAACACAACATCACACTTGAAGAGAGAAGGAAGATCCGGCACTGGAGACTTAATAAAATCCACGATAAGTTTTATTCACATAATTTCATGATAAAACCATAAAGGGGAAAACAGACCCCCCACGCCTGACGCGTTTCCTCTCTGAGGAAGAACCTGGTGTAAGGTTCGAAATGCGTCAGGCGTGGGGGGTCTGTTTTCCCCTTTATGGTTTTATCATGAAATTATGTGAATAAAACTTATCGTGGATTTTATTAAGTCTCCAGTGCCGGATCTTCCTTCTCTCTTCATGTTTGCAACACATGGTGGTCAGCCATTTGATCCCTAGGCACGACCGGCTTACAGGACTATTTTGGTGAGCACAAATTTCCCTTTCCCCTTCCTAATTTTCACAACATCACACTACACACAACACATAGAAAACAATGTTCTGCAGACCACACACAGCAAACAAATGCCTACATCCAAAGACATAACATTTTTTGTTTTCTTCTCTAGTATTCCCAATCTGGTGCTCGGCCAAGAGGTCCTCGCAGTGCCTCCCAGGGTCGTCGGCGACAGCAACGCGGCGGTCACCAGCGTGTAAGTATAAATATTTTTGCTTTGTTTTTTTGCACTTTTTATTTCATTTCTTTTGTGGAGGCTAATTATGTTATTTTTGTCTTTTTCTTTAACAGCCTTCACAGCGTGCTCCCGACTCTGACGGTGAGGATGGAGGGATTGATGTGGACCGCCTCATCGATCTCGTCAGAGAAAGGGAGCCGCTCTGGAATATGGCTGACCGCCGCCACGCTGACATGATCGTTACCCGACGACTCTGGGAGGAAATCTGTTCGCTCCTTGTGGGCCGCTGGGAGGACCTCGATGTTCGGGCCCAGATTAAAGAGCGTAAGTATATACAGTACCGGTTGCTTGATGTAAACCAGTGTTTCCTGAACTCCAGTCCTCGTGGTCCCCACGGATCATGTGTTCAGGATTTCTATTTACTATGGAAATCCTGAAAACATGACCCCTGGGGACCATGAGGACTGGAGTTTGTGAAACACTGATGTTGTATACTAACCACTCCTTTCTCGTTTCAGGGAACAGAATTGTGAATCGGTGGCGGTCTGTGAGGGATCGTTTCAAGAAGGAGTTCAATAAAGAGATGCGGGCCCCGAGTGGATCTGGAGGACGCAGGAGCAAGTACAAGTACGCACAAGCCCTGTCGTTCCTCCGGGAAACAATGCTCACCAGAAGGTAAATATTACACACCACATGTGAAAAAAATGTTAGATGTAACTTTTTTTTTTCAGCCAGGGCCATACCATGTCAGTATTTTAATTGTTTTTTTTTCTCTTTATTCCACAGCACGGTGAGCAGCACTCGGGAGCCTGCTCGATTGGACCCTTCTGAGGCGATCCCTGAGGAGACCGGCACCGAGGGACACTTCGACCGCCCCGGTACATCTGCACCTTCCCAGCCTTCCCACACATTCGACCCATCTGTCCCATCCACCAGCACAGGAGCATCGTGGCTGCCTACATTACATGAAGCTGCTGGTGAGGAGATCGCTTTCCCTTTACCCCACCCTTCTGCCCCTGCCACCTCTAGTACACCTGCGGGTACTGGGCGGCAGCGGCAGAGGGGTCAGGAAAAGAGTTATGCGCAAGAGTTCTTGCATCTGAATGCATCTTTCCAGAACTGTCTAAAAGTCTTGTCAGAGCAAATCTCCGCAGGCTTTCAGCAGATCAACTCCAGCATTCTGGAGGTGAAGACACTTCTGCAAACCATGCATTCAGAAGCAAGATCTTCGCCAAACCACACCTTTTTCAGGTCTGTTGTGGAGCGCATGGCAACACTATCTCCTACCCAGCAGATGCATGTAATGCATTCGTGCCACGGTGCTCTACAGCAGGTTACCTCCCAACCTCCACCTCCCACCACTGTAGTTCCTCCACCTGCACCCCCTCCAGCCACTTTCCATCCTCCCCCTCCTATTACATCTGCACCCCCTCCAGCCACTTTCCATCCTCCCCCTCCTATTACATCTGCACCCCCTCCAGCCACTTTCCATCCTCCCCCTTCTATTACATACCAGCAACCTCACCAGTACCAGCAACCTTCCCAGTACCAGCAACCTCCCCAGCACCAGACATCTCCCCACTTCCAGCAACCTGCCCCGTACCAAACTCCTTCCCCGTACCAAACTCCTTCCCCGTACCAAACTCCTTCCCCATACAACTTTCCATCAACATCATCTGCTCCTACAGTCCCTGCCCAACCCTCCACTCCACCGCCCACCACCTCTTCTGCCTCCCACATGTCCACCCATTCTGTAGCTTTTTCCACACCTTCACCTCTAACTGTTCCTTCCCCACCACGATCCCAGTCCTCTCTCCACACACCCAGTGTCGAAGTGTCCCGCAGCCCCTCCAGCAGTATTTCCACCCCACAGTACACAGATTTGTAATGTGTGTTTTTTGTAATAAAAATGCCCATTGGGTTTAAAACCTTTATTAAAAAAGTTTTTTGCACTTTAAAAACATTTTACAAAAAAAAAAAAATTTTAAATAAAAGTTAAATTATCGTTTCACAATGGTTGTCTGTCATTTCTTTCTGCGGCGAACTATGTTTAAAAAAAAGGTTAAATACAGGGTATTTCAAAGGTAAAAAGGTATTCAAAACCAGGTATATAACTGTGGGTAAATTTTAGCTTTTTGCCACAGTTGTGTTCCTGGTTGTGTTTGAAGCAAAGTATTTCACCTAAAAAGTTGTGTTTATTGTTGGTGATTTCTTAACAATGTACACAACTTTTGTTAAAAGGTGAAATACTTTGCATAAAACACAACCAGGTACACACCTGTGGCCTAAAGCTAAAAATAGTAAGACCATGACAAGATAGCCAACTTTGGTTGGCAAAGGTATATACTGTTGGTCCAGAAGGTACACAAGTTTAGGGCACAAATCTTTCACACTCTGTCATCCCAGTGTACTCTGCCTTGAGGTGACATAAAGTATAGTGGAAAATTGTCCCTGAAACCGTCACAGAACTTCTAGTGGTAATATTTCCAATGACAACATCCATCTTCGCCAGTAACTTGCTCTTCTCTCCAACCTGCACTTTCTTCTCTACAACCTGTCAAAGAAGGGCTGTAGGAATATGCTATATATAGTTTTCCAGTAGCCAATCCCGTTCGGAAGGCCACAAGGGTCAATTTTAAAAACCGGATCCGGCGTAATCCGTCGAAAAACGGATAGAAAAACGGATGAACCGGATGAGACGGATCCGGTTTTGTCTGTCAAGAACAAGACGGATCCGGCAGAAAACCGGATCCAGCACATCAGGTTTTACAAAACATTTGCCGGATCCGGCATTCCGGCACGACGCCGGATCGCGCCTGACGCCGAAAACCTGATGTGTGAAAGTAGCCTAAGAAAGAGGGAGAGACACAGATTTCCTGCTCTATATAATCCCCACCCTCCTCACAGTGACCCACCAGGCACAGACATACTGCGCTTCTTACTCTTAAAGCAACATCACTCTTGCTTAAAAATCTACACCACTATACCAAAAAAGCTGCAGGAGTAAAGGTCCACCCATCCCCAAGTCATGTCCTCCTCCGCCTATGGCTCCAGTGGTTTCTTAGTGATGATGAGAGAACGTGTTCGAATAATGTGTTATCTGTCTGCCGTTTCCAGAACCTCTGCTACTTGTCTGCGACTTCCAAGACCTTTACTACCTGTTTTGAGACTTCAGTCTCTCTGCAGTCATCTCTACCTCTGTTACATGTTTTGGGACTCCAGCCTGTCTGCAGTCTCCTGTACCTCTGCTACCTCTGCCTGCTGCATCGACGCGCGTGTGCCCACCCAGCTTTGGGATTTGAGAATCCACCTCACCTTGTGAGCCTAAAGCACAGTTGTAACCTGTCTAGTGATGAGCGAGTATACTCGTTGCTCGGGTTTTCCCGAGCATACTCGGGTGTCCTCCAAGTATTTTGGTGTGCTCGGAGATTTAGTTTGTGTCGAAGCAGCTGCATGATTTGCGGCTGCTAGACAGCCTGAATACATGTGGGAATTCAGTAACAAACAGGCATTCCTCACATGTATTCAGGCTGTCTAGCAGCCACAAATCATGCAGCTGCGTTGACACAAACTAAAGTCACCGAGCACGCCAAAATACTCGGAGAACACCCAAGCATGCTGGGGAAAACCCGAGCAAAAAGAATACTCGCTCATCACTAAACCTGTCTAGAACATGTAACTCTTTGGCCACTTTTATGTTGAAAAGTGACCATAAATTTGTCTTTCTTTATGTCAGAAGATTAAACAAGTCCTTTTTCTCCTTATTTTCAAGTTTTGCCCTAATTACTAACAAAATGTAGTTGAAAAATATTGAAAAAATTGGCTTTGCCCCTTTACAATGATAAAATGTCTCAATCTGCACCAAAATTTTGTAGCAATTGCGATAATAAATGCCCCCTACTTTTTCTCTTACCTAACGGCGCCCCCTTCTGTTTCACACCTACCAAACCAGACGGAATATGCCAGCCCTTTAATACTGGCAATAAAGATCTGAGCGAGACCTAGCAACTCGCTGCCAAGAATCCTTAACATTTTTATAAGTAAAATGCTAATTCCAGACTTCATTATACAGCAGGGAGCGGTGGAGTGATATATAGAGTTGGGCCATGCATAATCTTAAAATACACGTAGCCCACAAATGCCTATAGACACTTGTACGCGCCTCCTCCCCTCCCCCCTCTGGTGTATTATTAAGCATTTCTGTCCATTCCAGTCATTTAACATTCGGCGTAAATGTAAAAATAGCTTCCCGCGTACAGATAATGTCTAATATATCATGTGTTGTAAATGAGCGCTGGGCTTTGATTTAATAAATGGAGGCAATCAAACAATGGGTGCACCTCAAAAAACCAATTAGTACACTGCAAACTCACTGATTCCTATTACAGATGAGTTTTGTATTTTTTCGTTTCGTTCTTTTGATTTTTTTTTGGTTCTAACCTATTTCCGGGCCTCTTCGCTGCTTTATGCTGCCACCTAAGGGTATCGTATAAATTGATTCGAGCGCTCATTAAGCTACGTTATGGCTGCACTGTTGCCTGGAGAGCAATTATAATTTGTGTAGATGTGATTTTATACCTTTTAGATATAGGCATGAAGACCTCTCCATTATACAGATATTTACAATAAATAAGTCAAGAAGCAGGTCCTCGTTCCACCGTCCCGGGCCGAGCGCCCCCTTAGGACCGGATGCTAATGGAATTCTAAGCTTCAGACTTTACGGAATCCTGCAAAGTTCAGTTCTTCCGGTAATTACCAAACAGTTAATGCGACAATCAAAGTTCCCTCGTTTAAGGTCACTGCAGCAAATCTCAATATTTATTCATTTCCGTTTGTGACTTTTATTCTGGATTACTTTGCGGATCTTTCGTTCTTAATTCTTCGTCGAGGTCAAGTAGAGTGAGAACCGACGTAATTAGCCGGAGAGTAAAATGAGGTTATCAGTCTCCTCCTGGTGAGAAATTTGCAGTACGGAAAGAGGAGTAAAGAGTCTCCAGAGTCTTCTGGGCAGATTTCCTTAAATTCAACCAAAAAGATGGATATATTCTTTATTTGTTTTTACTCTTTATATTAAAAGGTATTTACATCTTTGAAACTACTTTTCATGGCTCCCATGCATCTAAAATATAAAATAAAGGAAGTTTGCAAATAGTTTTCATTAAAAAAAAAATCAACTACTATTTTGTGTATTCAGCTCCTATGCAGATGTATTTGTCTCCATGATTACAGACACCAAGGTTCTTAGTAAGCATGGAAACGCGCCTCTTACTAGGAGGTATAAAATAGCATGAGACCCACAGCAATCAGATCACTGTGATTTTTTTCTAACTGGTACTTGGGTCTTTTGTAACATCTGTGCCGGTTACTGCTTCGGCCGGTGGGCGGCATTGCTCCCCTACTGAGGGTGATGCTAGACAGCATCTATCATGTATTATTGCTAGGACTTGTGACTCTGGCCAGTCCAGAAGCTGCAGGGTTAATCTTGTTAATTTGGGTTTCCATCTGATGTCAGCACTGGTTGAGCTGTTACTATATAAACCCCTGTGATTCAGTTCCCACTGCCAGTCAATAGTTCTGCTCTCCTGGCATATACCGCTGTACATTGCTGCTTTGTTTTATCCTGATTATTCCTGATCTTCGACCTCGACTTGACATTTGACTATCCGCTTGTTTTTTTTTTCTGCTCTTTGACGTGACCTTCTGGATCTAACCCGGCTACCTGACTATGGTTCTTGTCAGCTTGTGCCACCGGATAGGAACTGACTCAGTGGCCCTAGCTATCCCAGGGATCCCTGTATCAGTCCAGATCCCTGTATAGGGGTTAAAAGGTGAAGGCAGGATAACCGCTGAGATCCGGGAAAAGGAATAGATTGCGCCAAGCCTGTTCGGGTTAGCCATTTGTGAGTTGCCAGGTGACTATGAACAGTGACCATGTGACATTAAGTGAATAAAAAAAGGAAAGTGTAATGATAACAGAAAAAAGCACAAGTATGTGGTCTAGGGTAAACTCTTTCCTAAAGGTCGCCCAACAAACCCTCTCTAACCCATGATACTTGAAAATCACAGCAAGGATAAGAGATTGTGGCCTCCCTTTACTAAAGCTCAATACCAGTGGGTGAGGGGGTTTCAGGAGATCCTGAGATATTAAGCAGCATTCATGTCATAGGGTTACTGCAACAGAGAGGCGCCAGAAGACCACAGGGCCTGATTGCTCCTACTCCTGGGCTGAAAAGAAGCACTTCACTTTCTTTTTACATGGTGTTAATTTCTTTAGACAGATCAGGCGTTAATTGGCCATGTTGGGAGCTCTGGGAGTCTGAGCTCTCAGCTGAGCTCGGTTAGCCACTCCTATCCCCTTTAAAATCTAGGTCCTGATTCAAATCCTTGTCAGAGCTAGCTATTGCTGCATGGCTTGGAGGAGAAGTGTTTATATGAGAAGGAGTTTGGAGGAGTTATCTGTGACTGTTGCATGGGTTTTGTAAGTGTGATAATTCCCTTCACTTTTCGTACTTTGGTTTTGCCCCGTCCTCCACTCCCTGGTGCTTTCCTCTTTTATATGTGAGTGAATATTTGTATTCTTGGTATTTCAGTTTACCGTTGTTTGTGTTGACTTGTTGGTGTACTGTGGTACATGGTAGCACCCCTCTTCCCTGCGTTGGGCAAGAGAACAGTCGGAGGGCTGTTTCAGGAGATAAGGCAAGGGTAGCGGCCCCGGCAACTTCACCTTCAGAAGTATTCCGGGGAATAGGGCGAGCTAGGGCGCCCCCTAGTGTTAAGGAAAGGGAAGTAGCCCCCAGTTGAATCATGACATTTCCTCTATAAAGCAATTGTTCTCAAGATAAATCTTCAGCAGCACACCGCTCTCTAGCTTCCTGCTTTCCAGGAGGCGGTGAGATCCAGAATGATTGACAGTGAAAGCCGGTGATGTGGTCTTAACTGCACACTCTCTGATGATGCAAGAAGAGAGATTTCTTCCTCTCCAGCTTCAGAGGAGCACAGGGGCTCTGAAGCTCGCCAGATCCAGCAATCTAGTCAGCTTCAGAGCAACGCTTACAAGTTCTAAAGCAAATGAGACCGACAGTCTCTAATAGACTTCACAGGTGGCCAGTAAACTAGGCAACAAGTAGACAACAATAGAATTAAAAAATCCCTGCATTCTGGAGAACAAAGAGGATTTTTTTAATAATAAGTAAAGTTGCTTGTTTTTTCAAGAACTTTGCAATTCTAACCTTTTATAATGTTGAGAAAATCTCTTTAATTAATGGAACAGTCACCCAGAGATTTAAGCTCAGATTTTCTCTTGACAGTCTCTGATGGCAGATCATCTGGACCCCAAATATGGATGGCCTCATAATAACTCATCGAGCTATCTGTGGAGGACCTGGGGCTCCGGTCAGGACAGACTTCTCTTCATTGCTTACCAGCCGCAGCTCTGTCCTATTAGTGGCTGTGCCACAACACCACATTCAGCGAGTGTGTGTGTCCATTGAGGGTTGTTTTTTTTTGTTGGGGCAAACTGTATTTTTAATACTTTTTGGAAGAGGATGGGAAAACTGGAACTCATTTGGGACCTCTGTAATATGATGAAATACTGTCTTCTGCGTTGCAATGCATTGCATTGTGGCAGTTTGGGTATTAGTGTGGACCCAGAACAATAATAATAAGTAATATCTGATGTGTTTAATGGCAGGAATTGAAGTTGTCTCCTATATCGGCCATTGCATCGGGATATGCCGCACCGTTCATTTACAGCACAGTACGGGTAGGGGTTAATAAGTTCCGCTTTGCAGCTGGAAACCATGTTGGCCTACTGAGATCTGGCGAGGGCTGGGAACGAGGAATAGTGACAACCTGTCTCTCTTCCTTGGCCGAGGACATTTAGATCCAGGCTAGGGAAGCAAAGTTTTCATAATTTGATGTGAGATCATTGAGGCTTTATTTATATAAGTTGTTGGGTCAATTCTTCCATCGCTTTCCACGGGCTGACGAATTGGGTGATATTTACATCAGTTACCACTTTCACACTGCATTCCTCCCCATACCCAGTAGCCCTGTAGGGGATTACATCTGAACCCCCTGCAATACAGGATATGGGCCTATGTGGCGATGGGGTCATTGACTTTAATGATGCAGATGGAGTCACCATGTGCTCTGTTGTGGATCAATCTACGTCTTGGTGTCTGCCACCAATATACAGCCGGAGATGATTCACGACAGGGGCACAGTGACTCCATCTGCATCATTATTGCCAATAGCACAACTGGTGCATACGCCCAAATCCCATTTGCAGAGGGTCCAGATATTAGCCCTGATGGGACCACTGGACGCCGAGCTGAACCTAATGTGAACGGACCATTATAAGATTAGAAAATGATGGGAAACTGAGATGTTGAAATCCACAAAGAAAAAAACGTGAATATATCCACCTATAGATATAAGCCAACGGAGCCTCCAGCCCGGTGATATGATCTGACCCTTATATTACCGGTGCGTGCTGAGGTCCTCAGGGCCGGCGCCTCGCTGCTTATTCCACTGTATAATTCTCAATTAATATATTGCTAAGCCTAAAGTGGCAGCCTGGGGAACGTCGCTCACCCGCTCTGTGACCGCATTGCCGTAGCCCAGCATCCCCAGCGTACTTTATATCTTTTATGTATTCTTGACATTGGAGTGAGATTTTTCATATTGTTGCTAAATCAGAATCTGTCTGCGGCAGTACGGAAGGAAATGGTTTGTTAACTATTGAAATCAGTAAAGCATGGACAGCTCCCGCTGACGGTTTTGGCCGATTCATCTTGCACTAGATTCTGCACTAGTTTATGTGGAGCAGCCAAATGACCTCGTTGTGAAGTGGAACTGCCGGTCGGTAAAGGACAGGAGTCACAAGCAGCACGTTTTGGGGGCAGAAAAACAAGCTGCTTCTATGAGGTTAGGTATTGCTATGTTTCCGAGACTGGGGCAATCATCCCCAGTTATTCCGACAGCAGTTTTTCTATATGCACAGCACTGTGCAAAAGTTTTAGGCAGGTGTGGAAAAAATGCTGCAAAGTAAGAATGCTCTCAAAATGCTCAAAAAGAAAACTGTCAATAGTTTATAGTAACAAAATGCAAAGTGAATGGAAAAGAGGAATCTAAATCCCATCAATATTTGATGACCGTCTGTTGCCTTCATCAGGTCTTCTAGATGCACAGTTTTTGAAGGAACTCAGCAGAAGGTCGCTCCAAACATCTTGAAGAACTGACCACAGATCATCTGTGGATATCACTTGTGCGGATCCTTCTGTCTCTTCATGTAGTCCAAACAGACTGGATGATGTGAGATCAGGGCTCTGTGGAGGTCATATCAATTCCATTACTCCATGTCCTTCTTTGAGCTGAAATTATTTTCTAATGACATTGGCTGTATCTTTGGGGCGATTGTCCGGCTTTAGAATTAATTTGGAGCCAGTCACCTCCCTGGTGATATTACATGATGGATAAGTATCTGCTTGTATTTCTCAGCATTGAGGCCACCATTAATCCTGACCAAACCCCCAACTTCATTTGCTGAAATGCAGATGCAAACTTGCACAACTTTCCCCATTTTTCACTGCTCCAACAGATACACATTATTGCGCCGCTCTCCAGCTCTTTGGCAAACAATCTGCCTTCTGTAACAGCAATTAATTCACCACAAGATGTGGTGAGTTCTCCTTCAATAGAAGTCTTCAAACAGAGGCTGGACAGACATCTGTCTGAGATGGTTTAGTGAATCCTGCATTGAGCAGATGGTTGGACACGATGACTCTGGAGGTCTCTTCCGACTAACATTCTATGATTTTGAGTCTTCAATCCAGATCAACTTCTGCAATATTAATGCACCCCAATTTCTATGTTTTCATACATAGTTTATTCATTCGGCCTTGTTTCCATGTAGAGGGTATGGTGTTTGGTCACAAGTCTGGACAAACTTTTCCAAAGAGGAGAAGGGTGTAGCAGGATCCCCCAGTTGCTGTAAGTTCTCATCTGATGGCACTGCTGGACATATTCTGATTTCAAAGGACAGTTCACGATGTGTCCTTCAACTGCGGCACTAAGTTTCCTTGGCCGACCACTGTTTCTCTGATCTTCACCGTTGCCCATTTCTTGGTGTCCTCAATGCTGAGAAATACAGCCAGATACTTCATCATGGTAATACCATCAGGGAGGCGTCTGATTGGCTCCAAATTTATTCTAAAGCCGCACAACGTCCCCGAACATCCAGCCAATGACATTAAGATGAATGAGGAACCCAGGGAGTAATGATCAGAATCAACAGATCTCTGATCTCATCATCATCCATTCTGTCTGGGATTATATGAAAAGACAGAAGGATTTGCACAAGCGGCATCCACAGAAGATTTGTGGTTATTTCTCCAAGATGTTTGGAGCAACCTCTCTGGAAAGTTCTTTTGCAAAATGTGTGTAACTATTTAGAGGAAATGATGCTTTGATGATGTCCAGAAGGTAAACAGTGATGACCAAATATTGACATGATTTAGGTTTCCCTTTCGTTCATTCACATTACATTTTGTTAATTGATAAAAATAAACTACTAACACTTTTTTAAAAAGGAGGGGGTAGGAACACCAAAAATGACTAAAAAACGTAGCAACTTTATTATAAACAATGCAAAAAGATAGGTGTGTGAAAAAATGGGACAATTACACATGGAACTGGGTGCACAAAAGCAGAAGGACGCACTAAGACTGGTAAGCCTGTAAAATCGCACAATATAGATATAATTGTAGCAATCATCAAAAAAGTTTTTTAAATAAAGATATAAATACAGAGATGGAAGTGGGAAATCCTGTCCTGTATAAATATTCAAGAGACAGACTGAAACTAGATGTTATATGTAACATGCTAAATACATACAGGTAGGTGACGTGTGTAAAAAGGTTAAACTCATCAACTCATGATCCCTGATGAAGGTGTAAGGAGGAAGACCGGGCTGTGGGTACCTGTGCAATGCCGGGTCCAGAACTGCCAAGGCTGCGTCCAGTGTTGCAGGGAGGAAGGAAATGGGAGCCGGACAGGACCATGACCTGGAGAGAAGACATGGTAAGCAGGGGGATGTGAAAGGAAAAGCCAGAGAGTTCTCGCCGGAGGAAGGGGAAGACAGGGGCCGACTGTGCTCTGTGAAGTAAGGTGAAGCGTGGAACACAGACCCGGGAGGGGTTCAGTGAGGGCGTATGAGTACCAGTGAGTCAGTCTGACTCTTGAATATTTAGACAGGACAGGCTTTCCCACTTCCATCTCTGTATTTATATCTTTGTTTAAAAATCTTTTTTGATGATTGGTACAATTATGTCTATGTCTAGCCCGGAGCGGGGTACTCAGGTCGCCGGGCAGCGTTAGATTCAGGAGGTCATGGGGGTGGCGGCAGTGCCCGATGCCTGTGCTCCAGGGACAGTGAAATGGGGGTTGAAAAATAAAGTAAAAATAAAATAAATTTGAAAAAAGAGTATGCAACGCCAGTTGGAGTGTTCGACTGTAGGATAGCCAGCACTGCAGATGATCCCTGGGGGGGTAGATGGTGATGGCAGTGCAGATGTTTAACCCTCTCCAACCAGGGCAGACCCCCCCCAGAGATTGTGATCAAAGTAGATGGCACAGAGTACTAAGGTAGGAGACAAGGAAAGTCACTTTATCATTTACTGTAGTTCAGGTGCAGTTCAGAGGAGATATTACAGCTCTCACCAGGTTTACAGTATGCTCTGCAAGATGGGAGTTATCCTTCTCTCTGCTGAGACTCGGTGTAAGCTTCCTGCTATTCTCATCCCTTCAGGGACCAAGGCTTCCCGGAGTTTGAAACTTCCAGTACAGCCACTTTACTCACTGTGTTTTCTTCCTTTGGCAACTTGCAGTTTGGATCCTGTGTGAAGCACAAGTTTCTTCTTGCACAATCCTTCACTAATCCTAGTTTGCCCTAGTCTTCCTGGGGGAAAACACTCTGCTGCTGGTTGTATAAACCCACACAGTCTCTCAGCTTACCACCCTGCTCTAAAAGCATGGATGGCCTAGGGGCTGATTCCCTGATTCTTCTTAGCTTTGCTCCTGTAGGGAGCTCATGTTATGGGTTCCAAGAGCGTTCTCCATTTCCTCCACCGCCCTCTTCACAGAAACAACAACTTGACTCCTCCCCCTCCCAGTTAGGGCATGTCTCCAAAGCTCTAAGCTTCAGGGAAGTGAGGGAGTGAGGTAAAATTGTGTGTGTGCAGTAGTCTCTAGCAGAGAAAGCATAACTCCCATTGCTTACAAGACACATACAAAACAGTACATATTTAACCATTTTGTGTTGGTAAAGACACAGGGCATCACATTTACATTGTGGGATTCTATTGGCTTACCAGTCTTCATGCGTCCTTCTGCGTTTTTGCACCCAGTTCTATGTGTAATTGTCCCATGTTTTCCCACACCTATCTTTTTGCATTGTTTATAATAAAGTTGCTATGTTTTTTACTTGCAATGGACCTTGCAGTCCTTTTTATTGTTCCTACCCCCCCTTCTTACCTCTGTGTTTGACGACTAGTCCGCATTTTTTCCATTACCTCTGTCAGCAGAATTTGAGCTACATTCCAGACATAAGAGTATACAGCTATATTCCTAATATGCTGCAATCATGCATGAGTTCCCTCTATAACACCTTTTTAAATCCATCTTACGTTGCAGAATTTTCCTCGCCTTCCTAAAACTTTTACACAGCACTGTATATATCTTTGAATAGCTTTCTGGATACCTTATATATTTTCCACAGTACAGCATCAACTATGCTGTAAACTATCACAAACTTTTTAAGTGTTAGGCCAATAAGAATCTAAAATTCAATTTTACAGCAGGTCATAAATTGAGATGCTTTTCTAAGATATACTGACATCTACTGGCCAATGTGGTAACTACAATTGATAATCTAGTTTATACCTATTATATCTGTAGTACGGATTATTATATCAGAATGATCATTTCTATTTTTTTTTACTGAAAAACACAGACCTAGCTCATCTACTCATTGCATGGTTGGGCATACATGTAACTGGCCACTGTATAATTGTACATATTACCAATACATGGGAGATGCAATGCTAGAACTGGCTTCCCCAGCTGACACTTGGGACCTAAATAAGCCAGACCTGCAGATTGGCTGCTCACAGGTCCATCTTCTATGGTACAAGTGTCTTCATGAGACAACCTCTTTAACATAATCTACTAACTAACTCCATACTTGTTAATTGGCCTCTGATCAGGGGTCTGGACTATTGAATTTGTATATTTTGCTTAACGCAGCCTTGGCAAGTCGTGAATTACAACAGTAGTGTAATAGGAGGGCTTGAGTCTGCCAGAACCGGAACCTACCCTAAAGACTGACTCTTTCCTCTGACTCAGAGAGATCCCTAAGCGCGGGAACCCCCCTCTATGGCATTCATATGTTGTTACAGGGATATCAAAATTTAGAAGTTATCCCCTATACACGGGATAGAGAATAACTTTCCGATCGCTGTGGTCTGCGCTCTGTGATCGCTACTGATCCCAAGAACCAGAAGTTCTGAAGAGACCAGGTGGTTGATCACTCGCACTAACGCTCCATTCATTCTTCTTTAAGTGCCAAGGAACAGCTGAGAGCAGCGCTCAGCTATCTCCGGCGGTCCCTATAAAATGGATGAAGCAGCAGCGCGCATGATCGATCACTTCTCCATTCACACGGGGCTCTCTGGATCGGTGGGGGTCCCAGAGGTCAGAGCCCCCTAACAGTTTGGGAAGTTATCCACGGCCGCATATATGGAGGATAACTTCCAAGATTACTTGGAAAATACCCCTTCAAACTTGAGCATATCCTATTAACAGTGGTTGTCATCACGAGACCACCTTAAATAAAAAAAAAGGCACAGCGCTAAATAAAAGACCCATGATTCTAGATCGAAGCAATTTACTAATTACCTTCTAAATATAAGCCTGTTATAGATGCACAAGAGAAGATGTGTGATGACTGATGCTCTTATAGGGAGCCTGTCAGTACGATGCGACTCTTCAAACCAACTGGCTCTGGGTGCAGCCAATATGTGGCCAAGCAGCTCATTGCACTTGCTTATCGATCTCCAAACTTGTCTTCCTTAATTGACAACTCTGGCCCAAATGGAGCAAGAGAAAAGTGGATATTGATGGAAAACAAGTAGGCAGTTAGGTGCCCTGAAATGTTTGGCAGCGCCAAAGGAGCAACTAACTGCTTGGTTTGAAAAGTCATTTTTTTACTTGGTTTTCCTGGTTTTGGTGCTTTAAAATAAGTGGCATTAATATCAGATCAGTGGGTGGTTCGATTCTGAAAATCTACGCCGATGAGTGTAGGTTTTAAAGGGGAGAACTTTGTAGCCTCTTTAGCGGCAGTCTATCAGCACACCATCTACTTGCAGCATTGTCTTATTAACGCCAATAGAACAATGCTGCAATATCATTGCCCTTTACCGGGTGCAGGTAGACACGATGTAAAGGCTGAAGAAACTGCAGTGCTCGCGAGGCCGCGGTCCCTTTAAATAGCTTTTAGGCAAGGCTGAAGGTTGGATCTCTACCGATCAAATACCGATTGCCTATCCTAACGGTAGGCCACCAATATTCGATACCTGACAACCCCTAAAATAAAAATAATTAGGTAAAAAAATTAATAAGATTAAAATAATAAAAATAAAATTAATAAAGAAAAGGTAAAAATATAATAAAATAAAAATAATAAAAAGGTAAAAATAATAAAAATAAAATAGGTAAAAAAATAATAAATTGTCCTTAAATAAAATCATACATGACTAAAAATATTTTAGGTAATTTGCAATGTGGTTACGAAAACTAAAAGTATGAAATTCTGGAACTGGAAGAGTGCAGAGCTGTGTGAAGCATTTAGGGGGTCGAGTATGTATCCTTCAAGTTGTTTTATAAATATATGTTATGTTGATAAAAGTCTCAGACAAGCACACGGAAGTCCCAGAAGAGAAGAAATGTTCCATCCTGTAGAACGTGTGTGCGTCTGACACATGGTTCCCTGCGGGGACGCCGAGCACGTAATAGCAAAGATGATTTCCAAAATGATTTTTTAACAGGTGCCAGCTGTGATCTGGTTTTTTTTTATAAAAGGTTTAGAATTTCATTCCAATCTGTGAAAGTACATTGTGATGGAACCAATATCAGCATCATGGCTGACTGCACACGTAGAGTCTCATCACAAGTGTCTAAGAGACGTCGCATTAGGACCCATTCACATTTGTCATTTTCTCCCCTTCTTTTGGAGGAGTCGGTATATTTTTAAGGCAAAATCAGGTAAAAAAATACCTGTTGTTTATACGGCAGATTCATTATAAGTCAAAGAGGTGATTAGGACTGGCCATAGTCATCATGAATTAGTGGAAACCATGTGAACAGTGCCTAAGATTATTATGTTAGCTTTGTGGGTTGTAAAGTGGTTTACTTAAGGAGAATCTCTGTCAGCAGGTTTTTACTGTGCAATCTTAGATCACCATGATGTAGGGACAGAGATCTGTTGTGAATTCGCTTTCTGGCCTACCTCTGGTTACTAGTGAAGGTAGTGGAGCTGGTTATATTGACAGAGGGATCGCGAGTTCTCTTTCCGGGCTCCCTCTGGTGGTTACTGGAGGTAATGGAGCTGATCTAATTAACAGAGGCTTGCCACCTGATAATGAGGAGGATGACTGGAGATCTGGAGTTTCTGACTGGATTTAAGACAGCCGACTCCCTCTATCCCTGCTGGTGAGTTTTTCCTGCCTCCTGAGGTCTTAGTTTCCAGCTCAGTCCCTGCATGCTCAGCTAAGTGTTCTTTTGCTATTGTTCACATTTGATCTGGTTTTGACTATTTCAGTTTTGTGTGTTCAGCCAGCTCCGGCTGGGGCTGTGCTGAATTTCCATTCTTTTGTTACTGCTTGTGCCAGTTTGTTTTTGTCCCTTATTAGACTGGCCTCTTTTTGCTCTGCTTTCATAATATATCAGAGTGCTGATATAGTGGGAGAAGTCTAGTGACTTCAGTTTTTTTCTATCAGAAGTGTGGGGCATTTTTTGCAGGGTTTTTGCGTGATTGCAGACAGAGTCTTTCCTTTCCTGTCTTGTTTAGTTAGTGTGGGCCCCATCGTTTGCTCAGTCTATTTTTCTACCTGGGTTTGTGTTTTCATCTTGTCTCACCGACAATATAATGTTTGGGGGCTATCTATTCCTTTGGGGTCTGCTCTGGGGCAGTTTAGATTTCCCCTTTCTTGCTTTAGGCTTATTTAGTTCTCTGGCTGTGTCGAGGCATCTAGAATCATCATAGGTACGCTCCACGGCTACTTCTAGTTGTGTGGATGTAGGGTTGAGCAGGTTCGCAGGATGCAGTGATGAGACACTAGACGAATGATGGTTTGCAAAATAACTTTTATCTAGCTTTAGCCACTGGGCTTGTCTGAACAAACATACAATTAAGAACAGAACAAACAGTCCACGCAGGGACGCAACAATCTTATCCAAATTCTAATGCCACTTAGCCTTCCAGGGACTGCTGGTTTCGTGAGCGTGGCAGCGTTGAGGTCGCTGAGGCGGCTGTCCTGAAGTCTCGCTTCCCCGGGAAGGAATGGGGCTCAACAGGCCCTGAAGAAAGTGATGACGGTGGGGCGCAACAGGCCCTGAAGAAAGCAATACCGTTGGGGCGCAACAGGCCCTGAAGAAAGTGATGATGGTGGGGCACAACAGGCCCTGAAGAAAGCAGTACCGTTGGGGCGCAACAGGCCCTGAAGAAAGCGATGCCGTTGGGGCGCAACAGGCCCTGAAGAAAGCGAGGCCGTTGGGGCGCAACAGGCCCTGAAGAAAGCGCTGCCGCTAGGGCGCAACAGGCCCTGAAGGAAACGCTGCCGCTGGGGCGCAACAGGCCCTGAAGAAAGCGATGCCGGTGGGGCGCAACAGGCCCTGAAGAAAGCGATGGAGGTGGCGCGCGGTGATGACGCAGTTCCCCAGATGACCTGTAGCCGTCCTTTATCAAGGAGTCTCTCCCAAAGCCAGGGTAGCGAGCCTGTTATCTCACCAGTGACGAGGTGGCGTATCTTCAGGCCGGTGACGGCTGGGTCGGCGTGATGCGGGAAGGCTGGGGGGAAGTGCCCAGGCCCCTGTGGCCTGGTTACGGGTACTCACGGCCACAACCTAAGGTAAAGTTCCTCTCTCACCAAGGCGGGGGGTAGCGGGGATGATTCTCTCAGAACGGGGGCGGGGAGCAGTCTCTGGGAACAGTCTCTCACGTCTCTCTTGTCGGTAAATGTCCAGCTTTCTCCTCACAGGCTCCTCTCGGTGCCCCTGCAAGTCACCCTGCGTCCTGCCTTCACTCTCTCTTTTCCCCAACTGCCACTTCAGCGCGTCCCCTGCTCCTTTTACCCTAGCCCCGCCCCCTGTTGCCCTGACAACTTCAGTAGCATGTCTCCCTTTGTAATCCTCCTGATGTGATTCCTTCAATAACTCTGATGGCGGTCCCCTTGGTTCCGGCCCAATCACGATATGGGGGTCCTCCTCCCCACATTCCCCCACCCTGTAAGCTCGCCAGTCCTCGGGCAAGGGAGTTAGTCTATTGAGATTGGCCTGTAAAGGTGTCAATATTCGTTGCCATACGAACTGGTCTTGTTCATACCGTTCGGGGGGTTTGCCGGCTGTTGACCGCTCGGAGCGTCTAAGTTCGACTGGGGTGGAATCTTCTGGTTTAGTGGACGTCGGCGGGCTGCATGATGCAAGTGGGTTAATCGTGTCAACTGGCTCATTATTGGGTGGAGGGCCCTGGGGACTGGAGGGAAATCCTCGTCGTCCGAGTCCCAGCATATGGACTCCGGTTCGGATGTCAACGGGACGGGTTCCGGTTGTTTCGGGTCGGTAGAAATACACGGGCGTAACATATTACGATGCACAATGCGGGTGGGCAGTGTTTCATCCTGCTCGGGCCGTATTTCGTACACAGGTCCTTCTGGATGGATACGGCGTAGTACCCGATAAGGACTCTCTTCCCAACGTGACTCCAGTTTATTCTGGGGGCGTTGTTCTAGTACAAGCACACGGTCCCCGCTTTGGAGATGGGGAGGGGAGGTTGTATTCTTCCCTGGGTGTTCCCAGTCTTGAAGTTTGGTATGTACAATTCAGTGGAGAGTTTGCAGCCTGTGGCGATGATTTCGGACCCAAGATGACACTCCGGTCCAGGGCCGAGGCTCTTTGGGGTCCAACTCTACCTCCGTGATCCCTTTACCCCCTCGTCCGAACAGCAGGAAATAAGGAGTATAGCCCGTAACTCGATGTACCCGATTATTATAAACACATACTAATTCAGAAACATATTCAGGCCAACGAGCTTTCTTGTCACTCTCCAGAGTGCGTAGCATTTGAATCAATGTCCGATTAAATCGCTCACAAGCCCCATTCCCTTGCGGGTGATATGGTGTGGTCCGGGATTTATCAATCCCATAAAGATGATGTAGTTCCTCCATAACTTTCCCCAAAAAACATGCTCCCTGGTCGGAATGTATACGTTGAGGACAGCCGTACACTTGTATAAAGTTTCTGCAAATTGCGGAGGCGGCTGACTCCGCGGTCTGGTCTCGAGTAGGGGTGACCACAGCGAACTTGGTGAAATGATCCACCATGACGAGGCAGTGTTCGTATCCCTGGAATGCGGGACCAATGTGCAGATAATCCACCGTCGGGAGCTCAAAGGGTGCTGAAGTCACAATCGTCTGTGTTGCAGCCCTCTGAGCAGGCGGTTTGGCCAATTCACATAAGCGGCAGGTACGGCAAACTTCGTCCACAACAGCCGACAAGCCTGGGTGATAAACTTTCTGTTGTAACCATTGCAAAGTCTTTTTGACTCCAAAGTGGGCCCCTCTTTCGTGAGCCTCTCGAGCCAGTTTGTGTAGTTGAGCTCTGGGCGTAACCACCTGCCAAACAGTCGTTGAGGTTGTTTGCGAAGTGATTTTACGGTACAGTAGTCCCTTTCGGATAATCTGTCTCTCCCATTGTCGCAGCATCAGCGACAGGTCTTGGGTCAAAGTTTGTCATTGAGTATCAGTGGGTAATTGACCAGCGGCGACCCATGTCCGGAGAAGTCCAACTTCTTCATCTTCTTGTTGCTGTTGTATCCACTTATCCCAAGATTGTTCTAGGATGCCCCTGTGGGCCTCTGGGGAAGATACTTTTGCATCAACATTGGTGAGCACGGCAGCGGTAAGAGCGAACGGTATTTCCTCTCCTTCTAATTCTTCGTCTCGATTCTGTCCGGGAGTTGTATGTCGAATCCTGGAGAGAGCATCTGCATGAACATTCTCGGCCCCTCTTTTGTAAATAATCTTGTAATTGTACTTCGCCATTCGGGCCACCCATCGCTGCTCCAAAGCCCCCAACTTGGCATTTTCCAAATGAGCCAGTGGGTTGTTGTTAGTTCGCACTACCACCTCGGAGCCCGCTAGGTACTCTGCGAATCTCTCCGTCATAGCCCACACCACTGCGAGGAGCTCGAGCTTAAAAGAGCTGTAATTGTCAGGGTTACACTCGGAGTCATGGAGTGAATGGCTTCCATATGCGATCACCCTCTCCCGGCCATCCTGAACCTGTGACAACACAGCCCCCAGCCCGTGAAGACTCCCGTCAGTGTGCAGGATGAACGGCTGAGAGAAATCCGCATAAGCCAACACTGGGGCATCCGAGAGTGCAGCCTTGAGATCTCGGAAGGCCTCTTCCTGAGGGTGTTGCCACTGGATTTTTCGCCCATTGGCCCCAGCGGGAGCCCCCTTCAGCAGGTCATGCAGGGCTCGAGCTCGACATGCGAAATTCTTTACGAAACGACGGTAATATCCAGCTAACCCCAGAAAAGCCTGCACGTCTTTCACCGTCTCGGGGGTAGGCCATTCCTGGTTAGCAGCAATCTTCTCCCGGGATGGCCTCACACCCTCTGCCGAAACGACATGACCCAGATACTCAATCTGAGAGTGAAATAGGTGGCATTTCTGAGGCTTCACCTTTAACCCGTACTTTTGCAGCCGGCTGAGTACCTGTCCCAACCGCTTCAGGTGGTCCTCGAAGGAGGCGGCATAGACAATGATGTCGTCCAGGTAGATCAACGTGGCCTCAAAATTGAGATCCCCTAGACATCGCTCCATCAATCGCTGAAAGGTCCCGGGGGCGTTGGCCAGCCCGAATGGCATCCGATTAAACTCAAACAGTCCCATGGGCATTATGAACGCCGTCTTAGCTCTGTCCTCTTCTGACATGGGCACCTGCCAGTACCCACTGGCTAAGTCCAGGGTCAAAAAATATGTTGCTTTGCCCAATGCAGACAGAGATTCTTCTATGCGGGGCAGTGGGTATGAGTCTTTAATAGTGCAAGCATTCAATTTACGATAATCCACACAGAATCGTAGTGTACCATCTTTCTTCCGGACCAACACGATGGGGGCCGCCCAGGGGCTTTGACTTTCCCGTATCACCCCTTTTTGCAGCATTTGAGCCAGCAAAGTTTTCACCTCTTGATAGAGTTGTGGCGGGATCTGTCGATATCGTTCTCGGATAGGGGCTGCTCCTGCTGTGGGGATCTCATGAGTGATGGCGGTGGTACACCCAAAGTCGTCCTCATGGCTAGCAAATGCTTCATGGTACTGTCCCAGCAATGCTTTTACTTGTGAAAGTTGGGCCGCAGTTAGTCCAGAAAGCTTGGCCCGCATCTGCTCCAAAATATTTCGGCCCTTCTCTTGTGTCGAGACTTCGTGGGCCTGTAAGGTTCGTATTGTTACCTCCCAAGGATCCTCGGGGTGTACTCGTAATTGAACCGCAGGAGCGGGCAGCACTTCTTCTAAAGGCTTTATTAGTTTGGCCAGTACAATCCGTGCTTTCAGAATGGTATCTCGGTCTTCAAGGTTAACGCAGCGGACCAGGACGGTTCCTTTTCGCACTGTAGCGAGGGAACGGGCCACCAGTATGCCAGGAGGTAAGTGCTCTGAGTGACACAGCTCCACTTGCACCTCCACGCCATCCAAAGGTATCGGGGCCCGAATTGGCAGGGCCACCACTGTCTGTCCAGGAGGCAGCACAAGAAGGGGTGCCGCTGACGCGATGACCTTGCCCAGAGCCTCACCCTCCTGGCAGTCCCGATGCACCTGCGCACCTCGCACCAGCTGCTGGAATACCTGTCCCTGAGCTGTGCGAGAACCCCACTGCTTCAGTGTCCTTTGTGTGGGATCATTAAGCAACAGGTTACCAAACTCTTTTAAAATATTCATGCCTAGGGTGACGGGGTGTCGTTGATCAGCTTCTCCTTGAGTCAGCACCACCCCTCTGCGGCCGAGGGGTTTACCGCACAATGTCACCTGCACCCACACTACCCCGGCAAACGGGACCGGCAGTTGGTTGGCGGCTACTAGTCTAATCATGGGCCCCCACTGAGGCCTTGCTGCCTCTGGAAAGTTTCGTTGAAAGTACGCTGCGGGCATAGTGGTTACTTGTGACCCCGTGTCCACCAGACACCGGACGGCCCGGCCCTCTATTTCTGCCCAAACTACCGGACACTTTGCTACCAAATCTTCGGGACAACCCCTAGTTGTGGTTTTCGTCTCCGAGCGGCGTCCCCCCAGCCCGGAGCCCTTTAGTTTAATGGCCGCCGGGGTGGGTATCTCCCACGCCGCGGACACTCTCGGGCGAAGTGGCCTGGTTCTCCACACTCATAACACCGGGCCGGTATAGATTGACTACCCCGAGGAGAGCGTGACCCCCAGGGACCGGGATTAACACTGGGTCGTCCAGTCTCCGGTTCGGTTCTTCTCTTTACTTCAGCCAACTCGCTCTTAATATTTTTCAATTCTCGCTTTATCTCCTCCACCCACTGAGGTTCCTATTTGCCCCTCATCAGTGTGGAGTAGGAAACAGCCCCGAAACAGCTGTCTGTGGATGGATATCATGTTTTGGCATAGGTGGTTTCCTTCATTGGAGACTGCCCTTCCCGTGGTTGTTCCTTCCCGGTAAAAGACCTGGCTAGTCATTGCTTGCGTTGAGAAACATGTGATGGTGTCTCCGCGGCATCTGTTTTGCATGTTTTGCATATTTCCCAAAAGGGATGGGGGCAGTGCTCTAGAATCACTGCGTTGAGAAACACGTGATGGTGTCTCCGCAGTGTTGGATGTTGATCTCCATGAGGTCAATCATCCTCATTTTTCACAGTCTTCTACTAGGCATTGCTCCTACTAGCCAGTTTCCTACTCCACACTGATGAGGGGCAAATACCCCGAAATAGCTGTCTGTGGATGGATACCATGTTTTGGCATAGGTGGTTTCCTTCATTGGAGACTGCCCTTCCCGTGGTTGTCCTTCCCGGTGAAAGACCTGGCTAGTTATTGCTTGCGTTGAGAAACATGTGATGGTGTCTCTGCGGCTTCTGTTTTGCATGTTAGACATCAAGTTGTGGTCCTCACCGACCACAGGAATTTGATTTATCTTGAATCAGCCAAACGATTGAATCCTAGACAGGCTAGGTGGGCCTTGTTTTTCACGCGTTTTAATTTTGTGGTCTCTTTTCTTCCGGGCACTAAAAATGTTAAGACGGACGCCCTTTCTAGGAGTTTCTTTGCGGATTCTCTTATTGTGACCGAGCCTACTACCATTCTAAATGAGGGGGTAGTTCTTTCCGCCATCTCACCTGATTTGAGACGTGCCCTGGAGGAATTTCAGGAGGACAAACCTGAACGTTGCCCTATGGAAAAATTGTATGTTCCTGACCAGTGGAGGAAGAGAGTAATGTCTGAAGTTCATTGCTCCGCGTTGGATGGTCATCCAGGTATTTTTGGTACCAGAGATTTGGTGAGTCGGTCTTTTTGGTGGCCTGCCTTATCTCGTGATGTCAGGAATTTTGTGCAGTCATGTGGGACTTGTTCTCGGTCTAAACCCTGTTCTCGTTCTAGTGGATTGTTGATGCCCCTGCCAGTGCCCAAGAGGCCATGGACCCATATCTCAATGGATTTTATTTCTGATCTTCCTGTCTCTCAGAGAATGACTGTTATCTGGATGATTTGTGATAGATTTTCTAAGATGATCCATCTTGTACCACTCCCAAAGTTGCCCTCTTATTTAGAGTTGGTGACCTTGTTTTTACAACATGTGGTTCAGTTGCATGGGATTCCTGAGAACATTGTGTCAGACAGAGGAGTCCAGTTTGTTTCCAGATTTTGGAGAGCTTTTTGTTCCAAACTGGAAATTCAGTTATCTTTCTCCTCTGCATTTCATCCTCAGACCAATGGGCAGACTGAGAGAACAAACAAGACTTTGGAGTCCTATTTGAGATGTTTTATATCTGCTGATCAGGATGACTGGGTCTTATTTTTGCCCTTGGCCGAATTCGCGCTAAACAATAGAGCTACTTCTGCCACTTTGATGTCACCCTTTTTCTGTAACTTTGGGTTTCATCCTCGATTTTCTTCAAGGCAAGTGGAATCTTCGACCTGCCCAAGTGTGGACACTGGTAGAGAGAATGCAGCAGATTTGGGACCAAGTGGTGGATACGTTGTCGCTCTCTCAGGAAAAAGCCCAACGGTTTTCCAACCGCCATAGGACCATTGGACCCCGGTTTAAAGTGGGTGATATGGTTTGGTTGTCGTCAAAGAATATTCCTATTAAGGTTGCATCTCCAAAGTTCAAGCCAAGATTCATTGGACTTTATAAGAGTTTGAAGATTCTTAATCCTGTTTCTTTTCGATTGGCTCTTCCAGTTATGTTTAAGATCCATAACGTGTTTCATAAATCTCTGTTGAAGGTTTGTGGAGCCAGTAGTTCCTATGGCGGCGCCTCCTGGCCCTATATTGGTTAAAGGCAATGTGGAATATGAGGTAGAGAAAATATTGAATTCTCGTTTGGCTAGACGGAGACTCCAGCACTTGGTCAAATGGAAGGGTCATGGCCAGGAGGATAATTCTTGTGTCTCTGCTTCTGACATTCATGCCGATAGATTGGTTCGTGCTTTTCACCGGGCCCATCCTGATCGGCCTGGTGGCGTGGATGAGGGGTCGGTGACCCCTCCTCAAGGGGGGGTACTGTTGTGAATTCGCTTTCTGGCCTACCTCTGGTTACTAGTGAAGGTAGTGGAGCTGGTTATATTGACAGAAGGGTCGCGAGTTCTCTTTCCGGGCTCCCTCTGTTGGTTACAGGAGGTAATGGAGCTGATCTAATTGACAGAGGCCTGCCACCCGATAATGAGGAGGACGATTGGACATCTGGAGTTTTTGACTGAATTTAAGACAGCCGACTCCCTCTATCCCTGCTGGTGATTTTTTCCTGCCTCCTGAGATCTTAGTTTCCATGCTCAAGCTAAGTGTTCTTTTGCTATTGTTCACATCTGATTTGGTTTCGTCTATTCAGTTTTGTGTAGTCAGCCAGCTCTGGCTGGGTATGTGCTGAATTTCCATTTTTTTGTTACTGCTTGTGCCAGTTTGTTTTTGTCCCTTATTAGATTGGCCTCTTTTTGCTCTGCTTTCAGAATATACCAGAGTGCTGATATAGTCTGCGAAGTCTAGTGACTTCAGTATTTTTCTATCAGAAAAATACTGGGCATTTTTTGCAGGGTTTTTTGTGTGATTGCAGACAGTGTCTTTCCTTTCCTGTCCTGTCTAGTTAGTGTGGGCTCCATCGTTTGCTCAGTCTATTTTCCTACCTGCGTGTGTTTTTGTGGTGCCCCCAGGGGTATGGTCGCCACACTGGCCTTGCCTTCCTCCAGGGGAGGGTAATGCCAGGCTTGGAAGCAGTGATGGGTCTCTCCAGCAGTTAACCTAATGCATGCAACACAGTTCCACTCCAGGCCAGCAGGGGGAACTCTGAACCAGGATGAAGGGGAGGAGGTGCTCCCTGAGGGCTAAGAGGAAGGAGTGGTCAGATAGTCTGCGGAGGGTGAAGTGTGCAGACGTGTGGAAAGAAGCTGGAGGTGGTTGAGCTAGGAAAGAGAGCTCCCTCAGCTTGAGAGCGCACAGAACTGGAGCCTGGTCTCCACGGTGGTACGGATACTAACAGTCATGCCACAGATACCAGAGGAGTAGGAGGTTGTAAATGCCCTGCTCCCATCAGAGACTTGGGACACAACAGCAATTGAATAGAGCCAGGACTCAGGAGAGGAGTCCCCGAGAGAGGCTACAGCTGTCTGTCATACAAGTATAGTTCTAGGAACATCCAGAGAGGCATTCCGGAGTAGCTAAGTACTGGAGTGCTTCACACCACAAGGTGCTAGGAAGAAGACTGCACAGCCCTTCTGCTGAGAGAGAATCCTGATCTGCTTCCAGGCTAACCTGCTCCAACACCATCTGTAATCAGGATCCTGGACTGCATATACTCAGTAAAGGTACAGAAACTACAACCGCTGTGTCTTGTCTGTTCCCTACGCTTCCAGCACTGCTACATCCCCGTGCTGGTTACATCTACACTGCCCTGGGACTACAGCTCCACCTGTGGGGAGCTTTTGCATCTTTGCTGCACCCTACCATCAGTCCCAGCGGATCTGTATGCAGCGCTGGCCTAACACCATACTTGCCAAACACCACGGGTGGCGTCACAAACTATTCTACCATTAACTACATCTCCCATTGCTTGGGCGCCCAGGGCCACGGACCGGGTCACCGCTGCTGTGACACATTCCCCTGACACCGGCCCGGTACCGAGTACCCCACAGCCCATTTTCATCTTGTCTCACCGACAATATATGTTTGGGGGCTATCTATTCCTTTGGGGTCTGCTCTGGGGTAGTTTAGATTTCCCCTTTCTTGCTTTTGGCTTTAGTCCACTGGCTGTGTCGAGGCGTCTAGGATCATCGTAGGCACGCTCCACGGCTACTGCTAGTTGTGTGGATAAGATCAGGGGTCTGCAATCCGCTTAGTTACCAACCTTTCTGGTTTTCTGTGGCTTAGCTTGGTCATGCTTTCCTCCTTGGTGACCCAATCATAACAGAGATCCTGATTAGAGATGAGCGGACCCCTGGAGACTTTTGTTCATGTAAGCCTGTAATATTGACTTGCAAATTGACAATTTGTTGTAACATATTGTGCTTTTATCCTGGATGACTATTGATACAGGGTCATGAAACAATGATGTTTGCTGATATATTGATTACATTGTCCAGACCAGCCAGTTTGTTGACTTGCTTGATTTGGGATTCTACAAGATGTCAGCTTAGGGAACCACAGCCCTGGTTGAAAGAACACAGATCTGCTCCATTGACCATCGCAAATCCATGGATAAGTTTGGAGAAGCCAAGTTGTGACCCTCCGGTCCATATTCAAAAATAAAGAAATTTAAAAATAAACAAATTTCATTATATCCGTATTTGCAAAAATCTTCTCTATTTAACCCATAAAGTAAAGAATATTAATAAAATAAAAAAACAGAATTACCAGTAAAGTGTAATAAGAAATCAAAACATCTTCAGCTTGAGGAAAAAAAAGCCAGCTCAATTGATAGAAAAATTTGTCTCAGAAAATGGCTACAAAACTTTATTTTCCTTTAAAAGTTCTGAAATTTTATAAGCCATTAAAATTTGATTTTTCTTTTATATGATTAAGTTTAGTATTACCATACAGTAATAATACTTGTCTAGCAAGTCATCTTTTTAGATCATTTTTATGGCACAATGAATGCCATATAAAACTAACTAGAAAAGAAAAAAAAATGGCAAAATTATATTTTTTTTACCATTTTCACATCACTCTGAAGTTTTTTTCCTTGTTTTTCAGTGCATTATATGGTACAATCAATGCACAGGTTGTCCCGACCCCATAGCACCACTCAACCCCCACCGCCTCTAAAAAAAAAAAAAATATACAACTTTGCATGTTTGCACAACTTCAATCTAATGTGTATTTGAGTCTTGAAAACAAGTTATCACTTATCCACACGATAGGCGATCGCTTACTAATCGATGGGGGTCCGAGTACTGGGAGCAGCACAGATCGGCAGGGAGGGGAATTTTCATTCCTATTACAAAATGGAACAACTGGAAGGATGACTGCCTGCCGCTCCATTCATTCTCTATGAATGTAATGAAAGACGTTGGGTGCAGAACTCGGCTGCCCCATAGTCCATTCTACCGGGGATAAGAGTGGCTGTTCTGCCAATCAGTACAATTCAGCAGTAAGACCTCCACTAGCCAACTAGTTATCATCCCACCAAGGACAACATCTGCAAGGAGTTTGCATGGTCTCCCCGTGTTTGCGTGGGTTTCCTGCCACATTCCAAAGACATACTGATTGGGAATTTAGATTGTGAGCCCCATTGGGGGCAGCGATGATAATGTGTGCAAAACTGTAAAGCGCTGTGGAATATATTAGCGCTATATAAAAATAAAGATTATTATCTATTCAGTAGATAGGTGATAACTTGGGACAATCCCTTTAAATGAGAAATCCACAACTTGGACAACCCCATCTGAATCCATATTTCTCCCCCTATTAAAATAATAACAGTTATACTCACCTCCAGTGGGCTCAGCACCGTTCCAGTGATCTCAGCTGTAGCTCTCCCTTGGGTTTGTGTGACATTATTATGCCACGCGATCACTGTGGCCAATCAGCGCTGGCTTTACTCTTGCTTCCTTCATACAAATCAAGACATCCGGAGGAAGTGAGAGAGCAGTCGCAACTCTCACCTTCTCTGGATGTCAATTACGTCCATAGAAAGGAAGTGTGAAATTAGGACAGTGTCAAGTGATGCCCGAGACAGCTAATACTGACCTGACTAGAATGGAGTGGTCACCAGTGGGTAGGATAAGTGTTATTATTCTACTGGGGGTAGAACTTTGGGATTCCGATAAGGTTATCCGTGTAGTGCACAAGCATTATAAGACTGCAACTTAACCAAAAGTAGCAATGAAGGAAAGCTGGTGCCTATGGTAGATCTTCATGTAGCCCTCATCCCGGACGGAATATCTTCTCATGTATCCAAGTAGACATCAATACCTCAGAGCTACTGTACTGCAGTGACACTGGGATCCACTGCAATGACTCTGGGTAGTCAGGACTGGTCTAATACCCCCTTCGTTTAGCTGTTGTACCCCCGAATATACATCTGGTGACTGTGATATCTACATTTATCATCACATATGCCTTAAATAGAGAATTGAGTGGTATTTGTGAGCTGCAACCATCTTGGTGACGTTGGGATACTTCTAACGATACAAAGCTCCAAAGTATTGGGGTCTCGGGACGGACCAATACCTACCAGACACGTTCTGGTTACTTACTCCTAAATGTGCAGTGGAAAACAAAGCACCAGAGCACCATAATTACCGGCCAGATTACCAAGATTTTTTTTGCAGGCCTATGAATGATTCTATAAGGTTTTCCAAAAGAAACCAACCACACACCAAAGCACGGCCAAAATCAGTGACTACGACTGTACCCCAATACTATGATCTTTAAAAAAAAAAAAAATGGGATTGGAGCCTTGGTAACTCACAGTTCTCTTTGTGGTCACATTATTTGTCACACTTAAAGGGGATGTCCAGAAATACAACCTGGATCAGTATTCATGATCAATTCTGAATAATAATTCTTTTTTTTTTTTTATGAGAAAAAAAACAAACAATATTTATTACACAGAAAATGTCCCTTGACGTAATATTAAATAAAAAAAAAAAATAATCGCTGGTCCGGCTCAGTTCCTCATGGCTAACATGGCGTTAATATCCCAGATCAGATTCCGTAATTGGTCCATAATTTGTTTCAGCTGTTGATTCTTCTGTTTTAATTTCTGTGAGAAAAATACAAAGAAAGTTAAAAAAAAAAAAAATAGCAGTAAAACGTGTTAATAAGAAGACAACCCAATATAATTAAGTTTTACAACAAGTAAACTAGTGCAGAGGCTGCTGGAAGTGCAGGACCTTATCAGCCAACCGTTCTCTCTACAGACAGAATGTAATTCACTATTTAGGTAAAACAAGACAAGCAGAAAAAGAGCTATACAGGTGCTTCTCACAAAACTAGAATATCATCCAAAAGTGAATTTATTTCAGTTCTTCAATACAAAAAGTGAATCTCCTCTATTCTATAGAGTCGTTACACACAGAGTGATCTATTTCACGTGATTATTTCTGTTAATGTTGGTGATTATGGCTTACAGCCAATGAAAACCCAAAAGTCATTATCTCAGTAAATTAGAATACTTTATAACACCAGCCTGAAAAATGATTGTAAAATCTGAAACGTTGGCCTACTGAAATGTATGTTCAGTAAATGCACTCAATACTTGGTCTGGGCTCCTTTTGCATCAATTACTGCATCAATGCTGCGTGGCATGGAGGCGATCAGCCTGTGGCACTGCTGAGGGGTTATGGAAGCCCAGGTTGCTTTGATAGCAGCCTTCAGCTCATCTGCATTGTGGGTCTGGTGTCTCTCATCTTCCTCCTGACGATACTCCATATATTCTCTATGGGGTTAAGGTCAGGCGAGTTTGCTGCCAATCAAGCACAGTGATACTGTTGTTTGTACACCAGGTGTTGGTACTTTTGGCAGTGTGGACAGGTGCCAAGTCCTGCTGGAGAATGACATTTCCATCTCCAAAAAGCTTGTTAGCAGAGGGAAGCATGAAGTGCTCTATAATGTCCTGGTAGACGGCTGCGCTGACTTTGGTCTTGATAAAACACAGTGGACCTACACCAGCAGATGACATGGCTCCCCAAACCATCACTTTGTGGAGACTTCACACTAGACCTCCAGCAGCTTGGATTGTGGCCTCTGCACTCTTCCTCCAGACTCTGGGACCTTCATTTCCAAGGTCTAGTGTGAAGTTTCCACAATCAGTGATGGTTTGGGGAGCCATGTCATCTGCTGGTGTAGGTCCACTGTGTTTTATCAAGACCAAAGTCAGCGCAGCCGTCAATTTTAGAGCACTTCATGCTTCCCTCTCCCGACAAGCTTGCATCAGCAGGGAGGAAGTAAAGGGCTGAAGTATTTAACATCTTATACTACTCAACCCCGATTTTGTTGTTAAAGGAGTATTCCCGTCTTATCCATTCTCAGATGTGATGGGAATACCTGTTTGGGCTAAAAGTGTCTAAGGCTGTGTGCACACGCTGCGGATTCCGCTGCGTTTCCGCAGCGGTTTTGGCCGCTGCGGACACGCAGCAGTTTTAGCTGCGTTGTACAGTACCATTCATTTGAATGGGAAAAAAAAAACGCTGTGCCGACGCTGCGGAAAAAAACGCGCGGATTTGCTGCGGTTTTGAATCCGCAGAAAGAATTGCATGTCAATTCTTTCTGCGGAAACCGCTGCGGGTTCCTATCTCCACCATTGTGGAGATAGTGAATCCGCAGGACCAAACCGCAGGCAAAACCGCAGATAATCCGCAGGTCTTTGGACCTGCGGATTATCTGCGGTTTTTGCAAAATCCGTGCGGATTAATCCGCAGCGGATTCCGCAGCGTGTGCACGTACCCTAAGAGTAAGGATAAAAAAAATAAATAACATGGGCTTTTGTACACCGTTCGCGTAACTTTCAAAGGGAGATGCCGAAAGAGAGGGGCACAGTGAGATACACTGTTATGTAACCTGGGACACACAGAAAGAGCGTAGGTCGCTCTGCTACGTTGTTTCTGCAAATCCCATTCACTTTTAATCACTCGGCCGCCTCTTCCTGTAATTCCGGCCGCCTCTGACCACCATCGATTCCTAACCCCTATTTTGTTAGAAAGCTTCCTCACCATTCAGGGCATGGCCAAGAACTCTAGCTCCATGTCCTCAACATTACCTTATTTACTTCCAAAATTTCCCTCCTTTCTTCGCTTGCATACCGAAGCTGACTGGCGGGGCCGCGGTCGTCATTCTTCCAGTAGTCATCTTCTATGTATGGGATTAATTGCTACGGAAAAAAGACATAAAAAGGAGTTTGATGTTGGAAAGTATGTGCACCCTCTGTTGAGTCCCATAACCCGGAGAGACTAGGATGCGATCTTTCGGGTTCAGGACCACTACACATAGGTGTGATCGGTCGGCCATCACGTACCTCTACCGACACCGGCTCCAGCCCAGCGCAGTTCTCGTTACATTTATCGTACACCAACCGCAGCTTACGGAAGAGGATGGAGAGCTGCCGCAGGTGTTCTTGGAGCTTCCCGAGCCGGTCCTGGTAGGTTCCCATGTGATAAGTGACGCCGTTCGGGAGCTGGAAAAGTCACAAAAGTGAGGTCAGTGCAGCTATAAAGAGCGCAGTAAGGTCCATGACCCCGCCATAGGCGCCACAGAGGTAGATCAGATGACAAGGCTCAATCACGAGGGCGACGAACCTTCTAGGTAAAGGTTTTATGTTACGTCAGGAAAATAAAAACTCCTCAACATCCCCCCCACCGTCCTTACCACTCCCCCACCCAAAGATAGGAGCAGTTCCTGAGGAGGGGTCCATGGGAGGCGGATGTTACTACATCCCACAATAGTGACGTCACGAGGAGAATTTACAAAATAAAGTCAAAACTAAACAAAAAAAAAGGTTCATCAAAATTATTTTTAGGAAGATCCCCTTTATCCTCATCCAAAAATCAATTTATTAAAAAGAAAAAAAAACATTTGGTATCTGCACAGGGGCTGAGCTGTGCCCCCCATCGCCTGCATTACCCTGCAGGAGGCAGCTGCACAGGGGGCGATGCACCGACACTACAACCAAAGAGCGGTTACCCACCAACACTACAGCCACGCCACATACACCAACACTACAACCGTGCCACACGCACCGACACTACAACCAAAGAGCAGTTACCCACCGACACTACAGCCGCACCACATGCACCAACACTACAACCGTGCCACACGCACCGACACTACAGCCGCGCCACATGCACCGACACTACAGCCGCGCCACATGCACCGACACTACAACCAAAGAGCGGTTACCCACCGACACTACAGCCACGCCACATACACCAACACTACAACCGTGCCACACGCACCGACACTACAACCAAAGAGCGGTTACCCACCGACACTACAGCCACGCCACATACACCAACACTACAACCGTGCCACACGCACCGACACTACAACCAAAGAGCGGTTACCCACCGACACTACAGCCACGCCACACGCACCGACACTACAACCGCGCCACATGCACCAACACTACAACCGTGCCACACGCACCAACACTACAGCCGCGCCACATGCACCAACACTACAACCGTGCCACATGCACCGAAACTACAGCCGCGCCACATGCACCAACACTACAACCGTGCCACACGCACCGACACTACAACCAAAGAGCGGTTACCCACCGACACTACAGCCACGCCACACGCACAGACACTACAACCAAAGAGCAGTTACCCACCGACACTACAGCCACGCCACATACACCAACACTACAACCGTGCCACATGCACCGACACTACAACCAAAGAGCGGTTACCCACCGACACTACAGCCGCGCCACATGCACCAACACTACAACCGTGCCACACTCACCGACACTACAACCAAAGAGCGGTTACCCACCGACCCTACAGCCACGCCACATACACCAACACTACAACCGTGCCACACGCACCGACACTACAACCAAAGAGCAGTTACCCACCGACACTACAGTCGCGCCACATGCACCAACACTACAACCGTGCCACATGCACCGACACTACAACCAAAGAGCGGTTACCCACCGACACTACAGCCGCGCCACATGCACCAACACTACAACCGTGCCACACGCACCGACACTACAACCAAAGAGCAGTTACCCACTGACACTACAGCCGCGCCACATGCACCAACACTACAACCGTGCCACACGCACCGACACTACAACCAAAGAGCAGTTACCCACCGACACTACAGCCGCGCCACATGCACCAACACTATAACCGTGCCACACGCACCGACACTACAACCAAAGAGCGGCTACCCACCGACACTACAGCCGCGCCACATGCACCAACACTACAACCGTGCCACACGCACCGACACTACAGCCGCGCTACATGCACCAACACTACAACCGTGCCACACGCACCGACACTACAACCAAAGAGTGGTTACCCACCGACACTACAGCCACGCCACATGCACCAACACTACAACTGCGCCACACGCACCGACACTACAGCCAAAGAGCGGTTACACACCGACACTATAGCTGCGCTACATGCACCAACACTACAACCGTGCCACACGCACCGACACTACAACCAAAGAGAGGTTACCCACCGACACCACAGCCGCGCCACATGCACCAACAGTACAACCGTGCCACACGCACCGACACTACAACCAAAGAGCGGTTACCCACCGATACTATAGCTGCGCCACATGCACCAACACTACAACCATGCCACACGCACCGACACTACAGCCGCGCCACATGCACCAACACTACAACCGTGCCACACGCACCGACACTACAACCAAAGAGCGGTTACCCACCGACACTATAGCCACGCCACATGCACCAACACTACAACCATGCCACACACACCGACACTACAGCTACGCCACATGCACCAACACTACAACCAAAGAGCGGTTACCCACCGACACTACAGCCGCGCCACATGCACCAATACTACAACCGAGCCACACGTACTGACACTACGACCAAAGGGCGGTTACCCACCGACACTACAGCCGCGCCACATGCACCAACACTACAACCAAAGGGCGGTTACCCACAGACACTACAGCTACGCCACATGCACCAACACTACAACCGTGCCACACGCACCGACACTACAGCTACGCCACATGCACCAACACTACAACCAAAGGGCTGTTACCCACCGACACTACAGCCGCGCCACAAGCACCAACACTACAACCGTGCCACACGCACCGACACTACAATCAAAGAGCAGTTACCCACCGACACTACAGCCGCGCAACATGCACCAACACTACAACCGTGCCACACGCACTGACACTACAACCAAAGAGCGGTTACCCACCGACACTACTGCCACGCCACATGCACCAACACTACAACCGTGCCACACGCACCGACACTACAGCCGCGCCATATGCACCAACACTACAACCGTGCCACACGCACCGACACTACAACCAAAGAGCGGTTACCCACCGACACTACAGCCGCGCCACATGCACCAACACTACAGCTACGCCACATGCACCAACACTACAACCGTGCCACACGCAACGACACTACAACCAAAGAGCGGTTACCCACCGACACTACAGCCGCGCCATATGCACCAACACTACAACCGTGCCACACGCACCGACACTACAACCAAAGAGCGGTTACCCACCGACACTACAGCTGCGCCACATGCACCAACACTACAGCTATGCCACATGCACCAACACTACAACCGTGCCACACGCAACGACACTACAACCAAAGGGCGGTTACCCTCCGACACTACAGCCGCGCCACATGCACCAACACTACAACCGTGCCACACGCACCGACACTACAGCCAAAGAGCGGTTACCCACCGACACTATAGCTGCGCCACATGCACCAACACTACAACCGTGCCACACGCACCGACACTACAACCAAAGAGCGGTTACCCACCGACACCACAGCCGCGCCACATGCACCAACACTACAACCGTGCCACACGCACCGACACTACAGCCGCGCCACATGCACCAACAATATAACCGTGCCACACACACCGACACTAAAACCAAAGAGAGGTTACCCACCGACACTACAGCCGCGCCACATGCACCAACACAACCATGCCACACGCACCAACACTACAGCTACGCCACATGCACCAATACTACAACCGTGCCACAGGCACCGACACTACAACCAAAGGGCGGTTACCCACCGACACTACAGCCGCGCCACATGCACCAACACAACCGTGCCACACGCACCAACACTACAGCTCCGCCACATGCACTAACACTATAACCGTGCCACACGCACCGACACTACAGCCACGCCACACACACCGACACTACAACCAAAGGGCGGTTACCCACCGACTCTACAGCTAGGCCACATGCACCAACAATACAACCGTGCCACACGCACCGACACTACAGCTACGCCACACGCACTGACACTACAACCAAAGGGCGGTTACCCACCGACATTACAGCTGCACCACATGCACCAACACTACAGCTATGCCACATGCACCAACACTACAGCTACGCCACACGCACCAACACTACAACCGTGCCACACGCACTGACACTACAGCTACGCCACACGCACCAACACTACAACCGTGCCACACGCACTGATGCTACGCCACACGCACCAACACTACAACCGTGCAACACACACCGACACTACAGCTACGCCACACGCACCAACACTACAACCGTGCCACACACACCGACACTACAGCCGTGCCACACGCATCGACATTACAGTCGGGGGCGTGGGGTTATGGGACACACACTAACACTACGGCCGGGGAGGGGGGTGCGGCACAGTGACACTATACTCTGGGGGGGTGGACAAACGTCATATAGCCAGGCACACACTATACAGCAGGGCACATTCACACTACACTGGGGGGCATGCCGTATAGCCGGGCACACACTGACTACACTGGGGGGCACGCCGTATAGCCGGGCACACAATGACACTACACTGGGGGGGCACGCCGTATATTCGGGCACACACTGACACTACACTGGGGGGCACGCCGTATATTCTGGCACACACTGACACTACACCGGGGGGCACGCCATATAGCCAGGCACACATTGACACTACACCGGGGGGCACGCCGTATATTCGGGCACACACTGACACTACACCGGGGGGCACGCCGTATAGCCGGGCACACACTGACACTACACCGGGGGGCACGCCATATAGCCAGGCACACACTGACACTACATCGGGGGGCACGCCGTATATTCGGGCACACACTGACACTACACCGGGGGGCACGCCGTATAGCCGGGCACACACTGACACTACACCGGGGGGCATGCCGTATATTCGGGCACACACTGACACTACACCGGGGGGCACACCGTATATTCGGGCACACTCTGACACTTGTGTGAAGTTGGCACCCCATGTTCTCAAAAGATGAATAAAAATACACCATTTGTTTGTGCTGCGTTTGTGCTGGTTTGTGCCGCAAAAATGAACGTTTGCGCCGCTTTGGTTCCAGAGATATTGCGCGTTATATTTTTATGAAGCTCCGCCCACTTTCCACCCCATGTTCTTAAATTTTAAAAATGAATACACCATTTGTTTGTGCTGCGTTTGTGCCGCAAAAATGAACGTTTGCACCGCTTTGGTTCCAGAGATATTGCGCGTTATATTTTTATGAAGCTCCGCCCACTTTCCACCCCATGTTCTTAAATTTTAAAAATGAATACACCATTTGTTTGTGCTGCGTTTGTGCTGGTTTGTGCCGCAAAAATTAACGTTTGCACCGCTTTGGTTTCCGAGATATTGTGCGCTCAATTTGCTGAAACTCCACCCACTTTCCACCCCATGTTCTTAAATTTTAAAAATGAATACACCATTCGTTAGTGCTGCGTTTGTGCTGGTTTGTGCCGCAAAAATGAACGTTTGCGCCGCTTTGGTTCCAGAGATATTGCACGTTATATTTTTATGAAGCTCCGCCCACTTTCCACCCCATGTTCTTAAATTTTAAAAATGAATACACCATTTGTTTGTGCTGCGTTTGTGCTGGTTTGTGCCGCAAAAATGAACGTTTGCACCGCTTTGGTTTCCGAGATATTGTGCGCTCAATTTGCTGAAACTCCACCCACTTTCCACCCCATGTTCTTAAATTTTAAAAATGAATACACCATTCGTTTGTGCTGCGTTTGTGCCGCAAAAATGAACGTTTGCACCGCTTTGGTTCCAGAGATATTGCACGTTATATTTTTATGAAGCTCCGCCCACTTTCCACCCCATGTTCTTAAATTTTAAAAATGAATACACCATTCGTTTGTGCTGGTTTGTGCCGCAAAAATGAACGTTTGCACCGCTTTGGTTTCCGAGATATTGTTTGCTTCTGCAGTTTCTTCTACGGACCAGGTAAGAACATCTGTGGACTGCTGGTGCCCTGTTTACATTCTGCCACTACCAGCTGTAACCCTAGGGCCCCCACCCTAGTCAGGTTGGAGACAGGAGTGAGACTAGGGAGATGGTGGTCGGGTGGATCGCCCTTGCGGGTGTGAAGTCTGACGGTCTAGTTAGGGTTGCAGCGTAGGGAATCTAGATCGGCGGGGGCACCAGTGGTCCGCACCTGGTCTCAACGTTATTAAATTATTGTATATATTTTCTGTTGTGGTTTCTCAGCCAGAGGTGTGTCTGACTTTTCAGCTGCAGTCTTATTGGTTATTTTTGTCACGTGAGTGTTGGCTGTCCTCTCCCTGCTGACGTCACCTTGCAGGGAGGGTTTTAGGACCCAGTGGCTCCCATAGTTCCATCTGGGCCTGCTGAGGGGTTTTGTTTCTTTTTTTTATATTACCCAGCAGGCCTAACACATTGTTTAGCCAAATTACGTTGCACTATAAAAAGAATTCCAGGGAAAAAAAAGATTGTGATTACTTTTGACGTTGGCCAGTTTATGCAAAGTGACTGTCATCTTCTATGAAAATCTTTGCATAAATATGCAATGACCGTAGACATCACCACTTTGTGTGTGATGGCTTTGGATTGCAGTGTGAATATGGCTGGGTTAACATTACATTTGGGCATACTGGGCATACGCTCCATTCATTTCTATGATCTGGCTGGGGTCCGCAAGTGACCCTAGTTGGCTCATTTTTGCTCCATATGTGGTTTTCTTGCTGGACTCAAAACCGTGGTAGACCATGATTTTGTGTCTGGCTCAAAACAAAAGTATTGTTATTTTAATATAGCTGTCCAACTAAACAGGACCTTCAGAGCTTAATAAATCTTTGCAAATCAAACACAGATAAAAATGGAATTACCAATAACAGATGAAACTTTGTAGACAGCAGAACTGTTTAAAGAACCATGAAACGGTTTAATCATAATGGGAAATCCACATTAACAAAATGTTAACAGAATAAAAAAATATTGGTCAGGCATATTTTAGGTTATTTTAAACATACACTTTAAGCACCAAAACAACCTTAGAGGAAAGCATTACTAACACTTTGTTTGGTGCCAGGATACTTTTAAACTTTCCACAACAATCTTGGAGCCTGTGACTTGCCACGGGACTCATGATGAGACAGATTCTCCACATATTCACTCCTCCTTTGTAAATATTACAACATGGGGTTGTATCTTGGTCTTTGCAGAGGCTGTTGTAATAAAGTCACACAGGTCATCAAATTTCTCCCAGCCATTAAAGTTTCTTCTACAATAGGCAACATAATGACCAAGAGACATATTGCCAGTTCCTGGAATGAAGGCAACAACCCCTCGTAGCACAAATGAATGACTGTCCAGATGTATGTTCACAGGTATTTCGGACAGTGTATACTGTGTTTCTGCACTTATTTCAATACAAAGTACTTGTCCAGTGGTGCAGCTGTGCGTGACCGAACCACTGCAAAGGAATTTCAATGAAGATGCATCCTGAATTTTCAAGCCATCTGGACACTCTTGAGGTGACTTTAATGGCTTTAGACATTTTGAAACATTTAGGTGTAGCCCATCTTCCAATGCTAGCTGAAGTTTACTAAGTCCATTAGTTTCTAAAATATGTATATTGATTGGCAGAAGAGGGATTGCTCTTGAATTAGCTATATTTCTATTGCAGTACACAGAAGAACACTGTGTTTTAATTATTACACTTGGTACCTGTCTCATTGTCATTGAGATTATGTGTGCAACATTACATTCAGCATTGACCTGCCTCACACCTGACTTCAGCTGAACATATTCAAATATTCCAGACAGTATTTTAGCCCTCATTGCATAAACTTCCTTTCCAACTCCCTTTGTCACAATTGTCTGCACCAATTCAAAAATTTCAACGGTGTTTTCTTTGATGACATAATTGCAAAATAATCCACTGTCCAAGAATGCACAACAAAGACACTGGCAAAATGAATCAAATGCACAGGTATTAATGATACTTATAAGCTTTTTGTTTACTTGTATTGGTTTTTTAGCTAGATGGTTACCATTTTTCAAAATGCTCACCTTTTTTTTTTCGGTTAAATTTTGTGTCCATGTGCAGCAACTCGGAACATGGGGTTAGGTAGGACAATCTCTTTTTTGGAGGAATACTGAGACCTTTCCAATTTTCAACAGGCTGCTCCTGCAAGCTACTTTCATCACCCAATTTTATGTGAACTTGTGAATCCTCCTCACAGTTGCTGTTTTTTTGCCCATTCTCTTGGCTCATATTTTCACTGCTTTCGGTTTTCTTTATGGGAGCTGAGGAAAGTCTCATTTTGCCTTCCATAAATTCAAGGTGACGAATTACAAATCGGTCGGTTCTAATAGGGAGACATTCATGTTTAAAGAGTCCATTTTTTATGTTCTTAAATTCAGCCTCAACATTTGCAGAACTTGCTGTCATGTTCACACTTTTAAAGTGTGGAACCATTATGGCTGTCCAAAGTGGAAGGTAACATGCCATTCTTAAAAGATTTGGAACAAGTTCTGGAAGGAAATGTAAATTGTCTCGGTCACCATGATTTGCTGCAAGCATCTTACTCCTTTCACAAATTTCTGTTGCCCATATTTTCAGGTCTGTTTGGCATGGTTGAATTGGCTCATCCTCTTGTTCTTTCATCTCTACTCCATAGTCATCTTCAGTGACAGTGGGTAAAACACGTCCCTCTGCAATCCGTCTCTTCAGTTGAACTTTGCTAGTCTCTGATAAAACTGGTGTGCCTCTGTCATCATTCCCTTCTGATTCACTAAAAGCAACAACTGAAATTGAATGAATGAGTTCTCTCGCATCATCAAGTGATGTAGACTGTAGAAGTTGTGCCATTGCTCTGAGATAGAATTCCCTTACTCTGTTTCCAGCTTGCCTCAGACATTCCCATCGGCTAATAAGCTTGATACAGTGCGCAACATCAATTCTAATAAAGCATGGTGGTAGTTTTGATGCAACATTCCTGGTCAACACTCCAAAACACTGATTTATATATGTCTTCAAGTCGGGGTAAGGAGTGAAAGCCTTAACTAGAGCTCCAAGCAAAGCGAGGGAGAAATCACAAACTGCTTCCTTTGGAACAGTAGCACCTGCTTGTTTCCATTCAGTCAGCCATTGTGCTATAGAATTAACAGTATGGCTCTCAGAAAGCATCTGCACTACTGGGATATGATCTCCACTCGAACACAAAACCCCTTGGTACAAAAAGATGTGTGCAGAAATGCCAACAGGTCTTTTTAGTTTTCTCACTACTGAACCTGTTGCATCAAAACTTACATAGGAACCCAAGTTCTTTGACTTTATTTGGTAGACTTGCATCTGAGACTGGGTCCAGTAATGGCAAAAAAATTTATCTAGACCAATGTTGTGTATGCTTCCAGTCTGAGGAACACTGTATTTCAGGAGATGTAATGAAAGAATTGGGTCCTTGTGCATTAACTCTACCAAGACAGTTTAGCACATTTTCAGTTCAAATAAGTAAGTACACTTGATTTACCCTGGGAGTCTCTCAGCTAGTAGTCAAATTGTTAGGCCTTTCCCCAAGTTACAGTGTGTGGGGGAGGGGCATCACAAGCAGGAAATCGAAATGAAGTATGGGGTCTAGTAAGGAACAATTTATACATTTTTTTATTATAAAATTGCTATGGCTAGCCGGTGTTTTTCATTTCTTTTTATCTCCCTTTATCCATATATCAGTTACAGTGATTTGAGGCACAAACTCAGTGCGAGATACAGCACAAACGAATGATGTATTTATTTATTTTTAAAATTTGAGAACATGGGGTGGAAAGTGGGTGGAGTTACAGCAAATTGAGCGCACAATATCTCGTAAACCAAAGCGGCACAAACGTTAATAAACCAAAGCGGCACAAACGGTTTTTTTTGCAGCGCAAACCAGCACAAACGCAGCACAAACGAATGGTGTATTCATTTTTAAAATTTAAGAACATGGGGTGGAAAGTGGGTGGAGTTTCAGCAAATTGAGCGCACAATATCTCGGAAACCAAAGCGGTGCAAACGTTCATTTTTGCGGCACAAACCAGCACAAACGCAGCACAAACAAATGGTGTATTTTTATTCATCTTTTGAGAACATGGGGTGCCAACTTCACATAAGTCACACAGACACTACACCGGGGGGCACGCCGTATATTCGGGCACACATTGACACTACACCGGGGGGCACGCCGTATAGCCGGGCACACACTGACACTACACCGGGGGGCACGCCGTATAGCCGGGCACATACTGACACTACACCGGGGGGCACGCCGTATAGCCGGGCACACACTGACACTACACCAGGGGGCACGCCGTATAGCCGGGCACACACTGACACTACACCGGGGGGCACGCCGTATAGCCGGGCACATACTGACACTACACCGGGGGGCACGCCGTATATTCGGGCACACATTGACACTACACCGGGGGGCACGCCGTATAGCCGGGCACACACTGACACTACACCGGGGGGCACGCCGTATAGCCGGGCACATACTGACACTACACCGGGGGGCACGCCGTATAGCCGGGCACACACTGACACTACACCGGGGGGCACGCCGTATAGCCGGGCACACACTGACACTACACCGGGGGGCACGCCGTATAGCCGGGCACATACTGACACTACACCGGGGGGCACGCCGTATAGCCGGGCACACACTGACACTACACCGGGGGGCACGCCGTATAGCCGGGCACACACTGACACTACACCGGGGGGCACGCCGTATAGCCGGGCACACACTGACACTACACCGGGGGGCACGCCGTATAGCCGGGCACACACTGACACTACACCGGGGGGCACGCCGTATAGCCGGGCACACACTGACACTACACCGGGGGGCACGCCGTATATTCGGGCACACACTGACACTACACCGGGGGCACGCCGTATAGCCGGGCACACACTGACACTACACCGGGGGGCACGCCGTATAGCCGGGCACACACTGACACTACACCGGGGGGCACGCCGTATAGCCGGGCACACACTGACACTACACCGGGGGGCACGCCGTATAGCCGGGCACACACTGACACTACACCGGGGGGCACGCCGTATAGCCGGGCACACACTGACACTACACCGGGGGGCACGCCGTATAGCCGGGCACACACTGACACTACACCGGGGGGCACGCCGTATAGCCGGGCACATACTGACACTACACCGGGGGGCACGCCGTATAGCCGGGCACACACTGACACTACACCGGGGGGCACGCCGTATAGCCGGGCACATACTGACACTACAACGGGGGGCACGCCGTATAGCCGGGCACACACTGACACTACACCGGGGGGCACGCCGTAAAGCCGGGCACACACTGACACTACACCGGGGGGCACGCCGTATAGCCGGGCACACACTGACACTACACCGGGGGGCACGCCGTATAGCCGGGCACATACTGACACTACACCGGGGGGCACGCCGTATAGCCGGGCACACACTGACTACACAGGGGGGCACGCCGTATAGCCGGGCACACACTGACACTACACCGGGGGGCACGCCGTATAGCCGGGCACACACTGACACTACACCGGGGGGCACGCCGTATAGCCGGGCACACACTGACACTACACCGGGGGGCACGCCGTATAGCCGGGCACACACTGACACTACACCGGGGGGCACGCCGTATAGCCGGGCACACACTGACACTACACCGGGCACACACTGACACTACACCGGGGGGCACGCCGTATAGCCGGGCACACACTGACACTACACTGGGGGGCACGCCGTATAGCCGGGCACATACTGACACTACACCGGGGGGCATGCCGTATATTCGGGCACACACTGACACTACACCGGGGGGCACGCCGTATAGCCGGGCACACACTGACACTACACCGGGGGGCACGCCGTATAGCTGGGCACACACTGACACTACACCGGGGGGCACGCCGTATAGCCGGGCACACACTGACACTACACCGGGGGGCACGCCGAGTAGCCGGGCACACACTGACACTACACCGGGGGGCACGCCGTATATTCGGGCACACACTGACACTACACCGGGGGCACGCCGTATAGCCGGGCACACACTGACACTACACCGGGGAGGCACGCCGTATAGCCGGGCACACACTGACACTACACCGGGGGGCACGCCGTATAGCCGGGCACACACTGACACTACACCGGGGGGCACGCCGTATAGCCGGGCACACACTGACACTACACCGGGGGGCACGCCGTATAGCCGGGCACACACTGACACTACACCGGGGGGCACGCCGTATAGCCGGGCACACACTGACGCTACACCGGGGGGCACGCTGTATAGCCGGGCCCACACTGACACTACACCGGGGGGCACGCCGTATAGCCGGGCACACACTGACACTTCACCGGGAGGCAAGCCGTATAGCCGGGCACACACTGACACTTCACCGGTGGGCACGCCATATAGCCGGGCACACACTGACACTACACCGGGGGGCACGCCGTATAGCCGGGCACACACTGACACTACACCGGGGGGCACGCCGTATAGCCGGGCACATACTGACACTACACCGGGGGGCACGCCGTATAGCCGGGCACACACTGACACTACACTGGGGGGCACGCCGTATATTCGGGCACACACTGACACTTCACCGGTGGGCACGCCGTATAGCCGGGCACACACTGACACTACACCGGGGGGCACGCCGTATAGCCGGGCACACACTGACACTACACCGGGGGGCACGCCGTATAGCCGGGCACATACTGACACTACACCGGGGGGCACGCCGTATAGCCGGGCACACACTGACACTACACTGGGGGGCACGCCGTATAGCCGGGCACACACTGACACTACACCGGTGGGCACGCCGTATAGCCGGGCACACACTGACACTACACCGGGGGGCACGCCGTATAGCCGGGCACACACTGACACTACACCGGGGGGCACGCCGTATAGCCGGGCACACACTGACACTTCACCGGGGGGCACGCCGTATAGCCGGGCACACACTGACACTACACCGGTGGGCACGCCGTATAGCCGGGCACACACTGACACTACACCGGGGGGCACGCCGTATAGCCGGGCACACACTGACACTACACCGGGGGCACGCCGTATAGCCGGGCACACACTGACACTACACCGGGGGGCACGCCGTATATTCGGGCACACACTGACACTACACCGGGGGCACGCCGTATATTCGGGCACACACTGACACTACACCGGGGGGCACGCCGTATATTCGGGCACACACTGACACTACACCGGGGGCACACCGTATATTCGGGCACACACTGACACTACACCGGGGGGCACGCCGTATAGCCGGGCACACACTGACACTACACCGGGGGGCACGCCGTATATTCGGGCACACACTGACACTACACCGGGGGGCACGCCGTATATTCGGGCACACACTGACACTACACCGGGGGCACGCCGTATAGCCGGGCACCTGCATGTTACGCAGCAGCTGGAAGATCTCCATGGTCCTGAACACGATGTCCTGCACCGTCTCCTGCCCGATCCTGCACAGTGACGCCGTGTTCACCTCGCGGGTGGCGGCGGCTGCAGGAGGCGGAGGACCGGGGAAACCACCGGCGGCTGCGGCGGCTCCTGCCATCCCGGCTCCTGATAACGGCGGCGTAGACATTGCGGCGGGGGAGATATTATCAGTAATCAGCAGCAGTGCCGGTAACCGGAAACAACGAAACTGCCCCGGGACCTTCCTAACATGGCGTCTTTCGTCAACACATTCAATACATTGCCCCCTTCAAGATGGCGAATTTGACATTCACAAGATGGCGCTCTCGTCAGCGGTTCTGCCAGCCGCAACATGGCACTTGTAACCCGACGTGTATGGTAAATAATGAAACTGCTGGTAAATGTAATGGACGATTATTTATTTTACACTTATATTTAGTCTATGTGGTGAAACCTGATGGCGATTTATGAAACTGCTTAAGGAAACCAGTCCATGTTACCCCTAACAGCCAATCAGATGGCAGCATTTATCTCTTTCCACTGATGAGAGCTGCGCTGTGATTGGATGTTGGTTACACGTGATCCACAGACTGTGCTTGTATTGTCCAATCACAGCTCTTTCTTGTGCCCCCTCTTGTTGCCCTTTCTTACTTACATACCATTTTAAAACAATTTTAACTTTTTTTTTTGGTGGAGTGGCAGCACCCCTAAGAAATTCAGCCATTTTGGTGTTTTGAATTTTTTCTGCCAAGTTTGTATATTTTGATGGGATTTCTTGCTTTGTTTCTGCATTGAGGGGAAATTGGGTGATTGGAATTTTTGTTTTGTTTAAAGCTTTTTTTTGCCTCTGTTTTTAGTCCCCGCGGTGAGAGGTGAAGCTCTGATCATTCGGTCTCTTGCACTGGACGCTGTAGTGTTGCAGCATAGGGTGAAATTCACAGCACTGTATGGAGCTGGATTGTGGCCAGGGGTCTCAGGGGCTCTAAGATGGCGGAGACAGGGTCTCTGGCTACCATGGTAACCTATTGTGCTCTGGGAGGGATCAGAGGCCACCGGAACGGATGCCCCACCCTGATCCATCAGAAATTTCACATCAGCATTGAATTGGTTAAACGGTCTGATCCAAAAACTGTGGGGTGGTCTGTCGGGCACGGTGGCCAGCAGCTGCGTCTAACAGGCGATCAGACAGCGTAACACTGACAGGTCTCATGCAACGCACTGACTGTTCTGCGTGTTGGCAGCAATAATGCCGCGTCCGGTACATGCCCGTTTCATGTACAGTATTTATACCTGCATTTTATTTTCAATTTATTTGGGTGAAAAAAACGTTGCAAAAACACTGAGGGAGAGCCCCAAGATGGCATAGGTAGACATAAGCCATGCAATGCTTCCCCTGGTATTTAAATATGCAGATATAGTCTTCAGACATGAAGAAGGCAGGAACTACAGCGCCACCTATTGGAGGTGGCAATCCTAAAGTCAATATCGACCTTTTAGAGGTCCCTGCCATATTAATTGGGATAAGAAGCCACGACATAGCCATCACATGGCCTATAAGTCTAGCTATGCAAAGTTGTCACTCTGCACATGGAGAAACTTTACCCCTTAATCTCCCTGTCAAAGGCCTCTCTCCCAGCCAAGCGGTTTTATTGCCTTGCACTGATGAGGAGCAAACACCCCAAAACATGTGTCTGCAAATTGAGTTTCTGGTTTGGCCTCTTGTCCTAAGTCATGTGGCAAGGCCTTTAAAAGTATCGATATTGCTGTGTGGATCGGAGAGCACGCAATTCGGGCCAGCAGCGTGACGGTGATACTGGCTAAAGGGTCTATCGATCAGAAGCTCAGAGTCCACCAGACAAGCAGGAGTCCGGGGTGCAGTGCAATGCTGTTCAACAAGATCAGAAAATCCCTGCGAAGGCCTATTCCCAGCGTTGAAAGCTATCACCTATATAAAGTATAGGTAATCTCTTGTGGATCAGTGACCGTATGTGTACTGGGACCACACCGATCCTGAGAATGAGGCTCTGAAATGCCCCATCAGAATGGAGATGTGGCTGAGTTTGATTGCTTGTCCTATTTGTTCTTTATAGTCCTACTTGAGATAGTTAACTACTGTAATGGATGTGAGATGTCTGGGTTGTAGGATGGCAAATTTTCACAAGGGCTCTCAACGATTCCACCTCCCTCCAACAACACTGAGCCACAAAATAGTATAGTGTAGGGTCAAACAGTGAAGTCCATCTACGCGTCACGGAATATCACAGTAGTCGATGCCGGGTTCAGGCCATTTTGACCTGCCAGATAAAATAGGTGAAAAAGGAGTGGAATCTATCAAACACATTAGTGTTTCCCTGTTTCCATATACTGGTGTTTGTCGGAGGATGTATAGCATCTTCGGCATAACAATTAGGTTAATTAGGCTGATGTGAGCTAGAGGTGATAAACTCAGCTTCTACCATCCCTTTATCGAATAGAAGAAGAAGGATATTCAGGTCTTAAAAGTCTCCTAGGTTTGTGGAAACCCGTAACCCCTGGTACGAAAATTACCCAGTTTCGTGATAAGTAAGACCTGTTTAGAGATGGCTGTCAAGTCGACAGGAAGGACACGTGATTTATCTCAGTCTTTAAGCCAGAGAAAAGATCAAATTGATCTATTGTGTTCAGTGCCCTTAGGATGGATTTGTCGACATCTTGTAGGAACAGGGGGATATCAACCACGTATAGACTAATTTTATTGGGTAAGGGGCCTTGAAGTCTGTGATCTCAGGGGAAGATCGAATAATGGCCGCCGATGGCTCGATTGTAATAGCATACAACATCGGGGATAGTGGGCATCTCTGTTGGGTGCCCCGAAATAAGGGGCAATAGTTTGCAATATATCCAGTGGGTTGTACGGACACTACTGGGTCATAGGAGGCAACCTTAGACATATGTGAGGTATCGCTGTCATTCGGGTAGGGGATACTCGTTTGGCAGCCAATAAATCACGTCCGGCACAGGTTTTTCATAAAACAATCACTGTCAAAGCGGTTTATTTACGCATCATAAACCATGATCAGCAACATAAAGTTCATATCAAACGGCATAGCGTCCATGACAGAGCTCCACTCTGATTATCCTGTACTCACACAGGTTATGCAATGTCCATTGTACAGGCTTTCTAGCCTCACAGTTCTCACCCCGTCAGGGTTTTACCTCAGGGCTGCTTCTCCATGCTACAGACGTCCATTCCCTCCTCTGGGAATTCTCAGACACATGTAGCCATTACACACAGGCACTTCAGGGAGGCAGACACATCTCCCAGCGAGACCTTCCAAACGGACCAACCGGGTTCCTGCATTCACCCACGTGACCTACCCTGGCCACCTTATATGGTCCATAGCCACGCCCACCGGGTCACATGGTTATGACCTCATCACAGGTCCTTGAACCATTCTCACACTCTTTATAATATCGTTCTTAACCACACCCCTGGGTGGATTTGTAGGTAACTAGTACTGCCTATCTCCCCAGCTACCTGGTGACTTCTCCCAGACACATTGAAACAGCACCTCAGCAGTATCACTGCTGATCAACACACACATAAGTCTCCATCTCAAGGCCACCCACCTTGAGATACACAGCAGTCATTCAGTACTCTGCCATTCATCCTCTCTCCTAGGACATCCACACAGCGCCCCCTAGCGGACACAGTGGTCACTACACCACATACCTCCCCCCTCTGTTCAAACCTGTGGGGTTGAACACACAGCATAACCCCAGGATCTTGAGACCGGGCACTCACTACACCTTGCCCCCCAGGTCGAGAGAACCGTCTCCATCTGTCATACGGCCTCATTCCTATGTTAGGCCTCCCCCACCCCCAGCGGTCAGATTATCGGCCCCGATCTTTGGCCCTCCAGTCACAGCCTGTCTGCGTCATCAGACACTGTCTGGTCACCACATTCCTCTCCCTATTTGTTCTGTTCCCCGACCACATACCTATACATCTAAGATTGGAAAGGGGTTTATTTTGTTAGAATGTTAGAAGGTTTAAAACTGTAGTAGCAATTTTTCATTTTTTCAAGGAAATTTACAAAACTAGGGACCGATTCAGGTTTGAAGAGTCTTTGGCGGACATATATGTTTTAAAATCCATATATGTGAGGCCATTTAAAAAATTGCGCCCCTCAAGGTATTCAAAACTGTCATGTAGTTTATTAACCCTTCTGATACTTTTCAGGATTTAATACAAAGTGGCATGACAGGAAGGGAAAATTTTATTTTTGCCACATAAATATTTCTAACATCTGAGCAGGCCACTATAGCCGGTAGGCTCTAAGGCCGTTATTTGGCCGTGAATTGCCATGGCAAAAATCAGGACCACACTATCAAGATCTCAGGGTGCCGATGGGGACACCCCACACTCTGTTAACCATTTAGATGCTGTAGTCACTATTGACAACAGCATCTAAGGGGTTAAACAGCCATGGTTGGCGCCAAAACCAATCAAGGCTGATGCAGCAAGATGTCCGGCTATAGTGTACAGTCAACAGAGGCTGCATTTTCACCAGTCGGGGGATGCTATTGTCTGATATGTGAGGTCAGTAAGACGTATTGGTGGTCACTAAGGGGTTAAGGGGATAGCAAATTGTGGGTGATGACAGCAGGGCGATAATTTCCCCAGATCAGTGCTTCCTTACATCTTTTAAGCACGCTCCTATGGGAGTGACATAATTTGTAAGAGCGTTGTCACCACCTGCTCTTTGCACAACCCGCGGCTGGCCAAGATCTGCACCACCACTGCCTCCCTGACTGTACACGGGACTTCACTGCGCATTCCCAGGGAGGCAGAATGTGGCGCGCTTGCATAGAGCTGGCGGTGATGTCGCTCTTATAAATCTTTTCTCTCGCGCCCACGGAGCAACGGTAAAGGGCCTGTCACACTAAGCGATATCGCTAGCAATATCACTATAACGTCACTGGTTTTTGTGACGTTGTAGTGATATTGCTAGCGATATCACTATGTGTGATACTTACCTCCGACCGCTCCCCCGCTGGTTATCGCTGATCGCGCGAGAACGTCCTGGGCCGTTTCTCGTCGTCAGCTTCCTGCTGTGACGACGAGCGATGCGTGGACGCGGGCGGGAGGACGCAGGATCGCCTGGTGTGACAGGTAAGTAGCGACCCCCGTCCCCAGCGATGTCGCTGGTGAGATCTGCCTGTGTGGCAGCTCACTAGCGACCACTTAGCGATGTACCAGCGATCCTGACCGCGTCATATCACTGGTCGGGATTGCTGGTGCATCGCTAAGTGTGACAGGACCTTTACATGAGAGGGAAGATTAGTCCGAGATATCAACATCCCCCAACTGGGCACCCACTGATTTGTAGGGTTTGACTTTAATTTTGCAGCTATTCAGCAATTGCGAGCAGCAAAAAGGGGCTTGTTAGAAGAAGGCTGCAATACAAACATGGTGGCTCTTTAGGTGGGCTATGGCTGTTGTCTCGTTCCCTTTAAAAAGGTAAAGAGATGAAGAAAAGCACTAATATATTACTATAGGTTGTCACAGTGTCTGATACTGCTGAACCATGGACACCCTCCCAAGAGGCTTTAGGGACGTCCTTCTGACCACCATTTCTAATGTTTGACAACATTGTAGGGACGGAGGGAACATTTAAGAAAAAAAAAAACATGGACTTGTAAATTGTTGTTACTTTTCATAACCAGGACTGCTAAATAATAAAGAAGACCCTAATGTTCATAGATGTGTTTTATCTTTCTGGAGGTACTTTTTTCTTGCACGGAGTACTCCTTGATTATGCTTTTTTCGGTATTTTAAAAATGCACTGGCCTTCTCCTCTTTTGACCTGAATTTTAGTGCTAATTGGAAACATTTATAGGAGAAAAACCATAAGTCATTTATTTTATTGCCTTAGGAAAGGCCAATATCGTTCCGATCCAAATTGAACAGTGCTACTCTGGGCCATCGTAATGAGATTTATTATCGCCCATGAGTAGCCTTAGAATCCTAGAGTCTTAGAGTTGGAAGGGACCTCCAAGGTCATCGTGTCCAGCCCCCTTCTCAATGCAGGAGTCACTAAGCCATCTCAAACAGATGTCTGTCCAGCCTCTGTATGAAGACTTCCATTGAAGGAGAACTCACTACCTGTTCCACTCTTTGATCAACCTCACTGTCAAAAAGTTTTTTCTAATATCTAATCTGTATCTTCTCCCTTTCAGTTTCATTCCACTTCCACTTTGACCAATTTTAAAAGGCTTTAGAATGGGGTAAAAAAGAAGCCATAAATTCCTCTCTGACCTACATTTTTCAATTTGCATAATTTTTTCTTCACTTTTTAACTTTTTTAAAATTTTTGCTTAAAAATAGCCTCAGCATTGCAACACTATCAACCTTCAGACTAACCCGATATTTACAAATTAATAGTGTTTGAGGACATGACAAGTTCCCTTTAAATGCCTTGGTCAAAGATTGATAGCGATTTCTGTAAGGGAAGAGTCAGATGGCCATATGACTCAGACGGTGATCGCAACGCAGTGCTCGGATTGGCCGGCGGCTCTCGACTCGAGCATGGCAGCTGCATAGAAAAAAATAAATAACGCTTAGCACCGTAATCTGCCCTCCGCTGCCTGCTCTGACGACCTTCACTAGACTAGAAGTGATGATGCCACTACCGCCAGTGACCCGACCACCAGTGAGGTCACTGGGCACGAAATCAGGTGACTGGTTGTCGGTACGTCATCGTAATGTGTCACAGGCATGTGTCCGGACTGGTGACCCAATTTTATTTGAATTTTATACAGTAAGGCATTTGTGTTGCAGTTGATTCCATGGCACCCACAAGCTTTATGTGGTTTTGTAGAAGCTCAAAGTTTTACTAGACCGGAGACGGAGAACATGCTGTGCGAGGCAGCAGAGAGCGGGCATGTGGCAGATAATGAGCCTGGCTCTAATCAGAGGTATTCAAATCTAAAAAGCATGGCAATCAGGTAGGATGGCATTTCATCCCATGTTTTCTAAATTGCAGTGAAATGTTTTGTATATTTCATGCTCAATCTGCTGCTTTTCAAGTGCTCTTTGTGGAACCTATAAAAAGTTGACAGGCTGCTGCTCTGCGGTAGGTTTGGTTGTTGCAGAGGGAACAGCGGGGTAGAAACTACAGATAATAAGTACAAATAAGTTATCTCTACTCAGGAATCCAAAAAACGCCTACATAAAACCAAGGACGACTGGCTTTGTCTACATTAACATTTACTGTTCAGATTCCCTCTTTCCACCTTAAATATTATTTAGGCTTCTTGCACTTGCAACGGTGAGAATGCAAAGGAAAAAACAAACAAACATGGAATGAAATGACATTATTGCTATCCCAAAGGAACCAAACATAAACCTTATCAGTATAGGGGCGTCTGACTGACCCCCAGATTTGATGGTGAATAAGGATCTGGAATCTTGGATTTTAGCCTCATCTGTCCTTATCTCTCTCACGTTTGTATTTGCATTTTTAGACAATTGTTCTTGTCATTTCAGGCCACAGAATAATGGTGTATAATGTTAAGACTCTTCTCATCAGAACAAAGGCATTTTTGCAGTCCTCTACCATTGGCTGTTAAGGGGGAAAAAAGGTCCCTACACTACTACAATATTGTTTGTTGAGAAAAGAGGGTTTACAACAGACCCCCAGTATTTGCCAATGAGAAAAGAGTCACAATTGTCTCTCATTATTTGCAGTCAAGAGAAAAAATCTAACTAGTTCTCCAACATCTTCCACTTGGGAAACAATCCAGACAGTCCACCAACATCTGCCACTAAGGAAACAATCCTGACAGTCCACCAACACCTGCCGCTGAAGAAACAATTCTGACAATCCACAAACATCTGACATTTAGGAAATGATTCCGACAGTCCATCAACATCTACCACTGAGGAAATTATCCCCAAAGTCCACCAACATCTGGTGCTGAGGAAACGATCCTGACTGTCCACAACATCTGCCACTAAGAAAACTATCCCAATAGTCCACCATCTATTGCTGAGGAAACAATCCTGACAGTTCACCAACATATGCCACTGAGGAAACGATCCCTATAGTCTACCAACATCTGCTACAAAGGAAATGATCCCCACAGTCCACCAACATCTGTCTCTGAGGAAACGGTCCTGACAGTCCACCAACATCTGAAGCTGAGGAACCAATCCTGACAATCCACGGACATCTGCTGCTGAGGAAACTATTCAGACAGTCTACCAATATCTACTGTTGAGGAAACAATCCCGACACTCCATGAACATCTGCTGGTGAGAAAACAATCCTGACAGTCCACAAACCTCTGCCGCTGAGGGAACAATCCCGACAGTCCACAAACCTCTGCCGCTGAGGAAACAATCCCGACAGTCCATAAACATCTGCCGCTGAGGAAACAGTCCCGACAGATCACAAACATCTGCCGCTGAGTAAACAGTCCCAATAGTCCATGAAAATCTGCTGGTGAGACAACAATCCAGACAGTCCACCAACATCTGCCACTAAGGAAACAATCCTGACAGTCCACCAACACCTGCCGCTGAAGAAACAATTCTGACAATCCACAAACATCTGACATTTAGGAAATGATTCCGACAGTCCATCAACATCTACCACTGAGGAAATTATCCCCAAAGTCCACCAACATCTGGTGCTGAGGAAACGATCCTGACTGTCCACAACATCTGCCACTAAGAAAACTATCCCAATAGTCCACCATCTATTGCTGAGGAAACAATCCTGACAGTTCACCAACATATGCCACTGAGGAAACGATCCCTATAGTCTACCAACATCTGCTACAAAGGAAATGATCCCCACAGTCCACCAACATCTGTCTCTGAGGAAACGGTCCTGACAGTCCACCAACATCTGAAGCTGAGGAACCAATCCTGACAATCCACGGACATCTGCTGCTGAGGAAACTATTCAGACAGTCTACCAATATCTACTGTTGAGGAAACAATCCCGACACTCCATGAACATCTGCTGGTGAGAAAACAATCCTGACAGTCCACAAACCTCTGCCGCTGAGGGAACAATCCCGACAGTCCACAAACCTCTGCCGCTGAGGAAACAATCCCGACAGTCCATAAACATCTGCCGCTGAGGAAACAGTCCCGACAGATCACAAACATCTGCCGCTGAGGAAACAGTCCCAATAGTCCATGAAAATCTGCTGGTGAGACAACAATCCCGACAGTCCACAAACATCTGCCGCTGAGGAAACAATCCCAACAGTCCATGAAAATTTGCTGGTGAGACAACAATCCCACAGTCCACAAACATCTGCCGCTGAGGAAACAATCCCGACAGTCCACAAACATCAGCCGCTGAGGAAACGATCCTCACAGTCCACCTACATCTTCCAGTGTATAGGGGATAATTTGCTAACTGCTGAAGGTCTGACTACTATGAACCAGAGCAATCCCAATATCAGGGCTCTGGAAAACTGATTGCGGGCTTTGGAGATCCCTATACTGAAAGAGGCTCTACCTGACCTTCATTTTTTTTCTGTTGTACAGCCAAAAATAGCAGATCTCTACACGACTTTCTCTGTCAGGCCCATTGACAGATCCCAAGGTCCCTTTCCCCTGCTGTCACCCCTCACCTAACTAAAATATTTAACCTCTCTCTCTCTTCTGGTATTTTTCCCTCCTCATTTAAGCATGCCATCATACATCCACTACTTAAAAAACCATCCCTCGACCAAAACTGTGCCGCTAACTATAGACCTGTCTCTAATCTTCCCTTCATCTCTAAACTCCTGGAACGCCTGGTCCACTCCCGTCTTATCCGCTATCTCTCAGAAAACTCTGTTCTCGACCCTCTCCAATCCGGTTTCCGCTCTTTACACTCCACTGAAACTGCCCTCACTAAAGTCTCTAATGATCTGCTAACAGCTAAATCAAATGGTCATTCCTCCATGCTAATTCTCTTGGATCTCTCTGCAGCATTCGACACTGTGGATCATCAGCTCCTCCTCACTATGCTCCATTCCATTGGCCTCAAGGACACCGTTCTCTCCTGGTTCTCCTCCTATCTCTCCGACCGCTCCTTTACTGTTTCTTTTGCCGGTTCCTCCTCCTCTCACCTTCCCCTTACTGTTGGGGTTCCTCAAGGATCGGTTCTAGGCCCCCTCCTCTTCTCCTTGTACACTGCCCCTATTGGTCAAACAATCAGTAGATTTGGTTTCCAGTACCATCTCTATGCTGATGACACCCAATTATACGCTTCTTCTCCTGACATCACGCCAGCCTTTCTAGAAAACACTGGCGATTGTCTAAACGCTGTGTCTAACATCATGTCCTCACTATATCTGAAACTGAACCTGTCAAAGACTGAACTCCTTGTGTTTCCTCCCGCTACTAATGTACCTACACCCGACATTGCCATTTCCGTCTGTGGTTCCACTATTACTCCCCAGCAACATGCCCGCTGTCTTGGGGTCATACTTGATTCCGAGCTTTCCTTTGCCCCCCACATTCGATCACTGGCTCGCTCTTGTCATCTGCACCTCAAAAACATTTCTAGAATTCGACCTTTTCTTACTTTTGACTCTGCAAAAACTCTTACTGTTTCTCTTATTCATTCTCGTCTCGACTATTGTAACTCTCTTCTAATTGGTCTCCCTCTTACCAAACTCTCCCCTCTCCAATCTGTCTTGAATGCTGCAGCCAGGATCATATTCCTCACCAATCGTTACACCGATGCCTCTACCTTGTGCCAGTCATTACACTGGCTACCCATCCACTCCAGAATTCAGTATAAACTTATTACCCTCACCCACAAAGCCCTCCATGGCTCAGCACCACCCTACATCTCCTCCCTTGTTTCAGTATACCACCCTACCCGCGCCCTCCGTTCTGCTGATGACCTGAGGTTAGTATCCTCAATAGTCAGAACCTCCCACTCCCGTCTCCAAGACTTTACACGTGCCGCGCCAATTCTTTGGAATGCACTTCCCAGGCCAATACGATTAGTCCCCAATCCCCACAATTTTAAGCGTGTCCTGAAAACGCATTTATTCAGACTGGCCTATCGCCTCAACACATTAACCTAACCTATCCCTGTGTGGCAGAGCCAAAAGTTTTACCATAACCAGGTTCCCAGCATCATGTTCCCACATGCTTTATGCATCCATTAGCCCTCTGTGTCTGTACTGTTACACACTTAACATTATGGCTGGTCCATACAATCAGGGCAACTGTTACCACCCACCTTTCGTGTCTACCTCTTTCCTCATAGACTGTAAGCTTGCGAGCAGGGCCCTCATTCCTCTTGGTATTTGTTATAATCTACTGTATGTGATTATTGTTATGCTGTAATGTCTATTAGAATCATAGAATCATAGAATCATAGAATCGTAGAGTTGGAAGGGACCTCCTGGGCCATCTGGTCCAACCCCCTGCTCAAAGCAGGATTCGCTAAATCATCCCAGTCAGATGTCTGTCCAGCCTCTGTTTGAAGACTTCCATTGAAGGAGAACTCACCACTTCTCGTGGCAGCCTGTTCCACTCATTGATCACTCTAACTGTCAAAAAGTTTTTTCTAATATCTAATCTGTGTCTCCTCCCATTCAGTTTCATCCCATTGCTTCTAGTCTTTCCTTGTGCAAATGAGAATAAAGTTGATCCTTCTACAATGTGACAGCCCTTTAGATATTTGTAGACAGCTATTAAGTCTCCTCTCAGTCTTCTCTTTTGCAAACTAAACATTCCCAAATCCTGCAACCTTTCCTCATAAGACAGGGTTTGCAGACCGGTCACCATTCTGGTCGCTCTTTTCTGAACTTGCTCCAGTTTGTTGATGTCTTTTTTAAAATGTGGTGCCCAAAACTGGACACAATATTCCAGATGAGGTCTGACCAAAGAGGAGTAGAGGGAAATAATGACTTCACGTGATCTAGACTGTATGCTTCTGTTAATACATCCTAGAATTGCATTTGCCTTTTTTGCTGCTGCATCACACTGTTGACTCATATTCAGTCTGTGATCTATTAGTATACCCAAGTCTTTTTCACATGTGCTGTCACTTAGCCCTATTCCTCCCATTCTATATATGCTTTTTCCATTTTTATTGCCCAGATGTAGTACTTTGCATTTCTCCCTGTTAAAAACCATTCTGTTAGTTGCTGCCCACTTCTCCAGTTTATTTAAATCTTTTTGAATCCTCTCTCTCTCTTCTCTAGTATTAGCTATCCCTCCTAGCTTTGTGTCATCAGCAAATTTAATCAGTTTACCCTCAATTCCTTCATCTAAATCGTTGATAAAGATGTTGAACAATACAGGGCCCAGGACAGAGCCCTGTGGTACCCCACTTGAGACATTCTTCCAACTGGATGTGCAGCCATTTACGACCACTCTTTGGGTCCGATCACTAAGCCAGTTATGAATCCACCTAACAGTTGCCTTGTCCATTCCATACTTAATCATTTTTTCAATAAGGATTGTATGAGAGACTTTGTCAAATGCTTTGCTGAAGTCAAGATATACTATATCTACAGCATTTCCTTGATCCACCCAATCAGTGATACCGTCATAGAAGGAAATTAAGTTAGTCTGACATGACTTATTAGTTACAAACCCATGCTGACTCTGTTTAATCACTTCATTCTTATCCAGGTATTGACATACATGTTGTTTAATAATTTGTTCAAAGATCTTTCCTGGTATAGAAGTCAGACTCACCGGCCTATAGTTACCTGGGTCCACCTTCTTCCCCTTTTTGAAGATAGGAACAACATTTGCTCTTCTCCAGTCTTCTGGCACTTCTCCTGTTCTCCAAGAATTTTCAAAGATTATAGAGAGGGGTTCAAAAATTTCTTCTGCTATCTCCTTCAGTACTCTGGGGTGTAATTCATCTGGACCTGGAGACTTGAATTCATTTAGGCTAGCTAAGTGTTTCCTCACTATCTTTCTGTTTATAGATATCCTGGATTCTTCTATTCCCTTAATAGGACAGTGAATAACAGTTGATGTTACATTTCCTTTCTGAGAGAAAACAGATGCAAAATAGGAATTTAAAAGTTCAGCCTTCTCAACATCCTGTCTTACCATTTCATCATTTTCATCCTGTAAAAATCCTATAGCATCTTTGGCTTTTCTTTTACTTTTGACATATCCCCAAAATCCTTTATTATTGCTTTTGACATCTCTTGCAAGCCTCAATTCATTTTCAGCTTTAGCTAATCTGATTTGTGCCCTGCAGGTTCTGCAGACAGCATTATATTCTTCTTTAGATATGCCTCCCTCTTTCCATTTTATAAACATTTTTTTCTTCCTTTTTAGCATGTGCTTAAGTTCTGTGTTCATCCATCCTGGTTTCCTTAACTGCTTCCTATTCTTCCCTCTTTTCCGAATTGTTAACAACTGTGCTTTGAGAATTTCATTTTTCAAGATTTCCCATCCTTCCTGGACATTTTTGTCTGTAAGGATATCCAGCCATTGGATCCCTCCAATTCTCTTTCTGAATCCCTTAAAATCTGCCTTTCTGAAATCTAACCTTGACGTCTGAGTCTTCACAGGTCTTCCGCCTCTAGTTATCCAAAATTCTAAAATAGCATGGTCGCTACCTCCTAGGGTCCCAGCCACTTTTACCTCCTCAACCATTTCCTCCCTGTTTATAAGGATTAGATCCAAGGTAGCAGTTCCCCTTGTTTTCTCCCTTACCTTTTGGAAGATAAAGTTGTCAGCAAGAGAGGATAAGAATTTCCTTGACCTGTTAGTTTTGCCTGAGAGAGATTCCCAACAAATGTCTGGATAGTTGAAATCTCCCATGACAACTATGTCATATTTTTTGGAGAACTTGGCCATTTGATGCATAAAGAGTTCATCCATAGCTTCAGCTTGCACAGGCGGCCTGTAGTAAATGCCTACAATGGTGTCCTTTCCATTGTTCTGTCCTTGTATTCTTACCCAAACAGTTTCCACAGAACTCCCAGTCTCTGAAGCTTCAATCTCTGTGCAGATATACGCGTTTCTAACATACAATGCGACACCCCCTCCTCGTTTATCAAGTCTGTTTCTTGCAAATAAGTTGTATCCTTCTAGTCTTGTATTCCAATCATGTGTATTGTCCCACCAAGTTTCAGTGATTCCAATGACATCATATTTCTTTTCCTGTGTTAGTAGTTCCAATTCTCCTTGTTTGTTGCCCATGCTTTGTGCATTAGTATAGAAACATTTTAGTTTGTGATTGGTTTCTCTTTCTCCAAGAAATCCCCTGTACAAATCCCCTGTACAAATCCCTGTACAAATCCCCTCTGAAATGTAAAGTGCTGCGGAATATGTCGGCGCTATAAAAATAAAATTTATTATTATTATTATTATTGACAATGAATGGAGTGAAGGCAAACGTCCATCTCAGCTTCATTCAAGAGCAGGGTTCTGTAGAGTCCTGTTTTCGGGTTCCAGAGCCCCGTTCTTGGGATGATTGGGGCAGAGCAATGATAACAGACAACCACTGGAAAGCTCTGATGCTGTTTTTTGGTAGAAAATAGCCAAGCTTTTTTAATTCAATGCAACTCCTGCTCTTTACTAACCTTTCAAACTGAAAAAAAACAACTTTTTTTAATATCGAACTTATAATTCACGTACGGCCACTTAAAGAGGACATGCCATGTGTCCTGAAATATCTATTTTAGTAAATACTAAATGATTGGCTTCAGAGATGATGCTCCATCAGAGCCAGAAGAGAGCGCAAGGAAAATATTTCTTCTGGCTCATATAGAATATCATTGTTCCAGCAGTCATTTTACGTCCTGCATCAGAAGACAAGCAAGCCAACAAGACCGGCAGGGAACATGGGCAGCAGATACAGTTGAAACCAGTGATGGCGCAGGGTGCCGTCCTCTCCCTCTTCCATCATTCTCCCTGTGTGTCTGACGTCTCAAAGCAGCTGGTGCGATGACGTCATTATATCACTTCCGATGGGCTAAGCGTTGCAGGGCTTCGGACCAGAACGGAGCAGTAAGAGAATGGGGAGTGGTGAGTATTTTTTGTTTTCATCAATGAGTTTCTTTGTGGGGGCCATTATACTATTTGGAGGGCTATGTCAGGGACTACTATGCTATAGGGAAGGCTATGTTGGGGACTATTATAGTATTTGGTGGGCTACCTGGGAATTTTAGTATTAAGAAGGCTGTGTGGTGAGCCATTATACTGTTTGGAGGGCTATGTGGGCGCCACTATACTATATGGAGGACTGTTTGGGGAGACCATTATATTATTTGGTGGGCTATGTGGGAGCAAATATACTATTTGGAGGGCTAGTGGGGGCCATTATATATGTTGGCCATTGTTTGGAAGGTTGGGTGAGATCCATTATATTATGTGGAGATTCTACTGTTGGGAGGTCATTGTGAAAGGGTAATTATACTGTTTCGAGGGCAACTGGGGCCATAATAATGTATGCAGGCCATTATACTGTGTGGAGGCTTGTGTGGATTTCATCATATATCAGATTGTGGGAATTGCTGTGTTGGGGTCATCATTTTGTGTTTGGGAGACTGTGGGGACAATCATACTGTGTTTGGGTCACTGTGGGGGTATCATACTTTGTATAGGGGGTACTGTAGGGTCATCATGCTGTGCTTGTGGAGGGCACGGTGGAGGAATTCACTATGGGGTATCTCACTGTGTTTGGGAGGCATTTTTGTTGGCATCATTCTTTATGGGGCCATGAAAAGGAAATCTTTGTGCACGGGAAAACTAAGGGCAAAAATTAACCTTTAAGGGCTGCAAAGTTGTGGGCTATGCTCTTTTGTGACCATGCTGAATATTTTTTTTGTGGGGGCCCTATAATGTCCTACGTTATAACTACCGCTATGGGGCCCTATAATGTCCTACGTACACTCCTGCTTGCCCTGCTTCAATTCCAGCTGTGTAAATCAACGTGCTTACCTCTCCGTAATGGTGGCTGCAGGAGCACAGACTTTTTGCTATTGTCAAAATTTTGTTCATGGGTCGCTATGATTTCTATGTATGCCTAATGGGGTGCAGGGCAAACCCAAAGTATTCTATTAGATATTTCAAACATTTGCGCTCCTTATGTTATAACCCCAGAGCTCATTGAGTGCTCTGCAGTGCAGTGAACTGAAAAGCAAATTTCAGCCTCTTTTAGGGAAAAAAATGTATTTTTGAAAGAAAACCATCATAAAACATCAGAGAATAAAAAGCAAACAGCAGCAATATGATTTATAGGCAGAGTTTCCTGCAGTGCAGGAGCCACACATCTATCATGCATTGTCTGCAGGGCAGAACATCGGTGGTCAGTGGTTCTGCCTCTCCCAGGACTTGTCTGTGGGGCTTATGGGGTTATTCAAGAAAGGCAACAGAAAAGTCCCATTAATCATGAAGACATATTAGCAGGCTCAGACTTACAGGAGAAATGTAAAAATATCTCTGCTACTTTAAAGACTGTAAAGCAAATTTTCTGAAGCTATAAATGGCCATTCACAATACTCAGAATGGATGGGGTCATTATCACGTCTTGCATAGATTTGTCTTGTGAGTAGTAACATTCTTTTTTTAAACTTTTAAAATGTATTGTGATGCTTTAGGCACGTGTTTTTGGGGTGATCGAACCTTGTTAAAGGGGTTGTCAAGGCTTAGGGTTCAAGTCTGCAATTTTGATTTGTGACTGCAGACTTGTGAATCTTCACGTCGGGCACAATGCGTGCTGTCAGGATTCTCCGAGAGCGACCGCGTGACCACAATACAAGCGAATTGAGCCAGGCCGGACATGTGTAGTCATAATGTGGCTGAAAGTATGTAAATCACATACTTATCATAGAACCATAGACTATTACAGTTGGAAGGGATATCATGTCCAACCCCCTGCTCAATGCAGGATTCACTTAACCATCTCAGACAGATGTCTGTCCAGCCTCTGTTTGAAGACTTCCATTGAAGGAGAACTCTCCACCTCTCGTGGCAGCCTGTTCCACCCATTGATCTCCCTCACTGTCAAAAAGTTTTTTCTAATATCTAATCTGTATCTTCTCCCTTTCAGTTTCATCCCATGGCTTCTCGTGTTTTCATATGCAAATGAGAATAAGGATGATCCCTCTACAATGTGACAGCGCTTGAGATATTTGTAGACCGCTATTAAGTCTCCTTTTAGCCTTTTTTTTGCAAGCTAAACATTCCCAGATCCTTTAACCGTTCCTCATAGGACATACTTTGCAGTCCGCTCACCATCCTGGTAGCTCCAGTTTTTTTTTATTTGCAGTCACATGACCGCCTGCTCCCGGCATCGGCACTGGAAAATCCTGACATTACGCACACTGTGTGACTGCAGACTGGAGTCCCAAATCTGAACAACCCCTTTAAGACCAGTTGGGTATCGAGTCCTATTAGCAATGTTGTATGGGGAACAAACATGAGAACATAAAAGAACAACACCATCTTGCTAGTGCCATCCCTTGGAGATAGCTATCCTTTACATCAATGAGCATAGCCATTTGAAACCTCAGTATAACAACAGATTCCCTCATTGAAGTAAGGCTAAGGGTTTCTTTCCAGAACCAGAAAGAATCACAAAAAGGTTCAAAAACAACAAAATAATTATTACTTGTAATCACTGCTGAGCCCTGGGATTGACTCCCGTGGTCAGCACGACATTAGCTAAGCAAAGACCACCAGGAGAACAGAGGTTATAATAGGTAAGTAATGCTTCTCTTGACCTCTCCCCCTCTTTGTCACTTTCACGGCATTGTATAGGTCGGAAATTTACGCACATAAGAAAGGATTCTTTACAGTATTCCAACTGTGGAATGCCTGACCCCAAGATTTAGGGCTATGTTCACATGCAGCGTTATTTTGCTGCATTTTTTTTTAATGCATATTAAAAGCTGCTTTTTACAGTTTCAGCATGAGATTCCTGAAATCTTGGTTTTTTTTCCCTGACTAAAGTTGAGGACCGCAACATTTTTGAAATCTGCAGCATGTCAATTATTTCAGTGTTTTTGCAATGGAAAGCAATAACAAAATTAGAAAAAACTCTTCAAAACAAGCACAGCAAACATTTTTGCGGCATTTTTCCTGAGCTTTTGAAGTGTTTTTGGTGAATAAGGTTAACTTTTTAAACACTAGCTGAAGAGTCCGGCGTTGCCCGTACATAGTAACTAACTGCCGTCCTGCTCTCCCTCCGTAGCCCCGCTCTCCACTCGCCGTCCCGCTCTCTCCCTCAGCAGCCTTGCTTTCGCTCCGCAGCCCCACTGTCTCCCTCCGCAGCCCAGCTCTCCATCCACAGTAACACTCTCTCCTTCCGCAGCCCCACTCTCAAATTGCCATTCCGCATTCTCCCTCCACAGACCCGCTCTTTCCCTCAGCAGTACCTGTCTCCACTGGTCGTTCCGCTCTCTCCCTCCGCAGCCCTGTTCTCCAGTGGCCGTCCCGCTCTCTCCCTCCGCAGTCCCGCTGTCCACTCACCGTCCCGCTCTCTCCCTCCACAGCCCGTCTCCACTCGCCATCCCGCTCTCTCCCTCAGCAGCCCTGTTCTCCAGTGGCCGTCCCGCTCTCTCCCTCCGCAGTCCCGCTGTCCACTCACCGACCCGCTCTCTCCCTCCACAGCCCGTCTCCACTCGCCGTCCCGCTCTCTCCCTCAGCAGCCTAGCTTTCCACCCGCATCCCGCTCTCTCCCTTAACAGCCCCGCTCTCCCTCCACAGTCCCGCTCTCCACGTGCTGTCCTGCTTTATTATCCCTCCGCAGCCTCTCTCTCCATCTGTGTCCCGCTCTCTCCCTCACAGCTCCGCTTTCAACCCATTTCCCGCACTTTCCCTCTGCAACCCCGCTCTCCATCCGCCAGTGGGTGGGGCTATGTGGAGTGGGTGTGGCTTGATGCATACACACACATACATACACTCAGCTTTATATATAAAGATGTACTATAGACAAAGCACATGTAATTTGCACCAAAAAATGCTACAAAAAGATTCTGGCTGCAGGGAAAAATTCAGTGAAAACTCTATATGTCGATACAGCCTAATAATGGCAGCAATGACTTATGTATAAACACATGATATATAGCAAACAATGATGTTAAATTGGTCAAGAAAAGTTTATTTTTTACCTATATAACTGAAATGAGTAAGGGCAGGCGTGTAACTAGAGGCCCCAGTGAAACTTTTGAACCCGGGACTTCTCTACCACCAGCTCATTTCTCTTATGAGGCTGGTAGGGTTTAAATACACTACTCAACACCAACGCTCAGGAATACACACCATTTCTCCAAAGTGTCCCAGCAGCCGTTTTTGCACATGATGTCAGGCTGCATGTTGCTGCTACTACTTTGGGCAGCCTTCATGGCTAATACATGCTGCCATAATCTGCAGTATCTCCGGAGTTGTCTCCCATTGAGCAAATCTGGGACCTTATTGGTCTGCAATTGCTAAGGAAGCTGCCAGCAGCGGATTTTGATGATTTACCTTCCTCAGGCGACCTGTTATGAATGAGTCACCGAGGAGGAAAAACAAAAACAAGCTACGCCCCAGAAAACCAGAGAGGTTGGTAACTAAGCGGATTGCAGACCCCTGATCCTATCCACACAACTAGCAGTAGCCGTGGAGCGTACCTACGATGATCCTAGATGCCTTGTCACAGCCGGAGAACTAAATAAGCCTAAAGCAAGAAAAGGGGAAATCTAAACTGCCCCAGAGCAGACCCCAAAGCAATAGACAGTCCCCAAACATGTATTGTCAGTGAGACAAGATGAAAACACAAACACAGATAGAAAAATAGGCTGAGCAAATGATGGGGCCCACACTAACTAGAAAGGACAGGAAAGGAAAGATGCTGTCTGCAATCACGCACAAAACCCTGCTAAAAAATGTCCAACACTTTCTGATAACAAAAACCCTGAAGTCGCTAGACTTCAATTCCCTATATCAGCACTCTGGTCTCTTTTTGCTCTGTCTTCAGAATATACCAATCTGATCAGGGACAAAAAGCAAACTGGCATAAACAGAGACATAAGAATGGAAATTCAGCACAGCCCCAGCAGGGGCTGGCTGACCACAAAAACTGAGTAAACCAGACCAAATCTCATGTGAAAAAATAGCAGAGCACACTTAGCTTGAGAAGGCAGGAACAGAACTGGAAACCAGAACCTCAGGGCAGGAAGAAAATCACCAGCACAAAATTAGGGAGTCGGCTGTCTTAAATCCAGTCAGAGACTCCTGATGTCCAATCACAGTCCTACTCCTCAGGTAGCAGGTCTCTGCCATTTAGATCAGCTTCATTACCTGCTGTCACCACCAGAGGGAGCCTGGATGGAGAACTCACGACTCCTCTGTCAACACAGCCAGCTCCACCACCCTCACCAGAAGCCAGAGGTAAACCAGAAAATGAGATCACAACAGCGACCATTAACAACCTCACTGATAGTAGCCAAGGCTGTGAGTGTGGGGATTTCTGCACATAGCACTCATATTCCATAATGAATAAATCAAGATGTTTTTGAAATTTTTTTTCATCATTTGCAGATCATTAACATGTCCATCCATCCTGTGATTTCCAGAATCCCATCACTTTTTCTTCTTGGTGTTGCAATTTTAGTAGTGTGTATTTCCACTGTCATTGAGCTAAGGCCAGTATCACCACCATATAGTGACCATATAGTGGTTTACATCAGCACTGCAGACCATATTAGTGATTACCCATCCAATGACTCACGTGATGTCATCCTGATTGTAGTAATTCATTTTCCCTATTATTCCCCATCCGGCTTAGAACGCCATGCTGGGCCAGTTTAGAAAAAGTGTGGCTATGTATAAAGTTTAAAAATGGGTCCACAAATGCTAAAATATTGCACCATCGCACAGTAACAAGCTGACTTCATTTTCAAATATTTTTATTAAATTTTTCAATATAACAGTAATATTACAGTATCATATTACATGTGGAGTTAAAACATACAGAATAAATAAGGAAGGAAAAAGGGAAACTAGGAAAGAATAGGTAGAATTAAAAGTAATACTTTACTTTGTGTTACTATAAGCATGCACGAGAATGCTACACACAAACACACACACAGTCATGCTACATACAAATACACTCCATTCTATACACACTATTGGTTACACACTCATTGCATATTACACGCACACAACATAATTCACACATTGTTAGGCACACGAGTTCACACGTGGCGTTTTTTTCGTGTTTCCGCGGTGGTTTTAACCGCGTGATTTTGCTGCGAAAACGTGAAAAATAAGCATCCCATGCATTCCTATGGGATTCCACAATGCTGTGCTAATGCTGCGGTTTTTACCGCGTCGGAATTGCTTCGTGGTAAAAAATGCAGCATGCTCATTAATTTTGCGGAATCGCGGTGATCCCGCACCCATAGGAATGCATTGTTCTGCTTACTTTCCGCATGTGGCTGTGCACACCATTCGAAAAGTAAACAGAACATTTCCGGATGTACCCACGGTCCGGAGGAGAGGAAACTGTCCTCCGGGCTTTGGGAACCATATCCCTGTAAAAAATAGAATTTAAAATAAAAAATATTGTTATTCTCACCTTCCGACGTCCCGCGCAGCCTTCTCTCCACGCTCCCGATCCCAGTAAGCCTTTGCGAGCGATGACGTCCGTTCTCGCGGGATCGCGAAGTCTCGCGGTCATTTGCGCGACATCATTGTGAATGACCGCGAGACATCGCGATCCTGCGAGAACGGACGTCATCGCGGTAATTGTCGCAAAGGATTACTGGGACCGGGAGCGTGGAGAGAGGCGGGAAGGCTGCGCGGGACGTCGGAAGGTGAGAATAACAATATATTTTTTTTTTATTATTATTATTTACATTCTATCTTTTACTATTGATGCCGCATAGGCAGCCTCAATAGTAAAAAGTTGGTCACACTCGTCAAACACTATGTTTGACGAGTGTGACCAACCTGTCAATCAGTTCTCCAAGCGATGCTACAGATCGCTTGGAAAACGCTAGCAATTCTGCAAGCTAATTACGCTTGCAAAATGCTAGCTTTTCTGCGGGAGAATCGCCGGAATTTAAAATGCGATTTTCCCGCGGAATGGAATTCCGGATTCTCGTGGTAATTTCCGCTAGAGTTCCGCTACGTGTGAACCCAGCCTTTCACACACTCCTTGCTACACACACACATACTCATGCTACATACTGTGATAAAACACTCGGGATCGCCTTTGTTGGGGTCAAAGGTCACGTGCGTTCAGCATGAAACTCAGGCGCAGAGCTGGGATTCGTGTATAACTGACCCTGGGTCAGGTTTATTAACGGTGAAAGCAATGCATAAAGAAATAAAACATAAAACAAATCCTTGCCTGTCCGGCACTAACTAAACAATGGACAACCTAACTACCAACTGGCGGGCTTCTCCCGTCCAGCCAAACCACAGTTGCAGTGGGCACTGCTTCCACTCACGTGTGTCTCTCACACAGACAGGCTCTCTGTGTTCCCAGGCTGAGACACTCACACAACCACCTGGCATCCTTTTATATCCATTAGTAAGCAGGTGCGATACTGACCAGACTAGGCCACATAGGAAAGGAATCTGGGCGAGATATACCTGCCCTCATCCACTATTCCCACATGATTCTCACATATCCCCCCCCTCTGCTCAGACCACTCCGGTCGAGCAATGACACCCGCCAAACAGTGCACTCGGGACAGGGCATCTGCGTTTCCCATCTGTACTCCTGGGCGGTGCTCCACCGTAAAAGTGTAGGCCTGCAGGGCAAGGAACCACCTGGTCACCCGGCTATTCCGTTCCTTGTTCAAGTGCATCCACTTGAGAGGGGATGGTCAGTGATCAGCCTGAACTTTCGGCCCACCAGGTAATATTTGAGGGCCTCTAGAGCCCACTTAATGGCGAGGTACTCTTTTTCTATGACTGCATACCTTTGCTCGTGTTTATTCAGCTTCCTGCTGAGATAGACGACTGGGTGTTCCACTCCGTCCCTCACTTGTGAGAGTACGGCCCCGATACCGGTATCAGAGGCATCCGTTTGTACCACAAACTCGCTGCGGAAGTCCGGAGTCACCAGTACGGGCTGAGAGCAAAGTGCCCGTTTTAGGCTATGGAAGGCTTCTTCAGCCGCTAAACTCCATTTAATCATGACGTAGTCTTTCCCTTTTGTAAGATCCGTCAGGGGGGTAGCGATGGCTGCAAAATTGGGTATGAACCGGCGATAATAGCCGGCGATCCCCAGGAAGGCTTGCACCTGCTCCTTGTTGACAGGTTGTGGCCAGTCCTGAACCGCCTGAATCTTATCAACCTGGGGTTTAACAACACCCCTCCCAATTACATACCCCAAATACCGGGCTTCTTCTAGCCCAATGTGACATTTCTTGGGGTTCGCGGTTAGACCTGCCTCCCACAGGTCGTCAATCACAGCTTGTACTTTTTGGAGATGAGTCTCCCAGTCCAAGCTGTAAATGACAATTTTCGTCCAAATAGGCCGAAGCGTACTGCCTATGTGGCCTCAGGACTTGAGCCATCAGTCTCTGGAAGGTCGCCGGTGCTCCGTGCAGTCCAAACGGCATATACACATACTGAAATAAACCTTCCGGCGTAGCAAATGCCGTCTTTTCTCTGGCAGCCTCCGCCAGAGGGATCTGCCAATACCCCTTTGTTAGGTCTAGGGTCGTAATATACCGGGCTTTTCCTAACCGATCTATCAACTCGTCGACCCAGGGCATGGGGTAGGCATCAAATTTTGAGACCGCATTCAGTTTCCTGAAGTCATTGCAGAACCGGATGGTGCCGTCCGGTTTAGGAATTAGCACAATCGGGCTGGACCAAGCACTGTGCGATTCCTCAATGACACCTAACTCTAACATTGCCTTCACTTCTCGGGAAACGGCTTCACGGCGCGCTTCCGGGATTCGGTAGGGCTTTACGTGAACTGTGACACCAGGTTCCGTTACGATGTCATGTTTTATTAGCGTAGTCTGCCCGGGTTTTTCTGAGAAAAACTTTTGGTTGTGAAGTAGAAACTGCCTGACCTCAGTCTTTTGCCGCTCCGAGAGAGTCTCTGCAACCCGTACCTCCGGTACGGTATGCGAGCAGACAGGACGGGCCAGCTCCGCTGACAAGGCAGACCGATCATTCCAGGGCTTTATCAGATTTACATGATAAATCTGTTCAGGTTTCTGTTTACCTGCCTGGTATACTTTGTAGTTTAATTCACCAACTCTTTCCTTGATCTCAAAGGGGCCCTGCCACTTTGCTAGGAACTTACCGTGGGGACCAGGATCAACTCCCTATCTCCGGGTGCAAACGTACGGATCTTGGCGCCCCTATCATAGATTCTTTTTTGGGCTCCTTGAGCCTGTATCATGTGTTCTTTGACGATAGGCATAACAGCCGCAATACGGTCCTGCATTTGTGTGACGTGATCTATCACTGTTTTAAACGGAGTGACCTGACCCTCCCAGGTTTCCTTTGCAACGTCTAACAGTCCGCGAGGACGTCGGGCGTACAATAACTCAAAAGGCGAGAATCCCGTGGAAGACGGGTACTTCCCTGATGGCAAAAAGCAAATACGGAAGTAAATAGTCCCAGTTCTTCCCATCCTTGTCTATCACCTTTCTCAGCATCTGCTTCAGAGTTTTATTGAACCGTTCGACCAACCCGTCTGTTTGAGGGTGATACACGGATGTGCGTAACGGTTCGATTTGTAACAATCGGCAGAGCTCCTTCATTACCCTGGACATAAAGGGGTCCCCTGGTCGGTGAGGATCTGTTTTGGTATACCGACCCGACTAAACACATGCACCAGTTCCTTGGCAATCGTCTTGGTGGCCGTGTTACGCAAAGGGATGGCCTCCGGGTAACGAGTGGCATAATCCAAGATGACCAGGATATGTTGGTGTCCACGGGCAGACCGTGGAAGGGGCCCAACTAAATCCATCCCAATCCTCTCAAACGAGACTTCAATAATAGGTAGGGGTACCAAAGGGCTACAGAACCGGGGCTTAGGTGCAGAGGCTTGGCAGTCAGGACAAGACTCACAATATACACGGATATCGTGATGCATGCCTGGCCAAACAAAACAGTGTAATATCCTTTCGGTGGTTTTCTGGACTCCCAGGTGACCCCCCATCACATGTCCGTGGGCCAGGTCCAGCACCTGGCGCCGGTAGGGTTTTGGCACGACTAATAGTTGCACCGTATCTTCCCCCTTTTTCTCTATCTGATAGAGTAAATCATTCTCCAGAACCATGTAAGGATATGCCAGCCTAGAGCCAGGTTCTACGGGTACCCCATTTATCACTTTTACATTTGTCCTAGCCTGAGAAAGGGTAGGATCCTTTATTTGCTCGCTTTGGAAGTCATCTTTCTGAACTTCTAAATCCGGCAAACGGGAAGGTGGACGGCTGTCCGCCTCCTCCTCTTCCCTGGTCTCCTCCATATCACCCGCCATGACTGAAAACGGGAACTGCAGGTCATTTCCCGCAGACTCTTCCCCCGAGTCTTCCGGGGAGACCTCTTCCCGGGGTTCGGGACCCACACGCGCCCTGGGAGAAGAATCAAGTACACTATTACCCAAAGGCATCAACTGATTCTCCCACAATTGCCAGAAGTGGGGAAAATCCCGGCCCAGGATAACATCATGCAATAACGCCGGGACGAGTCCCACTTTATGTTGTACAGCCCCATAGGAAGTTGTAATGCATATGACCGTGGTGAGGTACGAACAGGTGTCTCCATGCACACACGTTACAGAAAATTTGTCTGATGGTCCAGTCGGGGCTGACACCAGACTGGCCTTCACCAGAGTCACCACACTTCCCGAGTCTAACAATGCCACCACATTTTTGCCATCAACAGTTAAATCACACAAGTGTTTTTCCACATCCTTTTGACCGGCATTCACACTCACAACCATAGACATGCGGTTTTTAGAGTCTGTGACGTCGCACTGCATGGGTTCAGTAGTGAGCCGACAGTTCGCAGCAATATGTCCCATCTCTTGGCAGCGGAAACACCTAACGGGCCCCTTGCTTAGACCATAGTTCGTTACTCTCGGTCTCGCAGTGCGGGCAGTCCCGTTTTCCTCCCCCACTGTCTTAGGGATTTTTCCATCTCCCCTACTCCCTGGAACAGTCTTACCGGTTCCACGTGGAGATGATGAAGAACGAGGTGGGGTAGTGTCGTCTCGGAGTCCTTCCGCCACGGAGTAACGTTCAACCAGATCCACCAGTTGATCTGCCGTCGTAGGATTTCCATGGCTTACCCACTTCCTCAGGGCTGGCGGTAGAGCTCTCAGGTACTTGTCCATGACGACTCTCTGGATTATCTCTGGCGCTGTCAGCACCTCGGGTTGTAGCCACTTCTTCGTCACGTGGATCAGGTCGAACATCTGTGACCGCGGTGGTTTATCCGGCTGATAAGTCCATTGATGCACTCTCTGTGCACGGACAGCGGTCGTCACTCCCAGCCGGGCCAAGATCTCGGCTTTCAGTTTGTCAAAGTCCTGCGCGGCTTCAGGCTCTAAGTCATAATAAGCCTTTTGGGCCTCACCGGAAAGAAACGGGGCAATCAGGCCGGCCCATCGTGCCTTCGGCCATTTTTCTCGCACCGCCGTCCGTTCAAACGTGGTCAGGTATGCCTCGACGTCATCTTCGGTCGTCATTTTCTGCCAGTACCGACTCACGTGAATCACTCTCGACTCGGCTTCCAGGTTAAGCTCAGGTAAGCTTGCCAAGCGCTGCGCCACCTGCTGGAGAAGCGAACGATCGGTAACTGTCATGTCCACCAACTCCTTCAGCTGGGCCATCATCACCCGATTAGCTTCTTGCTGGACGGCGGTGGACTGTACCAGCGCTTTCACCACGTCCTCCATGCTCATGCTTGCACAATGTGATAAAACACTCCGGGATCGCCTATGCTGGGGTCAAAGGTCACTTGCGTTCAGCATGAAACTCAGGCGCAGAGCTGGGATTCGTGTATAACTGACCCTGGGTCAGGTTTATTAACGGTGAAAGCAATGCATAAAGGAAATAAAACATAAAACAAATCCTTGCCTGTCCGGCACTAACTAAACAATGGACAACCTAACTACCAACTGGCGGGCTTCTCCCGTCCAGCCAAACCACAGCTGCAGTGGGCACTGCTTCCACTCACGTGTGTCTCTCACACAGACAGGTTCTCTGTGTTCCCAGGCTGAGACACTCACACAACCACCTGGCATCCTTTTATATCCATTAGTAAGCAGGTGCGATACTGACCAGACTAGGCCACATAGGAAAGGAATCTGGGCGAGATATACCTGCCCTCATCAACTATTCCCACATGATTCTCACAATACAAATACACTCCATTCCACATACACTGTTGGTTACACATACACTAGATATTACATACAATGCATGTTACACATGCTACATGTTACACACTGTGTAGAGGACAGATCAGCCTCCAAACTCTTCTTTTCCCTCACACTCATGCAGGGTAAAGACCGTGACATCATGAAAGGTCCTCGTAAACTTTTCTAATCTTGGAAACTGCACTGATAATGCAGGACTCGTGTTATAAGTGCATTTTGTGGCCGTGAAGGATGGGAAGTACTCAGCATGGCGCCTCTAATGTCAGCCCCGCTGTCATAACTTCTTCATGTTGTCTCCTTAGAATGTAACACCCTGCTGACTGGTTTTCCAGAATCCTTCACCTTCTTCCAGACCTTTATGCAAACTCCAAAGTACCATAGTCAATCATAGTAGGTCAGATAATAATAATTCCTGGGTGCACTACAAAAAACTAGTATGTGCTACCACCCAAATACAGTTGAAAACAGCATTTGGACCCCTTTCTCTTCAGGTCCGTCTTGGTTGTGTTTCTCAGCTGTTCTGGAACAGGTGCCAGTTCTTGGTTCCTTCCTTTAGGGCCAGTTTCCTTTGTGGAAGTCCATGCCATGTTATTGCTGTGACCCAGCAACCACTTTTTCCATTATCACCCAAGGCCTTTTAAAGAAGACTCAAACTGCCATGTGCCGTCTGAGTATTCGGTAGCTTTACATTCATGCACTTTTGGAGATTACCTCACCATCCATTTCTCTAAACTAGCTAATCATAATTTAAGCAAACGCCTGCTTGTTTATCATCTATCAGCATTTACTTCCTGACTCTTACCTGTTCCTAACCATTTGCCTGCTGTAAGCATAACAAACTCTTGTCTGCTAGAGTGCTGCTATACTGGTGCTGTTCACATTACAACACTGTTGCAACACTATGTGATCAACTCTGCAAACAAGTATTCAGTTGCCTTTTCATTTTTGATAACTTGCAGTTATCCATTTGTCTGCTGTAAGCAAAACAAACTTTTTTGTGCTATACTGGTACAGTTTATATTATAACACTGCTGCAACAGTGTGTAATATTTTCTTTAAGCAAGTATACAGTTTACCTGTTCATCACTTCTGCCTGTGGTTAACCATTTGTTTGTTAATTGACTACATATCTGTCATTTACCATTTGTCTGCTGATAGCAGACAACTCCCATTAACCATCTGTTTGCTGCAAGTTCTAGACTGATTATACAGTTACTGTTTATGTGTATATCCACACTCATGACAATGTCTCTTTTGGCATTTTTCTGTTCTACATGTCTGCCTGCCATCTTGCATGTGCTATTCCTCACTGATCCAGGTGCCGTCTGGCAACTCTTGCCCACTGTGGCATCATCTTCAGACAGTTGCTAACTCTAACCTACAGCTGAGAAAACCCACCTTACCAGGTGAGCCTGTAACATGTTCCAGTTCAATGAATAAGGGGATACCTGAATTAACTTTGTGATTTTGTGAATTGTTTTGTTATAGATTATTTATCACCTTATTTACTTTTTTCTGGTGTACAAGGGGACATGTTTTGACTTCAAGTAGCCAAGAAACCTTTAATAGGGTCTGGGCTGTCTCTTAAAATTGTCCGACCCAGTTGATGGTGGAAAAGGAAGCCACCTTCCTGCATACCACATGACCCCATAAATATCCTCCTCCATTAGTGGTTGTCTTGGTACATCTGCCATTCCTATATGACTATGTGGCGCCCCTGAGGCTCAGTCACCACAGGGGTACTGCACCTCCTCCTGAGGTGTGCTATCCCACCATTCAGGTAAGGTAGAGACTCCTGACCACGCTCCAACACCTGCACCCCACACCACAAAGTAGTGTAGCAAAGCACCTTCGGCGGATCCCTGCTTGGAGTATAGCAAAGCACTCATTGGTGGCTCCCTGCTTGGAACACGAAACGTGCTGGGAGGTGGGTGGAGTTAGATTACATTTCAAGGAGCGGGAAGGGTTTAAGTGAGTCAGTCAGTAGTTGGTTGGAGAGAGAAGAAGATCCCTAGAGAGAGGAATAGATGGATGGAAGTGCTGCAGCAGATCCCAGTGACCTGGGTCTGCTGGCACAGGAAAGGGAGAAAGAGAGCAACATAGACTGAAAGCCTGACTCTCCATAGAAACAAAGGTTTAGTACGGAACGTGAGGAGTAAAGAGAACAGAGGACATGGGTGAGAAGAGAACCCTTCCTAGAAGTTCTAAGCGCAAGGTCGGGGCCCGGTCCCCGAGGTTGTATGGATACTAATGGTCCTGCAGCAGACACCGGAGGAATAGAAGTAGTGACCACTTTATTCCCACATAAGACTTGGGGGCACAACAGCAGCTGGATAGTGAGCAGGGACTTAGTAGCAAGGAGTCCCCGAAGCAGGCTACAGCTGTCTGCCGTACAAGTAGAGTTCATAGGAACATCAGACAAGAGGAACTCCAGTGTAACTCAGTAGTAGGAGTACTTCATCTAAAGGCGCTATAAGAAGAGACGTTCAGAAAGGCACAAGTTGGCGGAGTGTTGGAAAGGAGTGCTTCATCTTGCCTTGAGGTTGACTGAGTCCCAGACCCGGAGGACACGGCACGGAAGCAGGCCCCTGTTTGTACAACAGACTGTGAGTAAAGCTTTGGAACTGCATGCTCTGGTGTCCTCCACTTATTCCTGCGTCAACCTGCCCAGCACTACTACATCCCCTGCGCCTGACACTACACCACCTAAGTGTCACCATATCTACTCAGACCTGGGACAACAGCCCTGCCTGTGGAGGGCCATACCATCACTGCTGCACCACACCATCAGTCCCAGAGGATCTGTCTGCAGCGTCATCCTAACATCTACATTGCCGAACACCACAGGTGGCGTCACGACTTATTCATTGACACTGAACATTTACAATGCGCGCCCAGGGCCACAGGCCGGGCCACAGCTACCATGACAACTCCCATTGAGATCCACCGGGCCCGGTACCGAGTACCCCACAGCCCTGGGTGTGAGGGCGTCCCAATTACAATGCCCCAGAAATGAGTAAAGCTTTGTTCAAAGGCTCAGCCAGTAGTGGCGTACATTTATGGTGGTGCTCAGGAAGGCGTTAATGAGATAAGATCTTGGGTCCGTTACTTTGAGTCATCTATTAATTTATGAAGCACATTGGCTCACCTCAGAATATCCTTTTGATATGAGAACCATCGCAATGGTCAAATGATGGCCATGGGTTCAACTGACCCCTATTGTACAGAGAAGATTCTTCTGGGGAATATCCAAATCACCAAGACATTTCATCATGATCTTCACTATAGCTCCTAACAGGATGGAGAAGAAGTCCTTTATGGTGTCCAAAAAGGAAACTTTTTAATTCCTTCAAAACTTTTTGCTTCTTTTTTTTTTTAACTTTACTTTTCCCTTGAAAACACAGTTGGCCATTAAGGAGTTAAAGAGAATTAGAAAATGTAGAAGCGCGGAGTTAAGCATAATTTAATCCATCTTGTAAATGAACAGGCTTCTTTCTAGCAGGGCCCTTGGGTTCAATGCGCGTGTCTATCACATAGAAGTGAATGATAACGACGCACATTATTAGTTCATAGAGCGAAACTATTGAAAGCCTGATTTGTGAACACACTTTTGGAAATAAGTCACAGAATAGGATATGAAATTCAGGACCTCATAAAAGTCTAATTAGATTATCATAACGGGAGCATAGAAAATGCAGTAGTCCTTTAACGCTCTTCGGCGTGGTCTTCCTACATACCATTTCCTCGTATAATTATATTCCGTTAATTGGTGTGTTCAACCAAAACATTCTCGGTTTCACTTTGTAAATAATAAATGAGAGATGCAGCAGAGGGGAAAATTCAATTCATGTCTTTAGCAATGTCTATTAAGAGGCCATTCGGAACCTGCTACATGTGCAACCAATAACTGCTTGTGTCCGGTAGTTTGTTACTTAGCCACTTGACTGAAGTACCTTGGCATATTGTGGAAATGAAGGTGGGTCACCTACGTTAATGAACACGACCCTATCGTAACTCAGTAGAATCTTCGCGTACCGATTCATTATATGGCTCCCATAATACAGTGCCTGAACGAGGCTGGTGTCGGGACAGGCGGTGCAAAAGATCTCGAAGATAAATACATACATTACTTGTCAATTCTCTTAAGATATCCAGGAAAACCCCTGAAAAAGTACGAATTTAAGGCACCACACAAATCTTCCGCAAGGTTGCACCCTACAAACATTTCTTAACTATGATGCCAATACCATGGAGGCTAAATGCATATTCAGGGGGGTAGAAAAAGGAAATGGTTGAGGCTTACCTAAATGACATGCGGGATTTTTTTAAAAAATGGGGTCGTGTTAAAGTTATCATTTTTAACTAATGGAATGTTTTGGAGGCTCATACAATAGGTGGAGACCTCCCACACTTCTAAAAGAGTCAGCAAGTCTCTAAAACTTTTCCAGAAATCTGGTGAAAGCCAGTGATACAAGGAGGTATTTTCTTTCAGGAATGCAGGGAATCGAGCTTTGAAAGGTTGTGAGCAAGCTACTGAAAAGTGGGGATTTGATGTATATGGGTGTTGCTTCATAAAATATTATTCTCTGCCAAATTGCTTAGATATTCCTGAATACTTCAGGATAGTTCCTCATCCTGGTTTCTTGCCTTCAAAACTTTGCCAGTATGGTTTGTACCTCAAAAAATTATCTAATAAAGCAAATTCAAAATTTTTTATGGAGTATGGTGGAGATTACTGCACCACTGATGATTTATATTTATCTCAAGGGTCTGGTCTTGACCCATGAAGGGAGTCGCTGGGTCTGCAACGCTGCTGATATCTTCAATTGATTCCATAGCCTTAAAGTTATCCCAATCTCTGATGATCTTCCAGAGCACCATCAAATCCATTATCATCAAATGGAAAGAACATGGTACCGCAACACACCTGCCAAGAGAGAGCCGTCCACCAAAACTCTCAGCCCAGGCAAGGAGGGTATTAATCAGAGAGGCAGCAGAGAAACCAAAGGTAACCCCGAAGGAGCTGCAGCGTTTCCAAGCAGAGACTGGAGTATCTGTCCAGACGGCCACAATAAGCCATAAGAGGTGGCCTTTATACAAGAGTGTGCAGGAAAAAAGGTTTTACTTACACACAAAAATGGTAAGGCTCATTTTGAGTTTGCTGAAAGACGTAGGTGACTCCCCAAATGTATGGAGGAAGGTGCTGTGGTCATATGAGACAAAAAATTTACTTTTTGACCACCAAGGTAAACGCTACGTCTGGCGCCAAACAGCACAGTTCATCACACTAAGAACACCATCCACACAGTGAAACTTGGTGGCAGCATCATGCTGTGGGGATGGTTTTTGGCAGCAGGAATAGGGAAAATGGTCTGAGTTGAGGGGAAGATGGTTTGAAATACAGGGATATTCTTGAGCAAAACCTGTTTCAGTCTATTAGTGTTTTGAGACTTGGACAGAAGTTCACTTTTCAACAAGACAATGATCCAAGGAATACTGCTAAAGCAACACTTGAGTGGTTTAAGGTGAAATGTGTAAGTGTTTTGGAGTGGCCTAGTCAAAGCACAGACCTTAATCCAATTGAGAATCTTTGGTCAGACTTGAAGATTGCTGCTCACTAGAGGAAACCATCTAAATGGAAGGAGCTGGAACAGTTTTGTCTTGAGCAATGGGCAACAATTTAATTAGCAAGATGTGGAAAGTTCATAGAGACTTATCCAAAGCGACTTGCAGCTGTCATTGCTACAGAAGGAGGCTCTATAAAGTACTGACTTTAGGGGGGTGAATAGTTATGCACACTAAAGTTTTCAATTATTTTGTCTTATTTATTGTTGCTTCACAATAAAGAGAAAACCAAAAGTTCATAGTTGTAGGCATGTTCTCTACATGAACCCATGCAAACTCTGAGGCTATGTGCACACGTCCAGAATTCCCACGGATTTTATGCGTTTTTGCCACGTTTTTATGCTGCGAAAACGTGGGGTAAATGCTGCGAAAACACATATAATAAGCAACACATTTTATTCAACGGCACTCCGCATTGCTATGCTAATGCTGCGTATTTTTCTGCAGCGGAATCGCATCGTAGAAAAATCCGCAGCATGCTCATTCTTTGTGCGGAATCGCGGCGATTCCGCTCACATAGGATTGCATTGAACCGCTTACTTTCCGCATGTGGCTATGCCCACCATGCGCAAAGTAAGCGGATCATATGCGGATGGTACCCAGGGTTTAGAGGAGAGGAGACTGTCCTCCAGGCCCTGGGTACCATATCCCTGTTAAAAAAAAAAGAATTAAAATAAAAAATAGTGATATACTTAACTTCTGGCGTACAAGAGATGTCAGCTTTGATGAATGTTGGGCAGGCGTGGCCATGCACCATCCAGGCTCTGCCCATGCCCTGTCTATTCTCCGCCCATTTAGGTAGAGCTGATTCAACCTAGAAACGCCAAAAGTTGCAAAATTTTGTGACTTTTCAAAGCTTTTATGCTACTTCTGTGGCGTTAAAGCTTTGATAAATTGACCCCTTTGTCTTTGCTGATCATGGCAACCAAATAGAATTGTTTAAATTTCTTATTCTGCTCTGCAAAACTGAAATCTGAGTTTTGACTGGTTGCGATGAGCAACCAAGACAGTTTAACTGTTGGACAGTTTTGTTGAACTATGCCCAATATTTTTCCAAAACTCTTATTTTGGAGGCTTAAAGGGGATTATTCAGTTTCAAACATTATTGCTCCAAAGGCTCAGGGAGGCATAAAAACAAACAAACCCACTGTTTTACTCACTCTACTAGGGTCCAGCGTTGTTTCTCGCAGCTGCTACAGTCTTTGTTGTTCGTCTGCAGCAGCGACGTAATATTCACGGTGCGGCAGTCAATCACTGAGCACAGCAGCCCTGCTGATGTAGACAGCACTACCTGCTGACCTTAGTGATTGGCTGCCGCACTCATAACAACTGGAGCAGAGGCTAAGGGGACGGCGTTGGACCCGAGGAGGTTGACTAAAAGCTCAGATAGTTTTTTAGTCCCCATAAGCCCTTAAATAACATAATATAGACTCAAGATCAGACCTCTCCTTCTCAAAATACAGATCTCAAACCACAAACCACTAGAGATCCTCTCTCCAGCCCTGCTGAACCAAGACTGCCTCTGGAGCCCAGCTGTTTAAGGCTGTGTGCCCATGTTGCGTTTTTTAAGCTTTTCCGCAGCATTTTTGCCGCCGCGGAAATGCTTAAAAAACACTAATAAAACGCATTCCCATGCAATCCTATGGGATTCCGCAATTGGTGTGCTAATGCTGCCGATTTTTCCGCTGCGGAATCACATAGCGGTAAAATCAGCAGCATGTTCATTAATTCTGCGGAATTGTAGCGATTCCGCCGCCAAAGGATTGCATTGAAATGCTCATTTTACGAATGTGGCTATGCCCACCATGCATAAAGTGAGCGCTTCATGTGCGGATGGTACCCAGGGTCTGGAGGAGAGTAGACTCTCCTCCAGGCCCTGGGTACCATATTCCTGTAAAAAATAGAATTAAAATAAAAAATAGGGGGTGAATATATGGATTACCCCATTTTAGAGATGTGAAGAATAGGTGGGCACACTGAAGCTCAGTGAAAGAATGACCATGTGGTTGAAAATCAGTGCTTCCACTGGAGTGGGATGAGTTGATGGACCGATTATCAATATGATAGAATGGCATCTGCCATTGTAGATGGGTAGAGGTGCTTTGTACCTGTAGCATCGTAACATTGAGCTAATTTCAGCCTTTGCTTGGAGTCACAATACCTGAATCAGATGAATGCATGGCCAAGAAGATGTAATCTATAGTAATCTTTGGTATATAAATTAAAGAGAACCTGTCAGCAGGTTTGTGCACAGTAACCTACAGACAGTGTCAGATCAGCACCGTTATACTGATTAAAATGAGACCTTGGGTGATGAAGTCCGTCTTGTGGTTGTTGTTTAATCTTTATTTTCAGTTAATGATATGCTGGTGCTCCGGGGTGGGCCTGTGGGTGCTACAGCGCAGGTGTCAGCAGCGCCATCTTGGAGGAGAATTTTTTCTTCTCTAGCAAGATGGCACCGCCAGCGCCTGTGCAGTACCGGCTTTCAGATCACCAGTAGCTGCTACTGCGCAGGTGAGGCTGGCGCCATTCTCAAACTGATTTTTTTTAATGAATTTATGGATAACATCAAAGAAATTAATAACACATTATAGATGCGATCATGCTGCAGCGCAGGCACCTCTGCCTGCAGAAGGGGATTTTTTTTCTATATATATATATATATATATATATATATATATATACAGTATATATATATGTATGTATATAAATCCAACAATGTAGACCAGCTCACTCCTGTGAACCACCTGGAACCTCAGCTGACCTGGTTAACTCCGTTGTGCCCGGATCTGGATGTAGGAGTCCATCCATACAAATGTGAACAACGACAAAGCAAAGTCCAGCAATAACGTGAGCAATCCAGGATGCTGTTAAAAAAATTTTTCTTTTTATTCATAAATCCATTAAAATGCAATGGTCCAAGCAGTTCAAAACATAGATTCTGGACCGTGAAGAAGGCGGGTTCTACCGCTGAAACGCGTAGTCCTATCTGCACGACTTTCCTGCGTTATTGCTGTTTTGAACTGCTTGGACCATTGCATTTTAATGGATTTATGAATAAAAAGAAAAACATTTTTAACAGCATCCTGGATTGCTCACGTTATTGCTGAACTTTGCTTTGTCGTTGTTCATATATATGTATATATATATTGTGAGGTGCCAAGGGGAGAGGTACTAGAAAACAGGTATATTTCTCCCCGTTTCATTTCATATGTCTCCCTGTACTGATGATAAAGCCAGTTTATTTCACTGTGATCCAGTCCTGGTTTCCTTAGTGATCAGCATGGAAAGGACTGGTAGTTCCCCCTCCACTTATTCAATCCAGGTTTTGGTTTCCTGACTGGTCCAGCTGATATAATCAGGAGGAGCTGGGATCTCTCAGTCTATCTCGTCTGCTGAGCTGGGAGCTGACACAGTAAGATTACATGGACTTCTTTGCTGTTATATAGGTTTATTTTGTAGTTAGCCTGCTATTGTTAGTTAGTGGCCAGACGGCCTTAGATGTTTTATTTCATGTTTGGCATGTGTAACATTGAATAACAAGTGTGCACAATAAATATGCCGTGTCCATATTCATGTGGAACTTGCTAGTCTGCTGAAGTGACTTCATAGCCACACGCTTGTGCCAAAGCAAAGATCCCAGCTGAGCTATCTATTCCCCACAAATGGTGTTTCGAATGCGGGCAACTGTGGCTGCTGGACTGTGACTGCAGAGAAAACGCTGTTTACTGGCTGAAAGCTTCTGCACTTTTGAAGACCCAAGAGTCCAGTAATATGGAGGAACTAGTGAAGCAGTTATTGCAAGCAAATGTGCAACAACAGCAGACTATTACTTGCTTCCAGAAGGCTCTGGAGCAGCAACACCAGATGCAGCAAGAGCAGTTGGAGGCAATAAAACAGGCCTTGGTTCGGCAACCCCGAGATGAGGGAGACCGTGCACAAAGCACTGCTAGTGCGCAGAAAGCCGTACAGAAGACTTTGCTTAAAATGACCGCAGACGATGATGTGGAAGCATACCTCACCGTGTTTGAACGTATTGCAGAACGTGAGCACTTACCGCTGGACAGATGGGCTGAGGTAGTTGCTCCATTTCTGAGCGGAGATCCGCAAAAGGCCTATTACGATCTGAGTGGAGCGGATGCTATGGACTATATCAAACTCAAAGGCGAAATCCTGGCAAGGCTGGGAGTAAACACGTATGTACGCGCACAGAGGGTGCATTTATGGAATTTTGTGGCGCATCAGCCAGCCCGCTCACAAATGCATGATCTCATCCATCTAGTAAAAAAATGGCTGCAACCAGAGGCTTTGACGTCCGCACAGATGGTGGAGCGTGTCGTTCTAGACAAGTACCTGTGGTCCTTACCCGCTAAGATCCAGAGGTGGGTTGGACAGGGTGACCCAACTACCGCTGACCAGTTGGTGAATATGGTCGAATGCTACAATGCATCTGAAAGCCTACTCCAAGGGAAGTTAGCACCCCACTGGCTCCCCAAGAAATCGCTGGAGAGTCCTGCGAAACCTACTTCATCTTCAAAAGAAGAGAACGTCACAATGAAGGGTAGCAGACCTACATAGGACTATGGAGGTGGTACGGGCTCACATCAAGCCAGTAGACCTCGTCTGGGATCTCCATCGAGGAGACAAGGGCCTATACAATGTTGGCGATGTCGCGGGCTTGGCCATGTAGCAGCTAACTGCCCAATGACTACAGAGCCAATGGACTGTAACGCTATGAGGCGTCTTTCGTTATATGTGCAGTCAGTCTGTGTGGTGGAGACCCTCACGGGAAATGAACAATACGTGTGCCACATCGAGGTTGACGGTTATAGTGTGAATGCCGTCTTGGATTCCGGCAGTCAAGTAACTTTGGTACATGCCAGTTTGGTGGACTCTAGTGCCCTAACGAACTTAACCGTGGGCATTAGTTGCATCCATGGGGATACTAAGAACTACCCCACTGCTTGGGTTACTCTTGCCACGCCAGTAGGGACCAAAAGACATCAGGCGGCAGTCATAAAGTCTATGGGACACAGTGTAATCCTGGGGAGAGACTTTCCCTTATTTTGGGACTTGTGGAACTTCAAAAGTGGCATGAACCCTCTAGTTGAAGACGGTACTATGGAGCTAGCCCCTGAACCATTGTAGCAAGACGACGGAGAATCCATCTCAGAGGAAGTACTAGAATCTGCGGACTCTCCTCTGGCTGTGTATGCAGGCGAGGCAGACCAGCTAGAGGATGTTTTAGAAATGCCTGATCTTGAGGTGGCCCGTGGTAAGTTCAGGACCGCTCAGCACCAGGATCCTACTCTAGCAAGGGCGTGGGAAAACATAAAGGTCTCCGAGGGAAGACCATTGTACCCAGGGGCTCAAAATGAGTTCCCACACGTGGCGGTGCAGCAGGATATGTTGTATCACATAGACAAGGTGCGAGGGGTGGTGGTAGAACAACTAGTGGTACCTAAGTCCTTTCACCAGGTAGTTTTGGAGTTGTCACATAAACATCCCTTGGGAGGACACCTGGCAGTAGAAAAGACAAAACACCGTATTCTGCAACGTTTCTTTTGGCCGGGTCTAGTGGGAGACAATACCCAGTACTGTCGGTCATGTCCTACGTGTCAAGTGACCGCACCTATGTCACATTTTTGAAGCCCCTTAGTGCCCTTACCAATAATAGAGGTGCCCTTCGAGAGGATAGCAATGGATATAGTCGGTCCATTAGTTAAATCTGCCAGGGGTCATCAGTACATTTTGGTAATATTGGATTACGCCACGCGTTATCCCGAAGCAGTGCCCTTGCGGAATGCCAATGCGAAATCAATTTCAAAGGAGCTGGTTAATATGTTTTCCCGCACCGGCATTCCGAAAGAGATGCGTACGGATCAAGGGACCCCCTTTATGTCTCGTATACTTAAGGATTTATGTAAACTACTAAAAATCTCCTATTTGCGTACCTCAGTATATCACCCTCAGACTGACGGTTTGGTGGAGCGCTTTAACAAAACCTTAAAGGGAATGTTGAAAAGGGTGGTGGATAAGGACTGGAGAGATTGGGATGCCCTACTACCATACCTCCTGTTCGCTATACGTGAGGTACCCCAATCCTCCACAGGCTTTTCACCTTTTGAGTTGGTTTATGGGCGGTGTCCTAGAGGCCTGTTAGATATTGCCAAGGAGACTTGGGAACAAGAGGTGACTCCTTATCGCAGTGTAATTGAACACATAACACTTACGCAGGACCGAATTGCAGCAGTTATGCCAATAGTTAAAGAGTGTTTAGAGCGCGCACAACATGCCCAAAGCACGGTATACAACCGAGTGCCAAAAACACGAGTCTTTCAACCCGGAGACAGGGTGTTGGTATTGGTGCCTACCGTAGAGAATACATTTCTTGCGAAATGGCAGGGACAATGCGAAGTGCTGGAACGAATAGGTGAAGTAAATTATAAGATACACCAACCAGACAAGAGAAAGCCCGAACAAATATACCACATAAACTTGCTTAAGGCCTGGCGGGACAGGGAGAGTCTGGTGGCAGGAGCTGCCCTTGAGAATGGGCCTCGAGGGGCACCACCTTCTAAGGTAAAGGACCCCCAGGTAACTCCACCAGAAGTGGGTATTGCAGACACGCTCTCCGAAAGCCAAAAACGAGAGACCAGGGAGTTCATACAGAGGAACGCAGATATTTTCTCGGAACTTCCTGGTCGGACTCACCTAATTAAACATGACATTGTTACTGATCCACAGGCGCGGGTACGGCTAAAACCATATTGAATTCCGGAGGCTCGGAGACAAGCCATTGCCCGGGAAGTAAAGAAGATGTTAGAGCTCGGGGTCATTGAGGAGTCCCGGAGTGATTGGGCTAGCCCTATCGTACTGGTGCCCAAACCCGATGGGACTATCCGATTTTGTAACGATTTTTGGAAAGTAAATGAAGTATCGAAATTCGATGCCTACCCGATGCCAAGAGTCGATGAACTGATAGAGAGACTGGGTTTGGCCAGGTACATATCCACTATTGAGTTAACAAAAGGTTATTGTCAGATTCCCCTCACGGAATCAGCCAAAGAGAAAACTGCCTTTGTTACGCCCCAGGGATTATTCCAGTACCGAGATATGCCATTTGGGTTGCATGGTGCCGCAGCCACCTTCCAACGACTAATGGATATTGTCCTAAAACCCCATGGCCAGTATGCATCCGCGTACTTGGACGACATCATTATCTTTAGCGATGACTGGGACACGCATTTGTCAAAAGTACAAGCCGTCTTAGACTCCCTAAAAACAGCTGGGTTGACTGCCAATCCCAAGAAATGTACGTTGGGATTGGAAGAGGCTCGCTATCTGGGATATAGCAAAGGATTGGCGTCGTGAAGCCTCAAGCCAATAAAGTGGACGCTATTAAAAATTGGCCACGACCGGTAACCAAAAAACAGGTTGGAGCTTTTTTAGGGATCGTTGGTTATTATAGGCGGTTCATCAAACATTTTGCGACCATCGCAGCTCCTCTCACAGATCTTACTATGGGGTCGAAATCTGTCACAATAAAGTGGAACGCAGAAGCAGAGGAGGCCTTTCAGCGATTGAAAACAGTCCTCTGTGACCAACCAGTGTTGGTTGCACCAGACTTTAAACGGGAGTTTATTGTCCAAACGGACGCCTCTGGGGTGGGCCTCAGCGCGGTTTTGTCTCAAGAAGTAAATGGCGAGGAACACCCAGTGGCCTATCTAAGCAGAAAGCTTACGAGGGCAGAAAAGAACTACAGTGTAGTTGAGCGGGAAGCCCTGGCTGTGAAATGGGCCCTGTGCACCTTGCGCTATTATTTACTAGGTCGCCAGTTTAGACTAGTGACGGACCATTCGCCCTTAACGTGGATGTCCCGGGCAAAAGAAGGCAATGCGCCGGTGACACGCTGGTTCTTAGCATTACAAGGGTTTAAATTTTCCGTTGAGCACAGGGCGGGCACAGCGCACAGAAATGCAGATGCGTTGTCTAGAACGCACTGCTTGGTGACTCGTCGTGTCCGACCCCACGGGCTCGAACAGAGGAGGGGGGTGTGTGAGGTGCCAAGGGGAGAGGTACTAGAAAACAGGTATATTTCTCCCCGTTTCATTTCATATGTCTCCCTGTACTGATGATGAAGCCAGTTTATTTCACTGTAATCCAGTCCTGGTTTCCTTAGTGATCAGCATGGAAAGGACTGGTAGTTCCCCCTCCACTTATTCAATCCAGGTTTTGGTTTCCTGACTAGTCCAGCTGATATAATCAGGAGGAGCTGGGATCTCTCAGTCTATCTCGTCTGCTGAGCTGGGAGCTGACACAGTAAGATTACATGGACTTCTTTGCTGTTATATAGGTTTATTTTGTAGTTAGCCTGCTATTGTTAGTTAGTGGCCAGACGGCCTTAGATGTTTTATTTCATGTTTGGCATGTGTAACATTGAATAACAAGTGTGCACAATAAATATGCCATGTCCATATTCATGTGGAACTTGCTAGTCTGCTGAAGTGACTTCATAGCCACACGCTTGTGCCAAAGCAAAGATCCCAGCTGAGCTGTCTATTCCCCACAATATATATAAATATATATTAAGTACCAAAAAAATCCCCTGTTAATGGGAAATAAGTAATAGCATAACTCAGAAAACAGTATATATCAACAAAGAGCCATATCTCAACTATTAAGTGAAAATTAAGGACCAAAAGAGTTTTAGCATAAAAAATAAATTTTATTGCATAATAATTAAAAACAACAGCAGAGCAACAATGCTAAAACAGGCAGTGGTAGACATAAATGGTAGATGATATCTAGAAAAGAATCCAAGTGGAAAGGGCATTACTCCCTCAAAGTACTCAATGATAAATCACATCCATGTAGTGTAAATATAATCTAGAGTGCCTTATTCATGAATCTGCCATATTTTATATAGTAGAGGTAATAGAGAGTATATCTTTTGCCAAAGAATTTATTTTAATAAATTCACTAGAATGTTAATTCTCAGCTGAGAAAAAAATGGGACCAATATAGTGTAATGTACATGACGCCGTGAGCAGTAACCACCACACGGAGAATAGATTAAATAGGTTACAAAAAGCTGCACCAAACATATGAGCTCACATAAAGTGGCAAAAGTTACAAATAAATACAAGTAATTGCCACAATGTGAGCCGGCATATTCACGAAGAGCAACATAAATAAACAGTTAGTTGCTCAGCAGAATAAACCACATATTAATGTGAATAAAACTGGGTGCAAATTGAAAAGAAAATGCAAATAATAACCTCAGCAAATATTGGCGCAGATAAGCCCATACAAATGACCAAACTAAGGCCAAAGCAAAGTATTCTCTACTAGGCAGAGAAAAAAAGACCTATTCATGCAAGTTGAACCGGATAACAATTGAAAAATAGAGTAACGTAACACTTACATGAAGTGACTATGTGCTGCCACTGCCTGCCGCCTCTACGCGCGTTGCGCCTTGGCTTCCTCAGGAGGCGTAACTCACACTAGCCCCGGAATTGATATATATAGGGTCAATAGGCAATAAACCACATCGCGCAACAGGTGTCATCCCGATTGAGCACATGCGCAATGCCAGACCACAAGACTCCCCATTCAGAAGTCTGAAAGTAAGTGACGCATGCGCTGATGTATCCCGACTCAGTAAATCAGAGATCCTCCTTCAGCGCTCATAGGGAGCAAATGGATACCGCTGCATAAGCAGCAGAACACCACAAGCGCACCTGGTGAGCGTGTCAGGAGATCTCAAGTAGGGAAAATCCTGGGCATGCGTACCAATCAGACAAAAAAACAAAAGAAAAAGATATGATCAAAATGTGAGCAACATTTGTAAAAATATTACTGAAAAAATGATAAAGTGTATAGAATAAAAACAAAAAATTGGATACTAGTGCCAAATGGATTATGCAGAAAATGAGACAAGTGATTTGGTGAATAAAATACAGAAAATAATATCGATAATATCCCCAATAATCAATCCCCAAAATAATGGGGACAAAAAGATGCTACCTAACAATAATGATAGTGATAAATAAGTACCAAATAAATTGTACAGAATATGTAACTAACAGTATTGGTGAACAATAATAAAATACATAGAATATAATAATATTAATAATATCCCCAATGTTCATTCACTCAATCAATGAGGACAAATATCCCAAAGTCTTCTTCTTTGTGAGTGAGATACGCTTCATTTTCTGTGTAATAAACAAGATCCACAACCAAGAGCAGACTGAATGAGGTAAATCGAATGGAATGGAAACTAAAAATAATAAGAATAAAAAAAATATTAAAAACCGAAGCAAAAAATAAAAACCATGTATACACAATATGAGAAATTTTATTTATATTATAAAAAGGATCCAAAACCATTATTCTCATTTAAACCCACTGGTATCATCGTGTTAAGCCTATAGATCCATCTGCTTTCTACCTGTGAAAGAGTTTGAAATAAATTTCCACCCCTCGTACCCAACGATACCTGATCAATTGCAAAAACACGAAGATCATCAGCACGAGAATGATGAAATGCACGAAAATGCCTCGGTAATGTCTTCAATTGGTCCAGATCCTTAGCCTCCTTAGATTTTTCGATATCTCGAACATGCTCGCGAATTCTAATTCTAAGCTCTCTTGTAGTCATTCCTATGTAAATCTTTTTGCAAGAACAACTTGCATAATATATCACACCCTTAGATGAACAGGTAAGGCATTTTCTGATTGAAAAGGTCTTGGAATGATCTGAATTTTGAAATGTATTCATTTTAAGTGTATTAGAACATGCTTTACAAGTTCGACAAGGGTAAAATCCTTGGAGTTCACCAAAAATACCCTTTTGTACTTTTTCGTTGGAGGTTAGATGACTCCTTACAAGTAGATCAGAAAGATTTTTAGATCTTTTGGCTGTAATACAAGGTCTAGATGGCAATGTCTTTTTCAAAATAGGATCTATTTGTAACACATGCCAGTGTTTATTGATTATACCAGTAAAGTTATCCCATTGATCATTAAACGGGGTAATTAGACGAACTTGATTATTATCCCTAGGTTTGGAATTTCTCTTGTATAGCAATTGATCCCTAGGGATTTCTTGTACTCTATTATAAGCTCTACGAATTTGCCTATGACCATATCCTCTTTCTCTAAATCTGGAATATAAATCTGCAGCTTGATTTTGGTATGTCTTTTCCGAAGAGCAAATCCTCTTTGCTCGCAAAAACTGCCCCACTGGAATTGAGCGTATAGTGGATTTTAGATGAGAGGACTTAGCGTGTAGAATTGAATTAGTGGCCGTAGGTTTTCTATATATATCAGTCGATACAGATCCATCATCATTGACTGAAATATCGATGTCCAAAAAACTAACTCTCTTCCCATAGGAATAAGTGAGTTTTATGTTCAGATCGTTATCATTCAATGCAGACATGAATGTTTTTAATTCATCCAACGGGCCCTCCCATACAAACATCACATCATCTATGTATCTCATCCAATTGTGGGCCTTTTCAATATTGGTAACAGGAGAACACTGAAAGATTTCCCTCTCCCAAAAACCCAAAAATAAATTGGCATAAGCCGGAGCACAAGCCGCCCCCATGGCTGTACCTTGAGTTTGCAAAAATACTTGTTCTTTAAATAAAAAACAGTTGTGCGTCAGAATAAATTCTAACAGAATAATTATAAGGGCTGCCAAAAGGGGGTCCAAATTACTATTTCTCAAAAACCAGGAGGTAGCTCTAAGTCCCTGGTCATGGCGAATGGAGGTGTATAACGCCTCCACATCAGCCGTGACAAGGATCATATCATCTCCCAGATGTAGCTGGTCTAACCTCCGTAGAGCCGCAGTTGTATCAAGAATATGGGAGGGTAGAGTGGTCACCAAGGGCTTCAGATAGTAATCTACTATCTGACATATCAGTTCACTAAGTCCTTCCTTTCCGGACACGATAGGACGGCCGGGCGGATCCTCAATGTTCTTATGTATTTTTGGGATTAAATATAAAGTGGGCAGTTTAGGTTTTAAAGATTCAACAAATTCCAAAAGTGATTTGGGGATAATACCCTTCTCATGTGCCTCTAACAGAATATCATTTAGTTCTTTATGATATGCAGGAAGAGGACTGAAAGTCAATTTTTTATAGCAATTAGTGTCCGATAATAATTTATGAGCCTGTTTTTCATAAAGGTCACGTGGCCAAAGAACAAGATTGCCACCTTTATCGGCTCTTTTAAAGATTACATCTTTCCAACCTTGCATTTCCATAATTGCTTTTTTATCACTCATAAAAGTTGGATTAAAGCGATAGTTTTTCTTAAGTTCCTCTATATCATGAGTGACCAATCTCACAAAAGTCTCAACTGCCGAGCATGTGTTAAGGTTAGGAAATTTTTTTGATTTATTAAACAAGGAAACGGGAAAAGAACTCACCGCTTCCATAGGGTTGCTCTCCTCTGCTAAGGATTCTAAAATTTCCAGAGCAGCTTTCTCTTCCTCAGAATTGAGTGACAATCCCATAGTACTTTTCTCATGGAATCTCTTTAGTATCAGTTTTCTCGCGAACAGGTGAACATCTTTTATGACCGTGAAGGAATCTAATTGTTGAGATGGAGAAAAGGATAAACCTTTTTCTAACAATTCTACCTGTTCATTAGATAAAATATGCGAGGATAGATTAATTACCTTAGGTTTATCATTTCTCCTGGTACCAGAGTTAGATTGATATCTTGCACTTCCTCTGCCCCTACCACCATATCTTGTTTTAATACGTCTGGGAGTATAATATTCCCTTTCGTGAGTTGAAGTGGTATTACTGGATATAGAAGACACCGAAGACACAGATGAACTTCTTATCTCTGATTGTTTCTGATCTTCTACTGAAATTCTATTTTGCCAACGAAAGACTTTTTTCTGATCATAATCCATCACATCACGTTGATATTTTTTCATTTTATTTTTACTGATCTGTTGTTCCCATTTCTCCATATCATGATTGAGATCCTGAAAGAAATTTTCCAGGGCCTCTTTTGACAATTTGGCTACCAACTCTTCTTGTAATTTGTTCAGCTCAATATCCAATTCTTCCAAAATAGAAGCATTTTTGATATTGATGATCTCCATAAAAGACATAGAGCATGCTGAGGAAACACTTTCCCATTTAGATATTAACTCAGTATCATCCAGACTAAAGGTTGGATAGAGTTGTATCCGCAGGCCACGTGGAATGATTTTTTGTTTAATATAATTATCTAGGGATGTTTTAGTCCACCAAATCCTAGTTTTTTTATTAACCAAGTTTTTATATTTCATCATTAATCCTTTATCATCATATTGGGTATGATTAAAATTAGCAATTGAGCTCTGTTTGAATAAATCCAATGCTTTATCCTGCCAGACCTTTTCCCTGGCTTTGAAATCCATCATAGGGAATTAAACTGTGGTAAAACAGAAAATATACATTAAGTACCAAAAAAATCCCCTGTTAATGGGAAATAAGTAATAGCATAACTCAGAAAACAGTATATATCAACAAAGAGCCATATCTCAACTATTAAGTGAAAATTAAGGACCAAAAGAGTTTTAGCATAAAAAATAAATTTTATTGCATAATAATTAAAAACAACAGCAGAGCAACAATGCTAAAACAGGCAGTGGTAGACATAAATGGTAGATGATATCTAGAAAAGAATCCAAGTGGAAAGGGCATTACTCCCTCAAAGTACTCAATGATAAATCACATCCATGTAGTGTAAATATAATCTAGAGTGCCTTATTCATGAATCTGCCATATTTTATATAGTAGAGGTAATAGAGAGTATATCTTTTGCCAAAGAATTTATTTTAATAAATTCACTAGAATGTTAATTCTCAGCTGAGAAAAAAATGGGACCAATATAGTGTAATGTACATGACGCCGTGAGCAGTAACCACCACACGGAGAATAGATTAAATAGGTTACAAAAAGCTGCACCAAACATATGAGCTCACATAAAGTGGCAAAAGTTACAAATAAATACAAGTAATTGCCACAATGTGAGCCGGCATATTCACGAAGAGCAACATAAATAAACAGTTAGTTGCTCAGCAGAATAAACCACATATTAATGTGAATAAAACTGGGTGCAAATTGAAAAGAAAATGCAAATAATAACCTCAGCAAATATTGGCGCAGATAAGCCCATACAAATGACCAAACTAAGGCCAAAGCAAAGTATTCTCTACTAGGCAGAGAAAAAAAGACCTATTCATGCAAGTTGAACCGGATAACAATTGAAAAATAGAGTAACGTAACACTTACATGAAGTGACTATGTGCTGCCACTGCCTGCCGCCTCTACGCGCGTTGCGCCTTGGCTTCCTCAGGAGGCGTAACTCACACTAGCCCCGGAATTGATATATATAGGGTCAATAGGCAATAAACCACATCGCGCAACAGGTGTCATCCCGATTGAGCACATGCGCAATGCCAGACCACAAGACTCCCAAGCCAGGGAAAAGGTCTGGCAGGATAAAGCATTGGATTTATTCAAACAGAGCTCAATTGCTAATTTTAATCATACCCAATATGATGATAAAGGATTAATGATGAAATATAAAAACTTGGTTAATAAAAAAACTAGGATTTGGTGGACTAAAACATCCCTAGATAATTATATTAAACAAAAAATCATTCCACGTGGCCTGCGGATACAACTCTATCCAACCTTTAGTCTGGATGATACTGAGTTAATATCTAAATGGGAAAGTGTTTCCTCAGCATGCTCTATGTCTTTTATGGAGATCATCAATATCAAAAATGCTTCTATTTTGGAAGAATTGGATATTGAGCTGAACAAATTACAAGAAGAGTTGGTAGCCAAATTGTCAAAAGAGGCCCTGGAAAATTTCTTTCAGGATCTCAATCATGATATGGAGAAATGGGAACAACAGATCAGTAAAAATAAAATGAAAAAATATCAACGTGATGTGATGGATTATGATCAGAAAAAAGTCTTTCGTTGGCAAAATAGAATTTCAGTAGAAGATCAGAAACAATCAGAGATAAGAAGTTCATCTGTGTCTTCGGTGTCTTCTATATCCAGTAATACCACTTCAACTCACGAAAGGGAATATTATACTCCCAGACGTATTAAAACAAGATATGGTGGTAGGGGCAGAGGAAGTGCAAGATATCAATCTAACTCTGGTACCAGGAGAAATGATAAACCTAAGGTAATTAATCTATCCTCGCATATTTTATCTAATGAACAGGTAGAATTGTTAGAAAAAGGTTTATCCTTTTCTCCATCTCAACAATTAGATTCCTTCACGGTCATAAAAGATGTTCACCTGTTCGCGAGAAAACTGATACTAAAGAGATTCCATGAGAAAAGTACTATGGGATTGTCACTCAATTCTGAGGAAGAGAAAGCTGCTCTGGAAATTTTAGAATCCTTAGCAGAGGAGAGCAACCCTATGGAAGCGGTGAGTTCTTTTCCCGTTTCCTTGTTTAATAAATCAAAAAAATTTCCTAACCTTAACACATGCTCGGCAGTTGAGACTTTTGTGAGATTGGTCACTCATGATATAGAGGAACTTAAGAAAAACTATCGCTTTAATCCAACTTTTATGAGTGATAAAAAAGCAATTATGGAAATGCAAGGTTGGAAAGATGTAATCTTTAAAAGAGCCGATAAAGGTGGCAATCTTGTTCTTTGGCCACGTGACCTTTATGAAAAACAGGCTCATAAATTATTATCGGACACTAATTGCTATAAAAAATTGACTTTCAGTCCTCTTCCTGCATATCATAAAGAACTAAATGATATTCTGTTAGAGGCACATGAGAAGGGTATTATCCCCAAATCACTTTTGGAATTTGTTGAATCTTTAAAACCTAAACTGCCCACTTTATATTTAATCCCAAAAATACATAAGAACATTGAGGATCCGCCCGGCCGTCCTATCGTGTCCGGAAAGGAAGGACTTAGTGAACTGATATGTCAGATAGTAGATTACTATCTGAAGCCCTTGGTGACCACTCTACCCTCCCATATTCTTGATACAACTGCGGCTCTACGGAGGTTAGACCAGCTACATCTGGGAGATGATATGATCCTTGTCACGGCTGATGTGGAGGCGTTATACACCTCCATTCGCCATGACCAGGGACTTAGAGCTACCTCCTGGTTTTTGAGAAATAGTAATTTGGACCCCCTTTTGGCAGCCCTTATAATTATTCTGTTAGAATTTATTCTGACGCACAACTGTTTTTTATTTAAAGAACAAGTATTTTTGCAAACTCAAGGTACAGCCATGGGGGCGGCTTGTGCTCCGGCTTATGCCAATTTATTTTTGGGTTTTTGGGAGAGGGAAATCTTTCAGTGTTCTCCTGTTACCAATATTGAAAAGGCCCACAATTGGATGAGATACATAGATGATGTGATGTTTGTATGGGAGGGCCCGTTGGATGAATTAAAAACATTCATGTCTGCATTGAATGATAACGATCTGAACATAAAACTCACTTATTCCTATGGGAAGAGAGTTAGTTTTTTGGACATCGATATTTCAGTCAATGATGATGGATCTGTATCGACTGATATATATAGAAAACCTACGGCCACTAATTCAATTCTACACGCTAAGTCCTCTCATCTAAAATCCACTATACGCTCAATTCCAGTGGGGCAGTTTTTGCGAGCAAAGAGGATTTGCTCTTCGGAAAAGACATACCAAAATCAAGCTGCAGATTTATATTCCAGATTTAGAGAAAGAGGATATGGTCATAGGCAAATTCGTAGAGCTTATAATAGAGTACAAGAAATCCCTAGGGATCAATTGCTATACAAGAGAAATTCCAAACCTAGGGATAATAATCAAGTTCGTCTAATTACCCCGTTTAATGATCAATGGGATAACTTTACTGGTATAATCAATAAACACTGGCATGTGTTACAAATAGATCCTATTTTGAAAAAGACATTGCCATCTAGACCTTGTATTACAGCCAAAAGATCTAAAAATCTTTCTGATCTACTTGTAAGGAGTCATCTAACCTCCAACGAAAAAGTACAAAAGGGTATTTTTGGTGAACTCCAAGGATTTTACCCTTGTCGAACTTGTAAAGCATGTTCTAATACACTTAAAATGAATACATTTCAAAATTCAGATCATTCCAAGACCTTTTCAATCAGAAAATGCCTTACCTGTTCATCTAAGGGTGTGATATATTATGCAAGTTGTTCTTGCAAAAAGATTTACATAGGAATGACTACAAGAGAGCTTAGAATTAGAATTCGCGAGCATGTTCGAGATATCGAAAAATCTAAGGAGGCTAAGGATCTGGACCAATTGAAGACATTACCGAGGCATTTTCGTGCATTTCATCATTCTCGTGCTGATGATCTTCGTGTTTTTGCAATTGATCAGGTATCGTTGGGTACGAGGGGTGGAAATTTATTTCAAACTCTTTCACAGGTAGAAAGCAGATGGATCTATAGGCTTAACACGATGATACCAGTGGGTTTAAATGAGAATAATGGTTTTGGATCCTTTTTATAATATAAATAAAATTTCTCATATTGTGTATACATGGTTTTTATTTTTTGCTTCGGTTTTTAATATTTTTTTTATTCTTATTATTTTTAGTTTCCATTCCATTCGATTTACCTCATTCAGTCTGCTCTTGGTTGTGGATCTTGTTTATTACACAGAAAATGAAGCGTATCTCACTCACAAAGAAGAAGACTTTGGGATATTTGTCCTCATTGATTGAGTGAATGAACATTGGGGATATTATTAATATTATTATATTCTATGTATTTTATTATTGTTCACCAATACTGTTAGTTACATATTCTGTACAATTTATTTGGTACTTATTTATCACTATCATTATTGTTAGGTAGCATCTTTTTGTCCCCATTATTTTGGGGATTGATTATTGGGGATATTATCGATATTATTTTCTGTATTTTATTCACCAAATCACTTGTCTCATTTTCTGCATAATCCATTTGGCACTAGTATCCAATTTTTTGTTTTTATTCTATACACTTTATCATTTTTTCAGTAATATTTTTACAAATGTTGCTCACATTTTGATCATATCTTTTTCTTTTGTTTTTTTGTCTGATTGGTACGCATGCCCAGGATTTTCCCTACTTGAGATCTCCTGACACGCTCACCAGGTGCGCTTGTGGTGTTCTGCTGCTTATGCAGCGGTATCCATTTGCTCCCTATGAGCGCTGAAGGAGGATCTCTGATTTACTGAGTCGGGATACATCAGCGCATGCGTCACTTACTTTCAGACTTCTGAATGGGGAGTCTTGTGGTCTGGCATTGCGCATGTGCTCAATCGGGATGACACCTGTTGCGCGATGTGGTTTATTGCCTATTGACCCTATATATATCAATTCCGGGGCTAGTGTGAGTTACGCCTCCTGAGGAAGCCAAGGCGCAACGCGCGTAGAGGCGGCAGGCAGTGGCAGCACATAGTCACTTCATGTAAGTGTTACGTTACTCTATTTTTCAATTGTTATCCGGTTCAACTTGCATGAATAGGTCTTTTTTTCTCTGCCTAGTAGAGAATACTTTGCTTTGGCCTTAGTTTGGTCATTTGTATGGGCTTATCTGCGCCAATATTTGCTGAGGTTATTATTTGCATTTTCTTTTCAATTTGCACCCAGTTTTATTCACATTAATATGTGGTTTATTCTGCTGAGCAACTAACTGTTTATTTATGTTGCTCTTCGTGAATATGCCGGCTCACATTGTGGCAATTACTTGTATTTATTTGTAACTTTTGCCACTTTATGTGAGCTCATATGTTTGGTGCAGCTTTTTGTAACCTATTTAATCTATTCTCCGTGTGGTGGTTACTGCTCACGGCGTCATGTACATTACACTATATTGGTCCCATTTTTTTCTCAGCTGAGAATTAACATTCTAGTGAATTTATTAAAATAAATTCTTTGGCAAAAGATATACTCTCTATTACCTCTACTATATAAAATATGGCAGATTCATGAATAAGGCACTCTAGATTATATTTACACTACATGGATGTGATTTATCATTGAGTACTTTGAGGGAGTAATGCCCTTTCCACTTGGATTCTTTTCTAGATATCATCTACCATTTATGTCTACCACTGCCTGTTTTAGCATTGTTGCTCTGCTGTTGTTTTTAATTATTATGCAATAAAATTTATTTTTTATGCTAAAACTCTTTTGGTCCTTAATTTTCACTTAATAGTTGAGATATGGCTCTTTGTTGATATATAAATATATATATATAATATTCGTAATGTAAAATAGGGGACAGGTCACTGAGGGATCACTGACCTGACAGAAGCCATACTGATGAATACCTAATCAGAGCACCACATGAAACCCCCTCCCACAGGCAGCCCAAGAGTACGGGCATATCATTAATTGAAAACTGAAAATAAAGATTAAACAACAAAAACAAGACAGATTTTATCACTCAAGGTATCATTTTAGTCAGTATAATGGCACCAGCCTGACAGTGTTTGTAGGTTACTGTGCTCAATCCTGCTGATAGGTTCCCTTTCATTTACAGGATATTCTAAAAGATTAATATTCACCTTGACCAAAAATAATAATAATAATAATAATAATAATTGCCATATCTTGAGGTGCTCAGCTTAAGACATGTATTAAATCATGGGTGTCATAAAAAATATTAAAATCTCTGAAGCCAGTAGTGAAGGGGCATTCACCCCCACCCTCCCTCCTCTCCTCTCTCTTTTGCAGTAGGACAACAAAGATGTCTTTTGGGCATAGACAAAGAGTTATGGTTTGGACAGATAATTGAGACAGGAGAACTCTTTTCAGAGGGCTCGACAACAATAGGGTGTCTGTGTTTACACATAAATAGCAAAGTGGAAGGGTCTTTGTCTCCAGGAAATGCATTTTGAATTCAAATGACAGTGTGGTTTACTGCAAAGGAAATGCTATAATAGCCAGCCCAGATCTATGTCTCCAAAAGAATATTATGAATATTGGAGTTTGTATAAATCCGATGGAGATGGGACATACATTTTCAGCTTCTGGGCTAATCAGGGAAGAGGATGCATGTTTTTTCATAACTGTAACACCTGCCTATTAGCCCCAAATCCATAGTGGCCAGATAACTGTCAACAGCCATGTCTCGTTTGGTATGTGGGAAACGATACCAAATATGGCGGCGATCTTGAACTTCTGTGATCATCCGGAGAGAAGTTATCTCATCAATTGAGAATTTCATACAATCATGAGGGGCTGAGAATAACCCACAACCTGACCTAAGTGAGGTCATCAAGTGGGATGTCTGGGTGTTACTCAGGTATTGATGAAAGGTCAAGCTGAATTATGATCTTGGTTCCTGTTGAGAGCTATACATCATGTATGCATGAATCCCATTTGCTGAACATCCCCAATTGAAGTGCTCTCCTTTGGCTAAGTTGACTCATCTCTGTGAGCGGCGTAATAAGTTTCTTCTGTTATGCCTTTTTATTTTATGTATTGTATGTGTTGTACTGTTTTGTCTCCTTTGTAAAATCCTTTGTATATTTTTTATAAACACTGCCTTGTTTTATATTAAATATAAAATGTAATAGTTATGTTCCTTTTGTTTTGTAAGCCGCGCCCCGAAGCCATATACTACCAGAAATCAACCATCCAGTCAGGCTGTAAAAATGACTGGTGGTGGCAGCGAGTAGTCTGGGGTTATCGTGGAGTTTGCAGTGACTGTATCAGGGGTATATACATATATTCCATGCGTTGGAATCAGAGGGGTATATACCATACACTCACTGTTAGTTTCCCGATAATCGCCCTATTAGTGGAAACAGAGCCTGCGGCCTCCTCCGTTGATCGTCAATCAATTGTGCAATTGTCCGGACAATAGGGGGCAGCAGAGAGCTGTTTGCGCCAAAGATAACATTGGATGAATTTGAGATACAACTTTCCTTGGCTGCGGTCTTTGACAAATTGGTGGCAGCGGTGGGGTTCTGAGTGTCCCCTCCGGAGCCCCCTCCTTGACAATGGGTTTCATAAAAAAGCAGGAGAAGTGGCACTTTCCACTGGCAATTTCAATATAAGGCACTTTATTTTGGTCGCAAAGTTACAGACATAGACCCCAATGAGCATCAGCTGTTTTATGTACCTACTTCTTCCTGCTCACACTGCGACTGATATAAAGTGCTTTTTATTGAAATTACTGGTGGTGAGTGCCGCTTCGGCTTTCCTCTGTGTAAGGCATAAACATTGATATTTTACTTTTTTTGCTAGAAGCTTTAACCCCTTCACCACCAAGGGTGGTTTGCACGTTAACTCGGGCCAATTTTTACAATTCTGACCACTGTCCCTTTATGAGGTAATAACTCAGAAACGCTTCCATGGATCCTGGTTATTGTGGCACTGTTTTCTCGTGACATATTGTACTTCATGTTAGTGGTAAAATTTCATTCAAATAACTTGCGTTTTTTTGTGGAAAAAAAATGGAAATTTGGCAAAAATTTTTAAAATTTCGCAATTTTCCAACTTTGAATTTTTATGCCCTTAAATCACAGAGATACGGCACACAAAAAACTTAATAAATAACATTTCCCACATGTTTACTTTACATCAGCACAATTTTGGAACCAAAATTTTTTTTTGTTAGGAAGTTATAAGGGTTAAAAGTTGACCAGTGATTTCTCATTTTTGCAACACCATTTTATTTTTACGGACCACATCACATTTGAAGCCACTTTGAGGGGTCTATATGATAGAAAATACCCAAAAGTGACACCATTCTAAAAACTGCACCCCTTAAGGTGCTCAAAACCACATTCAAGAAGTTTATTAATCCTTCAGGTGCATCACAGGAATTTTTTTTGAATATTTAAAAAAAAATGAACATTTACCTTTTTATCACAAAAAAAATACTTCAGGTTCAATTTTTTTTATTTTACCAAGGGTAACAGGAGAAATTGGACTGGAAAAGTTATTGTGCAATTTGTCCTGAGTACGCTGATACCTGATATGTGGGGGGGAACCACTGTTTCAGCGCATGGCAGAGCTCAGAATGGAAGGAGCGCCGTTTGACTTTTTCAATGCAAAATTGGCTGGAATTCAGATCGGACTCCATGTCACGTTTAGAGAGCCCCTGATGTACCTAAACAGTGGAAACCCCCCACAAGTGACCCCATTTTGGAAACTAGACCCCCCAAGGAACTTATCTAGATATGTGGTGAGAACTTTGAACCCACAAGGGCTTCACAGAAGATTATGATGATGAGAAAATGGAAACGGTCTTAGGAGCGCAGGAAAGAGACTCAGACAAGAGATGGGGTTAATCCACAACGCGTTTCGACGGAGGATCCGTCTTCATCAGGTGGAAGTTTGCTCCTATCCTCCATTGGAGGTTTTCGGCTGGAGCTGCGGTGGAGACCTGACATTTTTGTCTGCCCCTGGGTTGATTCCTAAGCGCTCCTCTATGACCGCTTATCACTGACTCTTATTCACAGAAGATTATAACATACAGCGGTGCAATTAAAAAATCATATTTTTTCCACAAAAATGATCTTTTCACCCCCAATTTTTATTTTCCCAAGGGTAACAGGACCCTAAAAGTTATTGTGCAATTTGTCCTGAGTACGCTGATACCCCATATGTGGGTGTAAACAAATATTTGGGCGCATGGCAGAGCTCAGAGGGGAAGCATCGCCATTTGACTTTTTTGGCTGGAATTGAGATCAGACACCATGTCGCGATTGGAAAACCCCTGATGTACCAAAACAGTGGAAACCCCCCACAAATGACACCATTTTGGAGACTAGACCCCCAAGGTACTTATCTAGATGTGTGGTGAGAACTTTGAACCCCCAAGGGCTTCACAGAAGTTTATAACGTACAGCCGTACAAGTAAAAAATCATATTTTTTCCACAAAAATGATCTTTTCACCCTAAATTTTTATTTTCCCAAGGTTAACAGGACCCTAAAAGTTATTGTGCAATTTGTCCTGAGTACGCTGATACCCCACATGTTGGGGTAAACCACTATTTGGGCGCATGGCAGAGCTCGGAAGGGAAGCAGCACCATTTGACGTTTTGGGCTGGAATTGAGATCAGACACCATGTCGCGTTTGGAAAGCCCCTGATGTACCAAAACAGTGAAAACCCCGCACAAATGACACCATTTTGGAAACTAGACCCCCCAAGGAACTTATCTAGATGTGTGGTGAGCACTTTGAACCCCCCAGTGCTCCACAGAAGTTTATAACGCCCGGGCGTGAAAATAAAAAAATTGTATTTTTTCCACAAGCATGATCTTTTAGTCACCAATTTTTTTAATTTCCCAAGGGTACCAGGAGAAATTGGACCCCAAAAGTTGTTGTCCAATTTGTCCTGAGTACGCTGATACCTCATATGTGGGAGAAAACTACTGTATGGGCACACGTCGGGGCTCGGAAGGGAAGTAGTGACGTTTTGGAATGCAGACTTTGATGGAATGGTCTGCGGGTGTGCGTTTGGAGAGCCCCTAATGTACCTAAACTATTGAAACTCCCCACAAGTGACCCCAGTTTGGAAACTAGACCCCCCACGGATCTTATCTAGATGTGTGGTGAGCACTTTGAACCCCCAAGTGCTTCACAGAAGTTTATAACGCCCGGGCGTGAAAATAAAAAAATCATTTTTTTCCACAAAAATGATATTTTTGCCCCCAATTTTTTATTTTCCTAAGGGTAACAGGAGAAATTGGACCCCAAAAGTTGTTTTGCAATTTGTCCTGAGTACGCTGATACCCCATATGTGGGGGTAAAACACTGCTTGGGCCCATGGCAGAGCTTGGAAGGGAAGGAGCATCATTTGACTTTTTCAATGCAGAGTTGGCTGGAATTGAGATCAGACGCCATGTTGCATTTGGAGAGCACCTGATGTGCCCAAACAGTGGAAACCCCCCAATTATAACTCCAACCCTAACCCCAACACACCCCTAACCCTAATCTCAGCCCTAACCCTAAACCTAAACCTAGCTCTAACCCTAGCCTTAACCCTAACCCTAGCCCTAACCCTAATGGGAAAATGGAAATAAATACATTTTCTTTTAATTTTATTATTTTTCCCTAACTAAGGCCTGTTTCACACTTGCTTTTTTTTGCAGCGCGTTTTTCCCGCAAAAAAACGCATTGAAAAACGCATACAAAAGCATACAACTGCTGCGTTTTTTTCAAGCATTTTTATGAGCATGCATGAAAAAAACGCAGCGTTTTTATGCGTTTGCGTTTTTAGTGCGTTTTTACCGCGTTTGCGTTTTTTTCCAACATTAGGTGGCCCCTCACACTAACCCAAACCATGACTTTACTAACCCTAACCCTAACCCTGACCCTAACCCTTAACCAAACCATACTTAACCCTAACCCTGACCCTAACCCTGACCCTAACCCTAACCCTGACCCTAACCCTTAACCAAACCATACTTAACCCTAACCCTAACCCTGACCCTAACCCTTAACCAAACCATACTTAACCCTAACCCTGACCCTAACCCTAACCCTAACCCTGACCCTAACCCTAACCCTAAACCCCCTTAACTAACCCTAACTTTACCCAAACCCCTAAATTCCATTGTCTAAACTAATGGTAAAAAAAAAAACGCATGTGCAAAAAAACGCATACATAAGCATGCCAATGCGCACATATGCTCACCATAGACTTATAATGGGTGTCTTGCTGTAAAAAAACGCATTGCGCGCGCATGCGTTTTTTTGAGGCAAATCGGACGCACAAAAAATGCAACGAGTTGCATTTTGTGCGCCCGAGCGCATACCGCAAAAAAACGCATGCACGGTAAAACGCGTACAAACGCATGTGTATGCGCACATAAGCGCATCCCATGCAAAGTATAGGAAAAAAAACGCATGCGCTATTTAGCGCTAAATTACCGCGAAAAAAACGCAAATGTGAAACCAGCCTAAGGGGGTGATAACGGGGGGTTTGATTTACTATTTATGGCGGTTTTTATTTTTGGCGGCTGTCACACGCTAAAAGACGCTTTTTATTGTAAAAATAGTTTTTGCATCACCACATATTGAGAGCTATAATTTTTACATATTTTGACTCACTGAGTCATATGAGGTCTTATTTTTTGCGGGATGAGTTGACGCTTTTATTGGTATCATGTTCGGGCATGTGACATCTTTTGATCGCTTTTTATTCCGATTTTTGAGACGCAGAATGAACAAAAACTAGCGTTTCATGAATTTCTTTTGGGGGGTGCGTTTACACTGCTCCGCATGCGGTAAAATTGATAAAGCGGTTTTATTCTTCGGGTCAGGATGGTTACAGCGATACCTCATTTAGGTCTTTTTTATGTTTTGGCGCTTTTATGCAATGAAAACAATTTTATATAAAAAATAATTATTTTTGCATTGCTTTATTCTGCGAGCTATAACTTTTTTATTTTTTTGCTCATGATGCTGAATGGTGGCTCGTTTTTTGCGGGACAAGATGACGTTTTCAGCGGTACCATGGATATTTATATACGTCTTTTTGATCGCGCGTTGTTTCACTTTTTGTTCGGCGGTATGATAATAAATCATTTTTTGCTTCCTTTTTTATTTTTATTTTTTAAGGGGTTCGCTAAAGGGGTTAACTAATGGGACAGTTTTATAGGGCGGGTCGTTACGGACGCGGCGATACCAAATATGTGTACTTTTATTGTTTTTGTTTTTTTTATTTCCAAAAAATGAATTTATTAGGGAATTTTTTTTTTTTTTTCATTTATTTAGCGATTTTTAAAAAAATTATTTTTACACTTTTTTTTTAACTTTATTACATTGTCCCAGGTGGGACATCACTGTCCTGTGACAGATCGATCACTGTGACAGATCAGCGATCTGTCACAGACAGTGCACAAGGCTTCCTCATGCCTGCGCTTTGCAGGCACTGAGGAAGCCAGCTTCCTCAGGCCCCCATCACCATCTTGGATTCGGGGGCCTGCAGGGAAAGAGCCCCCCGCAGCAGCGCTGCACATTGCGCTGCTGTGGGGGGCTCAGGGAAGCACGGAGGGAGCCCCCTCCCTGCCGATGCTTCCCTTTAACCCCGGTACACCGCGATCATGTTTGATCACGGTGTGCAAGGGGTTAACGTGTCGGGGGCGGTCCGTGACTGCCCCTGACACATTGTGCCGGGTGTCAGCTGTGATAATCAGCTGACACCCGGCCGCGATCAGCGGCGCTCACCACATGGGCGCCGCTGATCGCTATGACGTAATATTCCGTCCATGGGACTTAGGGTCCAGGTCACATGGACGGAATATTACGTCCAATGTAGGAAAGGTGTTAAGGTTGGTTTCTTTCCATCAGCAGGGAGGAAATAAAGTTCTTTAGTATTTTAAGATTTTTTTAAATTCTAATCAGTATTGCAAGGATTTGAATTTTAGGGGGGTTGTTTCATAAAGGCAGCTGTATTTAGACTCCCTATTAGAACGTATGTATCAGGACCCTCCTCAAAGAGCTTGTCCAGACCACCATAAATTCATCTGAGAGAATTGGGCTAATGATGCAGATGACACTATGTTCAAACTCTGAAAGGGTGTCAGCATAGTGTGATCCAATTCTCACCGATGAGAGGTTCGGTGCACACTGTGAGGAGGGAGAACAACATTTCTTCAACTCCATTGTGTCAGTGCACAGAAATCGGATTGCACTCAGAAGTCATTCGAGTGCAGTCCGATGTTTTCCACACATTCATTGACTTGCATGGCCGAGTGCGGTCTGAACTGTTCTGTCCTCACTGAATGAAGCAGACTTATACAGACAGCTAAACCGTTATGCCGGGGTCCAATAAGGAGACTGTAGGTTGAGTCTGTGCTTTTATTGAACTTGATATATTGGAGCTGTGAAACTACAAGCAAACATAATATATGCAGTCAGTACAGGGTACATCAGGAATTCATATTATACATAATAATTATAAATCAACATCTGCACAAATACCTAACCAGGGGAAGGACTGATTAACTAGGCTAATATGGGACCGGAATTAGCTACAGGAAGCATAACTACGTACCAGCGATGCTATCACAAGGGGAGAAGAGAAATGAGATTCTTCCTGAATGCAGGCTGAAGGAAAATGGAGAACTGGAAAGTACCATAATCCTTTGCAAAGGGCTACCAGAATGCACTGCAAAACTTACCAGAATGCACTGTAAACGGAGGGAAATAGAAAGTGAAAGTAAGAGCACACAATAACACTGCAGTTATGACTCTGGTCACTAGATGGAACCAGAAAACACTGTAAACATTAACAAGCCGATAAACAGGGATTATGAATTAAATGTCGGAGACAGAACATGAACATTGGATTAAACTCGGATATGCAGGAATAAAATCAGGCATGTGCACAGCCCCATAGACTAACGTTGGTCTGGGTGCAATCCGATGTTATACAGTCGTCTGCACGAACCATAACATTTAGACTGTAGAGCAGCTCCTACTCTGTAAGGGCGGTTTCACATGTCCAGATAATTCCGGTACCGGAGCTATCCATGTCCGTGTGTCCATGTGGATATGTAGGCCATCCGTGTGTGATCCATGTGCTATCCGTATGTCCGTGTGTACCATCCGCGTGTGATCCGTATGCTGTCCGTGTATTGAAAAAATTGGTTTCAATGTTAACCCTATGACTCCTAAAAACGCACACGGATGGCACATGGACGCCATCCGTGTGCGGTACGTGTTTACACGGACCCATTGACTTGTATGGGTCCGTGTGATCTGTGCTGTTGCACAAACACGGACATGTCAGAGTATTTTGCACACGGACACACGGTCTGTGAAAACACGCTGACATCTGCATAGACACATTCATTAGAATGTGTCTATGTGTGTCAGTGTCTCCGGTACGTGAGAAAACTGTCACTACACGTACCGGAGCCACAGACATGTGAAACTGGCCTAGAGAGATCGTCGTGGGTTTCTTACAGCTACTCCGCTTTCCTCCCACATTCCAAAGCCGATAGGAAATTTACATAGTGAGTCCCGATGGGCACAGTGCTGTACAGTGCAATATATGATGGTGCTATATAAGCAATCATACATTTTTTTTTTCCTATATTTCTTGGATTATCTGGGTTACAAAAACCAGGCCCATGGCAATGGACTGATCATTAGTTCAGCTTCATGACACAACCCCTTTAATTGATCACGAATCATCATGATGCCCCCGCTCTTGCTCTTCGCTGAGGTCTCGCCACTTTGCTGACGCTGTAAATGTTAGTGTTATCGCAGCTACATAAGAAATCGGCCGCTCCGGTTAATTGTGCTACTGTATAGAGCTCATTTTCACCCCCATGTTTTCTTCCGTAAATGTAAATGATTTAATGTTCCGGGTGCAATACTTGTCAAATGATGTATAGCACCTCCTGCCGTTACAGCGGAGCCGTCTTCTGACTGCTGACAAAAAGTCATTAGGAACAATTTTAAAATGGAAACTTGTTTTCTATTTTGGCTCAGTGATTCGTGGATTTCGGTGACATGATTTATATCGTACATTGCGTTGCAGAAAAAAAAAGACGCAGTCCCCGCTGTGTCGTTCAGAATAACAATGTTCTTACGGAATAAAACCTTTTGATGGAAGCCATGCAAATCGGCCCTGCAAATACCGAGCCCGGGCAGAAGTAATCACAGGCGCATCTAGCCGACGGGCGCAGGAGACATAAGACAACAGGTAATTGGGAAGATATATAATCTGCTGCGAAGTAGACTTATGACGAGGACGAGCAGGACACCGTGATGAATCTTGCTCATCATCTCCTCTTACACGCAGCCATTGTTCTCTGCCATATTGAACAAAAGTCAAAATAAATGATTACGCCACGGTTGTAGGTCCCGGGAAGAGACTGTAGAAGATGAGGTTAAGTATTGATGTGACAGTGGAAGAGTGGCAAGTCAAGGACACCGACAATGCTGTCTGACGGATAGAGAGGGGGGCTGTCTCACGTCAATGGTAAAAGGTAGAGCGTAACCTCCGAGGTCAGTCTAACATGAGACGGGCTAATATATTGCTGTGCTGAGAATTAGCGGGACAACCATGGAAAGAAGATTTCATACGGACCAACAAGGGCGAGGTTAAAGGGTCATTTCCCTAAGGTTTCTTCACATACAGAGTTTTTGCTGCAACAGTAAAAAACAGTACCAGGAAGTCTCTGCTTACTTTTTGTTTACGGATTTGAACCATTAAAACTCAAATGATCAAAGTGCGCACATACCCGTAGCTTATAAGAACACTATTAACCTGATGATATGGGGTTATTCTGCATGTTAATAGCATTCTGACGCCATGCTGTGCCCACACTGAGAACCCCGCTGTCGGGAAAAATTGAGCAGTGTTTCCCGGTCAGTCAGGGTGTGGCGCCAGCGCAGGATCAGTCACCACTCTGAGTACAGAGAGCGGTGGCTGTAACCGCACCACTGCCACTTACTGACAGCCAGGTCTAATGCTGAACCACTGCAGGGTAACAGCATTTGTTCATGTGACACATTCCCTTTAAGTATTTGCAGACAAAATTTCTGCATCATTTTTGCATCTCTTGGCAGGAAAAACGATGCATAAAATACACGTGTTTTTGTTGCAGATTTTTCCCCACTCATGAGTATGAGTAACTCTGCAGCAAAAATGCTAAATCTGCTGCAAATCCGTAAATAATAAAAAATAAGCAATATGTGCATGAGACTTCAGGATTCTCATTCCTTTGATGGGCCTAGGATATTCAGTTGTTGTGACAAATCTGTGCAGAAAAATATAATGTGTGCACACAGCCTAAGGCCTCCTTCACATGCCGTGGTGATTTCTGTACTGGAAAAAACAGTACTGGTGAGATGCGTGGTCTGAGTTTACATATGTGACCTCTGTGTGCTGTCAGTGTGCTGACAGTGTGATACGTGTTCAATGAAATGCAGCATAAAATTTAAGATTTTTGGTTATTAAAGATGTTCAAAGATAGAGATAGATAGCGATGAGGTACGTGATGACAGATAAATAAAATGCCATGGGGTCACCCTGTAATTTTAATAACCAGCTGAGGGAAAGTCAGCAGTTAGGGGCTGATGTTAATATCCTGGGAAGGGGCCAATAATCATAAATTTTCCCAAGCTATTAATTTCAGCTCACAGCTGTTTGCTTAGCCTTTACTGGTTATTTTAGGTGAGACCCCCCAAAAAATGACGTGGGGCCCCCCTATGTTTACTAACCAGCAAAGGCTATGCTCACAGTTGCGAGCTGATATTAATAAACTAAGAAAGGGCCATATATATTGGCCCCCTCTTAGACTAAGAACATCAGCCCTCAGCCGCACCAGAAATGGTGCATACATAAGATGCACCAATTCTGTCACTTAGTCTCGCTCTTCCCACTTTCCCTGGTGCCTTGGCAAGTGGGGTAATAGTTGTAGGGTTGATGTCAGCTATTTTGTGGCCACTGACATCAAGCCCATGGGTTTGTAATTGAGAGGTGTCTATGCGACCCCCCCATTACTAACCCCATAGTCAAATGTAATAAAGAGGCACACAGAGAAAAGTCATTTATTTGAAATAAACACTCCTCGACCCTCTTTTACCCATTTATTCCACAAACATAAAAATAGGAAACAAAATTACGCTCACCTTTCTGTCGATAATCCATTAATGGCCGTGTACCACAATTAGATTGGTGTGGGGAATAGTCAGGCATGCAACCATTCTCTATGACAGCTGGAACACACTAAGCTGAGAGTGAGAATCCGGCTGCGTGTGACTGACAGTATCGTCATTAAGGTTACTGCCGGTGACTGCAGCTGTGTTCTCAGGCTCAGCTCAATGTGTTCCGACTGGCGTGGAGAACAGTTGCATCACTCAGTTATCACTCGAGTATCACGGTGCACGGATGTGCTCATTACTCGGCAAGTAATGGGTGGTGCTCGATTTAAAACTCGAATCTCCTCCCTGCATGGCTCACTGTCAAATCTTCACAGCTCTATGACACTTTGCATTGGAGGGAGAGAGTACCTGTCAAGGCCTGTGTGTGCACAGTATAACAAATCAGAGGCCTGTAGTGTTGATATTGGGGCTGAAGCTGTGCCATCATACTAACAGCCCTTCTAAGGGCTACAGCAGCACATACAATCTGTCCCTTTTTGGATCTGTGTCAGTTTGGGCTGTTCTGATATAAACTTTTTTCCTTCCAGGCCATTGGGGGTTAATATCAGTTTTTGCCCCCCGGTAGCCGCTGATGTTACTATATGTTTAGTTAGTCTGGTGGAGACCACTCCCACCTTCCTATATAAGGTCATCTGGTACACCAGCTGACTGTTGCAAATACTGGTCCTTTGCAAACCAACCTTTCTGAAGATAAGAGCTATCTGGAGCAGTGCTGTTTGCAGCGTATCTGGAGCAGTGGTGTTTCTGCTGAAAGCAGTATTCAGGTGCCTTACTCTGCTGTCCGGTGCATGGCAGCAGAGGAAGCTAAGTGCTGTTTGTTTTTCCCTGTCTGTTATTTCCCCTTGTGTTTTATTAGTGCAGCTGTGGGACCAGTGTCTGAACTTACCAATTCCCTACTGAGTGTTAGGTGCAGGTGTCATGGTTAGGACATGGTTAATGTCCTGATCTCACAGGGTTAACTTTTGCCGGCCTCTCTTTGGATCTGGGAGGGGTATTTATACTCACTCCAGACTACCACTTTCTGTCAGCTATACTGTTATTCTGGCTGTGTGTCTGACCGACCCCCCTGGTGTGCGTGTACTGCATTGCTTGTTTGATTCCCGTGTATGACCCGGCCTGTCCCCTTGCTCTGAATTCCGCCTCACGTTTTAGGTACTATTGTCTTCTCTGGTTCTGACCTCCTGGCTTGGCTATTGTTACTCAGCTACCATTTGCCCCTATTGTACCATCTATTGCCCGTTCTGGTTTTCTGATCTATTGCTACGTCCTGACTATCCGCTCTGTCTAACCCTTTGGTGCTGTCCTGCTATCTCGTGCATTGACCCCGGCTTGATCTGGTTTCCGCCCCTGTCATGCCCCTTGGTATCCTGTCCCATAGTTACCTTTCTAGGAGTTTCCCTGCAGCTCCTAGCTCTGTGGAGCTTAGGCCACCCCCCTAGCAGTCATGTGCTTCAGGTCCTGATAGTTTGAAGCACGCATTGTCACCGCTGCTGCCCTGCTCTACAGGTATCTTTGAGCACTGTTTTTGTACTCAGGACATGCGCACTGGCTCCGTGAGCGAGTGTAGTGCGGTGTTCCTGACACAGGGTGAGTGAGGGCTAAGGTATCCTGGTCGGCGACGGTTTGAAAGAAGCCGTATAGGGATGTCAGGTTAGTTCAGGGACACAGCCTCAGGCGAGTGCAGGAGGTGTCCCTTTCCCCATTCCCTATTGCAGGGCCCACTGTTGTAATTGTGTCCTCTTGTCTGTCTTGGTCGTTTTAGTGACCGACCGATCGTCGGGTCACGTCACACAGGGCCGTCACATCGTGACATTACTACCAACCCCCCATTTTTTTTTCTGGTGAGCCATGGCCCAAATGAAGACCTTTGTCCGATTGCTTCAGACCCTCACTGAGGAGTGTTGGGTGCTGCGTGGTGTGGTGGAGCAGCAGCTGCAGCAGTTGGTGGGGTTCAGGGCCTCAGCTCGGGTGCAGGCTCAACCAGAACCCAAGTTGTCTCTCCCAGACAGGTTTTCTGGAGGGAGAGATAATTTTTTGGTTTTTCAAGAGGCCTGCAAGCTACACTTCAGGCTCCACCCTCGTTCATTAGGGAGTGAGGATCAGCGGGTGGGAGTCATCATATCCCTCCTTAAAGGTGATCCCCAATCCTGGGCCTTCTCCCTGCCGGCCGATTCACCATCTCTATGGTCGGTGGGCGACTTTTTTGAGGCTTTGGCGAATATACCCCCTGTAGTCCCTGCTAGGGAGGAGGACTCACTGGTGTAGTCAGATGAGCCCAGGCAGGTAGGAGGAGTTGGTTCCCCAATGGTGTTGCCTGCGGTTCATAGTGGTTTGGGGGCATGTTTTAGCTGTGGACAGACTGGTCATTTTATCAGGGTCTGCCCGGCGCATGCCAAAACTTCCGTACCACCTAAGAAGCCGCGTCCCCCTGGTTGTGTGGAGGGAGGAGACCAGGGAGTGTATATTTCCTCCATTTTGCCCACTCAGTGTACTTTGTCAGTAGAAGTGGTGGTTGGCGGGGTACCTGAGGGCATACCGGTGTTTGTGGACAGTGGAGCAGGAGTCAATCTGGTGGATGCTCATTTTGTCCAGACCCATGGCCTGAGGTGTAGGATGCTGGCCAAACCCCTAAGCGTCCAGGCCATTGACTCTGTCCCACTGAGCCAGGGGAGGTTGACCCAAGTCGTGGAAAATATACATCTGCGTATAGGGACTTATCATGTAGAGTCCCTGTCATGCTACGTCTTGGAGAGAATGCCATCACCTATCGTTTTAGGCCTCCCTTGGTTGGAAAAACACAACCCGGTCATAGATTGGCGGTCTATGGATGTAGTCAGCTGGGATCAGTCATGTGAGGGCTGCTGCCTGGGGGCTACTGTCTCTGCCGTCTTTCTACAACAGTCCCCTTCTCCATTGGGGGCAACAGAGGTGCTGACAGGGAGTAGGGGAAAGTCTCAACCCTCGCCATTAGCCAACCCTGAGAGGCGGAGTCCTCGTAGGAGAAGGGGTCGGAGAAGGGTGGTGGTTCCCTCTGTGAATTGCAGGGGTGTGAGTGTGGTGACACAGGGGGACGCCTCTGTTGTTAGTTCCTGGAAGAGTTCACCGTCTTGTGGCATATGAGTGTGTGGCAATAAACATTCAGGTCTGGACCTGTGTGTGAACGAGTATGTAAGGGTGTCCACCAAAAACATCCGGTGGAAATGTGCTGCTGGGGTCTGGAGTTCTCAGGTGATCAGGCCATATCGGGTGTCGGCCATTCTCGGCCCGGGGACTTACCAGCTGGAGTTACCCCCAGTAATGCCCATTCACAGCTCGTTCCCAGGTCGGCGCTCTGGAGATTTGTGGTGCCTCCAAAGCATACATTGCCACTTCCATCTGCCCACGTTTGCCATAAACCTGAGAGTCAGGTAGTTGCTGAGGTGAACTCTGGTTGAACTGGGTGTCCTCACTGTACGTGGTTTTCCAGTGAGGTGTGGTGTTGAGGGTCCAGAGGTCCCTCATTGTAAGGGGTGTACTGTCACGATCCAGTTTTGGATCTGTGTCAGTTTGGGCTTCCCTGATATAAATTTTTTTCCTTTCAGGCCATCGGGGTTTACTATCAGTTTTTGCCCCCCCGGTGGCCACTGGTGTTACTACATGTTTAGTTAGTCTGCTGGTGGAGACCACTCCCACCTTCCTATATAAGGAATTGGTGGTGGACTTTCGCAAGGGAAAAAATCCACCAGTAGTGGTGAACATTCAGGGAAATGACATTGAGATAGTCGACACCTATAAGTACCTTGGTGTGATCCTCAATAATAAGCTTGACTGGGCCCATCACTTGGATGCAGTGTACAGGAAGGGCCACAGTAGGCTTTATCTGCTCAGAAGGCTGAGAGCCTTCGGAGTTAGGGGGGCACTCCTTGCATCCTTCTTCAACTCTGTTGTGGCATCAGTCATCTTCTTTGGTGTGGCGTGCTGGGGTAGTGACATATCAACCAGGGACAGGAATAGGCTGGACAAACTGATTAGAAGGGCCAGCTCTGTCCTGGGATGCCCCCTTGATCCAGTTCAGGAAGTAGGCGACAGGAGGATACTGGCCAAGGTGAGCTACATGGTGCAGAATGATTCCCATCCCATGCATGAGACCATGACAAAGATGTGCAGTATTGTCAGTGACCGGCTACTTCATCCTAAATGTGAGAGGGAGCGCTATCGAAAGTCCTTCCTTCCTGCTGCAGTTAGGCTGTATAACCAGCACTGTCCAAAACGGAGAACGACCCAAACAGTGAACTGATAGATCCAAAGTTGTGATAGTCCGGTTATATCTTTTTTTTTTCTTTCGTATATGTACCTACCTACTGTCAATGTAATGCCTTTATGCATCTGTATCTGTACTTGTTCCTGCCTTGCTGCTGTAATGCTCTGAATTTCCCCATGGTGGGCTGATTAAAGGATTATCTTATATGGATTATCTTATATAAGGTCACCTGGTACACCAGCTGACTGTTGGCATAGGAGCTATCTGGAGCAGTGCTGTTTGCAGCTTATCTGGAGCAGTGGTGTTTCTGCTGAAAGCAGTGTTCGGCTGCCTTATTCTGCTGTCCGGTGCATGGCAGCAGAGGAAGCTAAGTGCTATTTGTTTTTCCCTGTCCGTTATTTTCCCTTTTGTTTTATTAGTGCAGAGGTGGGACCAGTGTCTGCACTTACTAATTCCCTACTGAGGGTTAGGTGCAAGCTGAGTGAGGGCTAAGGTATCCTGGTCGGCGACGGTTTGAAAGAAGCCGTATAGGGACGTCAGGTTAGTTCAGGGACACAGCCTCAGGAGAGTGCAGGAGGTGTCCCTTTCCCCATTCCCTATTTATTGCAGGGCCCACCATTGTAATTGTGTCCCCGGTGCCCCCTTGTCTGTCTCTTGGTTGTTTTAGTGACCGACCGATCGTCGGGTCGCGTCACACAGGGCCAAGTCACACCGTGACACAATCTGCATTTAGCCCAGGGTGGGAGAGTCACAGGAGCAGGGAGAGTGAAAGAATCCAGGCTATAGACAGGGATTAGGTCTGTGCAGTCCATTGGCAAATATACAGCTGCTGGGTTTTTTTTGTGGGGGCAGAAAAAATTTAATATATTTTGATCCGTCAAGTATTACGTGCTATGAGGTCCTTTTTTCTATTATGTAACACACTCAAAAATTAAAACATTTTCCTGGGCTACATTTCTCAGCCATACACTATTCCGTATTGTGAAGTAAATTTCTGTGATATCTAAAACTGCTTAAAAATTTTTTTAAATCTTGTAGGCTTCCATTTCTCAGACATACAGTGTTACATGGTCTGTGAACATTTATGTGATCTGTAAAACTACCAAAAAGCTTTTAAAAATATTGTAGGCTTTGTGAGGCAGTGAGGGGAATCGTATATGAGGGCTTGTATGTGTCCCCCAGGATGTTTGTAGAGACATATTAAACCCGCTGGAGCGCATTGTGATTACAAGGCAGAGTAAAAGTGAGTGTGGATTTGGTGAATGTAGTTGACCAAATCAGATTTTACAAAAACCCGACATGGGCTTTTATTTTTGAAGGGATTTGTCTTGGGTGGGTCAGTTTTTGAAGGTGGGGAAAGACAAATTTGGGATAAGGAGGAAGATGATGATGAGACACAGTTGCTGCTAAGTCTTGTTGTTAAATCATGAAGCCAGGAGGACCAGGGTGCAGTGGTGGAAGACGAGGTGGAGGATGACGAAGTCACCAACCCAACCAGGGAAGTTGGCATTCCTAACCCTACCTCCAACCCTAACCCCATTACAGTGATCAAAATGAACCAATTGGAAAAATCTCCCATTGTTTCCAGGTACCAACCAGCAGATCTCAGCCGGAGCACTGCACATGCGCCTGCCATTTTCTTACAGGAAGATGACGCGGAGGGCCGAGGGACAGAGCAGGAGGGTCATCCAAGTGCAGTCCGATGTTTTTCATGCATCTACAGACTTGTATGGGTGCGCGCCATCCTATATACACTGCCAGTCGCATCATGCAACAATTTTTTTTCCCATGCCAGCTCGGCATGAGAAATACAATGCTAGATGACATTGCTCCATAGTATAACATCGGAGCGAGTGCTACCCAATGAAACATCGTATAACATTCGTCTGAGCTATACGCTGGCTACTCATCAGTGTGAATGAACCTTAAATCTGAAGAAATTAAAGGAGTTATCTCTCTGCATTTTAGCCTGCATTATATAATCCATAGTCGAGTGAGCAGAGGGTAAAAACTTGCTCTGACTATCGGAACCTCACCCCTGAGTCATGCTGCCCAAACCACGGCAGGATAGATCAGTTCCTAGCTGCACAATTGTATATACTCTTCTATTAAAACCAGAGCATTTGAAGAAAATATAGTGTAAAGATCCAGCTGGTGACCATAGTCAGTAAACAAGATTAGTGCCTGATTGATCTCGTCTCTGGCTATGATCACCAGCCAGATCTTCTCACTATATTCTCCCTGAATGTTTTAGAGAGAAATATACCTGGCAGCAATTCTTGTTGCCGGTGGTTTGGGCAGCACAAATCTGCTAACGGGTTCACTTTAAAGAAAGTTCCATTGGGCTCTGCCACATTGCTACATGTGAATCTTCTGATGTTCCCAGTTTTGCTCTCCTGCTACAAGTAATTGCCCTGATATTTCCAGTTCTGCTGTCTTGCTTGGCTCTACTACATTGCTACAAGTGAGTCTCCTTTTTTTCTCAGCTCTGTCTTCTGTTGTTCAGCTGTGCTCTGCTACATTGCTACAAGTGAGTCTCCTTTTGTTCTCAGCTCTGTCTTCTGTTGTTCAGCTGTGCTCTGCTACATTGCTACAAGTGAGTCTCCTTTTGTTCTCAGCTCTGTCTTCTGTTGTTCAGCTGTGCTCTGCTACATTGCTACAAGTGAGTCTCCTTTTGTTCTCAGCTGTGTCGTTCTGCTCTGCTACATTGCTACAAGTGAGTCACCTGATGTTCCCAGTTTTGCTGCCCTGCTTGCCTGTGCTATATTGCTACAAGTTAGTGCCCTGATGTTCCCAGTTCTGCTGGGCTTTGCTACATTGCTCAAAGTGAATCTGTTTTTGTTCACAGCTCTTTTATTCTACTGTTCTCTGCTACATTGCTACAAGTGAGTTTCCTGATGTTCTCAGTTCTGCTGTCCTGCTGGACTCTGCAACATTGCTACAAGCGAGTCTCCTGATGTTCCCAGTTTTGTTACCCTGCTTGCTTGTGCTGTTTTGCTACAAGTGAGTGTCCTGATATTCCCAGCTCTGCTGGGTTCTGCTACATCACTACAACTCAATCTCCTGATGTTCTCAGCTTTGCTCTTCTGCTGGGCTCTGCTACATTGCTACAATGTTTCCTTTTCTGATGATCAGAGGAAGTCACAGTTGTCAGGTCGACCAGCAAGTTGACACCTATCTTGTGAAGGAAGGCTAACTTGTCACTTTGGTATAATCCCTTTAATCTATTTTTCAGCATGAATTTCTATTCCTAGATCTGAAATGATTTCCCGTTATCACAGTATTCCCCTGAAAATGAACTTTTTTCATAGGTTCTGACTGATGTTGGATCGATAGGATTCATGTGCCATTACAGGCTTTTAATTAAAGGAATCTTACTGTATAATTGTACAAACATTGCAGAAAGGTGAAGAACACAGACCTTGACACAAAAGCACATGTAATCCCAGATATACAAAATATATACTCACCTCCATAGTGACCCTGATTGCTATTCATAACAACAACACAACAAAAAAAATCAATGCGTTGTCTTATTACATGCCGCTACCAAAATCAATTCCAGTGTTGGATCAAGCAATTTATAAATTAGTCATGATGACCAGGGAGATCAATAAGTTGCAGCAATTCATAAATTAATTACAATCAATAAAACCAATAAACTACAGCAATTCATTAATTAATCAGGAACAGTATTCGATATGGAAGGATGTCCGAATGGGGACTTTTAATGGAGTACATCATTACTGTTAGAACAGAGTCTTCCTATGGAATTGACAATCAGGTAAAATAAACATGGAGATTGCCGGTATAGATCTTCTTAATGCGAACAGGAGGACAGCGCTTCCTGCTCTTTCGTCGCAGGAGGAAATTGAATTCTCTTTGTCACCGCTTTCTTACGTATAATTGGATTTGATTTCCCCTACCATGTTTCGGTATTGTAGGTCCCACTTGACATGCTAAATTTACTGCTTACATAGCCGCTTCATTAGATATGTGAATTTATATCATTTTCATAAACCAGAGAACGTGACTTTCTTTACCAACGTACAAAAAAAGTGCAGTATGCCACACTAAAGCTGTACAAGGACACAGTCTATCACATGCCCATTCCCAAAGGAGAAGGGCCACCAAAAAGACCCCTCATAGCCTGTCTTGCTCTCACCTTTTTTCAGGGTTGCCACCGCAGTGTTATCTGACAGACAAAATCTAAATTGGTCTTTTCTCTGAAGTGGAGAGGAAAGGGACTGCCGTGGGTCCCACACATGCCCATTGGACTAAAAAGGCACCGCACTCTGAACGTCCTTGTGAAAGTTAAAAAACAGTGATTAAAAATAAATGAAATATTTATAAATGTGTCCTGGAAATCTGACCAGATCTATTAAAATACCTCATAAAACAGCCAGAAGGCCAAAATTAAGAAAGTGACTGAGCTCAACTGAGTCAAAGAAAAAGTGCCGACCAAATGCAGAGAGTTAAGCACCCCATGGTCACCGATCTGCAGACTTCAGTTTAAGGGTATTTTTTAAAATTGACACAGAAAACGTATGGATTTCAATTTCTATATCCCTACATGGGTTTATTACCAGTCAGCTGTAGAAGTTTCTGTTGAGATCAACAGGCTTCCTGTCCAACAAATGGTGGTGACAAAGCCCAGTCTCGGACAGCGGGAGAAGTGATAGGGCTTCAGAAATTGCAGGTGCTCTGAAGGGTCCTCATATGTGTTGCAATACCACCCCTGTTCACAGGTTTTGGGTGCTATTACATATTGATCCTTATTTCCACAAATGGAGCTGAGCTGCAACATCACTTCCAATTCTCACCATTCACCGTATAAATATGTAAACGTTACCTTCACCCATTATGCTAGGCTCCACAACTCTCCTCTTTTTTCTACATTTGTCTAAACTATACTGGTGGAAAACAGGACCTATTGAATGTTCTCCGTCCTTTGATCTTTTTTTGTACATTCCAATTTCTGGCCTACTTTGCCCTTTGACCAACCCGTGTTCCCAGAAACCTAGTGCATTTCTCTTTAACGGCATTTATTTATGACACCTCAGACCTCCAAATGCTACCGATGGCATCTTGTAGGTGTCATGACTCTGGACAGGATGGTTCCGCTTCCATCCTGGTCAGGTCAGGGTTAATTTCAGTTCGCCTCTCTTTGGTTCTGGGGCGGCTATTTAATGCTGGCAGTTCCTGGATTTGGTGTTGGTGATACTTCCGTATACTCGGTTTGTGGTTGTTGACCCAGGTTACTCATCCGTATACGTTGCGCCTCTGTGCTTGTGTTCTTTGCTGTGTATGACCCGGTTTGTCCCCTGACTTTTGCCTCTGCATCCTGCCTTGACTTTTTCTTGGGTCAGTTCCTGATCCAACAGAACCAGATACTATAAGAATCGCCATATATGTCCACTGCACAAGTCATATGGAGGAGCGGGCTAATTACATGACCTTTCTTGCAACATTCTAGCGGTTTTCTCACTAATGACATTTTATTAGCACTGATCAGCCGTAAATCCAGCGATGACACCCTGCCTTTCTCCCACACGCCGGCCGCGGCTTCGTCACTGTCACACCGCCGGGCTAAGCCGCTGTATACTTGGCCGGCAGTTGTTGGACGGAGCATTAGCAGTTGTCATGGTGACTTGAGCTTATCACATTTTTTCCGGCGATATCATCTAATTTAGTTTCTGAAAATTCCAAGTAGTGAATTTGTTCGGATTCGACTCTTAGTGCGCCGAGACTTATCTGCATGTGATGACTCATAGACTCAGCATATCGGGATACAAATCTGCCACACTTGCTGTTTAGAATCTCAACTTCACACAGAAGCAATTAAAATGATGGTTATTAACAAAAAGCTGACATGGGGAATGGTGAATGGGGCGCGGAAGTGTAGAGAATGGCGAAAAGGAGACATCTGGCCCCATCTAGTGGGAAATGGTAATAACTGCAGGTAAAACTGCAGATGTACTGTATGTGGCTGACCGTGCTTTGTAAAGGATTCATGTACCGTACATTCTGTGGCCCTGATCCATCACTTGCAGGTCTTTTTTAAGTCACTCTGCTTTTATTTTTGTCTTATGATATTTGCTGATGTCTTTTGTACCAAAAATCTTCAAAATGGTATACATGGTTCATTGATAAAAAACTCATTAATGAAAAAAACTCTTATTTTTTTATTTACTTTAACAAGTTTCTCTGACTTTGTAGCACAAAAAAATCTCTAAAACTTTAAAAATCCGTGTATCTTCACAAAAAGGCACCAGTTGAAAACTTATTCAAAAACCTTACTCTAGGCAAGGACTGGAGTAAGCAACATTTGGTAAAAGTCACATTTCATGAATCTGTGTAAGGGGTAACGACTCTCTTTGTAGAAGGTGCCAAGCCAGCGTAAGGAGACTTATAGGCCATGCAATGCTCCTTTGGGGAATTAAATATGCAAATTTGTCTCTTCAGAGAGGAAGAGGACTAGAACTCTAGCGCCACCTATTGGAGTAGCAATCCTAAAGGTTATTATTGATGCTTTAACAAGCCTTGCCAGTGGCCATTTGATTTAGGATACAAGCCAAACCAGATGCTTTTTTTGCAGACACATTTTTGTTTGCCCCTCATCAGTGCAAAGCTGCATCAGGGGTCTCTCATGCAAGCTAATCAGACCTCTTGAGCCCTAACGGTAGGGCCAAAGGAGGAGCGAAACCCATAAACTCTCACTTAAGGCTGAGCCTTGCCCTCCCTATGATCCCTATACAGGCCCTCCCCTCTATGCCTGAGCCCTGGATTGCCCTGAGCTAACTCTGACTAAAGAGTAAGGCAGCAAGACACTAATCTTCCTACTACAGGGAGGGAGACAAACAGGGAGAAATCAAACAATAAATGGAATGCCACAGCTTTAACTAGCACAAGTTCTCCAGGGAGATCAGCATAGAAAACCTATAACCGGCATAGAAGAGAGCTAGGAGTGAGTTAAAATAATGGAAGGGAGTGGCAGCAATATGCAGCAGTTGAGATTAGATCCATATGGAATCCCAGCAGGATCAAAAAGGAACTCTTAACCCTTTCCACACTAAGTGAAAATCAATCCGCTCCACTAAAGTTAATCGCTGAGCGGACTCCAAAGAGGAAATGCGATCTGCCAATCTTATCACAGATACCCCAAAGGTCTCAGCATGACACGGTACATTCATGACATCGATATTCACTAGGTGGCATTAGAGTTCAATTCTTTTTCCTCTTTGAAGAAACTATTTGGATATGAATTTATCTGAAACATCTGGATAAGGAAATTGTCAAGGAAAAATAAAAACAGTGGTGCAAAATGTATTGAGAATGGTGCAAATACTAAAGCCACTAAAAAAGAGCAATTTACTCCAGAAAACTGGAGAAATAACAATGATGAATCAAGAACTGTATGTTCCCCCTCAACTAGGCAGTGTACGAGGCCACTCCAGAACCATATTGCTTCCATGTGCATCTATACTGACTTAATACGGTGTCTTGGGATTGTTGATTCTTTCGTAGATACAATAGTTGCCAGATTCGATAGGGTGCATCAGTCTCCATAGTTTTTATTTATGTAACATCTGGTTACTGCAAAATTGACTGATATTTGGAACTTTTAAAAATTCCCTTCACCTTAAATAAAGTTCCAGTCCCAGCAGCCAAGAAACAGCTCAAAAATAAAATCCTGCCTCCATCATCCTTCACTGTGGGTATGGTGTTCTTTTGCTGATGCACAGTATTGTTATTGCACCAAACAAACCTTTTGGAATTATGGATAAAAAGTTCAACTTTGCTCTCATCAGACTATAACACATTTCACCACATGCTTGTGGCAGACTTGATGTAGGTTTTGGAATATCATAGTCAGGCTTGGATGCTTTTCTTTGTAAGAAAAAGCTTCCATCTTGCCACTCTACCCCATAGACCACCAGACATAAGAAGAATACAGGAGATTGTCATCACATGTAGTACACAACTCCGACTTGTCAGAAATTCCTGCAGCTCCTTCAATGCTGCTGTAGGCCTCTTGGTAACCTCTTGGACTAATTTTCTTCTTGTCTTTTCATCAATATTTGTAGGGTGCCCTGTTGTAGGTATTGCCACTGTTATGCTAAGTTTAAGCCACATCTAGATGTTGTCTTCACAAGATCCATGGTCTATATACAGTGGGGAAAAAATATTTAGTCAGCCACCAATTGTGCAAGTTCTCCCACTTAAAAAGATGAGAGAGGCCTGTAATTAACATCATAGATAGACCACAACTATGAGAGTCAAAATGAGAAAACAAATCCAGAAAATCGCCTTATCTGATTTGGCAAGATTTTTTTTTGCAAATTATGGTGGAAAATAAGTATTTGGTCATTAACAAATGTTCATCTCAATATTTTGTTATATATCCTTTGTTGGCAATGACAGAGGTCAAATGTTTTCTGTAAGGCTATGTGCCCACGTTTGCAGAAATTTCCTGAGAAAAACCGGACTCCTTCACATGAAATCCACAATTTTTTATTTGCGTTTTTTTCAGAAGCATCCTAATACAATGAAATCCGCAGATTTTCTGCAAAATTAATGAACATGCTGCGTTTTTTCCGCAATGCGTTTTTTTGCGGAAAAAACGCATCATGGTCACAAAAATTGTGGATTTCATTCTAATAATAGAATGCTTAATGTATGCATTTTTAAAATGTATCTCCTGCAGAAAAACACATCAAAAACGCGAAAAAAACATGAAAAATCCTGAACATGTGCACACAGCCTAAGTCTTCTCAAGGTTGGCACACACTGTTGGTTGTATGTTTGCCCATTCCTTCATGCAGATCTCCTCTAGAGCAGTGATGTTTTGGGCCTGTCACTTGGCAACACGGACTTTCAACTCCCTCCAAATGTTTTCTATGGATTTGACATTTGGAGACTGGCTAGGCCACTCCAGGACCTTCATATGCTTCTTATGAAGCCACTTCTTCATTGCCCTGGCGGTGTGCTTGGGATAATTATCATGCTGAAAGACCCATCCACGTTTCATCTTCAATGCCCTTGCTAATGGAAGGAGGTTTGCACTAAAAACCTCACAATACATTGCCCCATTCATTCTTTCATGTACACGGATCAGTCCTCCTGGTCCCTTTGCAGAGAAACAGCCCCAAAGCATGATGTTGCCACCCCCATGCTTTACAGTAGGTATGGTGTTCTTTGGATGACACTCAGCATTCTGTCTCTTCCAAACACAATGAGCTTTGTTTCTACCCAACAGTTCTACTTTGGTTTCATCAGACCATATGACATTCTCTCAATACTCTTCTGAATAATACAAATTCTCCCTAGCAAACTTCAGACGGGCCCGGACAAGTACTGACTTAAGCAGGGGGACATGACTGCAGGATCTGAGTCCTTGGCAGCGTAGTGTGTTACTGATGGTAGCCTTTGTTACGGTGGTCCCAGCTCTATGCAGATCATTCACTAGGTCCCCCGATGTGGTTCTGGGATTTTTGCTCACCGTTCTTGTGATAATTTTGACCCCACGGGATGAGATTTTGCTTGGAGCCCCAGATCGAGGGAGATTATCAGTATGTCTTCCATTTTTTTATTATTGCTCCCACCGTTGATTTCATCACACCAAGCTGCTTGCCTATTGCAGATTCAGTCTTCCCAGCCTGGTGCACGGCTACAATTTTGTTTCTGGTGTCCTCCGACAGCTCTTTGGTCTTCACCATAGTGGAGTTTGGAGTGTGACTGTTTGAGGTTGTGGACAGGTGTCTTTTATACTGATAGCAAGTTCAAACAGGTTCCATTAGTACAGGTAATGAATGGAGGACAGAGGAGCCTCTGAAAGAAGAAGTTACAGGTCTCTGAGAGACAGAAATCTTGCATGTTTCTAGGTGGCCAAATACTCATTTTCTACCATAATTTGCAAAATAAATCTTGCCAAATCAGACAAGGTGATTTTCTGGATTTGTTTTCTCATTTAGACTCAAAGTGGTGGTCTACTTATGATGTCAAGTACAGGCCTCTCTCATCTTTTTAAGTGGGATAACTTGCACAATTGATGTCTGACTAAATACTTTTTTCCCCACTGTATTGCCTTGGACATTTTTTGTACCATTTTACTGAAGGATAACATTCAACAACGAGATACCTTTGCTGTGTTGTAAGCTTTTATGGACCATGGCTTCTGCTGTACAATGCAACTAAGAAAATGTCAGGAAAATCTTAAGACTTAGAGCAATTAAAATGTATATGGGCTTAATCTGAATAAATGTAAGGGTGAGTGCATACAGTGCGGAATCATCTGCGGATTTTTCCGCTCGGATTTGCAGGTAAAACCGCAGGTAAAGTGACCTGCGGTTTACCTGTGGATTTGCCTACGGTTTTCCCCTGCGGTTTGACACCTGGATAATGGAACACGTGTCAAACTGCTGTGGAATCCGCAGAAAGAATTGACATGCTGCGGATTTAAAACCGCGGAAAAATACGCAGCATGTGCACAGCGGTTTTTAAATCCCATTGATTTGCATTGTACTGTACAATGCCTGCAGATCTGCAGCAGAATCAGCAAGTTTTGCACATACCCTCAATGATGGCAGCTGTATAATGTATTGACTATTATGTGACATGAGCCACATTATTTCATTATTTATTTATTTTTCTCTTCAAAATAATTTCAGTTTAATTTTTTAATTGAATTGTACAGATTATGGCCGATATTAAAAGGGTAAAAAGTTGTGAAATTATTCTTTTTGGTATGATTTTTTTACATGACAAACACCTAGCATTTTTTCCATTTAGCATATATTAGCAAGGTATTGGCACATAATAAGTTATCTTAGTTCAATTGTGTTATTAGATAGTTTTTCACTGGGGATGCAAACATCTTCTGTCTGTATGAGTTGCCAAATCATAAGCAGGAAGCAACATCCTAGATAGAGAGCATGCCCCCACTATATCTCAGTGTGTGAGATGTAAGGGATGTGAGGATACAGAGCTGATCTTCTGGTCACAACTTTCAGTTAAGGTCAATGTAAGGGGAGGGACAGCACAACTGAGTTTAGCAGTGTCACATTGCAAACCCTTCTATCAGCTCTCCTCATAACATTTTCAGCTCTGCTATATTGCACTGTTGTACTGACCCCTTCACTGCCTCTTCAGAAGTGAGAGCCCAACTCAAGATGAAGAATGCTATATATCCTATCTAATGAAATATTAAAGAAGCCCTCCTCCCATCAAAGTTTTTGTTCTCTTAATATATTGCAATCATCATATTATATAGCACTGTGTAGCACTGGCATCCCTGTATGTTTCCCCCCTCCTTGTTTGCCCTCCAGCTGCTGCCTGGGGTCTACACAAGGCTTGCAGATCTGTGCTTAGGGCATGCTCCCTCCTTAAATGGACAGCTCTCACCATCCTAAAGTGTCCCCAGCACCTGCCTGCCTGTATATCAGCTGTGCCCACCTTCTTCTGCCTGCATGTCTATCAGGCATGCCCACCTGCACCTGCCTGCCTATCAGCTGTGCCCACCAGCACCTACTTGCCTGAATATCAGCCGTGTCTGCCAGCCCCTGCCGTGTCAGTCTGTATACCAGCCATATCGGCCTGCACCTGTCTTACCAGTCTGTATACCAGCCGTTCCTACCTGCACCTGCTGTGCTAGTCTGTATAGCAGCTGTACCTGTCTGCACCTGCCGTGTCTCCCTGTATTCCTGCTGTGCCTGCCTGTACTTGTCAAGTCCATCTACTCTTGGCCGTTCCATCTACCTGTTTCTTTGGGGGTGAGCCGCCATGAGTCCGAGGTCTGTCCTGGAGTAGAACCTGGCATCCATCTGGTGCCAAATCTAACCCCACCATGAGGGGCACTAGTGAAAAGTCAGGTGTTCGCCTAGTCAAGCCCATCCAGACTCTCATCATATCATGGCACAGTGGTTACACCACTCCTTTTATATACTGTGTACTTACAATTGTACTTCGAATGACTGCAGACTCATCACAAACTTGGACAACCCCTTTAATGCTCTTAACATAAATATAAACATGAGAATTAAACAGTATCACAAAAAAATTTACATCCAGGTACCGTATAGATGATGTTATCTCTGGAGTCATTCTCTTTCTTTTCATCTTTTTCCAGATGCAATGATGACTTTTCTCATCCACCGCTCGTCTCTGTGTACTTCCATCTCTTCTTGTCTTCTGCAGCACATCCTGATCCAGTGCCCTTAAAAATTGCAGTGTCACTATGATGCTCCAGGATAAAAATATCTGCCCTATGCTGAGCCCCTGAATAATTTCCCCTCACTATATTCCCTACACAAAATATGACCCACACACTGTCCCTCTTATCATACATGCCCTTTCCTTTCCATACTGGGCCCCCTGTTCACACTGTCCTCTCACACTGTGTCTTCCTTATAGGGTTCAGTCTCTATACTGTGTCCCCTCATCATACACCCCTCCTTGATATACTCTTCCCTCCTGGCAGTACCCTTACACTGTCCCACCATGCTACCCCCTCAAACTACTCAGTCTCTATTCTTTGCCAACTCACATTTTTATCCCCCATACTGTTTCCTCACATTATTCCACTCAATAGTTTCCTCCTCACTCCTCATACTGTCTCCTTTCACATCCCCCTGCTAATCTTACTGTCTCCTGATATATTACCCCCTCACTAATCCCCCAACTCCCCATACTGTATTTTCACCCATCCTTTCATCCTCGCTCCCCATACTGTGTCTGCATACATTTTTTCCCACGATACTAATATTGTGTCTGCAGCCATCCCACCAATTACCATACTGTGTCTGCTCCCATCCCGCCACTCATTCCCCATACAGTGTTCGCATACATTCCCCCCTTTGCTCCCCATACTGCGTTCGCACCCATCTTCCCCAATCCATCTCCACATCAATCCCCCCACTCACCATACTGTGTCTGCACCCATCCCCCACTTACCATAATGTGTCAGCATCCATCCCCTCACTTGCTATACTGTGTCTGCACCCATTCCCCATACAGTCCCCCCACTCATCATACTGTGCCTGCAGTTATCCCCCATACTGTTTCTCATACATGCCTCCCATCTCGTCCATACTGTTCCTTCAATTTTCTCTCGCTCCCCATATTACATCTGCAACTGTCCCTTGCTCCCCAAACTTGTGTACTCAAATCTTTCAAAACCCCTTTCCCAAACTAAATCTCCCCACACTAAATCTTCTCCCAACCCCACAATATATCTCCCCGCCACACACTAAATTTCCCCTGCTGCACTCAATCTTCAGCGTCTTCAGCACTTACCACCAATGCGCATCTTTGCAGTACCGGCGAGTGACGTCAGCGGCGTGATCACATGACCTGATTACGTTAGTGAAGTCACCCTGATCCGACGGTCAGAGCTTCAATTGTACACGCGTCTGAAAGTCACTTCGTGGCAGAAGACCTCTTCAAAACTTTACTATGGGCCCTTGGCTCTTCTAGCTATGCTCCTGATACCTTTAAACTTTGTCCAACATGTCTAATCATTTTCAGCTAATAATATGCAAGCTTTAAATATTTGCATACATAAGTACAAGAGAATGACACCCCCCACAATGCTTAAAAATAAGAATGCAAAAATACAACTGTTTATTTGTGTAATCCTTCTGCGCAGTTACAGCTCTCATGAATCAAGTACACCCTGGAAATAATGCGCCAACGCCTCCACCCGCCCTCATCTACAGAAGCGAGCTAATAAGGTTGTGAAGGTCAGTGATAATTAGCATATCATTTGCATCTCATTTGTTTTATTATCCAGGATTTGTAATGCTAATCCCTTAATACAATGCCAGCTTGTGTTATTGTAGCATTATTTTGCTCATTGAACATGACATTGCCATCATTGGAGAACTAATTGTGTTCTTTGTCCAGGAGAATTACATGTTGTCATTATGTATGAGAAGTGTAAATAGTCTGGGAAATGCTACAGAAGAAATAAAAATGATGAATCCACATGTCACATTCAATCAAAAGACAGATATATACAGTAGATATGAAAGATAGATATATAGATGGATAGATATGAAAGATAGATATGAAAGAAAGACAATAGATAATTCGATACGATACAATACACTTTATTGATCCCGAGGGAAATAGATATAAAAGATAGATAATAGATAATAGATTAATAGAAAATAGATAGATATGAGATAGATATTAGGCCGGTTTCACATTAGCGCTTTTTAAGCGCACGCACGGCCGGGGGTAGCTCCGCCCCCGAGCCGGCTCTCTGCCCGGCGTGCCCGCCCCTTGCTTGTAGCGCCGCCTACTAGCGGACAGCGGCGCCTGCGATCGGCGCACCCTATCTTTAGCATAGGGTGCGCAGATCGTGCGCAGGCCGTGCGCTAGTTGCGCTTTGACCTGCGCTGCGCACTTTTGACGGTGCGCCGTGCGCGCCAAAATCAAACTTTTCGGATTTTGGCGCGCACGGCGCACCGGCAAAAGTGCGCAGCGCAGGTCAAAGCGCAACTAGCGCACGGAGTGCGCACGATCTGCGCACCCTATGCTAAAGATAGGGTGCGCCGATCGCAGGCGCCGCTGTCCGCTAGTAGGCGGCACTACAAGCAAGGGGCGGGCACGCCGGGCAGAGAGCCGGCTCGGGGGCGGAGCTACCCCCGGCCGTGCGTGCGCTTAAAAAGCGCTAATGTGAAACCGGCCTTAGATAGATAAATAGATATGAAATAGATATTAGATATAAAGTAAAAGGGAAGGTAGCACTCCGTAGACTTTTAGGCTATGTGCACATGTTGCGGATTTGTTGCGTTTCTGCAGCTTTTTTTCCCGTGCAGAAATGCTCCAAAAACACAAGTGATTACTTAAGCAATGTTAATCAATGGCATTCCTAAATTTTTGTGCACATGCTGTGGAGATTTCTGTCCTTATTTGCAGCGGGATTGAAGCTTGAAGAGGACAATTTGCATATTCCAGGTGCCTTCTGGGAAAAGCGAAGAGTCTCCCTCAGCCAGAAGATCGTTGGGTACAGCCGGGACCAGCTGCTCGGAAAGCATCGCCAAACCAGGGATTGAAGCTTGAGGAGGACAATTTGCATATTCCAGCTGCCTTCTGGGAAAAGCGAGGAGTCTCCCTCAGCCAGAAGATCGTTGGGTACAGCCGGGACCAGCTGCTCGGAAAGCATCGCCAAACCAGGGATTGAAGCTTGAGGAGGACAATTTGCATATTCCAGGTGCCTTCTGGGAAAAGCGAAGACTCTCCCTCTAGGACATTATTGCAAGAAAGATTGGTTGATTGAGTAGATTACACAAGAAGGAAAACACACAGCAAGTCAGCAGGATCTAGGAGCAACATGGCAGATGTGACAACCTACATGGTGAGCTGCAACATGTGCTACATGTTCACTGATCGACCAGAAGAAGAATCCAACTTCACCTCTCAGAAGTGTAGACTACTGGCCCATTTAGAAGAAAAGGTGCGGGGTCTGGAAGAAAGAATTGCAACTTTGAAACTCATCAAAGAAAATGAAGACTTCCTAGGCAGAACAGAAGCATCCTACTGGTCACAGAAGGTACATTACATTTGACATTTGAAAAAAACTGGCGCCAAGAAATGTCAAATGTATTTAACCAGCGAGCAACACTATTGTACTTTTATATCATCCCCTGAGAAAGAAGTGTTTAAACTTCGAAACGCGTTGGGATTATGAATAAATCATCAATCTTTTTTATGAATAACTGATCCTCAGTCATGTTTAGCAGCGCAATAAATCCACAAAAATCTCTATTAATCTGAATATCTCTGCGGTCACAGGTCTGACCTGTGGATGTGCGGCAGCTGACTGACAATTCTATGCGCTTTACTTCTCATACATCAGGTGAGTGGAATTGTAGTACTATCTGTACCTTGTCTATTGGATAAGACCCTATCTGCGCTTTTTTAATCCTACCGTGTGAATCAGTGCTCAGGAAAGATAGAACTAGAGGGAGTACAAAGGAGGGCAACAAAATTAATAAAGGGGATGGGCGAACTTTAATACCCAGAGAGATTAGCAAAATTAGGATTATTTAGTCTAGAAAAAGACGACTGAGGGGCGATCTAATAGCCATGTATAAGTATATAAGGGGACAATACAAATATCTCTCCGAGGATCTGTTTATACCAAGGAAGGTGACGGTCACAAGGGGGCATTCTCTGCGTCTGGAGGAGAAAAGGTTTTTCCACCAACATAGAAGAGGATTCTTTACTGTTAGGGCAGTGAGAATCTGGAATTCCCTGCCTGAGGAGGTGGTGATGGCGAACTCAGTCGAGGAGTTCAAGAGAGGCCTGGATGTCTTCCTGGAGCGTAACAATATTGTATCTTACAGTTATTAGGTTCTTTAGAAGGACGTAGATCTGGGGATTTATTCTGACAGAATATAGGCTGAACTGGATGGACTAATGTCTTCAGCCTTGCTAACTATGTTACTATGTTTTAGTTTCCTCAGTATGTCAATTCTTTTTGCAGATCTGCAGCGTTTCTGCACCCATTGACTTCCATTGAGTCAGTCAGATCCGCAGCAAAACCGCAGGTGTAAAGCTGCAGAAAAGGCAATGATGTCAGAAGGAGGAAGAGTGTGTGAGCGAAGAATATGTGCATGGGTGTCTGTGTGTGTGTGCAGGTGTCTGCGGCTGTGTGCGGTAACGCTAATGCCGGTACTGTTGGTCACATGTCAGCATGATCCCAGAGCTGACTGTGACCCGCAGCGGTGACCTGCGGTAAAAAAGCAGGTGTGGGCCGATGAGAGTACTGCTCCCATCGGGCTATGTCTGCTGTCACTGTTATCAGTAGTTTCATCTGCTGGCGCCTGTGCTCACAGTTAAAAAAAAGTAAAATTACATACATATACACAAAAAGATAAAAACCCATTATACTCCCCTCACACCAAATCCACGAAGCACTCGCCTTCTTGAAATAATGTAAAATAATAAACCAACATATACTCCCTGTGCACCGTAGTCCAGGTAATCCAAGTGTCCCACTGCGATCTCACGTGTAGAACAGTCACTTTGGGGGATGTGACCGCTCTACCAGGCCCCCAGCGATACACTTACAGGAGGTAATGACTACCGCAGTGCGTCACTGAGCCGCCGTGAGGGGTCACTGGAGTTTATCAGCTCCAGTGCTCTCACTTGTGGCACCGCTGTGTAGGGAAAAGTTCTCACGGCAGTGCAGTGATACACTGCAGGAGAGATTACCTCCTGTCAGTGTATCGCAGGGTAGAGCAGTCACATCTCCCGCTGTGACTATTCTATATGTCAGATTGCCGTGGGACATTTGGTAAATGGACTATGGTGGACAGGGAGTATTATATGTTGGTTTATTATTTGATTTTTGCTGCAGGAGATGAGGGCGCTGGGGATTAGGCGTTCAGTAAGTATGGTAAATTAAGATTTAATAAAGGAGTCTGTGTGATTGTTTCAAATAAAGGGCTTTATTCTGTCTGTGTTTTTATTTGCCAAGTAAATATAGGATTAGTAATGGAGAGGTGTCTTATAGACACCTCTCCATTACTAACCTGTGGGCTTGATGTCACCTGACAATACAAAGGTGACATCAACCCCACAAATATGAACTCCACTTGCCACCGCTACAGGGCAAGTGCGAAGAGCAAGGCTAAGTGCCAGAATTGTCGCATCTATAAGATGTGCCATTTCTGGGGCGGCTGAAAGCTGATGTTTTTAGCCTGGGGACTGCCAATATCCATGGCCCTTTCCCAGGCTATTAATAATAGCCCGCAGCTGTCTGCCTAGCCTTTGCTGGTTCGATTTTATAGGGGGATCCCATGTTAATTTTTTTCTGGGGTTCCCCTGTAAACTAGCCAGTAGAGCCCAAGCTATTTTTTTTTCAAATATTTTAAAAAATAAACAGATATTGCGCTTCATGCAGATTTCATGTGTCTGTGTGCATGTGTGTGTGTGTCTATTTAACTCTTTATGTACCATTTTATTAATGATGGTATCTGACTGACACCTGTTCATTACTAAACCTCGGGCTAGGTATTACATATACAGTGCCTTGCGAAAGTATTTGGCCCCCTGGAAATTTTCAACCTTTTCCCACATATCATGCTTCAAACATAAAGATACCAAATGTAAATTTTTGGTGAAGAATCAACAACAAGTGGGACACAATTGTGAAGTTGAATGAAATTTATTGGTTATTTTAAATTTTTGTGGAAAGTCAAAAACTGAAAAGTGGGGCGGGCAATATTATTCGGCCCCTTTACTTTCAGTGCAGCAAACTCACTCTAGAAGTTCATTGTGGATCTCTGAATGATCCAATTTTTGGCTACTAAAGGTAACATAACAGTTCAACTACCTTTTCTCGTAGATTCATTGACAATTCTTTTGCTTTCCAGTGACTGGATGAAAGATGCAAGAGTCTTTCTGGATCCCAGAAGCTGAGTGAGCTTCTGGGATCCAGAAAGACTGTTGCATCTTTCATCCAGTCACTGACCTTTCTGGATTGTAAGTCATGAGGAAAGCAAAAGAATTGTCAATGAATCTACGGGAAAAGGTAGTTGAACTGTACAAAACAGGAAAAGGATGCAAAAAGATATCCATGGAATTGATAATGCCAGTCAGCAGCGTTCAAACTCTGAGTAACAAATGGAAAATCAGGGGCTCTGAAAAAACAAAACCACAGGGCCAGGAAGACCAACAAAAATTTTGTCCACAACTGCCAGGAAAATTGTTTGGGATGCAAAGAAAAACCCACAAATAATATCAGCTTTAATACTGGACTCTGAAAACTAGCAGTGTGGCTGTTTCAAGATGCACAATATGGAGGCACTGGAAGAAAAATGTGCTGCATGGTTGAGTTGCCAATCTATATTTATTCCATCAATGAATAAATAAATATTTGAATTAAAAAAAATCTAAACAATAAAAGTACACATATTTAGTATCGCTGCTTCCGTAACGACCCGACCTATAAAACTGTCCGACTAGTTAACCTATTTAGTGAACATTAAAAAAGGCTATCCCTTGTAGATTGTGAGCCCTCGCGGGCAGGGTCCTCTCTCCTCCTGTACCAGATTTTTTTATTATTATTTTTTAAAAATATTTGTACAATTATTTACATTTTTTTTAAATATAATTCTTACTTTTACACATTGTCCACTATGGGACACTCATTTTGTGCAGTCTGATCGCTTCTATAGCATGCAGATCTGCATGCTATAGAAGCTGTCAGTGCTGCAGTTTCTATTACACTGACCTGAGAGACTTCCTGGTCATCACAGCGCATGACTGGAAGTCTCTCAGGTCTGGAGACCCGGATGTCATCATGACAACATCGGGTCTACATGGCAGCGATCGGGGCCCCGTGTCATGCCACAGAGTTTATAGTCCAAAGGCAAAGGGGCTGTCAGCTCCTCTGCCGGCTTCGGAACTCTTCGATCATGTTTGATCTCAGTGTTCCATTGGTTAAAGTGCCGGGAGTGGTCCATGACTGCTCCTGGCACTTAGTGCCGGGTGTCAGCTGTGAGAATCAGCTGACACCTGGCCACGATCAGCCGTGGTCCCCCCATGGGAAAGATGATGAATTCTGTTTTGTCCATATTAAGTTTTAAAAATCTAGCAGAGAAGAAGGATGAAATAGCAGACAGACAATGTGGGATTCTGGTGAGTAGGAAGGTGATATCTGGTCCAGAGATGTAGATCTGTGTGTCATCAGCATAGAGGTGATACAGAAGGCCGCGAAATTCTACGATATGTCCGAGGCTGAAGGTGTAAATGGAGAAGAGCAGAGGCCCTAGGACTGAACCTTGCAGGACTCCGACAGATAAGGGGGCGCAGTGAGGAGGTGTTGTGTGAGTGGGAGACGCTGAATGTCCGGTCAGGTATGACAAGATCCAAGATAAGGCCAAGTCTGTGATACCAAGAGATGAGAGGGTCTGTAGTAATAGGGGATGGTCCACTGTGTCAAAGGCAGAGGACAGGTCGAGGAGGAGGAGGACAAAGTAGTGTCGCTTGGATTTGGTGATTAATAGGTCATTGGTGACTTTAGTTAGGGCAGTTTCAGTGGAGTGGTGTGGCCAGGAGCCAGATTGTAAGTAGTCGAAGCAAGAAGAGAGGTGGGAGGACAGTTCAAGATGGACGTGTTGTTCCAGTAGTTTTGAGGCATAAGGGAGAAGTGATATGGGGCGATAGCTAGATGCAGAGGATGGGTCAAGAGAGGGCTTTTTGAGGATAGGTGTCATTGAGGCATGTTTAAAACTTAAGGAGAAAACAGTTGTTAGTGATAGGTTGAAGAGATGGGTTAGGGTTGGGATGAAGACTGTGGTGAGGTTTCGGATGAAGTGGGCTGGGATCGGATCAAGTACACAGGTGGTGAGATGTGATCTTGAGAGTAGAGTGGAGAGTCGAACTTCTGTAATGTTGAAGTTAGTTTTAGAGGAGGAGGGCTGAGCACTGTAAGGACTGTTCACAATGATCACTTGTATCTTGGCGCGCTGTATACTGCTGCACTCTTTTGTATGTAAGATTGATATAAAATACGTAGATGAGATAAATAGATTGATAGAAAGATGTGTGATTCTGTTAGATATGAGATGGAAATAGATATGAGATAAATGTGAATTAAGTAGATCCATTATCGGGCCAATTAGCCCTTCTCAGGTGGCAAGACTCCGCCTGAGAATTTAGGTAGTTGAATTTTTCCACTATTCAAGGCTATAGTGGCTTGTGAAAGTATTCATCACCCTTGTCTTTTACCTATTTTGTTACAATACAACATCTGTTTAAATATTTTTGTATTCCGATTTGTGTGAGATGCTTCAGCACTAAATAGTCTATGTTTGTGAAATGAAGTGAAAACCAGGGGAAGAGTCTTGAGGAGATCATTTGCATATTCCCAGTGCCTTCTGGGATAAGTGAAGAGTCTCCGCGAGCTCTACGATCACTGGGTTTTGGCCGTTGCAGCTGAAAAGAGGAAATCGGAAAACCAGGGGAAGAGTCTTGAGGAGATCATTTGCATATTCCCAGTGCCTTCTGGGAAAAGTGAAGAGTCTCCGCGAGCTCTACGATCACTGGGTTTTGGCCGTTGCAGCTGAAAAGAGGAAATCGGAAAACCAGGGGAAGAGTCTTGAGGAGATCATTTGCATATTCCCAGTGCCTTCTGGGATAAGTGAAGAGTCTCCGCGAGCTCTACGATCACTGGGTTTTGGCTCATCTTTCATCGTTTTTAAGAAATCTCAAGATGGAAGAGGCCAGGAGCCATTTGGTGAGCTGCATTTCTTGCTACATGTTCACAGACTTACCAGTGGAAAAGCCAAATTTCACATGCCACAAATGCAAGCTTGTGTCCCTGTTGGAGGAAAAGTTGCAAAATCTCGAAGAGAGGTTGGCTACGTTGAAGATCATTAAGGAAGGTGAAGAGTTCTTGGACAGAGCAGAATTATCTCTTCATGTTACAGAAAGAGAAGAAATTCGAAGTGCACCTGAAGAAACAGAGGAATGGAGACATGTGACCCAGAGAAGCAGGAGGATCAGGAGGCAGTCAGCACCCATACTGCTCAGAAACCAGTACCAGGCTCTCACGCAGGAAAACGATGAAGAAATACATCAGGATAAGACTTTGCCAACAAACAGCAACCTTGTACGCCTTCAGAGTCCTCCTGGATGGAGAAAGAAAAATGTTGTGAAGAAGAAACGGAGAGTGGTGGTCATGGGGGATTCCCTGTTGAGAGGAACAGAGGCCGCTATCTGCAGACCGGATATAACTTCAAGAGAAATGTGCTGTCTTCCAGGTGCAAAAATTAAAGATGTGTCTGACAGGATATCAGGACTCTTCAGTCCTACAGATGACTACCCATTCCTGCTACTACAAGTGGGGACAAATGACACCGCAAGAAACGACCTGGAAACCATCTGCAGAGACTTTGAAGACTTAGGCAAGAAAGTGAAAGTACTGGGAGCGCAGGTGGTCTTCTCTTCCATCCTCCCAGTGGATGGCCATGGAACAAGGAGGTGGAATAAGATTCTGCAGGTGAACAACTGGCTACGTCGATGGTGCCGTCAGCAACGATTTGGATTTCTGGATCACGGAGTGAACTACTTATACGATGGACTACTTGCTAGAGATGGGGTGCACCTTACGAAGACTGGAAAGCATGTATTTGGAAGTCGCCTTGCTACACTTGTAAGGAGAGCTTTAAACTAGAACAACATGGGAAGGGAAGCAAAAGACCAGAAAAAGCCATACACCTGACAAATGCTATTGAGAACTCTGCTAATAGAAGTGGAAAGGAAGAACAAAGACGAAAGAATCTAATTAATAAAAATATTGGAGAAAGAGAAACCAATCACAAACTAAAATGTTTCTATACTAATGCACAAAGCATGGGCAACAAACAAGGAGAATTGGAACTACTAACACAGGAAAAGAAATATGATGTCATTGGAGTCACTGAAACTTGGTGGGACAATACACATGATTGGAATACAAGACTAGAAGGATACAACTTATTTGCAAGAAACAGACTTGATAAACGAGGAGGAGGTGTTGCATTGTATGTTAGAAACGCGTATATCTGCACAGAGATTGAAGCTTCAGAGACTGGGAGTTCTGTGGAAACTGTTTGGGTAAGAATACAAGGACAGAACAATGGAAAGGACACCATTGTAGGCATTTACTACAGGCCGCCTGTGCAAGCTGAAGATATGGATGAACTCTTTATGCATCAAATGGCCAAGTTCTCCAAAAAATATGACATAGTTGTCATGGGAGATTTCAACTATCCAGACATTTGTTGGGAATCTCTCTCAGGCAAAACTAACAGGTCAAGGAAATTCTTATCCTCTCTTGCTGACAACTTTATCTTCCAAAAAGTAGGGGAGAAAACAAGGGGAACTGCTACCTTGGATCTAATCCTTATAAACAGGGAGGAAATGGTTGAGAAGGTAAAAGTGGCTGGAACCCTAGGAGGTAGCGACCATCCTATTTTAGAATTTTGGATAACTAGAGGCGGAAGACCTGTGAAGACTCAGACGTCAAGGTTAGATTTCAGAAAGGCAGATTTTAAGGGATTCAGAAAGATAATTGGAGGGATCCAATGGCTGGATATCCTTAAAGACAAAAATGTCCAGGAAGGATGGGAAATCTTGAAAAATGAAATTCTCAAAGCACAGTTGTTAACAATTCCGAAAAGAGGGAAGAATAGGAAGCATTTAAGGAAACCAGGATGGGTGAATACAGAACTTAAGCACATGCTAAAAAGGAAGAAAAAAATGTTTATAAAATGGAAAGAGGGAGGCATATCTAAAGAAGAATATAATGCTGTCTGCAGAATCTGCAGGGCACAAATCAGATTACTAAAGCTGAAAATGAATTGAGGCTTGCAAGAGATGTCAAAAGCAATAATAAAGGATTTTGGGGATATGTCAAAAGTAAAAGAAAAGTCAAAGATGCTATAGGATTTTTACAGGATGAAAATGATGAAATGGTAAGACAGGATGTTGAGAAGGCTGAACTTTTAAATTCCTATTTTGCATCTGTTTTCTCTCAGAAAGGAAATGTAACACCAACTGTTATTCACTGTCCTATTAAGGGAATAGAAGAATCCAGGATATCTATAAACAGAAAGATAGTGAGGAAACACTTAGCTAACCTAAATGAATTCAAGTCTCCAGGTCCAGATGAATTACACCCCAGAGTACTGAAGGAGATAGCAGAAGAAATTTCTGAACCACTCTCCATAATCTTTGAAAATTCTTGGAGAACAGGAGAAGTGCCAGAAGACTGGAGAAGAGCAAATGTTGTTCCTATCTTCAAAAAGGGGAAGAAGGTGGACCCAGGCAACTATAGGCCGGTGAGTCTGACTTCTATACCAGGAAAGATCTTTGAACAAATTATTAAACAACATGTAAGTCAATACCTGGATAAGAATGAAGTGATCAAACAGAGTCAGCATGGGTTTGTAACTAATAAGTCATGTCAGACTAACTTAATTTCCTTCTATGACGGTATCACTGATTGGGTGGATCAAGGAAATGCTGTAGATATAGTATATCTTGACTTCAGCAAAGCATTTGACAAAGTCTCTCATACAATCCTTATTGAAAAAATGACTAAGCATGGAATGGACAAGGCAACTGTTAGGTGGATTCATAGCTGGCTTAGTGATCGGACCCAAAGAGTGGTCGTAAATGGCTGCACATCCAGTTGGAAGAATGTCTCAAGTGGGGTACCACAGGGCTCTGTCCTGGGCCCTGTATTGTTCAACATCTTTATCAACGATTTAGATGAAGGAATTGAGGGTAAACTGATTAAATTTGCTGATGACACAAAGCTAGGAGGGATAGCTAATACTAGAGAAGAGAGAGAGAGGATTCAAAAAGATTTAAATAAACTGGAGAAGTGGGCAGTAACTAACAGAATGGTTTTTAACAGGGAGAAATGCAAAGTACTACATCTGGGCAATAAAAATGAAAAAAGCATATATAGAATGGGAGGAATAGGGCTAAGTGACAGCACATGTGAAAAAGACTTGGGTATACTAATAGATCACAGACTGAATATGAGTCAACAGTGTGATGCAGCAGCAAAAAAGGCAAATGCAGTTCTAGGATGTATTAACAGAAGCATACAGTCTAGATCACGTGAAGTCATTATTTCCCTCTACTCCTCTTTGGTCAGACCTCATCTGGAATATTGTGTCAGTTTTGGGCACCACATTTTAAAAAAGACATCAACAAACTGGAGCAAGTTCAGAAAAGAGCGACCAGAATGGTGACCGGTCTGCAAACCCTGTCTTATGAGGAAAGGTTGCAGGATTTGGGAATGTTTAGTTTGCAAAAGAGAAGACTGAGAGGAGACTTAATTGCTGTCTACAAATATCTAAAGGGCTGTCACATTGTAGAAGGATCAACTTTATTCTCATTTGCACAAGGAAAGACTAGAAGCAATGGGATGAAACTGAATGGGAGGAGACACAGATTAGATATTAGAAAAAACTTTTTGACAGTTAGAGTGATCAATGAGTGGAACAGGCTGCCACGAGAAGTGGTGAGTTCTCCTTCAATGGAAGTCTTCAAACAGAGGCTGGACAGACATCTGACTGGGATGATTTAGCGAATCCTGCTTTGAGCAGGGGGTTGGACCAGATGGCCCAGGAGGTCCCTTCCAACTCTACGATTCTATGATTCTATGATTCTAAGTGAGAAAAAGATAGGCACAAATAACATTTATGGGAACAAATAGCTAAATATCTACAAATTGGCATGTGCATATACAGTATATTCACCCCTTTTGCTATGAAGTCCCTAAAAATTTCTGGTGCAAGCAATTCCCTTCATAAGTCACATGCTTAGTGACAGGACGCCCCCCTGTGTACAATCTAAGTGTCACAAGTCTGTCAGTATACACACTTTACCTTTCCCGAAAAGCCACAGAGGCTGCAACACCATGAAGCAAGAGGCACCAGTAACCAAACAAGGAGATCTCCAAACAAGTCATGGACAAAGTTGTTGAGAAGTACAAGTCAGGAGTATCTGCCCATGCGACCACAATAAGCCATACACTTCATACAGGTGGTCGTAATGGAAAACTGGGCAGAAAAAGCTTTTACTTACACACAAAAATTGTAAGACTCGTTTCAAAAAGATGTGGGAGACTCTCCAAATGTATGGAGGAAGGTGCTGTGGTCAGAGGAGACCAAAGTTGAATTTTTTCGCCATGCTATGTCTGGCTCCAAACCAGGGCCGCCATCAGAGCATGACAGCCCTTACTGCTGTATGGGGCCCGATGAACAGCAGTACAGAAGGGGGCCCGCAGATCAGGGGCCCCGCTCCTGTGCTGCCAGTCATCGGGTCCCAAGTGCTGTGCGTCATAGGGGCGCCGGGCAGGCACACATCAGCAGAGCCGCCACAGCGCCCGACATCTGAAAGATAGAGAAGAGCTGAAGGACCTGTGGTGACGTCATCATTATCACAGGCCTTCAGCATTGATCAGCTCTGCCCCCTGATCACATGACGATGACGTCACCACAGGTCCTTTCAGCTCACATCATCACAGCATCAGCTCCATCTTCAGCGCAGGAGCGAGGTCAGGTAAGAAGAAAGTTTTTATTTTTGAAAGGGGCGGTATGTATCCCTGGCAGAATTGAGACACGGGGGCATGATTGGAGGCACACAGGGGCAAATATGGAGTCAGGGGGCAGGATTGGAGTCACAGGAGCAAATGTGGAGACAGGGGGCAGGATTGGAGACACACAGGGGCAAATATGGAGACAGGGGGCAGGATTGGAGACACACAGGGGCAAATATGGAGACAGGGGGCAGGATTGGAGTCATACAGGGGCAAATATGGAGACAGCGGGCAGGATTGGAGACACACAGGGGCAAATATGGAGACAGGGGGCAGGATTGGAGTCACACAGGAGCAAATGTGGAGACAGGGGGCAGGATTGGAGACACACAGGGGCAAATATGGAGACAGGGGGCAGGATTGGAGTCACACAAGAGCAAATGTGGAGACGGGGCAGGATTGGAGACATACAGGGGCAAATATGGAGACAGCGGGCAGGATTGTAGTCACACAGGGGCAAATATGGAGACAGGGCGCAGGATTGGAGATGCACAGGGGCAAATGCGGAGACAGGGCGCAGGATTGGAGACACACGGGCAAATATAGAGACAGGGGGCAGTATTGGAGACACACGGGCAAATATGGAGACAGGGCGCAGGATTGGAGACACACAGGGGCAAATATGGAGACGGGGCAGGATTGGAGACACAGGGCCAAATATCTAGACACGGGGGCAAAATGCAAGACATGGGGCAAAATGTGAGACGGGGGCAGAATGCAGACATGGGGGCAGAATATGAGACATGGGGGCAGAAAGCAAGACATGAGGGCAGAATGCAAGACATGGGTGCAGAATGCACACATGATGGGGGCAGAATGCAGACATGGGTGCAGAATGCACACATGATGGGGGCAGAATGCAAGACATGGGGGCAGAATGCAAGACATAGGGGCAGAATTCAAGACATGGGGGCAGGCAGAATATGACAGTGAGACACAGGAGGGGGCTGAATGTGACAGTGAGACACAGGAGGGGGCAGAATGCGAGACATGGGGCAGAATGGACATGGGGCAGAATGTGAGACATGAGGGCAGAATGCAGAACGTTAAGGCAGAATTCAAGACATGGGGGCAGTATGCAGACATGGGGGTAGAATGTGACAGACACAGGAGGGGGCAGAATGGGACATTGAGACACAGGAGGGGGCAGAATGTGAGACATGGGGGCAGAATGTGACAGTGAGACACAGGAAGGAGCAGAATGTGAGACATGGGGAAGAATGTTACAGTGAGACACAGGAGGGGGCAGAATGTGACAGTGAGACACATGAGGGGGCAGAATGACCATGGGGGCAGAATGTGAGACACGGGGTCAGAATGGACATGGGGGCATAATGTGACAGTAAGACACAAGAAGGGGAAGAATGTGACAGTGAGACACAGGAGGGTGCAGAATGTGACAGTGAGACACAGGGGACAGAATGTGACAGTGAAACAGGAGGGGACAGAATGTGAGGCACGGGGGCAGAATGTGACAGTGAGACACAGGAGGGGGCAGAATTGACAGTGAGACACAGGAGGGGGCAGAATGTGACAGTGAGACACAGGAGGGGGCAGGATGGGAGACACATGGTGCAGGATCATGGGGCCGGATGGATACGATGTAGACAGATGGGGCAGGATCTGGAGATCATGTGGGGGCAGAATGGATACTCATGAGGGCAGGATGAGAGAAAATATGGCTGGAGCCAGGATGGGGGATATTATTACCATAGGGGCTAATTAAGGGATATTATTACTGCAATGATGTATTTATTTTATTTTTTTGAGGATACTGTTTTAAATGAGGGGAGGTTCTGTTACTGTGCAGAGCGACACTATGTCGCCTTTTTTCTTCATCTGGTGTAGTGTAGCAGTTGGGAAAAAAATTAAGTAATGTGTTCTGCAAGTGGAGCTCTAGATAACTGTGTTATTTCCTGCAGAGACGAGCCCTGGCTGGAAGACGTGATGGCGATCTGTGCTGGATGAAAGATGAAAAGCAAAGATGAAGGACTTCACCTAGAGACATCACTGGTGAGTTTGTGTTACCTGTACAATGACACTATACACTATATACAGAGTGCCTTTGTACAATGTCACCAGTGATCACTGTATTACCTGTACACTGACACTATATACAGAGTTCCTGTGTATAATGTCACTGGTGATCACTGTATTACATGTACACAGACACTACATACTAAGTACAGATCTCCTGTGTATAATGGCACTTATGGTGATAGTAATATGTTTTTTTTATTAATGATCAGTATTGTAGTATCCAGTCACCATGTGCTGGTAATATGTGGTCTGGTCATGGTGTGGTGGTATTTGTCCCTTGTATGTGCTATTATTCTGTCACTGGTGGTAATATGTGGTCTGGACATGGTATGTGTTATGATTGAGTCACCGTAGGAGGCAAAAACAGAAATGCTAGCTAAGTCCAGAAAACCAGAGAAGTTGGCAGCTATCGGATTGCAGACCCCTGAACCTATCAACACAACTAGCAGTAGCCGTGGGGGGTTCCTACGTTGCCCTAGACCCCTCGATCACAGCCGGAGAATTAAATAGGCCTAAAGAAAGAAAGGGGAAATCTAAACTGCCCCAGAGCAGACCCCAAAGCAAAAGGCAGCCCCCAACATATAATGACGGTGAAGCAAGATGAAAACACTAACACAGACAGAAAGATAGGGGAAAATGAATTCACAACAGGTATGGCTGTATTCGTTCCTTGTATGTGGTATTATTGGTCACCATGTGGTGGTAATATGGTGTCTGGGCATGGTGTGGTGGTATTTGTCCCTTTGGATGTGATATTATTGGTCATTTTAACCCCTTCCTGACATGAGACGTACTATCCCGTCCACGGTACCCGGGCCCGTATGACCGGGGACGGGATAGTACGTCTACCGCGATCAGCGGCGCCCACGTGGTGAGCGCCGCTGATCGCGGCCGGGTGTAAGCTGATTATCACAGCTGACACCCGGCACAATGTGTCAGGGGCGGTCACGAACCGCCCCCGACACATTAACCCCTTGCACACCGCGATCAAACGCGATCGCGGTGTACCGGGAGTTAAAGGGAAGCATCGGCAGGGAGGGGGCTCCCTCCGTGCTTCCCTGAGCCCCCCACGGCAGCGCAATGTGCAGCGCTGCTGCGGGGGACTCCTATCCTCCAGGCCCCCGAATCCAAGATGGCGACGGGGGCCTTCGGGGGCCTGGGGAAGCTGGCTTCCTCAGTGCCTGCAAAGCGCAGGCATGAGGAAGCCTTGTGCACTGCCTGTGACAGATTGCTGATCTGTCACAGTGATCTGTGATGTGACAGATCAGCGATCTGTCACAGGACAGTGATGTCCCACCTGGGACTATGTAATAAAGTAAAAAAAAATTTAAAAAAAAGTGTAAAAATAAATTAAAAAAAATCGCCAAATAAATTAGTAAAAAAAAAAAAAAATATTCCACAATAAATTCATTTTTTTAAAATAATAAAAAAAAAAAACAATAAATGTACACATATTAGGTATCGCCGCGTCCGTAACGACCTGCCCTATAAAACTGTCCCATTAGTTAACCCCTTTAGCGAACCCCTTAAAAAATAAAAATAAAAAACGAAGCAAAAAATAATGATTTATTATCATACCGCCAAACAAAAAGTGCAATAACGCGAGATCAAAAAGACGCATATAAATATCCATGGTACCGCTGAAAACGTCATCTTGTCCCGCAAAAAACAAGCCGCCACACAGCATCATCAGCAAAAAAATAAAAAAGTTATAACTCGCAGAATAAAGCGATGCAAAAATAATTATTTTTTATATAAAATAGTTTTCATTGCATAAAACCGACAAAAACATAAAAAAAGACCTAAATGAGGTATCGCTGTAACCGTACTGACCCGAAGAATAAAAGCGCTTTATCAATTTTACTGCACGCGGAACGGTGTAAACGCACCCCCCCAAAAGAAATTCATGAAACGCTGGTTCTTGTTCATTCTGCGTCCCAAAAATTGGAATAAAAAGCGATCAAAAAATTTCACGTGCCCGAAAATGGTACCAATAAAAACGTCAACTCGTCCCGCAAAAAATAAGACCTCACATGACTCGGTGGGTCAAAATACGGAAAAATTATAGCTCTCAATATGTGGTGATGCAAAAACTATTTTTACAATAAAAAGCGTCTTTTAGCGTGCGACAGCCGCCAAACATAAAAACCGCCATAAATAGTAAATCAAACCCCCCGTTATCACCCCCTTAGTTAGGGAAAAATAATAAAATAAAAAAAATGTATTTATTTCCATTTTTCCATTAGGGCTAGGGTTAGGGCTAGGGGTGTGTTGGGGTAGGGTTAGGTTAGGGTTAGGGCTAGGGTTAGGGTTAGGGCTAGGGTTAGGGCTAGGGTTAGGGCTAGGGTTAGGGGCGTGTTGGGGTTCGGGTTGGAGTTAGAATTGGGGGTTTCCACTGTTTGGGCACATCAGGGGCTCTCCAAATGCAACATGGCGTCTGATCTCAATTCCAGCCAATTCTGAGTTGAAAAAGTCAAATGGTGCTCCTTCCCTTCCAAGCTCTGCTATGCGCCCAAACAGTGTTTTACCCCCACATGTAGGGTATCAGCCTACTCAGGACAAATTGCAAAACAATTTTTGGGGTCCAATTTCTCCTGTTACCCTTAGGAAAATAAAAAATTGGGGGCAAAAATATCATTTTTGTGGAAAAAAAATGATTTTTTTATTTTCACGTCCGAGTGTTATAAACTTCTGTGAAGCACTTGGGGGTTCAAAGTGCTCACCACACATCTAGATAAGTTCCGTGGGGGGTCTAGTGTCCAAAATGGGGTCACTTGTGGGGAGTTTCAATAGTTTAGGTACATCAGGGGCTCTCCAAACGCACATGACAACCGCAGACCATTCCATCAAAGTCTGCGTTCCAAAACGTCACTGCTTCCCTTCCGAGCCCCGACGTGTGTCCATACAGTAGTTTTCTCCCACATATGGGGTGTCAGCGTACTCAGGACAAATTGGACAACAACTTTTGGGGTCCAATTTCTCCTGGTACCCTTGGGAAAATAAAAAAAATGGTGACTAAAAGATCATGTTTGTGGAAAAAATACGAATTTTTTATTTTCACGCCCGGGCGTTGTAAACTTCTGTGAAGCACTGGGGGGGTCAAAGTGCTCACCACACATCTAGATAAGTTCCTTGGGGGGTCTAGTTTACAAAATGGTGTCATTTGTGGGGGGTTTCCACTGTTTAGGTACATTAGGGGCTCTCCAAAGGCAACATGACACCCGCAGACCATTCCATCAAAGTCTGCATTCCAAAACGTCACTACTTCCCTTCCGAGCCCTGACGTGTGCCCATACAGTAGTTTTCTCCCACATATGGGGTAGCAGCGTACTCAGGACAAATTGGAAAACAACTTTTGGGGTCCAATTTCTCCTGGTACCCTTGGGAAAATAAAAAAAATGGTGACTAAAAGATCATGTTTGTGGAAAAAATACGAATTTTTTATTTTCACGCCCGGGCGTTGTAAACTTCTGTGAAGCACTGGGGGGGTCAAAGTGCTCACCACACATCTAGATAAGTTCCTTGGGGGGTCTAGTTTACAAAATGGTGTCATTTGTGGGGGGTTTCCACTGTTTAGGTACATTAGGGGCTCTCCAAAGGCAACATGACACCCGCAGACCATTCCATCAAAGTCTGCATTCCAAAACGTCACTACTTCCCTTCCGAGCCCTGACGTGTGCCCATACAGTAGTTTTCTCCCACATATGGGGTAGCAGCGTACTCAGGACAAATTGGAAAACAACTTTTGGGGTCCAATTTCTCCTGGTACCCTTGGGAAAATAAAAAAAATGGTGACTAAAAGATCATGTTTGTGGAAAAAATACGAATTTTTTATTTTCACGCCCGGGCGTTGTAAACTTCTGTGAAGCACTGGGGGGGTCAAAGTGCTCACCACACATCTAGATAAGTTCCTTGGGGGGTCTAGTTTACAAAATGGTGTCATTTGTGGGGGGTTTCCACTGTTTAGGTACATTAGGGGCTCTCCAAAGGCAACATGACACCCGCAGACCATTCCATCAAAGTCTGCATTCCAAAACGTCACTACTTCCCTTCCGAGCCCTGACGTGTGCCCATACAGTAGTTTTCTCCCACATATGGGGTAGCAGCGTACTCAGGACAAATTGGAAAACAACTTTTGGGGTCCAATTTCTCCTGGTACCCTTGGGAAAATAAAAAAATGGTGACTAAAAGATCATGTTTGTGGAAAAAATACGAATTTTTTATTTTCACGCCCGGGCGTTGTAAACTTCTGTGAAGCACTGGGGGGGTCAAAGTGCTCACCACACATCTAGATAAGTTCCTTGGGGGGTCTAGTTTACAAAATGGTGTCATTTGTGGGGGGTTTCCACTGTTTAGGTACATTAGGGGCTCTCCAAAGGCAATATCACACCCGCAGACCATTCCATCAAAGTCTGCATTCCAAAACGTCACTACTTCCCTTCCGAGCCCCGACGTGTGCCCATACAGTAGTTTTCTCCCACATATGGGGTATCAGCATACTCAGGACAAATTGGACAACAACTTTTGGGGTCCAATTTCTCCTGGTACCCTTGGGAAAATAAAAAAATGGTGACTAAAAGATCATGTTTGTGGAAAAAATACGAATTTTTTATTTTCACGCCCGGGCGTTGTAAACTTCTGTGAAGCACTGGGGGGGTCAAAGTGCTCACCACACATCTAGATAAGTTCCTTAGGGGGTCTAGTTTCCAAAATGGTGTCATTTGTGGGGGGTTCCACTGTTTTGGTACATCAGGAGTTTTCCAAACGCGACATGGTGTCCGATCTCAATTCCAGCCAAAAACGTCAAATGGCGCTGCTTCCCTTCCGAGCTCTGCCATGCCCCCAAATAGTGGTTTACCCCCACATGTGGGGTATCAGCGTACTCAGGACAAATTGCACAATAACTTTTAGGGTCCTGTTACCCTTGGAAAAATAAGAATTGAGGGTGAAAAGATCATTTTTGTGGAAAAAATATGATTTTTTAATTGTATGGCTTTATGTTATAAACTTCTGTGAAGCCCATGGGGGTTCAAAGTTCTCACCACACATCTAGATAAGTTCCTTAGGGTGTCTAGTTTCCAAAATGGTGTCATTTGTGGGGGGTTTCCACTGTTTTGGTACATCAGGGGTTTTCCAAACGCGACATGGTGTCCGATCTCAATTCCAGCCAAAAACGTCAAATGGCGCTGCTTCCCTTCCGAGCTCTGCCATGCGCCCAAATAGTGGTTTACCCCCACATGTGGGGTATCAGCGTACTCAGGACAAATTGCACAATAACTTTTAGGGTCCTGTTACCCTTGGAAAAATAAGAATTGAGGGTGAAAAGATCATTTTTGTTTAAAAAATATGATTTTTTAATTGTATGGCTTTATGTTATAAACTTCTGTGAAGCCCATGGGGGTTCAAAGTTCTCACCACACATCTAGATAAGTTCCTTAGGGGGTCTAGTTTCCAAAATGGTGTCATTTGTGGGGGGTTCCACTGTTTTGGTACATCAGGGGTTTTCCAAACGCGACATGGTGTCCGATCTCAATTCCAGCCAAAAACGTCAAATGGCGCTGCTTCCCTTCCGAGCTCTGCCATGCGCCCAAATAGTGGTTTACCCCCACATGTGGGGTATCAGCGTACTCAGGACAAATTGCACAATAACTTTTAGGGTCCTGTTACCCTTGGGAAAATAAAAATTGGGGTGAAAAGATCATTTTTGTGGAAAAAAATATGATTTTTTAATTGTACCGCTGTACGTTATAAACTTCTGTAAAGCCCTTGTGGGTTCAAAGTTCTCACCACATATCTAGATAAGTTCCTTGGGGGGTCTAGTTTCCAAAATGGGGTCACTTGTAGGGGGTTTCCACTGTTTAGGTACATCAGGGACTCTCCAAACGTGACATGGCGTCCAATCTGAATTCCAGCCAATTTTGCATTGAAAAAGTCAAACGGCGCTCCTTCCATTCTGAGCTCTGCCATGCGCCGAAACAGTCGTTCCCCCCCACATATCAGGTATCTGCGTACTCAGGACAAATTGCACAATAACTTTTGCAGTTCAATTTCTCCTGTTACCCTTGGTAAAATAAAAAAAATTGAACCTGAAGTATTTTTTTTATGAAAAAAAGTTAGATGTTCATTTTTTTTTAAATATTCAAAAAAATTCCTGTGACGCACCTAAAGGGTTAATAAACTTCTTGAATGTGGTTTTGAGCACCTTAAGGGGTGCAGTTTTTAGAATGGTGTCACTTTTGTGTATTTTCTATCATATAGACCCCTCAAAGTGGCTTCAAATGTGATGTGGTCCTAAAAATAAAATGGTGTTGTAAAAATGAGAAATCGCTGGTCAACTTTTAACCCTTATAACTTCCTAACAAAAAAAAATTTTGGTTCCAAAATTGTGCTGATGTAAAGTAAACATGTGGGAAATGTTAGTTATCAAGTTTTTTGTGTGCCTTATCTCTGTGATTTAAGGGCATAAAAATTCAAAGTTGGAAAATTGCGAAATTTTCAAAATTTTCGCCAAATTTCCGTTTTTCTCACAAATAAACGCAAGTTATTTGAATGAAATTTTACCACTAACATGAAGTACAATATGTCACGAGAAAACAATGTCAGAATCACCGGGATCCATGGAAGCGTTCGAGAGTTATGACCTCATAAAGGTACAGTGGTCAGAATTGTAAAAATTGGCCCGGTCATGAACGTGCAAACCACCCTTGGGGGTGAAGGGGTTAAAAATTGAAAAATAAATAAAAAAATATACCTAAATTGTATTGGATATTTTAGCAAATGTTTAATAGGTTAGAGTAGAGTAGGGCTCAGCCAAAAGAGTCTACCTTGTGGTGGCAGATTTAAAAAATCTTTTGGTCATAACAAGAGCTGCTGGCTATGTGTGTGATCTGGAGATGGGAACTGTTAATGTGTGATTGGTGAGAAGTGGAATTTTTCTAAGAGAGAGCGGTGGGGCTGTGGACAGTTTGAGGGGTGGAGTCTCAAGGGAGCCCTGAAAATTTTGCCAGTATGGGGCCCCAAAATTCCTAGTGGCAGCCCTGCTCCAAACCAAAACAGCTCATACCCCCAAGAACACCATCCCCACAGTGAGAGGATCACCTTACAAGAAGACAATAATCCAAAGCATACTGCTAAAGCAATACTCATGTGGTTTAAGAGGAAATGTGTAAATGTTTTAGAGTGTCCTAGTCCAAGCCCAGACCTTAATCCAATTGAGAATCTGTGGTCAGACTTGACGATTACTGTTCACCAGAGGAAACCATCTAACCTGAAGGAGCTGGAGCAAGTTTACAAGTACATAAGTATCATGGTAAAAATATGATGACAAAAGGTAAAAAGAGACAGACAGTAAGTAAATGTAGCAAAATGAATACTTACCTATTGTGACTACAGCTGCCCAACGCGCATTTCGTCTACAACTTCAACTCAAAGTTATGATACTTGTGGACTCATTTGAAACTAGATATATTCATACACAGGCTCTGCACTTGCAATTTCTTCTTGCCTACATGTGACCTTTGTGCACCTATATCTGGACTGCTGCCGCTTATGCAGCATAAACTCTATTTATATCTCAGGCCACTTGGCTTTTCAAAGTAGACTGCTTTGTTTATTATCATTACCCTCTTCTACTAATTTTGGGTTGCAATGACACCCTACTTTTATTTCCTTTCAGGTTTTTGCACATGTCTGTCATGGTTTGCTCAGCTTGTGGGATTAGGTAGGTCAGAGGTTAATGTGGACGGCCTCACTCTGAGTTTCTGAGAGGCTTTTTATAGCCTCATTGTGGGCTCATTCCTCGTCGCTTATACTCAGACCCTTGGCCGAGTGTGTGACCCTGGTGTGCTTAGTGACTGTAAGACTTTATGCTTGTTTGGTTTTGATCTGGTTCTGTCCCTGTTACGAGTTCTGCCTGTCCCCTTTGTACTGCTCTGCTATCCCCGTGTATGACTCTTTTGCCTTGGACCTGAATGTGCTCTGATTTCCCCTCCTGTACTGCGTTGCTATCTCGGTGTATGATTATTTGCTTACGTTCTGACTACTCTCTGCTTGACCCTCTGGTACCGCGCCACCCTCTCTGTGTATGACCCACTCGTTTGTCTGACCTGCATTTCCCTCGCCACTACTACAGAATCCCTATAGTAGAATCCTACAGTCATCTGCAGCAGTGGGACACTAAGCCCCGCCCACTGTGGTCACATGATCGTAGGTCCTTGTACTCCTTTCTACCTTTAGTGTCGCAGGTCCTATTCTCGGAACTTTCCCTGCAGTTTCGGACCCCGGGCCCTCCCGTAGTCTGGGTGAGTTACCCTGCTCAGCCGCGGCAGTCTGTCAGCGCTGACAGGATCCTGATATTATAAGTGACCGCACTTTTTTTGAGTTGGGGAAAGATGTGTATATTTTCTGAGCAAATTAGCACTATGGATCCCCTGCAGGCTTTGGCCGATCAGGTCAAACATCTAACTCAAATGTTCCAAAATCTCAATGTGGGACAGCGCACGATGGCCCATACACAACAGCAGTTGGTAGACACCGTGCAGGGGGCCATGGCGGCAGGGTCTCCTGGTCCCGGCAATAGGGACGTATCTGTGGGATCCCCTGAGTCTCCGGACAAATTGCCCGACCACTTTTCAGGGGATAAGAAGGAGTTTAGGTCCTTCAGGGAGGGATGTAAGCTTTTTTTTTTCTCTGAGGCCCTGTTCCTCTGGGGATGAGTTCCAGAGGGTGGGGGTTATTATTTCTCTGCTGTGGGGTGCCCCCAAGCTTGGCTTTCTCTCTGTCTCCCGTTGCCCCCGAGAGAATGACAGAGGATGCCTTCTTTGATGCTCTGGGCCGCATATATGATGAGCCTGACAGAGTACGTGTTGCTGAGGATATGGTCATGAGTGTGCGTCAGGTAAATGCTTGGCTGAGTGATTTTGTGCAGAGTTCCAACGCTGGGCTGCAGAGGTCTCATGGAATGATGCCGCCCTTCGGGGCTTATTCCGCAGAGGCCTGTCCGAACACCTCCAAGATGCTATGGCCCTCCATTCCTCACCTCACACCTTGGAGCATGCCATTATTCAGGCCGTGCGTATGGACCGCAGATTGCGGGCTAGGGGTGCATGCATTCCGAGACATCCCTATTCTCCGGCAGCATAGAGATTGGTGCCGCTCATGAACCCATGGAGATCGGCGCCACTTCGGTCAAAGAGAAGGAGAGGAAACGCCGTCATGAGGAGCAGCTCTGTTTTTATTGCGGGGAGTCTGGTCTTTGGAAAAAGGATTGTCCCTCATGCCCATCGTCCTCCAAGGCGACGGGAAACGATTAGGTCTGGGTAGTGATCGAGGAGGCTGCCCAGACCTTCAGGTACTTTCTTCCTCATGTTCTAAAGTATTGCTAAGGGTTGGACTGTTGATAGACAATGTCCGTTTTTGTTCTACAGCACTGGTGGACAGTGGTTCATCACTCAACCTGGTCAACTCTGAGGTTGTTTCCCAATACCAGATAGGGACAGTCAGGCTTTCCACACCACTCAAAGTTGTGGCTATCGACTCATCTCCTCTTACCTGAACTGGGATAATTTCGGTCATTGAAAAATTTACGTTGAAATCAGTTCTTCCCATGAGGAAGTGTGACGAGCGTCAGCTTAAGCTGAGTCGTTTTTCTTGAATGAGTGGACCCTCTGGGCCGTGGCCCCCACCCACCTAGGGCGAGCTGACCTAGTGAGGAGCCACCCCTATACAGGGAGTGTCAGGGGCAAGACCAAGGGGATGAGCCACCACGGCAGCTGGACCAGACGGCCGGCTCAGGGAAACAAGACAAGGCGAGACAAGACGTTAATTCAAAGTAACTTCATTAAGGAACACTTCAGGGTAATAACAGGTGCCAAACGTAAATACACAGGGAACACATAGCAAAGTGCATGCAAGGGCATGCCAAGGTCCAAAGCATGATACGTGCAGGATGGTACGCAGAAGCACGATAGCGTCAGACTCCGGACGGCAAGCAACAATCAACAGTGACATCAGGTTCTGTAGCTCTGATGGCGATCGGCAGGATCCGGGCATCCGGTAAGCAGACCAGGGTTCCATTCAAGGAGACAAGAAAAAGTTAGAGACATTATGCGTGTCAAGAAACACGCCAGGGTCCAGGATAGGGTGCGGTGGCATCGGGATCCGGAGTGCTGGCATCGACCGACAGGATTCAGGAATCAGGCTGCGGAAGTCGGCTTCGGACATCAGGCCGCAGTCATCTAGGTTCGGACCTCTGGCAGCGGTCGGCAGGTTACGGAATCCAGCAAGCAGGACAGGGTTCAAAGCAGAGCAAAGTAAGCAAAAGACTTGTGCAAGAGTAGCATGAAAACGCACAGTGCGAGAACCAGCGTGAGTGCAAGGGAGCACGGAAACCACGGCTGGAGCACTGGCAGGCTGTACCGACGGGTGGCACAGGCAGGTGGGCATGACTAGAGGCGGCACGGCGGAGACACACACAGGCAGTAACCACTATAGCACTGGACAGTGGGCACGGCTGATGCACACAGGCAGGCACAACAGGAGCTGCATGGCTGAGGCGCAACAGGCGGGCAATGACATGTCATGTAGAGAGACATGACAGGGACAGGGTGCACGAAGCAGCAAAGTAAAGCAAGACAGGAAACCAGGCGGAGCTTAGGCAGAATATGGAACCAGGAACGGAGGCATAGGCAGAAATACGGAGCATGAACAGCGCTAGCAGAGCCTTGGGACTAGCCAAGAAACGTGCAAGAGAGCACAATAGGTTAGAGTCTAGCAGCGGAGCGTAGGCCGAAGCCCAGAGCTGGGCCAAGGCAGAGCCTTGGGACTAGACATGGAAAACAGCACAAAAGTAAGTGAGGAGGAATAGTGCGTGTGCCAGGGAGCACTACAGAGCACCATAGGAGAGAGCGCGAGGCAGATCAAGCAAAGACAGAGACCATAGGGAGGAACAAGGCAGAGCAAGGCAAGGTACGGAACAAGGAACGGAAGCTAGACTGGAGCACAGAACAGAATCAGAGCAAGGAAGGACTACAAGGCAGAGCAGAGACAAAACAGCACAAAGGACAAACACTAGACATGGCATGAGACAAGAGACGGAGTACAAGCACAGAGCGTGTGATGCACGACAGGGCAGAGTGCAGGGACGCGGAAAGAAAAGAGCGACCCAGAAGACCAAGCAGCCATGCAGGGAAGCAACACAATACTCAGGCCAAGACCATAGGGAGGGGCGGTCTGATATAGGGCATAGCACCTCCACTTCCGGGTCAGGACCAGAGGAGAACTTCCAGTTCAGATCCTCAGGATATCAGAGAGCAGTCACATGATCAGGATTCCAGGAATGCAGAGTGGATTGCCGAACCAGACAGTGCTGGATCCTAGGAAAGGTCACATGATCAGGGGTTTTCAGACATGCAGAAATGATTGCAGAACCGGACAGTGCTGGATCCTAGGAAAGGTCACATGATCAGGGGTTTTCAGACATGCAGAGAAGATCACAGGAGGCAGAGCAGAAAACGCAGGCATCTTGCAGCCGAACAGTCACAAGGTAAGTGTGCACACTGTTCCAGGGATCACACATGATAGCAGACATGATATGCGCGTGTACACCGCTCCAGGGGTTCTTGAGGCAAAAGAGACATGGCAGACATGACAGACATAGCGAGCATGACAGGAAGAAATTGAATGTTTTGTCATGGACAAATTACCAGCAGGACTGGTGCTGGGCATGCCGTGGCTTCGGTGCCATAAACCAGTGATTGACTGGGAATCTGGGAAGATTGTTAAGTGGGGGTCCAAGTGTGCTGATTGTTACCATAAATCAATTTGTTGTATGAAAATAGCAAAACCTCTCTCTGTGTCCTCTACTAGTCTGGAGGGTATTCCGGAGTGCCTGAAAGACTTTGAGGACGTGTTTTCTGAGAGCGAGGCCGAGGTTTTACCCCCTCATAGGCCATTTGATTGTGCCATCGATCTGATTCCTGGAGCCAAATTGCCCAAAGCTCGCCTGTTCAATCTGTCGGGCCCCGAGCGCCTAGCTATGAAACAGTACATTTCTGAAAGTCTCCATAAGGGGCACATAAGGCCCTCGGTTTCCCCGGTTGCAGCGGGATTTTTCTTTGTTAAGAAAAAAGATGGCCTACATCCCTGCCTCGACTTTCGTGAGCTAAATAAAATTACTGTCAGGAACACATATCCCCTACCGTTGATTCCTGATCTCTGTAACCAGCTCTCCGGTTCCAAATGGTTTTCTAAACTGGATCTGAGAGGGGCTTACAACTTAATAAGAATACGAGAAGGGGACGAATGGAAAACTGCTTTCCTTACATCTGAGGGGTTGTTTGAAAATCTAGTAATGCCTTTTGGTCTCACCAATGCACCCGCAGTGTTTCAGAATTTTATCAATGTGGTATTTTCGGATCTTATCGGCCGTTTTGTAGTGGTATACCTAGATGATATCCTGATATATTCTGTTGATGAAGTTTCCCATTTGTTGCATGTTAAAACAGTGCTTCAGAGGCTCAGAGAAAATCAATTGTTCGTCAAGCTCGAGAAATGTTCATTTTTTGTTCAGGAATTGTCATTTCTAGGTCTGATAATTTCCCCTCAGGGGTTTCGCATGGATCCCAAGAAGGTGCAAGCTATTGTGGAGTGGGTCCAGCCCCGGGACCTTAGGGGACTCCAGCGCTTCTTGGGATTTGCAAATTATTATCACAAGTTTATTAAAGGGTTTTCTCAGGTAACTAAGCCTCTCACGGACCTCACTTGTAAGGGGGCTGATGTCAGAAACTGGTCCTCATCAGCTAAACAGTCCTTTCTGATTCTAAAAAACTGTTTCTCATCTGCGCCTATCCTGGTCCAACCGGATCCTTCCAAACCATTCGTGGTCGAGGTGGATGCTTCCGAGGTGGGGGTGGGGGCAGTTTTGTCACAAGGACCAGCTTCTCTGACGAATCTCAGGCCCTGTGCCTATTTTTCTAAGAAATTTTCTCCAGCGGAGAAAAATTATGATGTAGGCAACAGAGAGCTTCTGGCTATTAAATTGGCGTTCGAGGAATGGAGGCACTTTTTGGAGGGGGCTGCTCACCCTATTAGTTATCACTGACCATAAAAATTTAGAATACATCAAATATCAAATCGGCTAAAAGCCCGCTGGTCACTTTTTTTCCAGATCTCAGTTTTCAATTACCTTTCGGCCAGGGTTTAAGAACGTAAAGGCTGATGCCTTATCACGTAGTTTTGAGCCGATATCCGCCCCCGATCCGCCATCCCCCATTCTTCAACCCAGTCTCGTGGTTGCCGAGGTGTCGTCGGAATTGGAGCGAGAGATTGTGATGGCTCAATCTTTGGCTCCAAGCTCCAAACCTGTAGACAAATTGTTTGTCCCGCAGCATTTGCGCAACAAACTCCTGTGGGAGTTCCATGATTCAAAGTTGAGTACACTCCCTGGTATAGCTGCCACACGGGAAGCAGTGGCAAGGGTCTTTTGGTGGCCTTTAATGGCCTCAGATGTCAAGAAACCTGTTGCATCATGTGCCCGTTCTAAGAGCTCGAGTTGCCGGCCTGCCGGGGAATTGGTGCCTTTGCCAGTTCCAGGAAGGCCATGGACTCACTTGTCCATGGACTTCATCACCAACCTTCCATCATCCCGTGGGTAAACTGTTATTTGAGTTGTGGTGGACAGGTTTTCTAAATTGGCACATTCTGTACCCATGACAAATTTACCGTCAGCAGAAACGTTCTCTAGACATTTTCTGTCCCAGGTGGTATGCTTGCACGGGGTTCCCACTAATATTGTGTCAGACAGGGGGACTCAGTTTGTGTCTAAGTTCTGGCGGGCCTTCTGCAAAAAATTGGGGATATCTCTGTCTTTTTCCTCAGCGTATCACCCAGAAACCAACGGACAAACTGAACGCACCAACCAGTCGCTTGAACAAATTCTTCGGTGCCTGACTTCTACCCTGCAGAGCGACTGGTCTGATGCCTTACCATTAGCTGAATTCGCCTTCAACAACCGGGTAAACCAATCTACTGGTAGGTCACCATTCTTTGCTAATTATGGGATCAACCCTCATTTTGGCGAATTTTCTCGGATAGATTCTGGTTGTCCTGGGGCAGAGGACGGGGTCAAATGTCTCAAGGACCTTTGGACAAAGATTCGTGTTAATATTTCTAAGGCTCAGGAGAAATATAAACATTTTGCAGATAGGAAAAGGGACGCTGCTCAGACACTGTCTTGTGGGGATAAGGTGTGGCTGTCCACATGAAATATAAATCTTCGATTGCCCTCCGCCAAACAGGGGCCTAAATTTATTGGCCCCTATGAGGTCATCAAAGTGGTGAACCCGGTAACCTACCGCCTCCGTCTTCCTCCCTCCTTAAAACTCCATAATGTTTTTCATAGGTCTTTACTTAAATCCTTGGGGTTGGTGAGGGAAGGTACTGGCACACTGTTCCTTCTCCAGTTTTGGTTGAGGGACATTTGGAGTTCGAGGTACAACATATTGTGGACTCCAGGCAGGTTCGGGGCTCTTTGCAGTATTTGGTACATTGGAAGGGGTGCGGTCCAGAGGAGCGGTCATGGGTACCAGCCAGGTCAGTACACGCTGACCGTCTGGTTCGTGCGTTTCATGCCCAGCATCCTGGGAAACCAGGGGGTCTGGAGGCCCCCCGTTGAGAGGAGGGTACTGTCATGGTTTGCTCAGCTTGTGGGATTAGGTAGTTCAGAGGTTAATATGGACGGCCTCACTCTGAGATTCTGGGAGGCTTTTTATAGCCTTATTATGGGCTCATTCCTCGTTGCTTATACTCAGACCCTTGGCCGAGTGTGTGACCCTGGTGTGCTTAGTGATTGTGAGACTTTATGCTTGCTTAGTTTTGATCCGGTTCTGTCCCTGTTACGAGTTCTGCCTGTCCCCTTTGTACTGCTCTGCTATCCCCGTGTATGACTCTTTTGCCTTGGACCTGACTACGCTCTGATTTCCCCTCTTGTACTGCGTTGCTATATCAGTGTATGATTATTTGCTTACGCTCTGACTACTCTCTGCTTGACCCTCTGGTACCGCGCCACCCTCTCCGTGTATGACCCCCTCGTTTGTCTGACCTGCGTTTCCTTCGCCACTACTACAGAATCTCTATAGTAGAATCCTACTGTCATCTCCAGCAGTGGGACGCTAAGCCCCGCCCACTGTGGTCACATGATCATAGGTCCTCGTACTCCTTTCTACCTTTAGTGTCGCAGGTCCTATTCTCAGAACTTTCCCTGCAGTTTCGGACCCCGGTCCCTCCCGTAGTCTGGGTGAGTTACCCTGCTCAGCCGCGGCAGTCTGCCAGCGCTGACAGGATCCTGATAATGTCACTTTATATTTAATTTTATGTATGTCACTAATACCATATAATCTTGGAATTTTTTTTTCCTGACTTTTAAATGATACCATTTTATTCTGATATCAGATCTGATGACCATTGTCCTAGATAGCCCATGTGACTGTACTTTGTGAAAACTTTCCATTTTCCTTTCTCCCTTTTTTCTTGTTGATTTTAATTATGTAACTAATAAAATTTGCATTTTTTTTAAATATTGGCTGTCTATCATGTTTGTAGGTTTGCAAGGTAATAAATAATACTATAAAATTCATCCCTTTGAAATGTCCAGGTAATTACAGGGGATTTTCAGGAATAGAAAAAAAATAACTAAAGAAAATGTCATTATAAATAAATTCCTAAATACATATAACTTATAAGCAAATCAGAATTGTTTTGTCTTAGGAGGTAATTGCTATACAATTAAACTGACTTCTGCCTTATTAGGCTAAGTGCACACGTACCGGAACTCTCGCGGAAATTACCGCGAGAATTCCGGAATTCCAGTCCGCGGGAAAATCGCATTTTAAATTCCCGCGATTTTCCCGCGGAAAAACTAGCATTTTGCAAGCGTAATTAGCTTGCAAAATGCTAGCGTTCTCCAAGCGATCTGTAGCATCGCTTGGAGAACTGATTGACAGGTTGGTCACACTCGTCAAACATAGTGTTTGACAAGTGTGACCAACTTTTTACTACTGAGGCCGCCTATGCAGCATCAGTAGTAAAAGATAAAATGTAAAAAAAAAATAAAAAATGGTGTTATTCTTACCTTCCGACGTCCCGCGCATCCGTTCCCAGTAATCCTTTGCGAAAATGCCCGCGATGACGTCAGTTCTCGCGGGATCGCGATGTCTCCCGGCAATTCGCGATGACGTCGCGCGAATGACCGCGAGACTTCGCACTCCCGCGAGAACGGACGCCATCGCGGGCATTTTCGCAAAGGACTACTGGGAACGAGAGCGTGGAGAGAAGCAGGAAGACTGCGCGGGACGTCGGAGGGTGAGAATAACAATATTTTTTATTTTTAAATTCTATTTTTTACAGGGATATGGTACCCAAAGCCCGGAGGACAGTCTCCTCTCCTCCGGACCGTGGGTACCATCCGCAAATGTTCTGCTTACTTTCCGCATGGTGTGCACAGCCACATGCGGAAAGTAAGCGGAACAATGTATTCCTATGGGTGCGGGATCACCGCGATTCCGCAAATTAATGAGCATGCTGCGGTTTTTACCGCGAAGCGATTCCGCCGCGGTAAAAACCGCAGCATTAGCACAGCATTGCGGAATCCCATAGGAATGCATGGGATGCTTATTTTTCGCGGCAAAATCGCGCGGTTAAAACCGCCGCGGAAACGCGAAAAAAACACCACGTGTGAACTCAGCCTTACTCTGCCAGAAATCTGCCCTACAAGAGAGTTGCCTATTACCATGTTCAGTAAGAAGGTCCACAGCAGTGATCTTGAGATACCTATGCCAAGTATACGAAAAATGGGGAAAGATTCTGGCACAAACATCCAGGGATAAAATAAATTCTTTATTCAAACGTAGTTATCCCTGGATGGGCCACCGAAAACAGAACAACTCGAAATTATGGTCTAAAAGAAAGGTCAATAAATATAATAAAAAGTAATAAATCCTGACAAAGGATATTTTTGTATCCGAAACGCGCATCGGTGCTGTGCTGTCCTTAGACCGGCGAACCTCTTAAGTATAATACCCATTTGCTTTTCCTCACTTGGTCGTCCTTTGCCCTTATATGGGCGTCCTTTGCACTTGTGATCTGTTTGCCCTTATTTTGGACTTTTTTTGGACCTTACATATATTGTGATATTTGCATATTCAACTATATTGCTTTTTGCACTTTATGTATCAATTTTGGCCATATATATATATATATATATATATATATATATATATATTTTTTTTTAATATTGTTCACCACCTTAAATAAATTGTGTGCTATTTAAATTTATCTGGGCGTCCTTTGCACTTGTGGGGTACTAGGTACCGGGCCGGTCTCTCAGATGGGAATGTCACAGCAGCGGTGACCCAGTCCGTGGCCCTGGGCGCCCATGTAAAAGGGATATTGAATGGTGAAATGTAGATGAAATAAATAGTTTGTGACGCCACCCGTGGTGTTCGGCAAGGGAGGTGTTAAGCCGACGCTGCATGCAGATCCTCTGGGACTGATGGTGTAGTGCAGCAATGATGTTGTAGCCCTCCACAGGTGGAGCTGTAGTCCCAGGGCAGAGTAGATAAAGGGTTAGGAAGAAGGTGGAGTGTTTGGCACAGAGGTGTAGCAGTGCTGAGGATGTTGCAGGAAGGAGGCAAGGTCACAATAGGGTGCTGTTTCTTTACCTTTACTTGGCAAACGCAGTCCAGGGTCCAGATTACAGATGGCACAGGAGATGATTAGCCTGGAAGCAACTCAGGGATCTCTCTATCAGATGGGTTGTGTAGTCTCCTTCCTAGCGCTGGCTTGAGGTACATCCAGTACAGTGTTACACTGAAGTTCCTCCTTCTTATCTTCTCTTAGAACTACCTCGTATGGCAGACAGCTGTAGCCCTCTATCTCTCTTGGCTCACCGGTCGCTGTTGTGCCTCCGAGTCTTAGTTGGGAATAGAGCATTTACAGCTTCCTACTCCTCTGGTTTCTGTTGCAGGACCTTCAGTATCCATACAACCGTGGAGACCAGGCTCCAGATCATGCGCTCTCACTGGGAGGGAGCTCTCTGTCCTCAGCTCAACCTCCAGCTTCTCTCCACACATCTACACTAGTTGCCCTCCTCACACTAACTATTTCCCCTCCTGGCCCTCAGAGCGCGCTCCTCCCCCAATCCTGGTTCAGAGCTCCCTCTGCTGGCCTGAAGTGGGAACGTGTTGCATGTAAATGATTAATTGGTAGAGAGACCCTTCCTTGCTTCCAAGCATGACATCACCCTCCCTGGAGGAAGGCAATGCCATTGTGGCGGCCATACTCCTGGGGGCGCCACATTCTTGTTTGTGATCTGTTTGCCCTTTTTTTAGGCTTCTCTTGCACTTTATTATATATTATATATTATGAGGTTCACACATTTTTAATTATACTTCCTTTTGCACTTTATATATTAGATTAATTTTGGTCATATACAGTCATATGTTAAAGTTTGGGCACCCCTATTAATGTTAACCTTTTTTCTTTATATAAATTGCAATTGTTACCACCCACCTTTCGTGTCTACCTCTTTCCTCATAGACTGTAAGCTTGCGAGCAGGGCCCTCACTCCTCTTGGTATTTGTTATAATCTACTGTATGTGATTATTGTTATGCTGTAATGTCTATTGTCTGTACAAATCCCCTCCGAAATGTAAAGTGCTGCGGAATATGTCGGCGCTAAAAAAATAAATTTTATTATTATTATTATTATTATTATTATTTATAACAATTTTGCTTTTTGCATCAGCTATTTCAGTTTCCTATATCTAATAACTGATGGACTCAGTTATATTTCTGGATTCAAATGAGGTTTATTGTACTAACAGAAAATGTGCAATCTGCATTTTAACAAAATTTGACCGGTGCAAAAGTATGGGCACCTCAACATAAAAGTGACATTAATATTTCGTAGATCCTCGTTTTGCAAAAATAACAGCCTCTAGTCACTTCCTGTAGCTATTAATGAGTTCCTGGATCCTGGATGAAGGTATTTGTGACCATTCCTGTTTACAAAACAATTCCAGTTAAGTTTGATGGTCGCCGAGCATGAACAGCCCGCTTCAAATCATCCCACAGATGTTCAATGATATTCAGGTCTGGGGACTGGGATGGCCATTCCAGAACATTGTAATTGTTCCTCTGCATGAATGCCTGAGTAGATTTGGAGCGGTGTTTTGGATCATTGTCTTGCTGAAATATCCATCCCCTGCGTAACTTCAACTTCGTCACTGATTCTTGCACATTATTGTCAAGAATCTGCTGATACTGAGTTGAATCCATGCAACCCTCAACTTTAACAAGATTCCCGGTGCCGGCATTGGCCACACAGCCCCAAAGCATGATGGAACCTCCACCAAATTTTACTGTGGGTAGCAAGTGTTTTTCTTGGAATGCTGTGTTTTTTAGCCTCCATGCATAACGCCTTTTTGTGTGACCAAACAACTCAATCTTTGTTTCATCAGTCCACAGGACCTTCTTCCAAAATGTAACTGGCTTGTCCAAATGTGCTTTTGCAGACCTCAGGCGACTCTGTTTGTGGCGTGCTTGCAGAAACGGCTTCTTTTGCATCACTCTCCCATACAGCTTCTCCTTGTGCAAAGTGCGCTGTATTGTTGACCGATGCACAGTGACACCATCTGCAGCAAGATGATGATGCAGGTCTTTGGAGGTGGTCTGTGGATTGTCCTTGACTGTTCTCACCATTCTTTTTCTCTGCCTTTCTGATATTTTTCTTGGCCTGCCACTTCTGGGCTTAACAAGAACTGTACCTGTGTTCTTCCATTTCCTTACTATGTTCCTCACAGTGGAAACTGACAGGTTAAATCTCTGAGACAACTTTTTGTATCCTTCCCCTGAAAAGCTATGTTGAATAATCTTTGTTTTCAGATCATTTGAGAGTTGATTTGAGGAGCCCATGATGCCACTCTTCATAGGAGAATCAAATAGGAGAACTACTTGCAAGTGGCCACCTTAAATACCTTTTCTCATGATTTGATACACCTGGCTATGAAGTTCAAAGCTCAATGAGGTTACAAAACCAATTTAGTGCTTCAGGAAGTAGGTAAAAAGTAGTTAGGAGTGTTCAAATCAAGAAAATGATAAGGGTGCCCATACTTTTGCACATGTCAAATTTTGTTTAAATGCAGATTGCACATTTTCTGTTAGTACAATAAACCTCATTTGAATCCAGAAATATAACTGAGTCCATCAGTTATTAGATATATGAAACTGAAATACCTGTTGCAAAAACCAAGATTGTTATAAAGAAAAAAGGTTAACATTAATAGGGGTGCCCAAACTTTTACATATGACTGTATATGTATATATATTTTTTAATATGGCTCATTGCTTTATATAAATTGTGTGCTATTATATTCTTTACATTATTAATTTTTCATTTTTCATTATTATTTTTATTTATTTTTATCTATTTCAATCACTTTTTGGCCTTGGATTAGCTTTTGGTTTTTATACATATATATTTTTTATAGTATGACACATGCATTAAATACTAGATTATTTATTTTTTATATTACTTTGCATGTGCATACATATTCATTTTTTCAATTTTTGGTCCGCTGTGTTGTTTTAATGTTGATATTTACCATCAATTATTGTATTATATGAATCCAAGTACGGGCACGTTCTGATTTTAAGTATTACCATGTACCAATTATGTCTGAATAAAGGTCATTTTATCCATATATTTTCCATCTGTAATCTTTTCACTTTTTTATTATTTTTATTATATTTATTGACTTCTCTTTTAGACCAAAAGTTCGAGTTGTTCTGTTTTCGGTGTCTACCATTCTATATACAGTCATATGTAAAAGTTTGGGCACCCCTATTAATGTTAACCTTTTTTCTTTATAACAATTTTGTTTTTTGCAACAGCTATTTCAGTTTCATATATCTAATAACTGATGGACTCAGTTATAATTCTGGATTCAAATGAGGTTTATTGTACTAACAGAAAATGTGCAATCTGCATTTAAACAAAATTTGACCGGTGCAAAAGTATGGGCACCCTTATCATTTTCTTGATTTGAACACTCCTAACTACTTTTTACTGACTTCCTGAAGCACTAAATTGGTTTTGTAACCTCATTGAGCTTTGAACTTCATAGCCAGGTGTATCAAATCATGAGAAAAGGTATTTAAAGTGGCCACTTGCAAGTAGTTCTCCTATTTGATTCTCCTATGAAGAGTGGCATCATGGGCTCCTCAAAACAACTCTCAAATGATCTGAAAACAAAGATTATTCAACAAAGCTTTTCAGGGGAAGGATACAAAAAGTTGTCTCAGAGATTTAACCTGTCAGTTTCCACTGTGAGGAACATAGTAAGGAAATGGAAGAACACAGGTACAGTTCTTGTTAAGCCCAGAAGTGGCAGGCCAAGAAAAATATCAGAAAGGCAGAGAAGAAGAATGGTGAGAACAGTCAAGGACAATCCACAGACCACCTCCAAAGACCTGCAGCATCATCTTGCTGCAGATGGTGTCACTGTGCATCGGTCAACAATACAACGCACTTTGCACAAGGAGAAGCTGTATGGGAGAGTGATGCGAAAGAAGCCGTTTCTGCAAGCACGCCACAAACAGAGTCGCCTGAGGTATGCAAAAGCACATTGGGACAAGCCAGTTACATTTTGGAAGAAGGTCCTGTGGACTGATGAAACAAAGATTGAGTTGTTTGGTCATACAAAAAGGCGTTATGCATGCGCTGTATTGTTGACCGATGCACAGTGACACCATCTGCAGCAAGATGATGCTGCAGGTCTTTGGAGGTGGTCTGTGGATTGTCCTTGACTGTTCTCACCATTCTTCTTCTCTGCCTTTCTGATATTTTTCTTGGCCTGCCACTTCTGGGCTTAACAAGAACTGTACCTGTGTTCTTCCATTTCCTTACTATGTTCCTCACAGTGGAAACTGACAGGTTAAATGTCTGAGACAACTTTTTGTATCCTTCCCCTGAAAAGCTATGTTGAATAATCTTTGTTTTCAGATCATTCGAGAGTTGTTTTGAGGAGCCCATGATGCCACTCTTCATAGGAGAATCAAATAGGAGAACTACTTGCAAGTGGCCACTTTAAATACCTTTTCTCATGACTTGATACACCTGGCTATGAAGTTCAAAGCTCAATAAGGTTACAAAACCAATTTAGTGCTTCAGGAAGTCAGTAAAAAGTAGATAGGAGTGTTCAAATCAAGAAAATGATAAGGGTGCCCATACTTTTGCACATGTCAAATTTTGTTTAAATGCAGATTGCACATTTTCTGTTAGTACAATAAACCTCATTTGAATCCAGAAATATAACTGAGTCCATCAGTTATTAGATATATGAAACTGAAATACCTGTTGCAAAAAACAAAATTGTTATAAAGAAAAAAGGTTAACATTAATAGGGGTGCCCAAACTTTTACATATGACTGTGTGTATATATATATATATATATATATATATATATATATTTATTCTCAATTGTGATATATAGTATTTGCTATATCGGGTTGTTTTGATATTTTATCCCTGGATGGTTGTGCTGGAATATTTCCCCTTTTTTTGTGATCATCAGTGGAAACGGCAACCTCAGGAGGAACTCCTGGCCAAATTTCCAGCTACACATTCTCAGCGTGGTAAGCTCCTTTGTCCCTCTCCCTGCATCTCACTATGCCAAGTATAGTCATTCAGAAAAACATGGTGGATAAAAATGTAAACTGCCTCTTCTTGCCTCATCACCCCTGTTATCTCCAGTATTAGATCTGTTAGACATGGCGGACAGCAGTAGGAGCAGGCTCTTCTTGCCTAAGCACTCCTCATATCTCCAAATTAGATCAGACAGACAGGGTGGACAGTACTGTGAATAGCCTCTTCATAACTCAAGTATTAGATTAGAAGGACAGGGTGGACAGCAGTGTGAGCAGCCACTTCTTACCTCAAGACCCCTGGTATGTCTAATATTAGATCAGAAAGATAGTGTTGACAGCAGTGTGAGTGACCTCTCCTCACCTCATCACTCCTGATATCTCCAGTATTATATCAGATAGATAGAAAGGACAGCAGTGTGAACAGCCTCTTACCTCAGTACTCTCAGTATATATCTCGGGTGTCAGGTCCGAGCATTCCTACATGAACAGTTTCATGGAAAGTGGATTGGACGTCATGGGCCAGTTGAATTGCCATCAAGGTCTCCCTATCTGACCCCCTTAGACTTTTATCTTTGGGGTCATCTGAAGGCAATTGTCTATGCTGTGAAGATACAAGATGTGCAGCATCTGAAACAACGGATACTGGAAGCCTGTGCTAGCATTTCTTCGGCAGTGTTGCTATCAGTGTGTCAAGAGTGGGAGAAGAGGGTTGCATTGACAATCCAACACAATGGGCAGCACTTTGAACACATTTTGTAAGTGGTCATAAACTTGTAAATAACTCATGAAAGAATAAAGTTATGTTAAAACCAAGCACACCATTGTTTTTCTTGTGAAATTCTCAATAAATATGATGTGTCACATGACCCTCTTCCCATTGGAAAAAATAAGTTGGATCCAAAATGGCCGAATTCAAAATGGCCACCATGGTCACCACCCATCTTGAAAAGTTTCCCCCCTCCCATATACTAATGTGCCATAAACAGGAAGTTGAAATCACCAACCATTCCCATCTTATTTAGGTGTATCCATATAAATGTCCCACCCTGTAGTATTAGATCAGATAGACAAGGTGTACACCAGTGTGAGCAGCCTCTTGTTACCTCACCACTCCTGGTATCTTCAGTACTGAATTACATAGACAGGATAGACAGCAGTGTAAGCAGCCTTTTCTTACCTCAGCACTTCTGGTATCTCCAGTATTAGATCAGATAGACAGAGAGGACAGAAATATGAGCAGCCTCTTCTTACTCATCACCCCTGGTATCTCCAGTTTTAGATTAGATAGACATGATAGGCAAGAGTGTGAGCAGCCTTTTCTTTCCTCAGCACACCTGGTATCTTCAGGATTAGATCAGATAGACAGGGAGGACAACAGTGTGAGCAGCCTCTTCTTACCTCAGCACCCCTGGTATCTCTAAAACTAGATAAGAAAGAAAGGATGGACAGCAGTGTGTGCCACCTCTTCTTACCTCAACACCCGTGGTATCTCCAGTATTAGATTTGATAGATAAGGTGGACATCAGTGAGAGCAGCCTCTTCTTACCTCAGTACTCCTGATGTCCCCATTGTTAGATCAGATAGACAGAATGGACAGTGTGAGCAGCCTCTTCTTACCTGAGCCCCCTTTGTATTTCCAATATTAGATAAGAAAGGCAGGGTGGACACTGCTATGAGTGGCCTGTTGGCAGACACAGGTCTCATGGTAGCACTCACTTCTCCAAACAATCGTTCTACCAGATGTCCCAAATAGTCTGAATAGGTTTCATCAGAGAAAATATAATGCTTATAAATGTATAAATGTACTTCAGTAAACATAGAAAAATCTGACTAAAATATCTAAAAAAAAACCCAAGCAGCAAACTTTGTGAAAACCAAAATTTATGAGTTTAAAAACTTTTGGTCACAACTGTAAATAAGTCCTGTCCTCATACTTTCATTTCTTTTGCTTCATAACCGAATAGATATGGAGAAGTCCGAAATCGAAAATGTATTTATTTCCTAATTTTTATAATTCATTTTTAGAATTTCACTTAGAATGTTTCGAATCTCCTTTGATTTTTGTGATAAAACCTTTTACTTTGCAAATTGAAGTTTAATAAAGTGGTGGATTTGCCTGAATAAATCAAGCCACTATTTTTTTTTTTTTACAATGCAGGAAGAACATCTTGAGCTGCATGAATAACGCAGGATGATGGTATTAAAGTTTGAGTTGAAACTTCATCTTCTGTCATGAGCACGTCCAGGCAAGTTAACTATGAATTTTGCATTGGATACTATGAGATGTTGAATAAGTGCCTGGATCATATAAATTTTAATACATCAGGGCGGGCCAGTAGGAGCAAATACGAAGAAAAAGTATGCTTGTAGAATATATCAACATGCGTATTAGGGGATTTTTTCTTCTTTTCTTGAAAATATAGTCATGTCGATAAGAAAATAGGGCGTTCATAATATTACTAAAAATGCTGAAAGATATATATATATATATATATATATTTATCAAATCATGTGTTATTTGTTGTCTTTTAGAAAAAATTTAATAGAGCAGTAGAACAAAGAATATTTTAACTGGTAAAATCTAGAATAGAAAAAAAAGAGCATTCCTTGTAAAAAAAAAAAAAAAATCACTTGAAACTAAAATACTAATAAAATATAACTGAACTTGCATAAGAAATGCAACTGTTAAAAAGCCTTCTTTGTTAAGAAAAAAAATCTAATAAAACAGTATAAAGTCTGTAAATATTTTTTATATCAGATACATATATACAGTTTTGAAAGGAACTCGGCCAAAGGTTTTACCAAACATCTTGGAGAACTGACCACAGATCTTCTGTGGATGTCGCTTGTGCAAATCCTTCTGTCTCTTCATGTAGTCTCACACGGACTGGATGATGCTGAGATCAGGGCTCTGCGTGGGCCGGATCATCACTTCCAGGACTCCTTGTTCTTCTTTTCACTGAAGATAAATTGTTAATGACATTGTCTGGATGTTTGGAGGTTGCCAAATAAATTTGTAGCCTATCTGATGCCTCTTTGATAGGATTGTTTGAGTGTGTGGCTAAGTATCTGCTTGTATTTCCTAGCACTGAGGACACCATTATTCCTGACCAAATCCCCAACTCCATTTGATTAAACTCAGCATCAAACATCCAAGGATCCTCCACCATTCTTCACTATTCCTGCAGACCCTCATTATTGTATGCAAACATGGGAAGAAGGGGAAAGAAAAGGGGATAGACTGTAAATAAAATATAACTTTTATTCTGGATATTTAAAACGTTAAAATATTGTGCTTGTATAGAATGAGAAAAATTGCCATTATATACTGAAAGTGTGCTCAGGTTTACTTGATAAACCTCAATTTTGTGCCAAACATACTGTATATACTCGAGTATAAGCCGAGGCCCCTAATTTTGCCACGGAAAACTTGGTAAGCTTATTGGCTCACGTATAAGCTGGGTATACATTGTCCCTTCATCCCTGTCCTGCTCTGTGTGGCTCTCCCCCCTCCCAGTATGCACGGCTCGGCTTACCCATCCCACCATCCCATCCTTCTGTGTATGGCTCTGCTCCCTTTTCTCCCACCATGCTCCCTCATCCTCCTCCATGTTCCTCAGTGCACCCCTGTCCTCCTCAGTGCTCCCCCGGTCCTGCTCTGTGCTCGTCTGTGCTCCCCAAACCTGCTCTGTGCTCCCCCATCTTGCTCTGTGCTCCCCCATCCTGCTCTGTGCTCCCCCATCCTGCTCTATGCTCCCCCCATCCTGCTCTGTGCTCCCCCCTCCTGCTCTGTGCTCCCCCCATCCTGTGTCGTGCTCCCTGTCCTGCTCCGTGCTCCCCTGTCCTGCTCTGGCTCCCCCCATCCTGCTCTGTGCTCCCCCATCCTGCTCTGTGCTCCCCCATCCTGCTCTGTGCTCCCCCCAACCTGCTCTGTGCTCCCCCATCCTGCTCTGTGCTCCCCCCATCCTGCTCTGTGCTCCCCCCTCCTGCTCTGTGCTCCCCCCATCCTGCGCCGTGCTCCCCTGTGCTCCCCCCATCCTGCGCCGTGCTCCCCTGTGCTCCCCCATCCTGCTCTGTGCTCCCCCATCCTGCTCTGTGCTCCCCCCATCCTGCTCTGTGCTCCTCTGTGCTCCCTCCATCCTGCGCCGTGCTCCCCTGTGCTCCCCCATCCTGCTCTGTGCTCCCCCATCCTGCTCTGTGCTCCCCCATCCTGCTCCATGCTCCGCTGTACTCCTCCGTTTTCCTCCATCCTCTTCCATCATACTCACCCTCCTGTGCAATCGCTGAACGTCCCCTGCATCCTCCGTTGTCCCAGGGCTGGCAGCTTCTTCTTGCATTAAGTGGTCACGTGATACCACTCACTAAGGTCATGAATAGGAGTGGAGTCGCGTCCATATTCATGACTTTAATGAGCGTTTACCACGTGACTGCTCAATACAGGAAGAAGATGCCAGCTCTGGGTCAACGGAGGATGCAGGGGTCGTTCAGCGATGGCACAGGAGGGTGAGTATGATGTACCAGCCACCGGCTCCTGCTACCGCTGCTCCCCCTCCCCTGCTGTTTTCTGCACAATGACTCGTGTATTAGCCGAGGGGGCACTTTCAGCACAAAAAAAATGTGCTGAAAATTTCGGATTATACACAAGTATATACAGTATATACTATTATATGCACAGCTAAAGCTCAATCTTATGAAAAAAAAACCCATAAACGCGTGAAAACCTAAGGTTCAATACAATCTACCATGAAGGCTGGGACATGATGCTCAGTTTATTAAACAAATATTGGGAAATTTTCAGATCTGAACTAGATTTCAAAGATCATCTGACACTTCAGGTTTGAGAAGAGCTACCTTGATTTCTGATCTTCTGGTCTGGACATTTTAAAATATCACTGATTGGTATCCCTAGATTAGATGTAACTCCCACCCAAAAAATTAAAAAAATCACTGACTGTGGTGGAAAAAACAATAAAACTTAACCTTTATTAATAACAATTAAATAATAATATAACAATCCACCGTGCTTGTGTGCAGTCAGTCCTATATGGCCCTGATGAGGGCTACTGTACACAAAGGACACTAATATATATTCAAAAGAATAATGGCACTGTATTTACAAATTAATGATAATCACCTGATATTATAAGGAGACATCTTCAGGTATCCTATCTAATGGGCAGTATTTGATAGTTATTCCACTAAGCCCTTATCCTGAGGATATACCAGGTTCTCATTTATATTTATTAACAGCCCATTTACAAACAGACTGTCAGTAAATTGAAGTGCTATTATTGGTCGACTAATGTTTCTATGATCATCAATGTTGCCCATTTCTTGGTGTCCTCAATGCTAAGAAATACAGGCAAATACTTATTAATTATGCAATACCATCAGAGGCGCATTTGATTGACTCAAAATTTATTCTGCAAAAGGACAATGACCCCAAATATACAGCCAATATCGCTGAAGAAAAAGTCGGCACTGCATCCACCATGATGAATTCTTGTTTCTTTATTCAAAAGTCATGTGCATAGAATGCAGTTAATGTTTGAGCATCTACTTATGCATTACGGAAAGATTAAGGAATTTTATTCCAATATGTGAAAGAAGTTCTAATATTTATTTTTAACGTTGCTTATGTACATGGCTTTTGAATAAAAAATTGGAAATCATCCAGAAAGAAGGAATGACGACTTTTTATTCTGCTCTATGTATCTCATGCCTGCTCAGGCTGTCGAGCACCCATGGGCCTTCACTTCATACTTCCCATGGGCCTCATTGAATTCAACAGAATGCCGTTCGGATTGGCCAATGCCCCCGGTACGTTCCAGCAGCTGATGGAGAGGTGTCTAGGTGACTTGAACTTTGAGGCCACCCTGATCTACATGGTTGACATCATCGTGTACTCTGCTACGTTTGAAGACCATTTATGAAGATTGGGCAGGTGTTGAGCCGTCTGCAGAAGTACGGGCTAAAAGTGAAACCTCAGAAGTGCCACCTGTTCCAGACTCAGATCAAATACCTGGGGCATATCGTCTCTGCTGAAGGAGTGAGACCGTCACAAGAGAAGATTGCGATGATCAGAGATTGGCCGATTCCAGAAAGTGTGAAGGATGTCCGTGCGTTCCTAGGCCTAACAGGATACTACCGACGTTTTGTGAAGAACTTTACTTGGGTGATACAACTGTTGGTCGAACTCCTGAAGGGGGTGACTCCGAATGCCAAAGGTAGACCTATTCTCTGGGAAGAAAAACAAGAGAAGGCGTTCTGTGAGCTGAAAAAAGCGCTAACCGAGGCCTTGGTACTGGCCTATGCGGACTTCTCTTTACCGTTCATTCTCCACACTGACGGCAGCTTACACGGACTTGGAGTGGTGTTGTTGCAGGTGCAGGATGGGAGAGAGAGGGTGATCACCTATGCTAGTCGGTCCCTTCATGATTCCGAGCGCAACCTGGACAACTACAGCTTCTTCAAACTGGAGTTGTTGGCGTTGGTGTGGGCTATGATGGAGAGATTTGCAGAATAACTGTCTGGCTCACAGGTGCTGGTCCGTACTGATAATAACCCGTTGGCGAACCTGGAAAATGCTAAGCTAGGCACCTTAGAACAACGATGGGTGGCCAGGATGGCAAAGTTCCAGTACCGGATTGCCTACAGGAGAGGGGCACAGAGCACACATGCTGACGCCCTGTCTCGAGAAAAACATGCACCACCGGGGAAGAGTGCAGACGAATTGTTAGAGGGGGAGGAGGTTACCCAGTTCCCCATTTGTGGGAGGATACACGGCCAGGCACTTTTTGAGGGCAGACATGGAGTTGTCAGGTGTGCAGTGGTCGAAGCTGAAAGACCTCTGTAAAGTCCTTCAGTGTTTTGAGGAATGCACACGGCTGGTAAGCGCAGACGACGCCATCCTAAGCATGAGCATCCCACTTATGCATCTGCTCATGCATACTTTGACGCACATTAAGGAGCAGGCGTCTGCAGCCGAGGAGGATGAGGAAGAGGAGGAGGGAAGCCTTGATGACAGTCAGCCATTGTCTGCTCCGGGACCTCTCCTGGACGAGGTGGAGGAAGAAGAGGAAGAGGAGGATGATGATGATGATGTGGATGATTATTTAGGGGGGGAGGATGCTTCTTGTGGGGCAAGAGAAAATGTTGACGTGGCAAGGTCTGGTACAGGGTTTGTGAGTGACTGGAGGGATGTGGATTTGCCAGAAAGTGCTCCTCCACCCAGCACTCGCAGTGCATCATTGACACCTGGAACATTGGCCCACATGTCAGATTATGCCTTGCAGATCCTAAAAAGGGACCCCCGCATTGCCAAAATGATAAACGATGACGACTACTGGTTGGCCAGCATCCTGGATCCACGCTATAAAGGCAAATTCCAAAACATCATGCCACAGGAGAACCTTGACCTAATATTGGCTAATAAACAAGCAACTCTGGTAAACCGTTTGTTTGAGGCATTCCCAGCACACAGCAGTGGTGATGGTTCTCCAACGAGCCGCAGGGGGCAACATGGAAGAGGTGTTCGTGGTGCACACATCAGAAGTGGCGTAGGAGACGGGTTTTATGACCATGTTGTGGACTGATTTTTCAAGTCCCGCTTACACGACTGGTAATACTGCATCGATTGAAAGTGACAGGAGACAGCAGTTGTCAACTATGGTTACAAACTACTTCTCGTCCCATATCAATGTTCTCCCTCACAGGTCATTCTCCTTTGACTATTGGGCCTCTAAACTGGACTACTGGCCTGAATTGGCACAGTATGCCTTACAGGAGCTCGCTTGCCCTTCTGCTAGTGTGCTATCGGAAAGAGTCTTCAGTGCTGCTGGCTCAATCCTGACAGAAAAAAGGACCCGTCTGTTGACCCAAAATGTTGATGATTTAACCTTCATTAAAATGAACCATGCATGGGTTTCAAAGGATTTTGTCCCACCTTCCCCTGATGACACATAGGTTGCCAGAAAAATGGCTCGCTTTTGTCATCCTCTTCCTCGGACTTCTCCAATTCCTCCATTTGCAGCTGCTGAATGTCCAACATTAACATATGCCATTTTTTAAACCTCCCTAACTGGGCTGCCTCCCCCCCCATGGCCGGGGTCACCACCTAGCGCACGCAACCGTGCGAGTGCCTTTGCCCTGGACAGGTGGGTGGGCCGACTCTAGGGCGCCAGCACTGGCACAGGGTCCCTCATATTGAAATCAAGTGTCCCTGATGGTGGGGGTGCACACCAGCCATCAGACACACCAGCGTACTATGAGGGGCCCAGTGCCAGTACCGACGCCCACGAGTGGGCCCCCTTTGCTTGGGCAGGGCCCCAGCATTTGAAATATTTACCTCTCCCTGCTCCTCCGCTGTGTAGTCTGGGCTGTCAAATCCTTCCCTGGGACTGCCACTACAAATTTGGTGAACTGATAGATGATGGTTAAGACGTAGCTATGCCCTCTCCTGCTGGCCGGGCTCTAGCTTCAGATGATCAATGGCTTCCATTTCTTATGGACTTCGACTCACAATGAGATGCAGTGGTGGTTTATCATCAGCTTTCACAGTTTTCCTTCTCACAGTCGTGTGACATTCCTGCCCACATTTTTAAATGTGCCCTCTCATGCCAATTCAATAGAATCGCCTACAGCCTGTGGCTTCTGTCTTTTGCACTCCAAATTTACCTGACAGATCATGATAGGCAGTGAGGACCATGTCTACATCTCTCCCTGTGATCAAAATTTGATGGAGATGAGTATCGGTGATGGGATCAACGGTACTGCGATACAGCAACCCTTTCTTCACAAAGAACTGTTTTTGCTGTCTCCACACACAAAGTAATTGAGGGTCAGCATCGCCTCTGAGAATTCTCCCTGGAGTTTTTCCCCTGATTAGTAATTCCTTAACTTCTGCAATCACTCGACTTTATGTCTGTACTTTTATCCATCTCGTTTCCTCTTGCGGAGAGTCTGGACTGTCTTACTGAGACAGAAATATATATGAAGATTTAAAAATACCCCAACAGTGTACACTGGTGTATGCTTCAAAAACATTTCCTTTTTTCTACTTTTTAGATTGTTGTCTAATCCATACTGAGGCTGTGAGTGTCTTTGTCAGACTCCGGAAATAAACACAGAGATTTTAAATGTTTAAACTATGCTATATATACCTGTTATCCGGTGATACTGTACCCTTTTTTTTACTCCCCCCTGCAGATTCCTCAGACAATGGCCACATTTACAAATTAAAGGATGCTAATTGGAGCCATCAGAGTCGTCAGTTCGGACTAAGGGTCATTTGACCCTCTTTCGGGACTTCAGGGGGAGCTGAGCTCGAAATTTCTGAGACTTCTAGTGTTAATTGTTTTAAAGGTTGTGAGCAGTTTTTGGAGAGCACGATACTCTGGAGAATGATATCTGGGGCCCACCATACACTGGAGCATTCCAAAGGTGGACATCAGTCACTGGAGCAGCATTTACAGGGCCCATTATACACTGGAGCATTAGAAATGGGGCCCATTATATATGGAGCATTATTTGGGCCCATAAGACACTGGAGCTTCATCCATGGTGAACAACATATACTCTAGCACTATGTGGAGCTCATCATATACTGTATCGAACATTATATGGGATCAATGATTCTGTATGGAGAAATATATGGGCCTCATTACTCTGTATGGCGCACTATGCGGTGGCCATAATACTGTATGGAGGAATATACTGTCTGTTTTTGGAGCTATTGGAGAATTTAAAATAGATATCAGTCATGTGATGTAAGAATTGAAGTATTTTTCATTGTACTGTACCGCTATTTCTCTGCCGTATCAAAGGATCATGAATTGTGTCATGTGTTAAAGGAGCCCAGTGACACTCTTTGGCCCTGGGCCCACGAAAATCTGGAGCCAGCACTACCTCCCCCACAACTTTAGCCAAATAACCCCCAGTTTTCAATGCCTAACTATTATTATAAAGTAAATTAAGGTTGACAAGGTTAAGGAATAAGAATTGATGTTTTTGGCATTAAAATGGGCACTCTAGGTGTGTTTCCTGTCCTCCACTCACTGCCGAATTTTCTTCCCCATTGACTTACATTGGGTTTCGTGTTTCAGTCGGCCTTCGACTTTTCACGATAATTGGACGATTTCGTTCGACCTGACTTTTGTGAAAGTCGGGTTTCGTGAAACCCGACTCGACTCGAAAAAAGGCAAAGTCGCTCATCTCTACCACTGACGGATTTGACCAAAAAGGGTGCTGATGTGGTGAATTGGTCTCCAGAGGCAGTCTCAATGCTTCAGGAGCTTAAGCGGAGATTCACTTCTGCTCCTGTTCTACAGCAACCTGATGTTTCACTCCCATTTCAGGTGGAGATAGATGCTTCTGAGTTTGGTGCAGGAGCCGTTTTGTCTCAAAGAGATCCTGTAACCTCTAAGATGAATGCTTGTGCCTTCTTTTCTCGAAAATTTTCCCCATCTGAACGTAATTATGAGGTGGGGAATCGGGAATCGTTGGCTATGAAGTGGGCGTTTGAAGAGAGGAGACATTGGTTGGAGGGGGCCAGACATCAAGTTGTGGTCCTCACTGACCACAAGAACTTGATCTATCTCGAATCAGCCAAGTGATTGAATCCTAGACAGGCTAGGTGGGCCTTGTTTTTCACGCGTTATAATTTTGTGGTCTCCTTTCTTCCAGGCACTAAGAATATTAAGGCGGGTGCCCTCTCTAGCAGATAATTTGTGGATTCTCTTGATGTGAGGGTGTGGTTCTTTCTGCTATTTCACCTGATTTGAGACTTGCCCTGGATGAATGTCAAGAGGATAAACCTGAACGATGCCCTATGGGGAAATTGTATGTCCCCAACCAGTGGAGGAGAAGAGTAATGTCTGAAATTCATTGCTCCGCTTTAGCTGGTCATCCTGGTATTTTTGGTACCAGAGATTTGTTGAGTCAGTCTTTTTATGTGGCCTGCTTTATCTCGTGATGTCAGGAATTTTGTGCAGTCCTGTGGGACTTGTTCTCGGTCCAAAGCCTGTTCTCGTTCTAGTGGATTGTTAGTGCCACTGCCGGTGCCCAGGAGGCCATGGACCTATATCTCAATGGATTTTATTTCCGACCTCCCTGTCTCTCAGAGAATGACTGTTATCTGGGTGATCTGTGATAGATTTTCCAAGATGGTCCATCTTGTACCACTGCCGAAGTTGCCATCCTCTTCTGAGTTGGTTCCCTTGTTTTTACAGTAGGTGGTTCGTTTGCACGGTATTCCGGAGAACATTGTATCTGACAGAGGAGTCCAGTTTGTTTCCAGATTTTGGAGATCTTTTTTGTTCCAAACTGGAAATTCAGTTGTCCTTCTCCTCTGCGTTCCACCCTCAGACCAATGGGCAGACTGAGAGAGCAAACCAGACTTTGGAAACCTATTTGAGATGTTTTGTGACTGCTGATCAAGATGACTGTGTCTCTTTTTTGCCCTTTGCTGAATTTGCTCTAAATAATAGGACTAGTTCTGCCACTTTGATGTCTCCTTTTCTCTGCAACTTCGGGTTTCATCCTCAGTTTTCTTCAGGGCAGGTGGAGGCTTCGGCCTGTCCAGGTGTTGATTCTGTGGTAGAGAGAATGCAATGAATGGGATCAAGTAGTGGATAAGTTGTCTCACTCTCAGCAGAAGGCCCAACGGTTTGCCAACCGGCATAGGTCTATTGGCCCCCCGGTTTAAAGTGGGTGACATGGTTTGGTTGTCCTGAAAAAATATTCTTATGAAAGTTGTGTCTCCAAAATTTAAGCCAAGGTTCATTGGACCTTATAAGATTTTGGAAATCCTTAATCTCGTTTCTTTCCATTTGGCTCTTCCAGGAACGTTTAAAATTCACAATGTCTTTCATAAATCTTTGTTGAAAAGGTTTGTGGAGCCAGTAGGTCCCATGGCTGCACCCCCTGATCCTGTATTGGTTAAGGGTAATTTGGAGTATGAAGTAGAGAAGGTATTGGATTCTCATCTGGCTAGATAGAGACTCCGGTACTTGGTCAAGTGGAAAGGTTATGGTCAGGAGGATAATTCTTAGGTGTTTGCTTCTGACATTCATGCCAAGAGATTGGTTCACACCTTTCACCGGGCCCATCCTGATCGGCCTGGTGGCTTGGGTGAGGGTTTGGTGACCCCTCCTCGCGGAGGGGTACTGTTGTGAACACTTTTGACCTGGCTTCTGAGTTTGGGCTCCCTCTGGTGGTTGCTGCTGGTAATGGAGCTGGTCTGGCTGACAGAAGTCAATCACCAGAGGAGGATGATTGGAGGTCAGCTGTTACAGACTGGAGAGATTTAAGTGAGCAACCTTCCCTCAGTTGTTGCCCGTGATTTGGTTTTCTTCCTGAGCATTTTGGAAGTCTGCTTTCCTCCTGCTTTGCCCTGCATCTTTCAGATAAGTTATTTGTTTGCTTGAATCTTTTTGTATTTGATCCATTTTTGCTTTCCTCTGATATCTGTTTTGCTGGTGTGAGTTCAGCCTTGTCCCCTGCTGGGACCTGTGCTGGACTCTGTTCCAGATGCCACAGCTCATGTCAGTCTTTTCAGTATTTCTAATCCCCTGTTATATCAGTATCTTTTTGTTTTGCATCCAGTTCACACCAGAGTTCTTATTTAGTGGGGGAGAAGTCGTGTGGCCTCAGTATTTTTGCATATCAGACGTGTTGGATTTTTTCTTAGAGTTTTTTGCATGATTGCAGACAGTATTTTTCCTGTCCTGTTCTATCTAAACAGTTTGGGCCCCATCATTTGCCTACTCTCTTTTCTGCCTGTGTTTTGTGCCTCATCTTGTCTCACCGGCAATATATGTTCGGGGGCTGTCTATTCCTTTGGGGTTCTACTCTGGGGCAGTTTAGCTTTCCCTTTTCTCTCTTTAGGCTTAGTTAATTCTTTGGCTGTGCCGAGGCGTCTAGGGCATCGTAGGTTGTGCGTCAGTTTAGGGGTCTGCAATCCGCTAAGTTACCAACCTCTCTGGTTATCTGGTTGCCTAGTCTATTCCCCTGCTATCCTCCTCGGTTACCTAATCATAACACCACCCCAACCATAAAGCATGGTGGGGAAACACACTTTGTGTCATGTCCGCCATGTCTGTCATGTACGCCATGTCTGTTTTGCCTCATGACCCTGGGAGCGGTGTGCACTCGCATCTCATGTCTGCTATCCTGCATGTTCCCTAGAGCAGTGTGCACACTCACCTCATGACTGTTGAGCTGCGGGATGCCTGCATTTCTGCTCTGCCTTCTGTGATCGTCTCATCATGTCTAGAACCCCTGATCATGTGTCCTTCCTATGTTCCAGCAGAGGCTGGTTCTGCATTCATCTCTGCATGTCTGGAACTCTGATCATGTGACCTGCCTAGGTTTCAGCACTGGTTCTGCAAATCATCCCAGCATGTCTGGAATCCTGATCATGTGACTGCTCCCTGTGATCCTGGAGAATTGAACTGGAAGTTCTCCCCTGGTCCTGACCCGGAAGTGGAGGTGCTATGCCCTATATCAGACCGCCCCTTCCTATGCTCAGGGCCTGAGTATTGTGTTGCTTCCCTGCATGGCTGCTTGGTCTGCTGGGTCGCTCCCTCTATTCTGTGCCCTTGCACTTTGCTCTGTCGTGCGTCTCTGCACATGCTCCGTGCTCGTACTCTGTCTCTTGTCCCGTGCCTTGTCTTATGTTTGTCTGTTGTGCCATGCTCATCCTTGTCCTGCTTGGACTTGTAGTCCTTCTGTTATTCTCTGCCTTGCCTGTTTCTGCCATGCCTTGCCTTCGCTATGCTCTGCCTTGTTCCTCCCTTTGGTCTCTGTCTTTGCTTGCTCTGCCTCGCTCTCTCCTATGGTGCTCTGTAGTGCTCCCTGGCACACGCACCATTCCTCCTCTTACTTTTGGTGCTCCTTTCCATGTCTAGTCCCAAGGCTCTGCCTTGGCCCGGCTCTGGGCTTCGCCTACACTCCGCTGCTAGACTCTTTCCTATTGTGCTCTCTTGCACGTATCTAGGCTAGTCCCAAGGCTCTGCCTTGGCCCGGCTCTGGGCTTCGGCCTACGCTCCGCTGCTAGCTCTGCTCTTGTTCTGACCTGATTCTGTGTTTCTGCCTATGCTTCCGTTCCTGGTTCCGTACTCTGCCTAAGCTCTGCCTAGTTTCGTGCCTTGCTTTGCCTTGTTGCTCCGTGTGCCCTTTGCATGCGCCCTAGCCGTGCCCACCTGCTTGTGCCTCAGCTGTGCTCGTTGGTCAATGACAGCTGTGTCACCAGCCATGCCTCAGCCGGGTTCACTGGAGTCTTGCCCGTCTGTTAGTGCCACAGCCCGATCAGCTAGCCAGTGCCCTAGCCGTGCTCTCTGTGCTCCCTTGCACCTCACACTGTTTCCGCACTGTGCTCTCCGTGCTCTCTAAAGCACGCACAGGCCCTCGCCTGCCCATGGCATACCTCCCCGTGCTTCTGTAAAAGTACGCTCAGGCTTTGCCATGTCCCCTGTCGTGCCCTCTTGCACGCACAGGCCCTAACCCTGTCCTTGAACCCTGACCCTGGTGTGCCTCTCTGCACGCGCAGGACTCTGCCTCGCCTGACCCTGGCGTGCCTCTCTGCACGCGCAGGACTCTGCCTCACCTGACCCTGGCGTGCCTCTCTGCACACGCAGGACTCTGCCTCGCCTGACCCTGGCGTGCCTCTCTGCACACGCAGGACTCTGCATCGCCTGACCCTGGCGTGCCTCTCTGCACCCACAGGACTCTGCCTTGCCTGACCCTGGCGTGCCTCTCTGCATGCGCAGGACTCTGCCTCGCCTGACCCTGGCGTGCCTCTCTGCATGCGCAGGACTCTGCCTCGCCTGACCCTGGCGTGCCTCTCTGCACGCGCAGGGCTCTGTCTTGCCTGACCCTGGCATGTCCCTCTGCAAGCGCAGGCCTCCGTCCTTGAGTCTGACCCTGGTGTGTTCCTTAACACACATCGTGTTGCTAACCTGTCTTGTCTCCTTGCATGGAACCCTGGCTTGCCTGCCGGATGCCTGGAACCTGCCGATCGCTGCCAGAGATCGTCAGCCTGATGACTGCAGCCTGATGTCCGGAGCTGATGTCCGCAGCCTGATGCCCTGATCATGTCGATCATTGCCAGATGTCCGGAGTCCGATGCCAGCGTGCCTTTGCCTACCATCTTGCACGTACCATGTCTTGGACCTTGGCGTGTCTCCTTGCACGCACTCCGCCTTGGACTCTGACGTGTTTCCTAGCACGCACCTTGTCTTGGACTCTAGCGAGTCCTAGCACGCATCCTTCCTAGGAACTCTGGTGTGAACCCTAACACGTACCCTGCCCTGGACCCTGGTATGTTTTTTGCACGTGTTATGTCTGGAACATTTGGCGTGCCCGTGCACGCACCTTGCCGTGTTTCACTGTTTGTGCCCTGCACCTGATTCCCCGTTTATGCCTTGCACCTGAATAGAGTGTGTGGCCACGTTCTGCAGAAGAAACCCTGTGACTTCGCTTTGTGTTTCATATCCTGTCCGTCCTGTTGCAAGACACTCAATAGTGTCTTCCTGAGCCAGCCGTCTGGTCCAGCTGCTGTGGTGGCTCACCCCCTTGGTCTTGCCCCTGACACTCCCTGTATAGGGGGTGGATTCTCACAAGGTCAGCTCAGAGTCACCCCAGAGGGTCCACTCATTCAAGAAAAATTACTCAGCGTAAGCTGACGCTCGTCACACTTTGGGGGTGCTTTTTTGCAAAGACAGGATAACTTCACTGTATTGAAGGGAGGATAGATGGGGTCATGTATCACGAGATTTTGGCCAACAACCTCCTTCCCTCAGTAAGAGCATTGAAGATGGGTTGTGGCTGAGTCTTCCAGCATGACAATGACCTGAAACATACAGCCAGGGAAACTAAGGAGTGGCTCCATAAGAAGCATTTCATGGTTCTGGAGTGGCCTAACCAGTCTCCAGACCTGAACCCTATAGAACATCTTTGGAGGAAGCTGAAACTCAATGTTGCCCAGTGACAGCCCCGAAACCTGAAAGATCTGGAGAAGATTGTGAGCCCCATCAGTGCCAATAATGTCTGTAGAGCGATGTGGAATTAATATCGCTATAAAAATGAGTAAAATAAATAAATAAAATAAGATCTGTGTGGAGGAGCGGGACAAAATCCCTGCTGCAGTGTGTGCAAACTTGGTCAAAAACTACAATAGATGTCTTTGCAAACAAAGATTTCTGTACCAAATAATAAGTTCTGCTTTTCTATCGTATCAAATACTTATTTCATGCAATAAAATGCAAATTAATTATGTAAAAATCATACAATGTGATTTTCTGGATTTTTAAAGATTCTGTCTCTCACAGTTGGAGTGTACCAACAATAAAAATTACAGACATCTCCATTCTTTGTAGGTGGGAAAACTAGCAAAATCGACAGAGTATCAAATACTTATTTTTCCCCACTGTGCATCAAATTCAGCCTTTCTCCACCAATTATACATTTTGTCACTAAATTATCTATAACTCACAATGTTATATGTACTGAGTCTTGAACTTGAGCTGCGAACTGTGAAGGGGCGGTGCATGGACGTCACGACTGAGGGATTGTGATGTACCACGTCCGCTCATGTTACCGACGCTCTAGGATCACCATTGGCAATACGTGTCTCCCGGGCGGGCGCATGTGCTGCAATTGATTTTCCACTTACGTCACGCATATTGATTTTCCGCTTACGTCATATATTCCATTTAGCTCGTGATTGGACGTATAAGATGTTTAAACCCACACACTCCCTGCCCTGACACGCCTCCTGAAGAAGCAGAGCGAAAAGTGCGTCGGGGCAGAGGGACCTCACCGCATTCATCGGGTTCAGTGCAGTACAGGTATAAGCTTTACCCACATTGTCTCAGCAGTCTTATATTTAAATTCCGTGTTGGCCGGGCTATATGTGCTCTAAGGTACTGCACCGTTTTCAGTGCAATATAGAGACATTCTTTACCCAAGCTGTTACATCAGTCTTACATTTGATTTCCTGGTTGACTGGGTTATATGTGCTCAAGGTTGTGGCAGACAGTGATTTAAGTCTTATCTTAATGACCATCTGATGCTTATATTCCTTGAAAAGGTATGCTTTTGAAGCAGCTATTGGCAACTGATTATTTTTGTATCAGCTGGTTATTATGATAGTTTACATGCTTGTAAAGCAGCCATTGATAACTGACTATCTTTGTTATCAATTGTGGGTTATTTTGTGAATTTTCGTATTTACACTTTACACACCAAACTCTTTTTCACTTCACATTTTTTGGCATTAATTAGGGGCCCTATTCTCTTGCTCCAGATTTCTCTTTCGTCAGGCATGCTGTTGTGGCCTGGAGATATAGTGGCAATACAATAATTTTTCGACAATTTTGTTTGTGGCTAATTAATGATTTGTGGTTTTTTGATGTCACTGTATGTGGGATCCCTTTAAGATGTTGTGAATATAGTCCCTCTTTTTATAACAGCACCTTTCTTTGCATTAATATTATTCAAATATTGTTTTTATTCGTTAATTTATGTAGTTCCTTTTTCACCAATGGATATGGGTCACCCTCCCAGGGCTGTGCGGTACTCGGTACTGGGCCTGATGAGCTTCAATGGGAGATGTCACGGCAGCTGAGACCCGGCCCGTGGCCCTGGGCGCCAATTGTAAAAGGGGGAATATTCAGTGTGCTTATGATGATTAGAGTTTATGAATGAATGAGTCGAGACACCACCTGTGGTGTTCGTCAATGAAGATGTTAAGCCGACGCTGCAGACAGATCCTCTGGGACAGATGGTGGGGTGCAGCAATGATGTTATAGCCCTCCACAGGCAGGGCTGTAGTCCCAGGGCAGAGTAGGTGAAGTGACACTTAGATGGTGTAATGTCGGGCGCAACAGAGGAATGGAGACATGTGACCCAGAGAAGCAGGAGTATCAGGAGGCAGTCAGCACCCATGCTTCTCAGGAACCAGTACCAGGCTCTCACTCAGGAAAACGATGAAGAAATACATCAGGATAAGACTTTGCCCACAAACAGCAACCTTGTACGCCTTCAGAATCCTCCTGGATGGAGAAAGAAAAATGTAGTGAAGGAAGAAACGGAGAGTGGTGGTCATGGGGGATTCCCTGTTGAGAAGAACAGAGGCTGCTATCTGCAGACCGGATATAACTTCAAGAGAAATGTGCTGTCTTCCAGGTGCAAAAATTAAAGATGTGTCTGACAGGATATCAGGACTCTTCAGACCTACAGATGACTACCCATTCCTGCTAATACATGTGGGGACAAATGACACAGCAAGAAACAACCTGGAAACCATCTGCAGTGACTTTGACAACTTAGGAAAGAAAGTGAAAGAACTGGGAGCCCAAGGGGTCTTCTCTTCCATCCTCCCAGTGGATGGCCATGGAACAAGGAGGTGGAATAAGATTCTGCAGGTGAACAACTGGCTACGTCGATGGTGCCGTCAGCAAGGATTTGGATTTCTGGATCACGGAGTGAATTACCTATACGATGGACTACTTGCTAGAGATGGGGTGCACCTTATGAAGACTGGAAAACATGGATTTGGAAGTCGCCTTGCTACACTCATCAGGAGAGCTTTAAACCAGAACAATGTGGGAAGGGAAGCAAAAGGCCAGAAAAAGCCATACACCTGACAAATGCTATTGAGAACTCTGCTATTAGAAGTGGGATGGAAGAACAAAGACAAAAGAATCTAAATAATAAAAATATTGGAGAAAGAGAAACCAATCACAAACTAAAATGTTTCTATACTAATGCACAAAGCATGGGCAACAAACAAGGAGAATTGGAACTACTAACACAGGAAAAGAAATATGATGTCATTGGAATCACTGAAACTTGGTGGGACAATACACATGATTGGAATACAAGACTAGAAGGATCCAACTTGTTTGGAAGAAACAGACTTGATAAACGAGGAGGAGGTGTCGCATTGTATGTTAGAAACGCGTATATCTGCACAGAGATTGAAGCTTCAGAGACTGGGAGTTCTGTGGAGACTGTTTGGGTAAGAATACAAGGACAGAACAATGGAAAGGACACCATTGTAGGCATTTACTACAGGCCGCCTGTGCAAGCTGAAGATATGGATGAACTCTTTATGCATCAAATGGCCAAGTTCTCCAAAAAATATGACATAGTTGTCATGGGAGATTTCAACTATCCTGACATTTGTTGGGAATCTCTCTCAGGCAAAACTAACAGGTCAAGGAAATTCTTATCCTCTCTTGCTGACAACTTTATATTCCAAAAGGTAGGGGAGAAAACAAGGGGATCTGCTATCTTGGATCTAATCCTTATAAACAGGGAGGAAATGGTTGAGGAGGTAAAAGTGGCTGGGACCCTAGGAGGTAGCGACCATGCTATTTTAGAATTTTGGATAACTAGAGGGATAACTAGAGGAGGAAGACCTGTGAAGACTCAGACGTCAAGGTTAGATTTCAGAAAGGCAGATTTTAAGGGATTCAGAAAGAGAATTGGAGGGATCCGATGGCTGGATATCCTTAAGGACAAAAATGTCCAGGAAGGATGGGAAATCTTGAAAAATGAAATTCTCAAAGCACAATTGTTAACAATTCCGAAAAGAGGGAAGAATAGGAAGCGTTTAAGGAAACCAGGATAGATGAACACAAAACTTAAGCACATTCTAAAAAGGAAGAAAAATGTTTATAAAATGGAAAGAGGGAGGCATATCTAAAGAAGAATATAATGCTGTCTGCAGAACCTGCAGGGCACAAATCAGATTACTAAAGCTGACAATGAATTTAGGCTTGCAAAAGACGTCAAAAGCAATAATAAAGGATTTTGGGGATATGTCAAAAGTAAAAGAAAAGTCAAAGATGCTATAGGATTTTTACAGGATGAAAATGATGAAATGGTAAGACAGGATGTTGAGAAGGCTGAACTTTTAAATTCCTATTTTGCATCTGTTTTCTCTCAGAAAGGAAATGTAACATCAACTATTCTTCACTGTCCTATTAAGGGAATAGAAGAATCCAGGATATCTATCAACAGAAATATAGTGAGGAAACACTTAGCTAACCTAAATTAATTCAAGTCTCCAGGTCCAGATGAATTACACCCCAGAGTACTGAAGGAGATAGCAGAAGAAATTTTTGAACCGCTCTCCATAATCTTTGAAAATTCTTGGAGAACAGGAGAAGTCCCAGAAGACTGGAGAAGAGCAAATGTTGTTCCTATCTTAAAAAAGGGGAAGAAGGTGGACCCAGGCAACTATAGGCCGGTGAGTCTGACTTCTATACCAGGAAAGATCTTTGAACAAATTATTAAACAACATCTATGTCAGTACCTGGATAAAAATGAAGTGATTAAACAGAGTCAGCATGGGTTTGTAACTAATAAATCAAGTCAGACTAACTTAATTTCCTTCTATAACAGAATCACTGATTGGGTGGATCAGGGAAATGCTGTAGATATAGTATATCTTGACTTCAGCAAAGCATTTGACAAAGTATCTCACACAATCCTTATTGAAAAAAATGACTAAGTATGGAAAGGACAAGGCAACTGTTAGGTGGATTCATAACTGGCTTAGTGATCGGACCCAAAGAGTGGTCGTAAATGACTGCACATCCAGTTGGAAGAATATCTCCATCGGGGTACCACAGGGCTCTGTCCTGGGCCCTGTATTGTTCAACATCTTTATCAACGATTTAGATGAAGGAATTGAGGGTAAACTGATCAAATTTGCTGATGACACAAAGCTAGGAGGGATAGCTAATATTAGAGGAGAGAAGATTCAAAAAGATATAAATAAACTGGAGCAGTGGGCAACTAACAGAATGGTTTTTAACAGGGGAAAATGCAAAGTACTACATCTGGGCAATAAAAATGAAAAAAGCATATACAGAATGGGAGGAATAGGACTAAGCAACAGCACATGTGAAAAAGACTTGGGTATACTAATTGATCACAGACTGAATATGAGTCAACAGTGTGATGCAGCAGCAAAAAAAGGCAAATGCAATTCTAGGATGTATTAACAGAAGCATACAGTCTAGATCACGTGAAGTCATTATTGCCCTCTACTCCTCTTTGGTCAGACCTCATCAGGAATACTGTGTCCAGTTTTGGGAGCCACATTTTAAAAAAGACATCAACAAACTGGAGCAAGTTCAGAAAAGAGCGACCAGAATGGTGACCGGTCTGCAAACCTTGTCTTATGAGGCAAGGTTGCAGGATTTGGGAATGTTTAGCTTGCAAAAGAGAAGACTGAGAGGAGACTTAATAACTGTCTACAAATATCTCAAGAGCTGTCACTTTGCAGAAGGATCATCTTTATTCTCATTTGCACAAGGAAAGACTAGAAGCAACGGGATGAAACTGAATGGAATGGGAGGAGACACAAATTAGATATTAGAAAAAACTTTTTAACAGAGTGATCAATGAGTGGAACAGGCTGCCATGAGAGGCGGTGAGTTCTCCTTCAATAGAAGTCTTCAAACAGAGGCTGGACAGATATCTGTCTGGGATGATTTAGCGAATCCTGCTTTGAGCAGGGGGTTGGACTAGATAGCCCAGGAGGTCCCTTCCAACTCTACGATTCTATGATTCTAATGACACACAGCTCTGCTTTCCTCCCCCTATACTTGTAACCACAGTAGATGTCGGGACTGAGTCCTCATTGTGACCTGGTCAGACACATCAGTCTTATCATAACTCACTGGGATATCCAGTCCTAACCTTCTCTTGGGTGTTTTTTTTTTACCCCTGAATGACGCTGTCTGCTTATGATTGGATAACATTATGCAGGAAGAAAAAGTAAATGCCCCCAGAGAAGAATCTCTACTAACACCCCCTTGGTTCTAGTGGAAATTAGCAGATACATTTTACAAGCTAATATTTAAGCATTAGAAATGAGAAATAAAAAAATAGGACTTATTCAGATCTTCACTCTTCAGCCATTTTCCCATCATCTGGCCAGTTTATCTTTTAAAAAATGACGAAGGGTCCTCTTTAAAGGGGTTGGCCACTATATATTGTAACAAATGTTTTGGGGACATGATTTCTAGCAGTTACTAATATACAAGTATTACAGGTTTTCCTCCTATACCTACTACTGCCTTCTTCACTGACATCACAGTCCTTCTGCCTACAAGATGGAGGAGATTATGCCCAGACCTGTCCATCATCCTCCAATTCGAAACCGGCTTTCCCTCATGCAGTGTTTTTCTATTGGAGGAGCTGATGGACAGGTCTGGTCAGATGCTCCCCCATCATCAGTAATTGTGAGAAGAGAAAAGCTGTGCTGGCTATGATGGAGGAGAACCTGTAATATTTGTTTATTAGTAAGTGCCACAAAATCGGCATCCAAAACTCATTTTGTATGTAACACCCCTTTAGGGCTACCACGGTACACTGGGTGTTATGGGAGGTCTCACCGCTCTAGGGCGCTGTGCCTCCACCCGAATCTTGATTGGAGCACTCTCTCTGGGGGCTGCAAAAGGACAGTTATCTTCTGCCAGGGGCTGATTCGGGAAACCCCTGCCACAGCTCAGTACACACACTCAGGGAATAGGAGTAAAACCGTTTTACAGATTTATTGCTATGCAGCAGAATTGAGGTGGGTTTAAAGGAATAACATACAATACAATTAACGGTGCTCTATAAAAGTCATATATACATCACAGTCTACTTCTACTCCGACCCTGAAAATATAACGTAGCAGGTTCCCCCTCTTTTGTATTAACTCTGTCCAAACGTTGGTGCCCAGTTGCCGCGGATGTTGGTGCGCAAAGTAGAACGTAGCTGCATTTACATGAATATTACTGTCAATAGTCTGGGTTGTAGTGTATTCACTGTAAATAGCGCTGATAGAACCACAAGTCTCAGAAGGGCACTCACTGTGTGTCTCAAACGGTCGGAGGATTCTCTGGACATCAGCTGGGGGCAGCAGGATTTAGGCCTTTATGCAGTGGGAGTGCCGGCAGAACTCTCTGGATCCTTGCTCTCTAAAGCAGCACGGGTCTCTCAGCGGGGGCCGCCACACTTTGCAGCGTAGAGGAATGCAGATCCCCACTGCTCTGTTTCTCACAGCAAGCTGCCACACTTCCCCTTCTCTCCACATTTACTTTCAATTTCTACACAGCTCCCTCCCCCAAGTCCCTCCTCCTCCAATCCTCTCTCTCTCCTTCTATCATCTGACTGAAACAAGGGTCCCTGGGAATTGTAGTCCACTGCCACTCAGGGGAAAATGATTAACATCTGTAGGTCCCTGTTTAACAGCCGCTGCAAAACTCTTCTTAGTGTCTGTAAGCTCCAGTATGCCGGTAGATGCTCTGACAGTTCCCTGTGCAGGTGTTACATGTATAATAAATATAAGGTGATCTATGCCCTTATACCACGGACTGCATAAATCAGATATTAGAAGAACATTTGCAGACAGGTTTATTTTTTATTGGAAAACTATGGTGTTTCAGAGTAAGTAGAAGATCCGACCAGGGACTAGTCTGACTTCTTCCAGTGATGTTCCAGGTGATTTACAGGTCTCTCCCATATTAAGAGACCTACCATTCTCCTCTAGAAGTTTTGCGAGAAGCCATTAGGGGGCAATGCTGGACTAGTCTTGTCTTTTCCTTGGTCACCAGCTGGATCTTTTTACTATATTTTCTCCAGAATGCTCCTGCCGGGCTCTGATTCATGCTGGCTGTGGTTTGCGCAGCATGGATTGGCTGGTGAGCAGGTACAGGGATGCAGAAATGCAGGGATTGCAGTACAATGCTTAAGAATGATGCAGTTTAATTTTTAACTAAGACAGTGTGAATGATCTCCTCGCAGGGAGTTAATAAGACAATAACAGTGAAAATTAAGGTGTAACACAAGAGTATGATATTTGAACTTCACTTATCATAACTTCTTTGCTCCTCATCCACATGCAGTCTGGTGATAGTTGGAATACCAGCAGCGGCCAGCACGGCGTCTTCAGACTTGACCCACCAAATCACGGTCCAGCTTCTGGCGGCAATGGGCGATCACTGGTTCTGCCCGATGAGCCCATAGTCCATTAATCTGTGCAGCAGAAGTGTGGGGGAGGGGTGCTGCAGAAGTCTATGTCCTATGCTTGCTCTGCTGCACGCCTGTGAAAGATGGGGAACACACCGCAGGATCCGGCACCTGGTACCCACTTCTCAATGCGAGCACCGCACGCTGCTTAGCTGAGCGCTGCACACTCACTGACTCTCAGGGGCTCTCATGCAAGCTCTGCTGAGGTACAATTCCGCTCTGTCTCTCTCACTTTGGAGCGCAGTCCCCCCCTTCCTCTCTCTCTGCCGTCGGGAAACTTCTGCCTTTTTCCCGCGCTTCCTGCTCCCTGCCTGGTCTTACCACTCCCCCTCTTACCAGGTCATGGGTCCTGTCTGGTTCCCCATTCCTACCCCCCCCCGGCAACAATTGGATGCAACCTCGACAGTTCCGGACCCGGCATCACAAGGGTACCCACAGCCCGGTCTTCCTCCTTACAGACTGATGGGTTTCCTTTAACTATGTCATCCATGTAATTTCTCACTTAGATCATCCCAGGATCATACCCAGTAAATTTTTATAATAAATAAAAATGATGTAATAAGGTGATTTAACAAAAAAATCCAACCTGCTCTGTTCACTATTAGTTCTCTAAACCACAAAAACCAACAACATGTCTGAGGTTGCCAAATTGATGTCTCATTTTTATGACATCACTTCCTGCTCTAGCTTAAAGAAGTTGTCCACTTCTTGGACAACTTCTTATCTTACCCCATTGATAAAATAATAAACCTCCCGTGCCAGAGCAGTTCCCGTAGTGTCCTCAGCCGCTCTCTCAGGGGCTCTAATGCTGTTGTTGTGACACGTGACGCTGTCCAATCACCGCTGGAGTCACAGAGCCCACCTTCGGACAAATTGAACATCAATAGGAAGTCAGAGATCAGCTGCAGTCTGGGCTTCCTCTTCATGTTTAATTTGTCCAAAGGCGGAGATAGTGACACTAGCGCTGATTGGATGCGATCAACTCCATGGTTATAACCACAATATAACACAAAAATATATAAACAAATGAATAAATTTTATTAACACAAAAAATTCCACACAAAGAGTGACATTGATAAGAATAAAAGCAATTAAAAATGGCCGGGACAAATCGGCCGTGTGTAACACTCCAAAAAAGGCTCTAAAATAAGAACCTAAAGCTCCACTCCTCCACGATGCTAAGGCAAATCGTTTGTATAGGAATAAATATACAGTACTCTATACAGCTAAGATACAAAAATTATACACAAGACAATAATTCGATAAAGATGTCAAATATAATAATGATGTGTATCTGTCTTACCGAATTTTCACTTTGAGAGGGGCAAGCCCCTTACTTACATCGCTCACTAATATACTAATTAGGCAAAAAGACTACTAGGTCTTTATTTCGGTAAAACAATTTATATTTTATTAATAATAAGATAACAGAATGACTTAGGTAACACTTTGATATGTGTGTTATAGGCACATGAATTATAGCAGCACTAGTCTAACATTACATTGAACATTATCATCATCTATAAAATAGAGGAAAGTAAGCATCAATTCGTTTTTTACCGGATATTGTAGCATCACTCCTCCCTCGGGGGACTCGACGGGTAAAGAGGAAACATCCAGTTAACACAACATCACAGAAGTTATGCGTCCATAAAGCCTCCTGGAAACGTCCCTCCCTACCAGTGAAAGTCCCCTTTGTTTTATATTGTTTATAATCAGATATCAGTTCAACCATGCGCAGTACACTTTCTGCAAGCAATGCTTATATAACATGTTCACGCTTGGCGCCTGCGTGGTTAATCCTTGAGCTCGTGGCCAGCTCGTGTTACGCAGGCGCATTGCGGTTGTTTATCACTCAACCTACCGTGTTCTCATCATATCTCCTAACAGGTCATGTATCGGTCAAGTTCAGTTCTTCTAAACTTGTGCTGAATTAAATGCAAAAAGTGAACAATAAGACTCGTGATCACCTAATCTGGAATCTGGATACCTATCTTCTTCATGCACACACCATACATATCACATAGTTATCACAGTATCATAACAAGGCATTATTGTGCAAAATCAGCAAATAAAGTGCAGGTCACTAAAAGTGAAAAAATAATTGCTGCAAGTTGAAAGAGATCTGAGAAATATCAATACCCTATATGATCCATTGGTCAAGATTTAAAAGGATGAGGGCAGAATGTAAATCCATATATATGGAAAGCAGACCAATAAAGGAACATTGAATAATGCTGGTGAATATCCAAATAGAGGCAAAATAACACAATAGATGCCTATCTGCCACAAACCCATAGATAAGGAGAGTCCTCAAAAAATCATGGACAAAGACCCTGTGCCCACATGATGTAATAGGAGGAGGAGGGGGAGACGCCACGTGTATCGCCAACCCAATCATGGCTTCCTCCATTTCACCTGAAATGGGTCATATAGGGTATTGATATTTTCATATAGGGTATTGATATTTCTCAGATCTCTTTCAACTTGCAGCAATTATTTTTTCACTTTTAGTGACCTGCACTTTATGTGCTGATTTTTCACATAATGCCTTGTCATGATGTATATTATTATTATACTAGCTGAAGAGCCCAGCGCTGCCCGGGCATAGTAACTAACTGTGGTTAGTTATAGCAAATTATAATTATCCTCCATCCCATAGTCCCGTGCCCATATACTCATCATACTTATCCTCCACCCCATAGTCGAGTGCCCATCACACATCCTCCATCCCATAGTCTCGTGCCCATATACCCATCACACATCCTCCATCCCATAGTCCTGTGCCCATATACCCATCATAGATATCCTCCATCCCATAGTCCCATGCCCATATACCCATCACACATCCTCCATCCCATAGTCCCATGCCCATATACCCATCATACATATCTTCCATCCCATAGTCCAGTGCCCATATGCCCAACACACATCCTTTATCCCAAAGTCCTGTGCCCATATACCCATCACACATCCTCCATCCCATAGTCCAGTGCCTATATACCCATCATACATATCCACGATCCCATAGGCCCATGCCCATATACCCATCATACATATTCGCCATCTCATAGTCGAGTGCCC